>NC_057862.1:65317359-65921109 GCF_019393635.1 Dromiciops gliroides
ATTAATGTTCCATTTTTTTTCCACAGCCTCCCCAACATTTACTATTTTCCTTTTTTGTCATATTAGCCAATATGATAGGTGTCAGGTGGTGCCTCAGAGTTGTTTCAATTTGCATTTCTCTAATCAAAGTGATTTAGAGCATTTTTTTATATGGCAATAGATAGCTTTGATTTCTTCATCAGAAAACTGCCTCTTGGGGCAGCTAGGTGGCTCAGTGGATAAAGCACTGGCCTTGGATTCAGGAGGGTCTGAGTTCAAATCCAGCCTCAGACACTTGACATTTACTAGCTGTGTGACCCTGGGCAAGTCACTTAACCCCCATTGCCCTGCAAACAAAAAAGAAAGAAAAAAAAGAAAACTGCCTCTTTATATCCTTTGACCATTTCTCAATTGGGGAATGACTTACATTCTTATAAATTCAATTTAGTTACCTATAAATTTTAGAAATAAGGCCTTTATAAAAATGTTTCCCAGATTCCTGCTTACATTCTAATTTTGTCTGCATTGCTTCTGTTTGTACAAAGAATATTTTAATTTGTTTTTTTTGTTTTGTTTTGCGGGGCAATGGGGGTTAAGTGACTTGCCCAGGGTCACACAGCTAGTAAGTGTCAAGTGTCTGAAGCCGGATTTGAACTCAGGTACTCCTGAATCCAGGGCCAGTGCTTTATCCACTGTGCTATCTAGCCGCCCCCAGAACATTTTAATTTAATGTAATTAAAATCATCCATTTTTCATTCCATAGTATTCTCTCTCTTGTTTGGACATAAATTCTTCTCTCCATAGATCCGAGAGGTAAACTATTCCTTCCTTTTCTAATTTAATTATGCTATCACCTCTTATGTCTAAATCATGTACCCATTCTTACCTTATTTTAGTATAAGGTATAAGATGTTGGTCTATAACTATGTTCTGCCATACTATCTTCCAGTTTTCCCAGCAGTTTTTGTCAAATAGTGAGTTCTTATCCAAGAAACTTCCATCTTTGGGTTTATCAAACAGTAGATTACTATAATCATTTACTACTCTGTCTCCTGTGCCTAACCTATTCAAGAGATACATGATTTTAATTCTTAGCCAGTATAAAATAGTTTTAATGACTGCTGCTTTATAGTATACCTTCAGATTTGGTATTGTTAGCCCATTGTCCTGTGAACATTTTGTCATTAGTTCCCTTCAGGAACCTTTAGGTTCAGCTCAAAGATTCATATTTAGATAGAGTTTGGATTAAATGGTGTCTGAAGTCCCTTCCAACAATTAGATGCAACAAATTTGTAATTGCATCCTTCTGATTGGACTTTAAACTACTTTATGTATGTATGTGTATATATATATATATCTCAAACCCTGCTAGTCCTCAATCTTTATTCACGTTCTTGTTGTAGATTCTCTGCTTCCAAAAAGTGAGATGTGTCTTTGAAAATTAAAGGTTTGTAACCAGTATCAATTAAATCATAACTGGAATTTCAAATGATTAATTTTGGAAAGCAATTGTACAGTATCAACCACTATTAATCATCTTTCTCTAATCTTCACCAACAAGATTCATTGAAAGAAGAACTCTCCAATAGTTGTCCCCTTTATCATGTGCCTACATATGCCTATGACTTATTCATTTGTTCTTTACTTCAACATATAAACCAAGCATTCAGGGAATGTGAATTAATCTCTAAGGATTGATGAAAACTAAATAACGTTCCAATTTTTGTAGATATATAGATATTTCTTCATATACATTTGATTATTTTTCCTCATTACCTTCTCCTCCTGGCTTTCTTGGTTTCCTTTAGGATTCAGCTCAATTCAACAAAATTCAAGAGGCCTTTCTAAGTTTTTCCTTACTGTCTCCCACTTACAGTACACTCCCTCATATTTTTTTCAATTGACATTATATAAAGATCTTATATGTACACATTTGTTACCATATTCCTCCTCTACCATTAGGATTTTTGCTTCTTGAACATAGGCATGGGGGTTTTGCTTTTCTTTGCATTTCCAGAAATTAGCAAAGTGCCCAGCACACAGTAAATATGCATGCTTGTTGACTTAGTTACTGAAACATTACTTTCTCAAGGGTTTGATATGAAACCTGAAATTTATTCCTTCTCTCAAAAGGGAGCAATCTAATCTGTTCTTGTAGATTTATGATCATAATTTTCTTCAGATATTCATTGATCACATCCCATGATCTGTTTCAATATTAACCTGTTTATCCATAACACCAAAGTAACAGAGAATGAAGAAGCCAGGGAAGTGTGAGGAGATATCTGGAGCTCAGCAGGGAAAGGAGAAACAAGGTGAATAATTATATATAATTAGCCAGACCTTTTTGATAATTGGATTTCTTCTTGGTGAGCAGCTTTTATTTTTGTATTAAAATGTGATAATTACCAATTAAAGGCATCTTCCTATCATTAGATTAGGTGAGGAAACCTACTATATAAATGAGTTAAGCCTTTCTGAAAAGCTCTGAGAGAGCAAGTCTTCAATGCAGTAATTGAGCAGAGTAAATAGGCAGTTTGCCAATAGAATCAGGAACAAGCATTACCAATAAAAAGCCAAAAGATTGAGGCTTTCATTTCTAGTTAGTATAGAGGGCAAGTTGAATTTTTCACTGACTTACGGAAAGTGTGCTATGCGTACATTTCTATTAGTAACGAATATCATCTAAGTAACACTGAGCTGATAGCTAAATGACTGACATGAGTTTCTCCTACAGAATAGAAAACTAGGTTTCAAAAAAAAAAAAGTGGTGTTTTGTGGTCCAAGGAATGATGGCATTGATCTATAGAAAACATTACTTCAATTTTACTTTGCCTCCTTTTCTTCCAAAAAAAAAATCATATTTGGATTGGGAAGGACAAAATAAACATTTGACACAAATTGACATGCAAAATAAATTAAGAGAGATGGCAAGTGAGCAATTAGTTTCCATTAATAGGTCCAAAACTACAAGCTCAACCTCCCTATCAAAGCATTGAAAGAACTGGCAGATAGTAATTTTTTTTTAAATTGCTTAATCTCTTCCTGGAATATTCAATATTTCACAGAATAAAAGTGCATAGTACTATTGATGTAGGAGGCAAAAAAGGGTTAACAGAAAAAACTTAAGGCCCAAGCTTTAATTCAGATATTAGCTCTAAAAAGGGAGTTACACCCCAGTTAATGGATAGCTTACCAGGTTCGCATACCCACAGTGATCAGTACCCATAAAAATGGGTCAGGTCAAATAACAATAAAGGAAAAGACAAGGCTATAGAAATTCTAAGGAAAAATGATTACATTTTGAAACTAGCCATGGGAATCAGAAAGAGACATGCACAGAAAAGGCCAAATTTGTCCCCAGATTCACCTTATCACCTGTAAACCCCAAAACACACCTCCACTGAAAAAGGTACCTGCCTCAGGGGTTGGCTTAGGACCCTAGGAACTCAAAATTAGCATAAACCCTCCCCTGCAACACCCCTAGGTGGAGAATATTATAATGAGAAGGACAGGCCCTCCCCTGTACCTCCCCAAGGTGGAAATTATTATAATGACACTGATAATCAATTTATTCTGACTATAAACATAACTGTCTTTCATTTCCTTATTTGAGAGATACCCTTCCACTATTTTGGTTCTCTCCCTATGGCCACCCACAGTATTGCAATAAAACTTGGGAAACTGAGTCACTGAGTTTTGTAATTCTTTTGGGATGACTCACAATCAATTTGACCCCATATTTCCTGCCCACATCACTATAATACTGGAGAAAGGCAAATGTCCTTAAAATATTCAATGACAATGTAGTGGGCAATGTAATGAACTATCCCAAGGTTCATCCTTGGTTCCTGGCATTAAATTACTAACAGTAATATGCATAAAAAGCATATTTTCCAAATGTCCAGATGAAATCAAACTGAGTAGGAAAGTTAATATATTGGATGACAGAGTCAGGATCCAAACATATCTAATCATGTTAGAAATGGGGTCTAAACTTACTAACATGGAACCTAATAGCAATGAGCATCAAGTTTTGTATTTGGGCACACAATTTTTTGTAAGTTTGTGACAAAAGTCATTAACAGACAAAAGTTTATATGAATTATGTGTTACAGTTTTGGTTATCTTCAAGCTTAACATGAATCAAGCATGTGATATGATAGATAGCAATTCCAAAGTTCCCCTCCAATCTACACTGATAAACCCAGAATACAAATGAAGGGAAGTGATAGCATCACTCTACTCTTTCTAGTCATACAGCATGAAGTTTATTAGTTTCAGTAGGAAAAAAAAAAACTTTGAAAGTTTGGGAAAAGGAGAAGTTGTATATTGAAGGATCTTAAGAATGTGCTATACATGAATTATGTGAAAAAAGTAGAGATGTTTATCCTAAAGAAGAAAATTAGAGATGATGTATTAGTTGGTCTCAAGTATTTTAAAGCAGGCCACCTAAAAACTGGATTAGACTTATTTACTTTGGTTCACAGAGGAAAAACTACTACTTATGGGGGATTCAACAAGGAGAATTTCAGGTAATGAAAGAAAAATGCCTTAATAATTAGAACTATCAAAAAGTAGAAAAGGCTACTTCAGGGAGTATTAACTTCCTCATCAATGGAGTGCTTCAGACTGAGGATGGATGGCCACTTGCAATGTATTACAGAGGGGAGACTTGTTCAAAGCCAGGTTGAACTTCAAACTATGTGTTTTTTTAAATATAAAAGTATTTTATTATTTTCCAGTTACATGTAGAAAGAATTTTCAACATTAGGGTTTTTTGTTTGTTTTAAATAGAATTTTATTTTCCAAAACATATGTAAAAAAAAATTTTAACATCAATTTTTTTAAAGCTTTGTGTTCCAATTTCTCTCCCCCCTCCATTTCCACCCCCCACCCACAAGAACTCAAGCAATTCAAAATAAATTATACATGAGTAGTCATGGAAAAATTCCCATATTAGCAAGTTGTGAAAGAAAACAGTAAAAAAACCCAAAAACTTCAGATTAAGGAATTGTCAAAGAGGAAAATAAAAAAAATTACAATTTGTTTCCATCTGTTTTCAGATATTATCAGTTCTTTCTCTGCAGATGGGCTGCAGTCTTCATAAGTCCTTCAGCGTTATATTGGATCATTGCCTTGCTGAAAATAACCACATGCTTCCCAGCAGATCATCCCCCACTATTGCTGTTATTTTGTATATAGTACATTTCACTCTTCTTGAGTTCATTTAGGTCTTTCCAGGTTTTTCTGATAGTATCCTGTTCACTATAACCTGTACATAGTACCTTAAGCTTGACAGAGAATTTTCTTCATAAAAGCCCAGAAAAGTAGGTACCATACATTTTGCCATTATAATCAATCATCATAACTATTTTCCTCCATCCCATTCCCTTCCCATGACATTTACTCTATCTTCTTTTTACCTATTCCTCCTAAAAAGTAGTTTACTTCGGACTATCCTCTCCTTTGCTCTGCACTCCCTTTTTTCACCCTTCCTTCCTTATCCTCTTCACCTCCTACTTTCCTGCAGGGTTAAATAGATTACTCCTCCCAATTGGGTATGAAATCTATTCCCTCCATGAGCCCACTCCAATGCGATCAGGGTCCCTGAGCTAATTCTCTGTTCTAAATTTTTCTTCCTCCCTCCCTCCTCAACCCTCCCTATGAGATCAAGCAATTCAATATGTCATACTGGTGCAGTAATGCAGAACATCTTCAGCTTCCTTGAAAGAGCTTTGCTTTTTACTTCTCTCTCCCCCAATCTGCCCTTTCCTTCTTCCCTTCCCCACCCCCTTTTCTCCCTCCCCTCCCTCAGGGAAAATATATATTACTATAACTACTTGGGTATGTATGTTAGTCCTTCTTTGAGCCAGTTCTGATGGTATTGTAGTTCACTCACTCCCCAACTCCTTCCCCCTCTTCTACTCTCCTCCATAAGCTCTTTTCTTGTTTCCTTCATGTGAACTACCTCTCCCCAGACCATCTCTCCCCTTCTCCCTCTCCCAGTTTATTCCTCCTATATCTCAACCCTATTTTAATGGTGTCATCATGGATTACTTAGGTGGCACAGTGTAAAAAGCACCAGCCATGGACCCAGGAGGTCCCAAGCCCAAATCCAGCACCAGACATAAGACACCCCACTCTGCCCCACAAAGAACAAAACATAAATACTTACCAGATATCATCCTTTCATATTCAGTTCAGACCTGTGTCGTCTGTGAGTTTCTTTTTTTTTTCTTTCTTTTTTTTTTTTTTTTAGGGGCAATGACGATTAAGTGACTTGCCCAGAGTCACACAGCTAGTAAATGCCAAGTGTCTGAGCCTGGATTTGAATGCAGGTCCTCCTAAATCCAAAGCCAGTGCTTTATCTACTGTGCCAACTAGCTGCCCATTCTGTGAGTTTCTTACTGAGATAGTTCTTATGATTTCAAAGTATTATCTTCCCATGTAGGAATGTAAATGGTTTGATCTTTTAATATCCCTCATGAAGTCTTTTTCCCGTTTATCTTTTTATGCTTCTCCATGGTCTTCTATTTAAAAGTCAAATTTTCTGTTCAGTTCAGGGCTTTTCATCACAAATTCTTGAAAGACCTCTTTCTCATCGAAATCCCAGTTTTGCCTTTGAAATATTAAACTCAGTTTTGCTGGGTACATGATTTTTGGCTGTAGTCCCAGTTCCTTTGTCCTCTGGAATATCATATTCCATGCCTTTCAGTCCTTTAATGTAGACGCTGCTAGATCTTGCTTTATCCTTATTGGAGCGCCACAGTATTTGAATTCCTTTTTTCTAGCTGTTTTCAGTATTTTCTCCTTGACCTGGGAGTTCTGGAATTTGGCTATAATATTTCTGGAGGTTTTCCTTTTGGGATCTCTTTCAGGAGGTGATTGGTGGATTCTTTCAATTTCTGTTTTAGCTTCTGCTTCTAGAATATCAGGGCAATTTTCCCTCACAATCTCTTGGAGGATGGTGTCTAAGCTTTTGTTTTGGTCATGGTTTTCAGGTAGTTCAATTATTTTCAAATTATCTCTCCTAGATTTATTTTCTAGGTCAGCTGTTTTTCCAAGGAGATATTTCACATTGCCCTCTATTTTTTCATTCAATTGGATTTGCTTTACTGTGTCTTGGTTTCTCATAAGGTCACTAGCTTCCATTTGTTCAATCCTAATTCTTAGGCAGTTATTTTCATCAGACAGTTTTTTAATCTCCTTTTCCATTTGGCTTTTCAAACTGTTGACTTTTTTCTCATGACTCTCCTGCATCACTCTCATTTCCCTTTCCATTTTTTCCTCCTTTTCTCTACATCTTCTTTCTATTTCTCCTACTTTCTCTTCAAAGTCCCTTTTGAGAGCTTCCATGGCCTGAGACCAGTTCATATTTTTCTTGGAAGCTTTTGATGTTGGAGCTTTGACCCTGTTATTATCTTCTTCTTCTGAGGTTGTATTGTGGTCTACTTTTCCCCCAAAGAAATTTTTGATAGTCTTCTGCTTTCTCTGCCTACTCATCCTGGCTTACTATTTCTTGTCTTTTAACTCCTTCTTAAAATGTGGCACTGCTTCCAGGACACACTGTTCAAGTTACAGCATGGCCTGGGGCTGGAGGATGGCTGGGCTTCTCAGCCTGTCTGGCCTTGCTTTTATTTTATTTTAAACTCCCCACTGGGGGATAAGGGATGGGGGTGAGACTGCTTCTCAGCTCCACTCCTGTTCCAAACTTCGGAGGGTCCCAGCAGTTTTGGTTTGAGGTGGGGGCAGGTTTTAATCTCACATGGCTTGTTCTCAGGTCCAGAGATAACCTCAGGCCTACTTACTATGCAACCAACCAGCAATGTTTTCTGTGGTGTGGTTTTTAGCTTCCAATGAGCCTGCCTGCTCCCTTCCCCAACCTGGGTCTTCTGCCGCTCAGGATTTCTTCCTGGTTTCCTGCTGGGGTGGGACAGTCGAATCCTTCCCCCCAGTCCACTCCTCCCCCCTCCATCAGGTCAGCCATTCAGCCCAATCGTGTGCTCTGTTCCAGAAGACGCCAGAGCTGGAACCAATTCAGAGGCACTGGAGCAAATTCCTCAGATGGGTGTCTGGTGTCTTGTCCCAATTTCAGGGTTAGTCTTTATTCATGGCCCAGCACAGCCCCCTGAAATCTATCTATAGTTGGAGAAATCTCTCAGCCCGAATTTTTGTGGCTGAGCCAAGATGGTGAAGGAAAGACATTAAACAGAGGGCTCCTGATATAATCACCCCAAAAATAGCAATAAAAGAACCCTTGGGGCAGAAAAACACAAAAACATTCAACATTAGTTTTTATAAGATTTCTAGTTTCAAATTTTTCTCCCTTCCTCCCTCCCCTCTCCCCCCTCCCCAAGACAGCAAGTAATCTGATATAGGTTGTATATGTATAACAACATTAAACATATTTCTGCATTAGTAATGTTATAAGAGAAGAATCAGAGCAAAAAGGAAAAACCTCAAAAGAGAAAAACAACAACACCAAACCAAAAGAAATAGTATGGTTCAATATGCATCCATATTCTACAATTCTTTTTTTTTTTCTGGTTATGGAGAGCATTTTCCATCATGAGTCCTTTGGGACTATCTTGGACCATTTTATTGCTGAGAAGAATAAAGTCTATCACAGTTGATCAACACATAATGTTGATGACACTGTGTACAATGTTCTCCTGGTTCTCCTCATCTCACTCATCATCAGTTCATGCAAGTCCTTCCAGGTTTCTCTGAAATCTGCCTGCTCACCATTTGTTACAGCACAATACAATTCCATTATATTCATATACCACAACTAGTTCAGCCATTCCCAAATTGATGGGTAGCCCCTCAGTTTCCAATTCATTGCCACCACAAAAAGAGCAGCTATAAATATTTTTGTACATGGGGGTCCTTTCCCCAATCTGCCCTCTTTTTATCAACCCCCTCCCTTTTCTTTACCCTCTTCTCCTTTGCTTCTGCCCTCCCTTCTATCAGTCCCCCACTTTTCCTTTTGCCCTTTTACTTCCCTAAAGAATAAGCTAAGTACTTAGTGCGGCCGCTGATAAGTTCTCCCGGCTGGGGTCACAGGGACACGGAGGCGGCTTGAACGGACCTTCGGTCAACATGCTGTCCCGGCTAGCCCTGCACGCCTCCGGCGACATGGCGCCGGCCTCCGAGGGTGCTTCAGGCAACCAGAATTTTTCACACAGCTTCTCCCCGTCTGGCTCCTTTGCCTCCTCTTCCTGAACATGGAGGGAAAGTTCGTCATGGGTTGATTCCTGAGGAATTCTTTGAGTTTATGTACCCGAAAAATGGAGTTACAGGTCCTTACGTATTGGGCACAGGACTTATCCTGTATTTTCTCTCCAAAGAAATCTATGTTATTACTGCTGATACGTTTGCTGCCATGTCAACATTGGGGCTCCTCATTTATATAGTTAAAAAATATGGTGCCTCTGTAGCAGCTTTTGCTGATAAACTCAGAGAGGACCAAATGGCTGAGGCAGAAGGACTGAAACAGGCTTCCATAAAAAATATGCAAGATGCAATTGACCTGGAAAAGAAACAGCAAGCCTTGGTTGCCAAGCGTCATTACCTTTTTGATGTCCAGAGGAACAACATTGCCATGACACTAGAAGTTTTCCACCGTGAGAGGCTGCACAGGGTATACACAGAGGTGAAGAATCGCTTGGACTATCAGATTGCAAAGCAGAACATGATGCAGTGGAAGGAGCAAGAACACATGATCACATAGGTTGAGAACCATGTGGTGAAGAGCATCTCTGCTCAGCAGGAAAAGGAAACAATTACCAAGTATATCACAGATCTGAAGTTGCTAGCAAAGAAAGCACAAGCACAAGCACAGTCGATTCAGTAAAACTATTTCATCATAATTAAGACAGTGAAAAGCAGTTTTTACTATCACTGTATAAGCTGTATTCTTTGTGACCCTCAATAAAAATCTTTCTCTTAAAAAAAAAAAGAATAAGCTAAGTTTCTTTATCCAAATGAATGTATATGCTATTCCCTCTTTGGATTTAATCTGGTTAGAGTAAGGTTGAAATAATGTTCACCCCTCCCTTCTTTCCCTCTATTGTAATAGGTTTTTTGCACCTCTTCATATGATGTAATTCACCACATTCCTCCTCCCCTTTTATCTTATCTCCATAAACTCCCTTTCTAACCACTTAATTTTCTTTATATCATCACTTCAAAGACAATTTATATTTATACCCTGTGTGTATAATCCTTCTGTATGCCCAAATACATATACAGTCCTCAAGAGTTATAAATATTATTTTCCAATGCAGGGATGTAAACAGCTTAACCTTATTGAATAACTTTTTCCCTGTGTTTACCTTTTTAAACTTCTCTTTAGTCTTGTAAAATAATATCACATTTTCTCTTCAGTTCTGTTCTTTTCATCAGGAAACCTTGAAAGTCTCCATTTTCATTGAATGTTCATCTTTTCCTCTTAAAGAGAATACGCAGTTTTGCTGTGTAAAATATTCTTGGCTGCAATCCAAGCTCCATTGCCTTCCAGAATATCATATTCCAAGCCTTGCTATCCTTTAATATTTTTATTTTCTGATAAAAAGTATTTTATTTTCCAGTTACATGTAGAGATAGTTTTCAACATTTGTTTATATAAGATTTCCAATTTCAAATTTTTCTCCCTCCCTCCCCTCCCTCTCCCCTCCCCTAGACAGCAAGTAATATATATATATATATATTAAACATATGTCTGCATTAGTCATGTTATAAGAGAAAAATCAGAGCAAAAAAGGAAAATCCTAAAAAAGAAAAACAATAGCACCAAAAACAAAAGAAATAATATGGTTCAATCAGCATCCATATTCCACTGTTCCTTTTTTTCCTGGATTTGGAGGGCTTTTTCCATCATGAGTCCTTTGGAACTTTCTTGTACCATTGTATTGGTGAGAAGAATCTAACCTATCACAGTTGATCAACACATAATGTTGATGATGTACAATGTTCTTCTGGTTCTGCTCATCTCACTCATCATCAGTTCATGTAAATCCTTCCAGGTTTCTCTGAACTCCTCCCGCTCATCATTTCTTGTAGCACAATAGAATTCCATTTCATTCTTATACCACAACTTGTTCAGCCATTCCCCAATTGATTAGCAACCCCTCAATTTCCAATTCCTTACCACCACAAAAAGAGCAGCTATAAATATTTTTGTATATGTGGGTCCTTTCCCCTTTTTTATCGTGATCCTTTAATGTTGAAGCTGCCATGTCCTGAGCAATTCTGACTTTGGCTCCATGATATTTAAATTGTTTCTTTCTGGCTGCTTGGAGTATTTTCTCCTTTACTTGATAATTCTGCAATTTGACTACAATATTCCTTGGAGTTTTCTATTTGGCGTCACTTTCAGGAGGTGATTGGTGAATTCTTTCAATGCCAATTTTATCCTGTAATTCTATAATATCAGGGCAATTCTCCTTGATAATTTCCTGGAATATAGTGTCTAGACTCTTTTTCTAATCATGGCTTTCAGGCAGTCTAATAATTCTCAAATTGTCTCTCCTGGATCTGTTTTCCAAGTCAGTTGTCTTTCCAATAAGGTATTTCACATTTTCTTCTATTTTTTCATTCTTTTGATTCTGCTTGACTGATTCCTGGTGTCTCATGGATTCATTATCTTCCAACTGTCCAATTTTAATTTCTAAGTCATTGTTTCTTCAGTGAGATTATGCACCTATTTTCCGTTTAGCAAAATGAATTTTTTAAGGAATTGTTTTCTTCAGTCAATCTTTGTGCCTCCTTTCCCAAGCTGCTGATTCTTTTTTCATAATTTTCTTGTCTTGCTTTCATTCCTCTCCCCACTTTTTCTTCTACCTCTCTCAATTAATTTTGAAAATCCTTTTGAACTCTTCCAAGAAGGCTTTTTGTTCTTCAGACCAATTCATCTTCCCTCTTGAGGCTTCACATATACGCAATTTGGGAGTATTGTCCTCATCTGAGTTTGTGTTTCCCTCTTCCCTGTTGACACAGAAGCTCTCAATGGTAAGAGCTCTTTTTTGTTTCTTACTTATATTGCAGCTTTTTTGTTTTTAAAGTTGAGTTCTTCTCTGGGGGCACCAGGGTCCCTGTTTCAAGCTTCTACTGGTGTATAGTAGCTGTGTCACTGGCTTTCTACACTGAGGCCTCTATGTCTTGTGGATTTCTCACCACCATGGGATTGCTCCCAGCATTCTGGGATGGCCAGGCCTGGTTGTACCTGTCCTATATGTGGCCCCCTAACTGGCAGCCTGCCCTCTTGGCTGGTGCTGGTAGGTTCTACCACAGGCCTGCTGTGCCACCAACTTGTTGAGCCAGGATCCAGGGACCTCAGTTGCTCAGCTGTGGCCTACAGCTTCCTGATGACTTGCCCCAACCCCCTCCATGCTGTGTTGCACTGCAGTGTGCTGAGCCTCCCTTTTCCCAAAGTGAGATCAACCTTTCTTGAAGTCTTCTAAATGATCTCTGGTTGGAAGATTGTATCTCTTTGTCTCTTTGCAGGTTCTGTAGTTTCAGAATCCATCCAGAGGCTTGATTTAATGTTCTTTCTGAAGGAACCAAAGGAGAGCTTAGCCAACTTGCTGGCTTCTCTCTGCCATCTTGGCTCTTCCTCCTATGTATTATTTTTTAACTTGGAACAATCTGCCTTTTAATAAGTTCTTTAGTTTAAATAACACAAAACTGCAATAACTGAGTCAAGCAGTTGGTTTGCTATTTATTTCTCTTTACTCACAGCAAAATAGGCATGTGCCTACCAGAATAAGTGATCTTAAGATCATAGACCTAGAGTGGCAAGGTATCTAAAAATATTCTTGTCTAAAGCCCTTATGAGGAAACTGAAGCCCACAGAGTTTGTGAGCTATCCAACATCACATAGGTAATACTCAGAATCCAGATTTGAAGTTAGGTCATCTGACTCTAAATCCTTCTGGATAGTGATTGTCCACTTGAAAATATATCAGTTTCATTCAGTCCTCTTTCCATGACTATATTGCATGTACTAAACACCATCTTTATACCATAAGATGAGAAAGAAAACAAAAACAATATTTTTTGAGCCAGGTTCTAGCTTCTCTATTCCTATCTTTTGGTGTTCACTTGTCCACATTCAAATGAAAGACATATTTTGTAGCCCCAAATATTTTTGTTGTTGTTGTTGTTGTTTTGGTGAGGCAATTGGGGTTAAGTGACTTGCCCAGGGTCTCATAGGTAGTAAGTGTCAAGTGTCTGAGGCCAGATTTGAACTCAGGTCCTCTTGAATCCAGGGCAGGTGCTTTATCTACTGCACCACCTAGCTGCCCCTGTAGCCTCAAATATTAAAACCATAAATCAATAAAGGACTTTGCCTTAGTCAAGTGATGCAATATAGCTATTAAAAATGACTGAGGGGGCAGCTAGATGGCGCAGTGGTTAAAGCATCGGCCCTGGATTCAGGAGTACCTGAGTTCAAATCCGGCCTCAGACACTTGACACTAGCTGTGTGACCCTGGGCAAGTCACTTAACCCCCATTGCCTGCAAAAAAAAAAAAAATGACTGAGAAGGGACAGCCAGGTGGCACAGTAGATAAAGCACCAAACTGGATCCAGGGGGATCTGATTTCAAATCCAGCCTCAGAAATATGACAATTATTAGCTGTGTGGCCCTGGGAAACTCACTTAATCCTCATTGCCCTGAAAATAAAAAGGAATGAGAACATAAGTAAGTGTGTACATATATATATATATACATACACATATATATGTATATATATGTATGTATGTATATATATATGGGGGTGCATCTTAGAATGAAAGAAATATGTATTAAATATATAGGAAAAGCTCTAAAATAAACTATAAAATATGTGATGTTCGGATCTGAACTATAATATTGCTTCTTGAAAGTCTTAGTACTACTTTGCAGCAATATACTGCCTACAACAACAGACTATAGTAGGGAAAGCACTGAGACTAGACTGACTTGTAAGAGAAATCAATATTTGAATACTGCCATTGACACTCATGCGAGCATGAACAAGGAACTAATTTCTTTGAGCCTGAGTTTTATCATCTTTAAAATCTGGACAACCGTATGTGCAGTTCTTGCCTCTAAAGTAATAAGGAACAAAAATACAATAATGCATATAAACAAATTTGAAAGCCTTGAAAGACTATAGAAATGATAGTTGTATTATAACTTCATAATGAATGAAAGAAGCCAAAAAGTTCAAGTATAACTATCCAAGACAGCAGCTATGTTTTTCTTCAGCTGAGTGTTGGGAGGAAGATAGGGATTAAGAAGTATGAGTGATGGTACTACTCTACCAGAAAATGTCGTGTATTTTTTTGTGTGTGTGAAGTAAATCATCATCAGCCAAACATTCTTTTTTTTCCATAATATCCTTCTGATCTTTCTCTGTGTGGACCCCACTGACTATAGACTGACTTTTCTCAAAATTAAATAACATTTTCCTTCCTGTCTCCTTTAATCACCATTCCCTGGATTTTCTTCTTTGACCTTTGGATTATCTTTCCCATTATTCCATTGATTCATGGACTGGAAAATTTTATTCTTTTACATTAGACCTATTGTCTCTCTTTTTTACTGAAAACTAAGCCATAAAGGGGGGGGGGGAAGCAGGGCTTTGCCATGGAGTGCCAAAATTTAGATGACACTACTGAAGTAATTGAATAAGATTTATTTATAAAAAACTAGAGCATAGAGCTATAAAACAGCATTTCTTTCTCTCTGCAGAAACTCAAAAACTTCTCCCTAAAGGTACAACCATATTACTACCACCCTTATATTCCTTTCAACCTAGGTATCACCATATTTTTGTCTCTCCATATGGGGATCCCAGCACACCCCACTCCCTTTACATATATCCATAACTGAAATTTTCATAGAAGTTTGATTTGAGGCTACAATACATATCATCTACTCTTGGGTGGGGTAAAGGGGAAAGGAAGCTACAGCTCTGTCTGCCAATCTTCCAGTATTATGATTCTGCCTTTTATTTTCCTGTAGCACTCCATTCCACCCTCTTAATACAATGAATATCATAAAACAATGGAAGAAAGGGGTTGGCTTTGACAAATACTGTCATCTCTAAATCTTGAAATTAAAAGTACATTTTTTTCAAATTAATAAGTCCCCTCATGCCTATGTAGGCTATTGCTTGAAATATAGTATTTCTTACATAACTTTTTGCTTATTTGTTTGTATGTGAATTAGGGATCTGTGCATGAAGAAACCACTTCATGAGTCCTTATTTCCCACAAAAATGCTTAAGTACTAGGGTAATATGCAATAACAGAATATCATCTCTATTGTTGTATATATCCATTTATGCATTAAAAATAGAGTAAAGGGTGGAAATATTGTCTGTCATTGAGATATTTTTCAGACAATCAAAAGAATCTGCATTAAAATGTTCTTCCCTATGGAAAGGCAATCCTTCCACAATACCCGTCACATAGCAGTTCAATGAGAACCAGGCTAATTTGACAACTAAAATGTGAACATCTGTTTTTCTCATTACATCCATCAGAATTCTCTTAAATTGAAGGGCCTTTGCTGTGTTCAGTATAAGGAGAAATAACTACCATTATCTTTGAGGATCAATGGATCACAGTTGAGAAATTACAAAGTATTTTCAATGAGTCCAAGATGCTCTCTGCCACAAATTTCCATCTTTTTAATACCTTTACTCTCTTGATCTTGTATAATCTACCTTGTATAGGTAGATGGACTGGATATGTAGGGAAAGAAGGGAATAACCTATATATGGATTGAAAGAAGTATTGTTATCTATGAAAATGTTAATTATAAAAAGACAGACAAATGTGCATGGAACATTGACTAGATCTTTCATTTAGAGTTTTTTGGGAGGATACAGACAAAAATAAAATGGGATTAAAAGGTTGGAAAATTTAAAAATGCACATCAGTGAAGGGTGCTCATATAATCAGGGAGACTTCAGATCCATTGATTGACCAAAGAATTATCCTCGTGACACTATATAACCATGAGTCACAAAACACTACAGTGTTTTTTAAATGATCCTTATGATATTTTATTTTATTTTTTATAATCATAAAAGTATTTTATTATTTCTAGTTACATGTAGAGATAGATATTAACATTGTATTTGATAAGATTTCTAGTTCCAAAATTTTCTCCTTTCCTGCCCTCCCTCACCCCTCCCCAAGTGAGAAAGCAATCTAATATAGGTTATATGTGCACAATCACATTAAACATATTTCTTCATTAGTCATGCTGTAAAAGACTTTTTTTCTGGATTTGGAGAGCATTTTCCATCATGAGTCCTTTGGAATTATCTAGGACCATTGTATTGCTGAGAAGAGTCAAATCTTTCACAGTTGATCAACACACAATGTTGTTGATAGGGTGTACAATGTTCTCCATTCTGCTCATTTCACTCAGAATCAGTTCATGAAAGTTTTTCCAGGTTTCTCTGAAATCTGCCTGCTCCTAATTTCTTACAGCACAATAGTATTCCATTACACTCATATACCACAACTTGCTTAGCCATTCCCCAATTGATGGGCATCCCCTCAGTTTCCAATTCCTTGTCACTACATAAAGAGAAGCTATAAATATTTTTGTGCATGTGGGTCCTTTTCCCTTTTTTTATGATCTATTTGGGGAAAAGACCCAATTATGTTATTGCTGGGTCAAAGTGTATGCAAAGCTTTATAGCCCTTTGGGTATAATTCCAAATAGCTCTCCAAAATGTGTGGATGAGTTTACAGCTCCACCAACAATGCATTCGTGTTCCAATTTTTCTACAGCTTCTCCAACAGTAAATATTTTCCTTTTTGTCATATCCAATATAGTAGATGTGAGGTGGTACCTCAGAGTTTTTTGAATTTGCATTTCTCTAAACAATGGTAATTTAGAGCATTTTTTTTCATGTGGCATTATATAGCTTTGATTTCTTCAGCAAAAATGGCTATTCATATCCTTTGACCATTTCTCAATTGGGGATTGACTTGGATTATTATACATTTGATTTAGTTCTATAAATATTGTTTCCCAGCTTCATGCCTCCCTTCTAATTTTGTCTCGATTGCTTCTGTTTGTACAAACCCTTTTTAATTTAATGTAATCAAAGTCTTCCATCTTGCATTTCTTAATATTCTCTATCACTTCTTTGGACATAAATTGTTTTCCTCTTCATAGATTTGAGAGGTAAACTACTCATTCCTCTCCTAATTTGTCTATGGTATCAACATTTATGTCAAATCTTAAACCCATTTTGACCTTATTTTTGTATAAAGTGTAAGATGTTGGCCTATGCCTAGTTTCTCCCATACTCTCTACCTGTTTTTCCAGAAGATTTTGTCAGATACTGAGTTCCTATCCCAGAATCAGGGGTCTTTCAGTTTATCAAACAGTACATTACTATAGTCATTGACTACTGCGTCTCCT
The DNA here is from genome assembly GCF_019393635.1 of Dromiciops gliroides. Classification (NCBI taxonomy): domain Eukaryota; kingdom Metazoa; phylum Chordata; class Mammalia; order Microbiotheria; family Microbiotheriidae; genus Dromiciops; species Dromiciops gliroides. Next base: position 65,334,782 of record NC_057862.1, read on the forward strand.
GTGCCTAACCTGTTCCATTGATCCTCCACTCTATTTCTTAGCCAGTAGCAAATAGTCTTGATGACTGTTGCTTTATAATAAAGCTTCAGATTTAATGTGGATAGCCCACTTTCCTGTGCATATTGTTTCATTAATGTCCTTGATATTCTTGAACTTTTGTTTTCTAGATTATTTTTTTATCATTTTTTCTAGCTTCATAAAATAATTTTTAGGTAGTCTGATTGGGATGGCACTGAATAAGTAAATTAATTTAGGTAGAATTGTCATTTTTACTATATTAGCTTGACCTATCCATGAGCAATTGATATTTTTCCAATTATTTAGATCTGATTTCATATTTGTTGTAAAAGTGTTTTGTAATTGTGTTCATAGAATTCCTGAGTTTTTCTTGACAAATAGACTCCCAAGTATTTTATATTGTCTACCAATTTCTATCTCTTGCTGCTGAGCTTTGTTGGTCATGTATAGAAATCCTGATGATTTATGTGGATTTATTTTCTATCCTGCAACTTAGCCAAAGTAGTTGTTTCATGTAATCTTTTAGTTGATTCTCTAGGATTTTCTAAGCATACCATCCTATCATCTGCAAAGAGTGATAGTTTTGTTTCCTCCTTGCCTATTCTAATTCCTTTAATTCTCTTTTTTCTTCTCTTATTGCTAAATCTAACAGTGCTAGGACAATACTAAATAATGGATGTGATAATGGCCATCCCTGTTTCACCCCTGATTTTAATGGGAATGCATCTAACTTATCCCAATTACATATAATGCTTGCTGATGGTTTTAGGTAGATACTGCTCATTATTTTAAGGAAAGCACCACCTATTCCTATGCTCTCTAATATATTTTATTAGGAATGAATGCTATATTTTGTCAAATGTTTCCCTGCATCTATTAAGATAATCATATGATTTTACATAGTTTTTTATTGATTTGGTTGATTATGTTGATAGTTTTCCTAATGTTGAACCATCCCTACATTCCTCTTATAAATCTCACCTGGTCATAGTATATTATCCTGGTGATCACTTGCTGTAATCTCCTTTCTAATATCTTATTTAAGACTTTTGAATCAATATTCATTAAGGCAATTGGTCTATAATTTTCTTTCTCTGTTTTGGCTCTGTCTGGTTTTGGTATTAACACCATATTTGTGTCATAAAAGGAATTTGGTAGAACTCCACCTATTTTTCCAAATAATTTTTATAGTATAGAATTCATTTTTTTAAATGTTTGGTAGAATTCACATTTAAACCTATCTGGCCCTTGACATTTTCTTTTTCCGGGAGTTCATTGATCATTGCTAGTTCAATTTCTTTTTTCTAAAATGGGCTTGTTTAAGGATTTTATATCCTCTTCTGTTAATCTGGGCAGTTTATATTTTTGTAAATATTCATCCATTTCATTTAGATTGTCAAATTTATTGGCATACAGTTGAGTAAAATAGCTCCTAATTATAGCTTTAATTTCTAATTCATGGTGTATTATTTTTTAAATAAAAGTATGTCATTATTTTCCAGTTACATGTAATGATAATTTTCAACATTTGTTTTCTTGTCTCATTTTATTATTTTTATTTTACAGTTACATATAAGGATATTTTTCAACATTTTTTATAGGATTTTCAGTTCCAAATTTTTCTCCCACCCTCACTTCCCTCCCACCTATACAAGACAGAAAGCAATCTAATATAGGCCATATATTTGCAATCACATTAAACATTTCTGCATTATTCATGTTGTGAAAGAAGAGTCAGAGCACAAGGAGAAAACTCAAAAAAGAAGGGAAAAAATAAGCCAAAAGTCAAAATAATATGGTTCAATCTGCATTCATAAACAAGTTTCTTTTTCTGGATGTTGAGAACATTTTCTATTGTGAAGTTCTTTGAAATTTTTTTGGACCATTGCATTCCTAAAAAGAGCTAAATGCCTCAGCATTGTTCATCACACAAGTTTGCTGTTATCCTATACAATGTTCTCCTGGTTCTGCTCCTCTCAGTCAGCATCAGTTAATGTAAGTCCTTCCAAGTTTCTCTCAACTTCTCCTGCTCATCACTACTTTTCACATTGATTTTTTAAAACTTTGTGTTCTAAATTTTCTTCTTCCCTCCTTTCTGATCCCTCCCTATGAAATCCAGCAATTCAATATAAGTCATACATGTGCAGTTTTGTAAAACATCTTATTAGCCAGGTTGTGAAAGAAAATAGACAAAATACATTTAGAAAGAGGAGCTAACAAAAATAAAATTATACTTCAATATGTATTCAGATATTATCAGTTCTATCTCAGTTGATGGTTTGCATTTTTCATATGTCCTGAGAGCATCCTGGTCATTATTTCTTTTACGGTTAATTACCCTCCAATTTATTCCCTCCCCTTGATATTCTATTTTCTATGTTCCTTCACCCTATTCTTTCTTGAAAGTGTTTTGCTTGTTATGGGCCCCTCCTGAGGAAAACAGGGGCGGAGCCAAGATGGCAGAGAGGAAGAAGCAAGCTTCCTGAGCTCTCCTTCTGTTCCCTCAAATAGAACATTAAATCAAGCCTCTGGATGGATTCTGAAACTACAGAACCTGCAAAGAGACAGAGAGACACAGTCTTCCAACCAGAGATAATTTAGAAGACTTCAGGAAAAGGTCGGTCTAACTCGGGCAAAAGGGAAGTCCAGCACAGGGCAGCAGCCCAGCACCGAGAGGGTCGGGGCAAGTCAGTAGGAGCTGTGGGCCACAGCTGAACAACTGAGGCCCCTGGAACCTGGCTCAAAAATCTGGTGGCCAAGAAGGACAGTGGAAAAACCCACCTGCACCAGCCAAGAGGGCAAGTTGCCAGCTGTAGGGCCACGGACACGACAGGCGCTCAGACAGGAAGTGCAGGGGGGTGAACTGCACACACTATAAAGGCCTCAGAGTAAAAAGCCAGTAACACAGCACCTATACTCTTGCACAAGATGCCCAAAACAGGGACCCTGGTGCCCCGGAGCAGACTTCAACTTAAAAAATAAATAAATAAGCTGCAATAATGAGTAAGAAGCAAAAAAGAGCCTTCTCCATTGAGAGCTTCTGTATCAATAGGGAAGATGCCAACACAAACTCAGATGAGGACAATACCCTCAAATTGCCTACATGTGAAGCCTAACGAGGGAAGGTGAATTGGTCTCACAAACAAAAAGCCTTCCTGAAAGATCTAAAGCCTTTATTTCCAGAGGTTCAAATCCTCTCAATTGAGAGAGGTAGAAGAAAAAATGGGGAGAGAAATGAAAGCAAAACAAGAAAACTATGAAGAAAGAATCAGCAGCTTGAAAAAGGAAGCACATAATTTCACTGGAGAAAACAATGCCTTAAAAAATTCATCTGGCCAAATGGAAAAAAAGGTGCATAATCTCACTGAAGAAAACAATGCCTTAAAAATTAAAATTGGACATTTGGGAGATAAGGAATCCATGAGATACCAGAAATCAGTCAAGCAGAATCAAAAGAAAGAAAAAATAGAAGAAAATGTGAAATACCTCATTGGAAAGACAATTGATCTGGAAAGCAGATCCAGGAGAGACAATTTGAGAATCATTGGACTGCCTGAAAGCCATGACCAGAAAAAGAATCTAGATACCATATTCCAGGAAATTATTAAGGAGAACTGCCCTGATATCATAGAATCAGTGGATAAAGTCATCATTGAAAGAATCCACTGATCATCTCCTGAAAGAGACCCCAAAAGCAAAACTCCGAGGAATATTGTAGCCAGATTACAGAACTATCAGGTGTAGGAGAAAATACTCCAAGCAGCCAGAAAGAAGCAATTCAAATATCATGGAGCCACAGTCAGGATTGCTCAGGACCTGGCAACTTCAAAATTAAAGGACCACAAGGCTTGGAATATGATGTTCCAGAAGGCAAAGGAGCTTGGATGGCAACCAAGAATCTATTACCCAGCAAAAATGTTATGGGCTCCTTCCCCAATCTGCCCTTCCTTCCATTGCCTTTCCCCTCCCTCCTTGTCCCCTTCCCCTCCCACTTTCCCAAAGGGCATGATATATTACTATCCCCTCTTGAATGTTTGTGTTACTCCCTCTTTGAGCCAATTCTCATGAGAGTTAGGCTCACTCACTCCCTGCTCCTTCCCCATCTTCCCCCCACTACAAAGCTTTTTCTTGTTTCTTCCATGTGAACTACTTTCCCGCAATCCACCTCTTCCTTTCCCTTTCTTTCACTGCATTCCTTTTACCCCTTAACTTATTTTGAAGATGTTATCATGAGTCAGTTAGGTGACACAGTGGACAAAGTATCAGCCCTAGACCCAGGAGGCCTAGAGCCCAAATCCAGCCCCAGACATAAGCCACAGCACCCTGCCTGCCCCACAAAAAACAAGGATAAACAAAAAAATGCTTTGCAGATATCATCCCTTCATATTCAATTCACACCTGTGCCCTCTGTCTACGTATGTTCCTTTCAGCTGCCCTATTGCTGAGAAAGATCTCATGAGTTAGAAGCATTATCTGACCATGTAGGAATATAAACAGTTTAATTTTTTCATATCACTAATGATTTCTTTTTCCTGTTTACCTTTTTATGCTTCTCTAGGATCTTGTATTTGAAAGTCAAATTGTCTGTTCATTTCACAACTTTTTTTTATCACAAATGCCTGAAATCCCTTTTTCACTGAAATCCCATTTTTTCACTGGATGATTATACTAAATTTTGTTGGGTACATTATTCTTGGCTGTAGTCCCAGTTCCTTTGCCCTCTGGAATATCATATTCCATACCATCTGGACCTTTAATGTAGCTGCTGATAGATCTTGTTTTACATTTACTGTAGCTCCACAGTATTTGAATTCCTTTTTTCTAGCTGCTTGCAATATATTCCCCTTTATCTGGGAGCTCTGGAATTTGGCTATAATATGCCTACAAGTTTTCCTTTTGGGATCTCTTTCAGGAGTTGATTGGTGGATTCTTTCAATTCCTATTTTACCTTCTACTATAGAATATCAGGGCAATTTTTCCTGATAATTTCTTCAAAGATGATGTCTAGACTCTTTTTTTTTGATTATAGCTTTCAGGTAGTTCAATTATTTTCAAATTTTCTCTCCTGGATCTATTTTCCAGGTCAGCTCTTTTTCAAGGAGATATTTCATAGTGCCCTCTATTTTTTTATTCAATTGGATTTTCTTTACTGTGTCTTTGTTTCTCATAAAGTCACTAGCTTCCATTTGTTCAAACCTAATTGTTAAGCAATTATTTTCTTCAGAGAGCTTTTGTATCTCCTTTCCCATTTGACTTTTCAAGCTGTTGACTTTTTTCTCATAACTTTCCTGCACAGCTTTCATTTCTCTTCCCATTCTTTCCTCCATCTCTCTAAATCTTCTATCTCTCCTACTTTCTCTTCAAAGTCCCTTTTGAGCACTTCCATGGCCTGAGACCAATTCATATTTTTCTTTGAAGCTTTGGGTGTTGGACTTTTGACTTTGTTATTATCTCCTTCTAAGGGTATATTCTTGTCTACCCTTCCCCCAAAGAAGCTGTCTATTGTCTGCTGTTTTCTTTGCTTACTCATCTCAACCTGGAAGCAGATGGCTGATTGAAATCTGATTCTCTAAGGTCAGAAACTTGGTGAAACTTGGTGTACCTGTGCTCTGAGCCAACCCAGAACCCCCTCAGCAGTCTGGGAGCCAAGCCTCAGAAGCCACTGGCTCTGATGACTCTGAGGACTGGGAGCACTGTCTGTTCCTGACTGGGTGTGGACCTGCATCCTGAGCTCCTCTTTCAGCCTGATCAGAAGGTGATCCCAATTTCTATCTTTGGCTGGAAAATAGCCTCACTCTGTTCTTATATGCCTTAGGCTGCTCCATTGTTTTTGTTGTTATTGTTGTCTTTATTTTTTTTTTTAATGGCATTACTTAGGAGTGAGTTGACAGTTTATCTGGAGCTTATGGGAGTCACAGCCTCTCCTCTGCATCTTCTCAACATTTGTTTTCATAGGATTTTGAGTTCCAAATTTTTCTCCCACCCTCACTTCCCTCCCTTCCATCTCTTCTTCCCAAGATGGAAAGCAAGCTGATATAGTTTATACATGTCCAATCACATTAAACATATTTGTGCATTAGTCTTATTGTGAAAGAAGAATCAGAGCACAAGGGAAAATCTTCCCAAAACAAGAGGGGGAAAAATAGTCCATAGGTAGAAAGAGTATGGTTCAATCTGCATTCATAATCTAAATTTCTTTTTTTCTGGATGTTGAGAACATTTTCTTTCATGACTTCTTTGAAATTGTTTTGGATTGGCGCAGATAGGTGGTGCAGTGGATAAAGAACCAGCCCTTGATTCAGGAGTACTTGAGTTCAAATCCGGCCTCAGACACTTGACACTTACTAGCTGTGTGACTCTAGACAAGGTACTTAACCCTCATTACCGTGGAAAAAAAATAAAACAAAATGAAAAAAAATTGTTTTGGATCATTCCATTGCCGAGAAAAGCCAAGTCTAACACCAGTGTTCATCACACAATATTGCTGTCACCATGTACAAGGTTCTACTGGGTTTGCTCCTCTCAGTCATTATCAATTCATGTAAGTCCTTCCAGGTTTCTCTGAACTCCTCCTGGTCATTGTTTCTTACAGCATAATACTATTCCATTATATTCATATACAACAACTTGTTTAGCTATTCTCCTATTGTTGGGCATTCCCTCTATTTCCAATTCTTTGCCACTACAAAGAGAGCTGCTATAAATATTTTTCTACATGTGGGTTCTTTTCCCACATGGTCTATGGTCTCTTTGGGTTACAGACCTAGCAGTGGTACCACTGGGTCAAAGGGTATGAATAGTCCCATAGCCCTTTGGGCCAAGTTGCAAATTGCTCACCAGTTCACAGCTCCACTAACAATGCATTAATATTCCATTTCTGATGACAGCTTCTCCAAAATTTATTATTTTCCTTTTCTGTCATATTAGCAAATCTGATAGGTGTGAGGTGGTACCTCAGAGTTGTTTTAATTTTTATTTCTCTAATTAATAGTGATTTAGACCATTTTTTTCATGCAGCAATAGATAGCTTTGATTTATTCATGTGAAAACTGCATGTTCATATCCTTTGACCATTTCTCAATTGGGGAATGACTTGCATTCTTATAAATTTTATTTAGTTTCCTATATATTTTAGAAATGAGGTGATTATCAGAAATACTGGCTGTAAAAATTATTTCCTGGGAGAAGCTAGGTAGCACAATGGATAGATCACCATCCCTGGAGTCAGGAGGACCTGAGTTCAAGTCTGGCCTCAGACACTTGATCCTTGCTAGTTGTATGTCTTTGGGCAAGTCACTTAACCCTCATTGCCCAACCAAAAAAATATAATTAAAAAAATTGTTTCCCAGTTTTCTACCTCCCTTCTAATTATAGCTGAATTGCTACTGTTTGTACAAAACCTTTTTAATTTAATGTAATCAAAGTCATCCAACTTTCATTTCATAATATTCTCAATCTCTTGTTTGATCATAAATTGTTTCCCTCTCCATAGATCTGAGACATAAACTGCTCCTTCCTCTCCTAATTTATCTATGGTATCACCCTTTGTGTCTAAATCATATACCTACTTTGACCTTATTTTAGTATAAGGTGTAAGATGTTGGTCTATGCCCAGTTTCTGCCATATTACCTTCCAGTTTTCCCAGCAGTTTTTGCCAAATATTGAGTTCCTATCCCAGAAGCAGGGGTCTTTGGGATTTTTAAACAGTAGATTACTATAGTCATTTACTACTGTGTACCTTTTCCTAATCTATTCCATTGATCCATCACTTTCCTTCTTAACCAGTACAAAATATTTGTGATGACTGCCACTTTATAGTATAGCTTCAAATTCGGTTTGGCTAGCCCACCTTCCTTTGCATTTTTTTTTTCATTAGTTCCCTTGATATTTTTAATGTTTTGTTCTTCCAGATAAATTTTGTTATTATTTTTTCTAACTCTATAAAATAAATTTTAGGTAGTGTGGTATGGCATTGAATAAGTATATTAATTTAAGTAGAATTGTCATTTTTATCATATTAGCTCAGCCTATCCATGCTCAATTGATATTTTTTCAATTACATAGATCTTATTTTATTTGTGTGAAAAGCGTTTCATAATTGTGTTCTTGGAGTTACTGGATTTTATCTTGGCAGGTAGACTCCCAAGTATTTTATATTGTCTACCATTACTTTAAAGGGGATTTCTCTTTCTATCTCTTGCTGCTAACATTTGTTCGTCATGTATAGAAATGCTAATTGTTTATGTGGATTTATTTTATATCCTACAACTTTGCTTAAGTTGTTAATTGCTTCAAGTAGGTTTTTAGTGGATTCTTTAAGATTCTCTAAGCATACCATCATATCATCTGCAAAGAGTGAAAGATTTATTTCTTCTTTGCCTATTCTAATTCCTTTGATTCCTAGAACAGTTTTAAATAATAGAGGTGCTTCACCCCTGATCTTATTGGAATGCCTCTAATTTATCCCCATTACATACAATGTTTGCTGATGGTTTTAGGTTGATACTGCTTATCATTTTAAGGAAAGCTCCACCTATTCCTATGCTCTCTAGTGTTTTTAATAGGAATGAGTCCTGTGTTTTGTGAAACACTTTCTCTGCATCTATTGAGATAATCATATGATTTTGGTAAGTTTTGTTTTTGCTGTGGCTGATTATGTTGATAGTTTTCCTGATGTTGAACCAGCCTTTCATTTCTGGAATAAATCCCACCTGCTTATAGTGTATTATCCTGGTGATCACTTCCTGTAATCTCCTTGCTAATGTTTTATTCAAGATTTTTGCCTCTATATTCATTAGAAAAATTGATCTGTAATTTTCTTTCTCTGTTTTAGCTCTGCCTGTTTTATGTATCAACACTATATTTGTGTCATAAGAGGAATATGGTAGAACTCCTTTTTCACCTATTTTTCCAAATAATTGGTCTAGTATTGGAATTAATTGTTCTTTAAATGTTTGGTAGAATTCACTTGTAAACCCATCTGGCCCTGGAGATTTTTTCTTAGGGAGTTCATTGATGGCTTGTTCAATATCTTTCTCTAAAATTCACCTATTTACAGATTTTATTTCCTCTTCAGTTAACCTGGGCAATTTGTATTTTTATAAATATCCATTTCATTTAGATTTTCAAATTTATTGGCATACATTTGGGTAAATAGCTCCTAATTATTTCTTTAATTTCCACTTCATTGGTGGTGAATTCATTCCTTTCATTTTTGATAATGGAACTTTTGCTTTCTTCTTTCTTTTTAATCAAATTAACCAAAGGTTTATCTATTTTATTGTTTTTTTTTATAAAACCAGCTCTTAGCTTTATTGAGCAATACTATATTTTTCTTGCTTTCAATTTTATTCATTTCTCTTTTGATTTTCAGCATTTATAATTTAGTATTTAATTGGGGATTTTAAATTTGTTCCTTTTCTAGCTTTTTTATTTGCATGCCCAATTCATTGATCACCTCTTTCTATTTTTTATTCATGTAATCTTCCAGTGATGTTCTGTCAATGAGTCAGAAAACACTTTAGTGGCTGAAGAATTGAAGCTGATGTTGAAGATCACTCAAAGGTTAATGGAGAGAGGCAGAATGGATAGAACAGACTTTGGCATAATACAAATGCCGAATTATGTGGGAAGGGGGAAATAAAGGATCTTTGTGAAAAGTATGACTTTCCAAAAAGGGGCTTAGGCCTATAAAAAGGACAAAGGATAATCATTAGCCTACTTGTTCCTTGGATGCCTAAAGTCAAGGGAGTACAGGACATTTCTCAGCATATTTGGTGAGCCCCTTTGAGGCTCATTTAGGAGAGAACATGGCCAAGAGTCATGCAAAGTATACATAAATGAATGATTTATAATCTAAATCACTAAAAGGTGGGATGAATGATATTCACTAATGCCTTGGAATACTAGTTGCTTTATTTCCATTGTTTCTCTTCCACTTCTTCCCTGTTCACTCCAGCTTGCTTATTCCTACAATATACCATCAGAAATTTCTGCTATATCAAGAGCAAAGATAACATATGTGGTATTTAAAGTAGTTTTTGAGGAATGATGTAAATTGCCATTCAGTTTTTGAATTAGAGGTTTAGTTAATCCATTTCTTATATTAGGACAGATAAATGGCACAGAGGACAGAGTACTAAGTCAGAAAGAGTCATCTTCATGAATTCAATTCCAGCCTTAGATACTTAATAGCTGTGTGACCCTGGACAAGTCACTTAGCCCTTTTTACCTCAGTTTCCTCATCTATAAAATGAGTTGGAGAAGGAAATGGCAAACCAGTCTAGTATATTTGCTAAGAAAATCTAAAATGGGACCACAAAGAGTTGGTCATGACTGACACTAATGAATAATAATGACAAAAATAATTTCTTACATACTTGAAAGAGAAAACCCATCATACTAAACCACTGTCCACTGATAGATAGATAGATAGATAGATAGATAGATAGATAGATAGATAGATAGATAGATAGAATTTAAAATCTAGAGTTATGTATCATTTATCTTGGTTCTGCAATACTTTTTTTAAAAAATTAATTTGCTTGAATATATGCCTGCAACAAATTTCTAGTCTCAATAGAACATTTGTATATCCACAGCATAATTTCGATGGATAGATAAACATCTTGTCAAGGAGAGCTATGGATGATGTGATTTTGTTCATGATGCAGAAAATATGGCTATACCAGAAAGCTTAAACCCCACCTAGGAATCTAAGTTTTAAAAACTGGAACCCTGAGGATACTCAAATAAAATAAGAAAAAAATGTATCAAGCTATTACTATGTGGTTGGGGTCAGTTTGGTCTGTTGATAAAGAGGAAACTAATTGTTGATTCAACTTAGAACGCTGCTGTTTGGTGAACTGGAACTTGAGAGAGACAGGCAACTAAAAGAATAGAGAGAAAATAAATGAAAGTACTTTTCTGATTAAGAGAAATGACAGAATAATAATGGGGCAATCTATGTAGGGAACTCTGATATATGCTGGGAAATGGCACTGAGGTACAATTGGTGAATTCTGTAATTCACAGACTAAGGCTGTGGTAAAAAGATTTATCTCTCATTCTGCAACCATTATTAACTTTATTCAAAATTGAACCATTCAGCATTTTTTCTATGTCATCAGCATTGAATCTTCCCTTGAAACTTCTGGAAAGAAAAGTTAAAGGAGCAGATTTATACTTCAAAAAGTTTCATGATTCATCTCCAAGGACCTCTCTGAGCTCCCTTCAATAAAAAACCTCCACTCAGTGGAAGACTGCTAGTATGTAAAAACATCTGTTCAAAATCTTTAATGGGGAGCAATTCAGAATTGTAGCATATGCCACACATTTGAGAGGTAAAAGGGTTTATTTCTTAGATTCAGGTAAACATATTGAAATGTATTTTAGAGAGGTGTTAAGGTTGGGCAAGATAAAAGTACCACATTATTTTAGATTCATTTCTGGAAGTAAAGAAACACTCATAAGTCATTGAACAGTTAACAAAGTTTACTTAGCTCAAACAGAAAATTGAATGGCATTTGATTCCTATAGATGTGGGACCCCTTCTCTGCATATGGAAATATGTTTATTCATTGAAGATGCTGATTTCCATGGTATTCAGACCTCCATTTAGCCAGAAGGGTCTATAGATAGATAGATAGATATGTGTGTATATATGTATATATATATATATATATATATATATATATATATATATATATCTTATATATTATCCTACCTTATCCTATCCTATCCTATCCTATCCTATCCTATCCTATCCTATCCTATCCTATCCTATCCTATCCTATCCTATCCTATCCTATCCTATCCTATCCTATCCTATCCTATCCTATCCTATCCTATCCTATCCTATCCTATCCTATCCTATTATAAATTTATGTGGCCAGAAAGTGGTATGAAAGGAGATAGGGGAAAATCAGGTTATAGGGGAATCTTTCTTCCTTTTCAGGGAAAACTAATTCCTATTGTAGAAAGTGTAAGAGCTCTAGTGTATATTGATATTATCACAATGGATCAAAACTCTTAATTTTTTAAGCCTCAGTTTCTTCATCTCTAAAGTAAGGAGAAGAATCCTTTGACTCCCTTATTCCCACACTACCACCCCCAGGCTTATTCTAAGTTTTAGCTGAGGTAATAATACATCTGGAAGAATAATTATACTCTGAGAAGTAAGACTAGCCTGTAAGACAAAAGATGAATACCTTGAAATATATCACTCTATGAGTCTAAAATTCCATGCACTAGTGCTGATTACAGATCGATGCACACTCTAGTAGATAATCTATATGGATTGCTGTGATCAAGGATAGACATTAATTAATCCCCACTTGTTATGAGCCTTTCCTAACTTAGCAAGACCAGTTCATGATTTATAGAGACAGAGTCTGTCACCTACCCTCTACTCAAAGACTTTATTGATTTGTAGCACTTATCAGAGCTTACATTCCATTGGCATAACATTCAAGAATTTAGGGTTACCTCTGTAATGGAAAATAGTAATCACTACCATTTTTATTACTTTGAAGGACGAAAATTATAGACTCTCCCCCACCTTCACCATCTGGTTAACTAATAATAGAATACTCTTAACCACTATTGAAGATAAAATATAATGTAATAAACTCTGCAATGACAAGGTAAAAACAGATTGGATAGGCTGCTCTGTTGTCATACAATTTCTTATTGTCTCTGAATAAGAAACACCTGTAATTTAGTCTAAATGGTTACCTCAACCCTTAAGTTTTCTCTAAAGGGACCCCTTTCACAATTTTAAATTTATTTGGTTACCTCCACTTGTCTTCTGTGCTTGAATAGGAATTCTTCTTCTTTTTTTTTTTTCCATTCTGATAGCATATCCTGTCAGTTGAGTGGAAAATATAGCCATAGAATATTCTTATTTTTTCTCCCTTGAATGATTATCCCTTTTTCCACTACTCTCTCTCCAGTTTTAAATTGCTTGAGTTATTGTGGGTAGGGGGGTGCGAATGGAGGGGGGGAAGAGAAGTTGGAACACAATGTTTTTTAAAAATTGATGTTAAAATTTTGTTTTTACATATATTTTGGAAAATAAAATTCTATTAAAAATTAAAATTAAAATATAAAATATAAAATTTCTTACTTATTCATCCTAAATTTCTGCAGAATGCTACTGGTTGTATACTCTAAGCAGGTTTGATTAGGATAAAACCTAAATCTATACTCTAGCAAGTTGAATCCATACTCTATGACCTTAAAGAAGTTTCCTTAGCCTGCTAAAATACATTTGTATGTCTTTTATTCCACCTTCCATTCTTTGACCCATAGTCATAGGAACCTTTTTGATAGGGATATTAATACATTTCTCTCCATAGAGAAAAGTCTTCAACTCTATATCATTCAATCAGTCAGCTGGCCTTTATTAAGTGCCTACAAAGTTCTAGGGACTATGCTATTATCATGATAGGGCATTGGAAGATATATGTTGGGAAAGAAACATGGCACATAAAAATATGATTCATTTGATTCTCCAATGGTATACTATGTTCTTGATTTTTATGTGCATATATGTTTAACTTTTAAGCTATAATTTATTAGTTGTATTTTTATGTTAGTCATTGGTTTTATTTTCTTTTGAGTGTGTTCTGCTCTGGGAAAAAAGTCAAATTTTAGCATGAAATTGAAAATCAAGAAATAACCTGTAAAAAGAGCAAATAACAACAAAAAAGACCCTGACTTTCAAAAATATGTAATGGTGAAGGGGAAGATCACAACATAAACTCAGATGAAGACAGTGAATTCAAAAGAGCTACAGGCAAAACATCTAAGAAAATGCATATTAAAAATAAGCCAAGAGGTGGCTAGCTGGTGCAGTGGATAAAGCACTGGCCCTGGATTCAGGAGTACCTGAGTTTAAATCCAGCCTCAGACACTTGACCCTTATGTCATGGGGTGCAGAGCACCCCAGAAGTTCTCCGGTACACATCAAGGAACCTTCTCCTTGAGAAACTAAACCAGAGGACAGATAACACCTAGAGAGATAAGCTGAACCAAATCGGACTGAGCTAACTTCAGATTCCTACCCTTCATTCTGGTTTCCCTTGTGTGTGGCTGTGGCCTTTGTGTCCTGAAGAGAGAGCCACCACTGACCGAATTCCTCTAGTCACTACCAGTGCAGGATGGTCCTCCACTCCTCAACCAATTCCGCCAGCTACCACCAGTAGGGGATGGTCCTCTCTCACTAAAGGAATTTTTCATGGGCAGATGGTCCACCCCCATCAGTCCTCTATAAAAGTACCTTCCAATCTCCTGTTTGAGGAGATTTGGTACCACTGAGCCATGTGTTTTGTGCCTATCTCCCCATGAGAAGTCTAAGGATTTCTTTCATGGTTTCCCTCCCCCCACCCTTCCCTTTCCTGGCTCCTAAATAAACTACCACCTTATTCTAACTGCTTTTGTGTGCAAGAGGGTGTAATTCTTTAAAGAGGAATTCCTAAGAACCCCAACCCCTAACCAAACCCGGACCCCATTTCCCCCATTACATTGTGTGCAAGAGGGTGTAATTCTTTAAAGAGGAATTCCCAAGAACCCCAACCCCATCCTCTAACCAAACCCATACCCCACTTCCCCCCATATCACTTACTAGCTGTGTGACCCTGGGCAAGTCACTTAACCCCCATTGCCCCACAAAAAAAAAAATAAGCCAAACAACAATACCTGGAAGAGAAAAAAAATGATTTTCAAAATCAAATAAGAGTGATAGAAGGAAAATCAGAAATTGGAATGAAAGCAAGTGAATTAAATCATGAAAATATAATTAAAGGCCTGGTAAAATAGGGTACAAAAATATTGAAGGAAATAATACCTCAATAAATAGAATTGGTCAAATGAGGAGAAAAGGGTAAAACTCAATAAAACATATTTATAAAGCAGAATTGTGCAATTGGAAACGAATTACTCAATGAGATATCACAAAACAATAAAAGTCAAAAGAATTTTAAAAAAGAGAAAAAAATGTGAAAATATCTCATTGGAAAAACAACTGACCTGGAAAATAGATACTACAAAAATAATTTAATAATTATTGTATCACCTGAAAGTTGTAAAAAAAAAATTTAACTATATCTAATCTGAAAATTATGACTGTGCTTGTATGAAAAATTATAATTAGGCCATAAGTCCCATCTGGGTCACCATTCAAGTGTAAAATATTTTAAACTAATTTGCCTAATTTGGGGGACTAATCTGGGGATGACTAATCTGGGGACTTTTGACTCACTGGCTATTTGACCGCTATTAATTTAATATGGGCCATTTAAAAATTTCTCCACACTGCTCCCAAATTGATAAGCAAATGATTAAGAAGCCTCTTAATATAAATAACCAAAGCAGAATTTATTTATAAAAATCAATGTAGGGGGCAGCTAGGTGGCACAGTGGATAGAGCACCAGCCCTGGAGTCAGGAGTACCTGAGTTCAAATCCAGCTTCAGACACTTAACACTTACTAGCTGTGTGACCCTGGGCAAGTCACTTAACCCCAATTGCCTCACTAAAAAAAAAAATCAATGTAAAAGATAAGGGTAAAGAAATGCAAATTATACAACCTGTCTGCTTTTAATATAATAAGGGTACTTGCTGCCTCTTGCCTTAGGGTATGCTCCAGCTTTCTCTTTCTTAGCTTTTTCTCAGTCTTTTTTCTGTCCTTCCCCTTTTCTCTACCTTCTAACTGGAAAGCCCTTTCTCCAACTCCTCTATACTGACCTCCCCACTGAATAGCCCCCTGCTTCACTCTTTAACTTCTCCCTCACTATGGTAGTGATGAACCCCTGAAAAGCCTCTTACTCCATATCAATCCTTCCTCTGTCTGTCTCCCCTCTTACTGTCTTCTCCAGTCTCCTTCTCCAGTCTCTCCTGTTCTCTTAATCTTCTGGCCTCACTCAACTGCCTCCCTCTCAGCATCTCTAGTATCCCTTTTTATTAACTCTCTCTCAGGTGAAATCTGGGGCTGGCCACCCCGAGGGCCAGCCAAGCCCATACTGCCCAAGCTGAGCTGGGGGGTGGGTGAAGCAAACCCCAGCATCTCTGAGGGTTTTCATGCACCTCCCCTCTGTGTGCATGGGCAGTACCTTGGCCTTGAGTTTTTCATCTACCCAGCTTAGTCCGGCTCAGAGGTCACCACCACCCCCCTAGCTGAAGCAGAAGGGTAGGGGAACTGAGGCTAATTTCAGCACCCACAAAGCCATGATTAAAGAAAGAGCCTAGATATCATATTTCAAGAAATTATCAAGAAAAGTGCCCCAATGTAGAAGAAAGAGAAGGTAAAATAGAAATGGAAATATTCCACTGATCACTACTTGAAAGAGATACCAAAATAAAAACTCCCATGAATATTATAGCCAAAATCCAGTTTCCAGGTCAAAGGAGAATACTTCAAGCAGCCAGAAAGAAACAATTCAAATATGCTAGGGATACAGGCAGCATCAAACAATATTTAAAGTTACCACCATAAAGGTGAAGAGGATTCGAGATAGGATTATAAACAAAAATAACCTCTCCAGAAAAGCAGTATGGTCTGTCAGGGGGAAAATAGATATTTATTGATATAGAAGACTTTCAAAAATTCCTGATGAAAAGAAAAAGATGAGTGGAAAATGACCTTAAAATAAAGGAAACAAGTTATAACGTTAGCAAAGTTGAAGAAAAAAAATAATAAAGTCATATAGATGTTGAGCATTTCTAGATATTACCTACAAAACCCAGCAAGAAGAGTCAAAAGGAAAAATTCCATTTCAAATACCTGCAGACATTATAATTATCTGGGAGACTACCAACCAGGACAAAGCCATGGACTATAGGAACAAAATTTCAAAATACTTCACATGAATAAAGTCAGGTCTAGACAATTGGAGAAATATTTATTGCTTAGGGGTAGACTGAGCCAATATAATAAAAATAGCATTTTCCTAAGATAATTTACTTATCCAGTGATATTGCAATCAAAGTCTAAAAGATTTATTTTATAGAGCTAAAATATAATAAAATTCATCTGGAAGAACAAAAGTTTAAAAATATCAAGGGAATCAGTGAAAAAAATCTGACAGAAGGCAAACTAGTGCTATTTCAAACTATATTACAAAGTGGTAATCAACAAAATATTCTAATACAGGCTAAGAAATAGAGTGGATGAGCAGAATAGAATAGGTACAAAATACGCAGTAGTAAGTTACCATAGTAATCTTCAGTTTGATAAACAAAAAGAACAAAGTTATTATGGTAATACCTCACCATCTGACAAAAATTGCTGAGAAAACTGGAAAACAGTTTGGTAGAAACTAGGCAGAGACCAACTGCTTGTATTATATAAGAAAATAAAGTCAAAATTGTCATTTTATTTATACTTTTGGGGTGACATTAATAAAATAGTGGAGTGTGAAACAAAAATATCTGCCAGATCTATGGATAAAGAACAAATTTATGAAAACAAAACAAACAAAAAATCTAAAGAGAAGGCATCATGTAATGAAATATAGATAATTTTGACTACATGAAATTAAAATGCTTTTGTATAAATAAAACAAAAATTGAAAGGAAAGTAGGAAAGGAGAAAAATTGGGTGAAAAAATTATCCAAGATAATTCCAAAGTACCCAAGATGAAAAATGCTTTCCTCCTCTTCAGAAATAACTGATGAATGTTTACTTCAAAATGAAGCATGTTTTCTCACAATTTTTTTTGTTTTACTTTGCAAAATGGCTAATATGGAAATGAGTTTTGCTTTGCTTCAATTTGATAACTGATATCACATTGCCTTCTCAATGAGTTAGGGAGGAAAAATAAAAAGAAAAACATTTAGAGCTTGAGAACTACAAAATTTACTGAGAACTGATTCCCCACCTAGTCCCCTCTTTCCCAGGCAGGTGAATTTCCTAGGGCTGACTGTCTTTGTCATTCCCAGACTCTTGATGGACTTATGGATCTTCCCCCAAGCAACTTATCCCCTCCCAAGGTTCCCCACCTTACTCTGGGGACTTTATGTTATTATGTAAAAAGGGTCCACCTACATTAAGTAGTTTCTATTCAGAGTCAGTACCACCTATACTTAATTTAGGAGCAGTTCTATTATTTCTTTTGTCAAAGGTTCATTTATATTAATTAGCTATATGTCACTCTGGAGCAATCTTTTGGTTCCCTTTTGTTCTGTTACCCCATTAAAAACCCTGTCCTCTGTTCCCATGTTTGGGTATTCCTAGCTTCTGAGCTTTGCAATACCATGAGTTATGGTTCCTCTGCCCCAATTAAAGACCTTATTTCTCCTATATTGATTGTTTCCTAAATTTCCAGGTTAACAAGCTCAACTTTATAAAAGAATGTTGGGGGAGGAGCCAAGATAGTGGAGAGAATCTAAGAAGTTGCCTGAGCTCTCCTGTGTTTCTCTCAAGAACAACATTGAATCAAGCCTCTAAATGGATTCTGGAACTACAGAACCTACAAAAAGATAGAGACACAATCTTCTTACTTGATAGAATTTAGAAGACTTCAGGAAAAGTCTTCTAAATTCTGTCTCACTTGGGCCAAAGGGGGAGGGCAGCTCATCAAAACAAAATGTAGCTTGGCACAGCTCAGAGAGGCATGCCATGGAGGGGGTCTGGGAGGGTCAGCAGGAGGCTCTTGACAACATCATAAATAAGTCACTGAGGCCCCTTGGTCCTGTCTCAGAAGGCTGGTGGCAAAACAGGCCATTTATGAGACACGCCATCCCTAGATGAGAGGGCAAACTGCCAGCTAGAGAACCACTCAAATGACAGGTGCAATGTAACCAAGCCATCCCAACACAGGGAACAAGCCCAGGGTGGTGAGGAATCCAAAAGCCACAGAGGCCTCAAAACAGAAAGGCAGTAACATGGCCCCTATCTCCCAGCACAAGAAGTTTGTAACAATGACCCCTGTACCCCAAGAGCAAACCTTAACTTTACAAGTTTTAAAATAGCCTACAATATGAGTAATAAACAAAAAGGGATCCTTACCATTCACAGCTTCTATGGGGAAAGAGAAGACCAAAACAGAAACTAAGATGACTTTGTGAAAATGCCTATAAGTGAAGCCTCAAATGTGAAGATGATCCGGTTTCAAAACCAAAAGACCTTCTTGGAAGAGCTGAAAAAAAATCTTTTAAAAATGAGACAGGTAGAAGAAGAAAAATGGGAAAAGAAATGGCAGAAATGAGAGCTAAACTGGGAAAAGAAGCACAAAAACTGAAAGAAGAAAACAATTCCTTAAAAATGCAATTGGCTAAATTGAGGGGGGGGGGGGGACTGGCCAAATGGAAAAGATATTAAAAATCTTGCTGAGGAAAATAATGCCTTGAAAATTAAAATTTGGCAGATGGAAGCTAATGACTCCATGAGACACCAAGAATCTGTTAAGCAGAATCAAACCACTGAAATAATAGAAGATAATGTGAAATACCTCACTGGAAAGACAACTAACCTGGAAAATAAATCCAGGAGAGATAATCTAAGATTTATTGGACTACCTGAAAGCTATGATAAAAAAAAAATTCTAGACACCAAATTCCAGGAAATTATCAAGGAGAACTGCCCTGAAATGATAGAATCAGAGGATAAAATCATCATTAAAAGAATCCATTGTTCACCTTCTGAAAGAGACTCCAAAAAAAAAAAAAACTCCAAGGAATATTGTACCCAAATTCCAGAATTATCAGGTGAAGGAGAGAAAGAAACAATTTAAATATCATGGAGCCACAGTCAGGATTGTACAGGACCTGGCAGATACAATATTAAAGGATCACAAGGCTTGGAATATGATATTCTGGAAGGCAGAGGAGTTTGGATTACAAACAAATCAACTACCTAGCAAAATTGATCAATATCTTTGAGGGGAAAAGATGGACATTCAATGAAACAGGGGACTTCCAAGGTTTTCTGAATAGAAGACCAGAACTGAACAGAAGATTTGATCTTCAAATACAAGACTCAAGAGAAGTATAAAAAGGAAAAGAGGAAAAAGAGATTATTCAATAAGGTTAAGCTGTTTACATCCCTATGGGGGAGGATAATACTTTTAACTCTTAAGATCTATATCTCTATCAGGGTATTGTTATTAAATTGACTTTGCTGTGATGATATAAAGAAACTTAAGGGGAAAAATAAAAGGAGAATAGGGGAGGAGAGGAAAAAGGAGGTGGAATGGGATTAATTACATCATATGAAGAAGCACGAAAAAACCTATTACAATAGAGGGAAAGAAGGAATGGGTGAGCATTGTTTTAACCTTACCTCATCAGATTTGTTTCAGGGAGGTAATAACCTAACTAAAAGTTCATAGAATTGTCATCAGTTCTTAATCACCCAGAAACAAAACACCCATAAGAAAATCCAGGCATTTCCTGATGCTTGTCTGGAAGATCATGACAAATAACTCAAGCAAAGGATTTTTCCTAAGGTGAATAAATTTGAGGTGTCCTTAGTTCATGTATTTGTTGAATATCTCTCTTCTTCTATGACTAAGTAAATCTCTTTCTGTTAATTGCTGAATCATATTTGAATGTTTCTTTTTATTACCAGTTTGAAAGTAAACTATCAGGGGATTGGTCCAAATCTTGCCCAACCCAGAACAACAAGTCTAGAGAGAAAGGAAGGGAAGGGTAGAGGAAGACTGGAAGGAAGGGAAGGATTGGACCTTGATGTATATCAAGAGCATAGAGCCTGGTATCAATCAGGTGAATTGGATTCTAATACTACCTCCAATACTTACTATCTGTTCATTTCCCTCATTGGTAAAAAATGTATCCATTCATGCAACAAATATTTATTAAACATGTGCCATGTGAAAAGTCTTGTGTGTGTATGTGTGTGTATGCGTATATATATATATATATATATATATATATATATATATATTTGTATGTATGTTTCTGAAAAATTGGAGATAATCAAAAGAGGGGAGGCATTAGTATTAAATGGAGTTGAGAAAGGCTTTTTGGAGAATGTCACTTTCAAACGTTGCATTAAAAAAAAATAATTCCCCTCCTATTTTAAGAGCACATGTAAATATTCTGTGCCTGCTCCCAGGAGATCACATAGAAACTTAATTATATGTAGATATTTTCTTCCTATTCCTGGAATTGTATGAAACATTGCCTGTTTAGTTCTTCTTACTGTTGGTTGAGACAGAAAAACTTATACATGGGCTATCAATTGTGGTAGAAGAAAGGAAGGCTTCCAGCTGGCAGGTCTCTAAGAAGCCACATTCAAGAAGACAAAATATAATTCCACTAAGTATGTGGAATCATCAAGCCTTTATTTTTATTTTGGGGGGATTTTTTTGGTTGTTTTTTATTTTATTTTGTTTTAGTGGGGCAATGAGGGTTAAGTGACTTACCCAGGATCATACAGCTAGTAAGTGTCAAGTGTCTGAGGCTGGATTAGATCTCAGGTCCTCCTGAATCCAAAGCCAGTACTTTAACCACTGTGCCACCTAGTTGCCCCCATCCTTTATTTTTTAAAATAATTTTTTTAAAAAAATGTAATTGGTTAAATATTTCCCAATTAAATTGATTTATTTTTGTACATTCACTTCATCTATTTATTTCTCTATTCGGTCAGTCAGTCAGTCAGTCAGTCAATCAGTCATTTATTTATTTATTTACTCATATATTCATTCACTTATCTATCTATACATCCATTTATTATTTATGTATTTATTCATTCAGTTATTAATTAATTTATTGATTGATTAATTTATTCATTCATTTATTTATTTATTCATTCACTCATTTATTTATTTATTTGTTCAACCCCAAATTTATTTATTTGAAATTTTTCCCACCATACACATAAAAACAAAATGTAATATTGATTTTTAAAACTTTGTGTTCCAAATTCTCTTCATTCCTCCCTATTCTCCCCTTAAAAACTCAAGCAATTCAATATAAGTTATATATGTGTAGTCATGCAAAACATAGAAGACAAAAATTCTTTAGAAAAAGTAACTAAAAACAACAACAACAAAATATATGTCTATCTATATTCAGACACCATCAGGCTACTCAGCGCAGCAGCAGCCCTTCTCCACAGCGGTCAGCTACGACCCCCGACTCCCCAGCAACCATGTCGAAGGGACCCGCAGTTGGCATTGATCTCGGCACCACTTACTCCTGTGTGGGAGTTTTCCAACATGGGAAAGTGGAGATCATTGCTAATGACCAAGGAAACAGGACCACCCCAAGCTACATGGCCTTCACCGACACAGAACGTTTAATCGGTGATGCGGCAAAGAATCAGACACCATCAGTTCTTTCTCTGTAGATGGATTGCATTTTTCATAAGTCCTTCAGAGTTTTCTTGGATCATTGCATTGCTGAAAATAACTAAGTCGTTCACAGCAGATCATCTTAAATATTTTTTTCTTTTTTCATGTTTTGGTTTTTGTTTTTGTTTTTCATTTTACAATATTGCTTATTTTGTATATAGTACATTTCACTTTGCATTGGCTCATCTAAGTCTTTCCAAGTTTTTCTTATAACTTCCTTCTCATCTTTTTTTTTCTTCATTTTTTTTCCTGTAAACAACAGTTATATAGTATTTTAAAGGGAGATTTCCTTACAGAACACCCATGAGGTTGATTATTGCAACAACAATAATAGTTAACATGTATATAGTATCTTATACTTTAGAATTTTCTTCATGATGGATCAGCAAAATAAGTACCATCATCATCACCATCATCATCCTCATCTTACATTGCTCTTGTCTCTGCTTTAATTTTTTTTCTCAGTTGCGATTACTGTGTTTCCCTCCATCGTATTTGCTCCCCATGATATTTACTCTATTTTCTATCTTATTTTAACTTTTCCTTCCTCAAGTGTTTTTTTCTGACTGCCCCTTCTCCAATCTACCCTCTCTTCCTTTACCCCTTCCCCCTTATCCCCTTATTATCCCACTTCCCTGCAGGGCAAGATATATTACTATACCCACTTGAGTGTGTATGTTATTCCCTCTTTGTGCCAATTCTGATGAGAGTAAGGCTCATTCATCACCCCACTCTCCCTCCCCCATCCACTCCATGACCTATTTATTCCTTCTTTTATGTTAGATACTTTACTCCATTCAACTTCTCCCTTTCCCTTTCTCCCAGTGCAAACCTCTCATCCCTTAATTTTATTTTAAAAATGTCATCATGGGACCAGCTAGATGACACAGTGAGCAAAGGACCTTCCCTGGAACCAGGAGGACCTGAGCCCTAATCCAGTCTCAGACACAAGACACTCATCAGCTGCCCAACTCTGGGCATGCCACCCTAACCCAACTGCCCTGCAAAATAATAAGATAAAAGAAAAGAAAAGAAAAGAAAAAAGAAAAGATTTACAGATATCATCCCTTTATAATCAATACCCACCCCTGCCCTCTGTCTAAATTTGTTCCTTTCAGATGCCCTAACACTGAGAAAGTTCTTATGAATTATGTGAGGAAATAATGGGATTTGGCAGATACTCAAAGGCTCCCCTGGAGATTAATCTAAACTGATTGAATTAAGTGAGAATGATTGACTACTGATTAGCCTACTTCAAGTTAATTAGGTTGTAACCACACCTGGCTGGCCCTTAAGAAGGTATTGTCAGGGGGCAACTAGGTGGCACAGTGGATAGAGTACCGGCCCTGGATTCAGGAGGACCTGAGTTCAAATCCGGCCTCAGACACTTGACACTTACTAGCTGTGTGACCCTGGGCAAGTCACGTAACCCCCATTGCCCCGCAAAAAAAAAAAAAAAAAAAAGGTATTGTTTTCAGAAGCTAAGGACTTTGAACTTAACCCAAGACCACCTTCAAGTCCAGTGAACCAGTGGATTTGGATGATGCCTACCAATCAGCTTGGAAAAGTGTGTAAGGACCACCTCCGCTCAAGACCTATAAAAAACTTCCACACTTAGTTTGAGGAGAGTTCATGATTGAAGGACACTCGTGGTGGAGGACTTGAGGAAGAATTTGAACAGGCTGAAACTCTAGGCTAGATAGGCCTTTTTCTTAACTTTCTGAACTCAACATGAATACCTGGTATGCTTTAATAATTGCTTAATGCCCAAAGACTGGTCCTAAAACTTCTAATTTAAGGTGACCACACATTAGATTTTTTTAGACAACACATTTAGATTTTAAACATCACAATTAGAAGTATCATCTTCCCATGTAGGAATGTAAACAGTTTAATCTTTTTACTTCCCTCATGATTTATTTTTCCTGTTTACCTTTTTATGCTTTTCTAGGGTCTTATATTTGAAAGTCAAATTTTCTATTAAGTTCAGGTCTTTTATTCATGCCTGAAAGTCTTCTTTTTCGTTGAAGTCGGATTTTTTCCCTTGAAAGATTATATGCAGTTTTGCTGGGTAGATGATTTTTCGTCCCTAAGCTCTTTTTTGATCATGATTTTCAGGTAGTCCAATAATTTTTGAGTTATCTCTCTAATTGATTTAATTTCTTCTGAAAAATATACTATTCATTTTATTTGACTATTTAATAATTCCCTTGTTTTTATAAATTTAAATCAGTTCCTCATATATTTGAGAAATGAGGCCTTTATCAGATTAAATTGTAGAAAAATTTTCCCAGTTTCCTATTTGCTTCTAAATTTGATATATTAGTTTTGTTTTTGCAGAAGCTTTCTAATTAATTTTATCTCCCACATTCTCCTCTATCTCTTTTTTGATCATCAATTCTTCCTTTATCCATAGATGTAATGGGCACATTTTCCCATGCTCTAACAATTTACTTATGATATTTTCCTTTATGTCTAAATCATTTATCCATGTTGACCTTATCTTGGTATACATTATGAGATGTTAGTCTATATATAGATTCTGACTAAATGTTTTCTAGTTTTCCCATCAATTTTTATTAAATGTTGAATACTCAACCCAAATCGTAGATCTTATGTTTTATTACACACTACCTAATTATGACATTTACTACTTTCTATTGTGTACCTGATCTATTTCACTGATCCACCAATGTAATTTTAGTTAATCCTAGATTGTTTCCATGATTACCACTTTGTAATTTGACTTGAAGTCTGAAATAGCTAAGCCACCTTGCTTCACTTTTTTTTTCATCAAGTACTTTGATATTCTTGACTTTTTGTTCTTCTTCTTCTTCTTTTTTTTTTTTTTAGTGAGGCAATTGGGGTTAAGTGACTTGCCCAGGGTCACACAGCTAGTAAGTGTTAAGTGTCTGAGGCCAGATTTGAACTCAGGTACTCCTGACTCCAGGGCCGGTGCTCTATCCACTGTGCCACCTAGCTGCCCCGACTTTTTGTTCTTCTAAGTGAATTTTATTGTTATTTTTTCTAGATCTATAAAATAATTCTTTGGTGGTTCAGTTGTGTGGCACTAAAGAAAAAAACTTAAATAGGTAGAATTAACATTTCATTACATTGACTGGACTTACCCATGAACAAATAAAATTTCTCCAATTCTTTAGATCTGTCTTGACTTGTGTGAAAAGTGTGGTGTAAATGTGTTCATATAATCCCTGAGTTTTTCATGGCAGTTTTTCTTTTTTTTTTTACTGAAATTTCACTTTATATCTTCTGCTTCTAGGTTTTACTGGCATTATATAGAAATTCTGATAATTTGTGTGGGTTTATTTTAAATCCTATAACAGTTGAATTTGTTGTTTACTTCAACAAGTTTTTTAGCTAATTCTTTAGGGTTCTTTAAGTATACCATCATTTCATCTCCAAAGTGTGATAGTTTTCTTTCCTTTTTGTCAGTTTTTATTCCTTAACTTTTTTGTCAATCCTTAAACTAGGATTCTTAGTACAATATTGAATAATAGTGGTGATAATAGACATCCTTCCTTGACTCCTGATCTTACTAGGAAATTTTCAAGTTTATCCTCATTAGAGGTAATGCTTGATCTTGGTTTTAAAAAGATACTACTTATTTTAAGAAAATTTCCATTGATTAAGAAAGCTTTTTATTGTTTTTAAAAGGGTTGGGTTTTGTATTTTGTCAAAGTCTTTTTCTGCACATATTGAGATATGATTTTTGTTGTTATTATTATGGCCAATTAGGCTGATAATATTCCTAACCTTGAACCAGTCCTAATTCCTCATATAAATCCCACCTGATTTTGGTGTAAGATATTTGTGGTATATTTATTTTTTTTTACCTTCCTTGTTATTATTTTTATTTGAGATTTTGGCATCAATATTCATTCAGGAAATTGGCCTATACCTTCCTTTCTCTGTGTTTCCTTCCCTTAAGTAAAATATAAAAACCACATTTATGTAGGAATTTGGTAGGATGTTTTCTTTACCCATTTTTTGAATAATATTTATAGTATTGGGATGAATTGTTTCTTAAATATTTTGTAGAATTCCCTGGTGAATCCATTTTATCCTTAAGAATTTTTCTTAGGGATCTCATTGATGGCTTATTCAATTTATTTTTCTAAGATAAAAGTATTTAAGCACTCTATTTTCTCTGTTAATCTAGGGCAGTTTATACTTTTATAACTATCTGTTTCACTTAGACTGTTAGTATCATTGGAACATCATTGGGCAAAATAACTTCTAAAATTGCCTTAATTTCATCTTCATTAGTCATGTATCTATCCTTTTCATTTTTTTTTTTTTTAGTGAGGCAATTCTTGTTAAGTGACTTGTCCAGGGCATCCTTTTCATTTTTGATGTTAATAATTTGCTTTTTTCTTTCATTTTTAAATGAAATTAATTGTTGGTTTATGTAATTCATTAAAGAATAAAATCAGTTCCTCATGCTATTTATTAGTTAAAAGATTTTTTTCCTTTCTATTTTAAACTTATCCTTTGATTTTAAGCATTTTCATTTTAGTATTTGGTATTTTGTATTTGATTGGGGATTTATTTTTTTTCTTCTCTCATTTAAAAAAAAATATACCTAATCCATTTAGGGTTGAGAAAATATATAGATAAATTGATAGACAGATCAATAGAGATAGAAATGGATAGAGATAGATATCTATCTCTATCTATATCGATCTATTGATCTATCTCTATTTATCTATCTGCTTATGACATGTATGTATATATGTATGCATATGTATATGCATATGCATGTGTATATGTATATGCATATGCATGTGTATATGTATATGCATGTGTATATGTATATGCATATGCATGTGTATATGTATATGCATATAGTGTGCAGGCACGTGTATGTGACTCTAAACAGACATGTTCATATAAATATGTGCATATATATGCAAGACATGTGCATATATATGCATGCATATATGCACATGGCTTTGTATGCGCTAATGTATATGCACATGTGCATGGGCTTCCTTATACAATGCACTGCACACACACATACATCACACGTGAATGTAAATATGAATGCATACATAAGAATATGGGTATATCTACATATGCATATATGTATGTGTGATATATGTGTCTTTCTATGTACACATATAAACACATACAATGACAAGGAACGTGTGTGTGTGTGTGTGTGTGTGTGTGTGTTCCCATTCAGTTTTCTCTGCAGGTCTAGTATATCTAATATTTTATTGTTCTATTTATTTATTTATTTAATTGTTAACTTTAGCTCTGACAGGGGAAAATTTAGGGCCTCCATAGTTTAGTTTTAATGTCTATTTCCTCCTATAATTCATTGAACTTATTCTCTAAGAATTTGGATGCTATCTCATTTATTGGATATATGTTTAGTATTAATATAACTTCTTTATCTATTGTTTTTAGGAATATATCGTTTCTATACTTATGCCTTTTAATTAGGTCTATATTTGGTTTTGGTTTGGCTGAGATCATGATTGTTACCTCTGCATTTTTTACTTCACCTAAAACATAATAGATTCTGCTCCAGTCCCTTTCTTTATCTCTGTGTGTCTGTTTCTTGTGCAGAACATATTGTTGGATCCTAGTTTCTAATACCTCCTGTTATCCATTTTCATTTTATAGGTGAGTTTATCCCATTCACAATACTAACTGCATTTCCTTCCATCCTAATTTCTTCTTTTCATCCTTCTGTTTCTTTTTATCCTTCCACTCCTCTAAAACTGTTTCTCTTCTGACCATTGCCTTATTTTATCTGCCCTTCTTTTATTTCCTCCCCTCCTATGTTCCTGTTTGGTAAAATATATTTTTTGTCTCTTACAAATTGTGTGTGCATGTGTGTGTGTGTATGTGTGTGTGTGTTTACATTTCCTCTGTGAACCAATTTAGAGGAATGTTAGGTTTAAGCAGACTTTTATGTGAAATAATTTCCCCATTTTTCCTGTCCCTCCCCTCTTCTCCCAGGGTATCCCCCTTTCTTTCGTATCCATTTTTTTACATTATCCAAATTTAATCACCCCAATCTCACTCTTTCTATGTACAATCATTCTACACAAGTAATACTAATAACATTCTTATAAGATACATGTATCTTCTTCCTATGTAAAAAAGTACACAGTTTAACCTTATTGAGTCTCTTATGATTTCTTTCATGTTTACATTTTTATGCTTCTCTTAATATTAGCATTTGAATGTCAGGAAGTCTTGAAAGTCCTATATATCATTAAATATCCATTTTCCCCTTAGGGATTATACTCGGTTTGGTTGGAAATGTTATTCTTATCTGTAACCTTAGCTCCTTTGCCTTCTGGAATATCCAATCTCTAGTTTCCCACTCCTTTAGCATAGTATCTGTAAATGTAATGTGATTCTAACTGTGTATCTATCAAATTTTAATGGTTCCTTTCTGGCTGCTTAAAATATTTTCTCAGTGAACTGAGGACTTTGGAATTTGGCTATAATATTCCTGGGAATTTTTATTTTGGGATCTCTTTCAAGTTATCATTAGTGAAATATTTCAATATCTATTTTCTCTTTGATTCTTGGACATTGTGGAAGTTTTCTTGATAACTTCTTAAAATATGATGTCCTGGATCTCTCTTTGATCATGCATTTCAGGTAATCCAATAATTGTTAAATTATCTCTCTTTGATCTGTTTTACAGGTCAGTTTTTTCCCCAATGAGATATGTCACATTTTCTTCTTTTTATTTTCATTTTTTTGACTTTGTTTTAGTCTTTCTTCACGTTTCCATGCGCATAATTCTGCTTTGTAAGGAATCACTTTTTCAGTGACTTTTAATCATTTTTTTTTTTTTTCCCATTTAGTCAATTCTGGTTATTAAGGTATTATTTACTTCAGTGTTTTTGTGCCTCTTTTCACCAAGCTTTTAATTATTGTTCATATTTTTCTTCCTCACTGTCATTTCTAGTCTTGATTTTTTCTTCTATCACTTCTATTTGATTTTGAAAATAATTTTTAATTTCCTCTAGGAATTCTCACTGGGCTTCTGTTTAATTGATGTTTTTCCCCTTTGTGGTTTTGTTGTAGGTGTTTTGACTTCATTATCTTCTTCTGAGCTCATGTCTTAGTCTTCCCTGCCACCATAGTATCTTTTATGGTCATTCGTTTTTGTTAAATATTTTTCCACCCTATTTCTTGTTTTTGGAACTTTATTTTAATATTTTAATAGTGGGCTCTATTTCCTGCATGGGGGGTAGCTAGGTGACACAGTGGCTAAAGCACTGGCCCTGGATTCAGGAGTACCTGAGTTCAAATCCAGCCTCAGACACTTGACACTTACTAGCTGTGTGACCCTGGGCAAGTCTTAAACCTCACTGCACCCCCCCAAAAGAGACTGTATCAAGCTACAGGATTTTTCATATTTATGTTTTCAGAGCTAGTTCAAGGGTTTTGAAGTTTGTATGGGGAGAGGTTTGGTAACTGTTCTTTTGGTTTACATTCTGGTCCTTACTCAGAAAACTCCTCTTATTCCTTGGGATTGAGATTAATACTTCTTTTCAAGGTCCCTTCTCCCTTGGGACCAGAAATAATATTATTCTTTAAGGTCTTTGATCCCTTAGGGCTGGAAGTCACACTGCCCCCTTGGCCTTCCACTACCTTAACCAAATATGTGTGTGTGTTTGTGTGTGTGTGTGTAATCATACTATATGCAATAGAGTTGGTGTGTGAATCTGCTAATTAGCAGCCTTGTGATAAACTTTTTTATGTGCTAATGATGCATGGATATTACCTTCCCAGTGAGAAGTTACTAGATTTTATTGTAATCATTCCATGATTTTTTATTGCTTAGCCTACCCTTTTCTGTGTGAGAATCAACTACCTGTCCCACAGCTGTTTTACTTTATATCTATGGGAAAGACCCATTAGATTTTAAGCTCATAACTCTTTTCATAATTAGCTACTCTGTAAGTATTCACTTTCTCTGGAGGATCTGATGTGGCGACGAAGAGGAAAAGAAAGTGAGATATAGAGGCTCATATTCCCTGTTGAGAAGTCAGGCAACCCCAGACCAACTAAACACTGGGCAAACTGTAATTAAATGTAAAGGACACAGATAGGCCCAAATCATCAGGTTAATATGGCCTGAGTCAGGCCGTGTATTAGCTACTGTGTCTAGAATGTGATAAATTCATTTGTATTTGGAAATTTTTTAGAAAATTTGTGATTCTGGATTAATTTCAATACAATCTGCCCTTAAGTCAAAAGGCTATGCCATAATTAACAGGTAATGAAAAACAGAAAGACTTTAGTGGATCTACAAATTCCCAATAGTAATTTCCTTTAAATAAAAACAAAAACAAACAAAAAATTCACCATTTAATTCAGTATAAAATTGAAGGTTAATAGGTTAAAACTTCCCTTATATTGAGGGCAAAGCAAAAGCCTCAGACATTTTCAGCGTTCCCCCACAATTCAAACTAAGAAAGTGAGTCATAATAATTGCCTATTTTCTTCTGGATTCCTAGGTAAAGTGAGGACAAATTGGGGAATAAAACAAGCAAAACTTCCTACATGCTATTATTCTCTCAATAAAAAAATGAATATGGTTAACTCTATTAACAAGTACTGATATTGTTAAATAGGCCCTATGTATATGTGTACACATAAGTAAAGAGATGAAGTTTGGTCTAGAGAATGGAAGGCATGTCTTGAGTCAGGAAAACTGAGGTTCAAATCTTGCTTCCAAGAAAAATCAGATGTGTGATCTGATAAATAAGTCACTTAGTCTCTATATCCTAGACCTTCTTTAAAACTTTAAATTGTTGAACAAGTACTAGTTACAGTGTTAAAATGATTTTTCCAATGGGGAAAACTATAAATCATATAAATGTTACCCAAAAAAGGATGACATATTTTATGTAACATTATTTTTAAAATCTAAATGATTTGGGTTCAAATCTCATCTCAGTAAAATATTAGGTTTTATGCTGGACAAGTAATTAAATCTCTATGTCTCTTTTTTAACAGCTGTGAAATTAGGGAATTGAACTCAACTGTTAAATGACCTTGTAGTTCTTAATCTATGATCTTATATGTAATAGAAATGGTCTTGTGATATAATTGGCATACACAAATCCCAAACAAGAAAACTTCCAATAAAGGTATGCATTGTTTTTTCAACAGACTGTTAATTGTGACTTGAAATGTTAAGTGGCTTGTCAGGGCCAAATTGCTTTCTGTCAGAGGCAAAATTCAAACTCAGGTCTTCCTGATTTCTATCTAGCTCTCTCTCTCTCTCTCTCTCTCTCTCTCTCCCCCTTTCTCCCTTCCCATATATATGTGTGAGCCTGTATTTGCACACGTGTGTGATGCGTGTGTGTGTATATATATACACATACACATATAGAGATATACATGCATATATTTATATGTATTTAAATATATGCACTATGTAGGACTGAAAAATGGGGCTTCGTTAGAACTCATTTAGATTTACCCTTCCTGGTAAATAATACAAATACAAGCAAAGCAAATACAATATCCCTGATTCCAATTCAACATGAGTATAAGACTTGGTCAGGCTTCTTCTACCCATGAGTGTGAGCTATTCTTCTGGAATTTTACATACACACATACACATATGTATGTGTATATGTATATGTATGCATGGGTGTATATGTGTTTGTGTGGTATATATGGCTTGAGAGGGAGGTCTCTTATGTTCTTCTATGGTAGCTTTCAAGTGAGAAAAACTGCTATGAACCACCAGTTGTGGAGAAAGGAAAAAGAGTCATTTTTACCCCCCATACAGCCAATATGAACTCTATGATCTGTATTTTTTTTTGTTTTTTTCCTGTGATCTTTGGTGATTGAGTATCTGAATAAAGAATTGACCTGGGCCTGATCTTATATGGATTAAAATGTCAAATAAAAATTACAGGCTGTCTAGCTAATAGAGATGACAGCAGAGACTATGACAGCTGGTGGTGGAAGTGGATGAATAGGTGGGGATCCAGTGCAGCTGATCAAGGAAACAATTGATTCATTATTGATATCATACCTAGAGTAGAAATTGATTGGGACTGAAAGAAAGGATAAAAGACCTCCAAGGGGCAGGAGCTGTGCAGTACTTGGGACACAATATGTTCTGACATTTACAGGTGACTTCCATTTTATTTTTTGTTCAAGTCTACTCTTCGCAGATTCTGTGGCATAAGCAGACTGAAGAATGTACCTCCCAATTTTGTGGGAATTGTTGGAATAATGATGTTCTATTATACTTTTTCAGTAAATATTCCTTTGTAAAAGCTAATCAATTCCCAACTGGGTAAATCGATATTGAAATCCTCAATGAATAAGTTTTTGTGAGAAACAGTATTAGACACCATGACTCCTTGGAGTTCTAGGAATAGTCACAAAATCACATCAAATATCATCTTCTCTGATTAATTTCTAAATGTCTTTACAATCTGGTCCCAACCTGTCCTTCTAGCCTTTTCTTGGCCTTCTAAAATTGGCAAAGCAGATGTACTTGTCTTCTCTCTGATTTTTGTGTATAGTCCACCATCTCCTATTTTGGTGTCATTATTTTGTCCATCCACCATATCAAGGATACTCTTTTTTTTTTTCAGGGCAATGAGGGTTAAGTGACTTGCCCAGGATCACAGAGCTAGTAAGTGTCAACTGTCTGAGGCTGGATTTTGAACTCAGATCCTCCTGAATCCAGGGCTGATGCTTTATCCACTGTGCCACCTATAGCTGCCCCCCAAATACACTCACTTCTTATCTACATCATATAGAAATTTTGTCTTCTAAGATTCATCTCAAAGTGCAGTTCATTCTTCAAGGATTCAAGTAGTGAAGATTTACAGCCAATATTAAATAAAATTTACCAGTTATCTTTATAATTAACAGACAGCATGGAATGCAGTATGCCAAAAGGAAAGTATATAATCTTGCAATAAACAATAACTTTCTCTGCAAAACTGAATATGATTATAAAAGGAAAAATATGTATGAATATATGTACATATTGATGTATCATGAAATAGAGTGCTCCCAAGAGTTCCTGAATTTTTTTTAAAAAATAGCTTAGTACTAACTTTGAAATATAAACATAGGAATAAAGAGAAATATTTTAAAAAATTAAATATATGTGAGCATTCAGTAGGGGAGTATTAAGAATGAAGTGCTGAATTCGATTGAAGGTAGAGAGAATGGGACTAACATCTGACAAAACTATTTTGTAAGCATGGTCTTAGAAAAAGTCCAATAAAAGCGATGATGTGGAAATGATTTCTGTTACACTTTGATGATCTTAAAAGGAAAAAATAATAGGGGAGAGAAAAATCACAAAGGAATAAAAAAGGGAAGAACTAGGAGATAGAGACCTATTTATGTCACATAATTGAGGGATACATTTAGATGACTTTATAAATGAGGAAGGGTAGAGTAAGCAGGCATCATTTGAATCTCATGTTGAATTTGTGCAGATGACATGAGTAGAAATAGGAGAACAATTATACCATAACAATATTGTAAAAATGAATATTTATAATGGACGAGGTGTGCAAATGAACTACATGTTTTTGGACATGGGAAAATGTGCTTTCTTTGACTAGAATTATTTCCATCAAGGGTTTTGTTTGGCTTGTTTCCTTGGGGAGGTAAAGTGAGATAGGACAGATGCTTGTTAATAGGAAAAAAAGGTAATATTCTTCAGAGTAGGGATTATATATATGTTTTGTTTGTATAAAGGCAGCTAGGTGTCCTAATCAATAGAGTGCTTGACATGGAATCCAGAAGATGTGAGTTCAAATCAAATCTCAGACAATTATTAGGTGTGACCCATTGCATGTCACTCAATCTCTGTCTGCCTCAGCATCCTCATCTTTAAAATGGGGATAATAGGATCTATTGCCCAGAGTTGTAAAGAGGATATAATGAGACTATTTTAAAATGCTTTGCAAACCTCAAAGGGTTATATAAATGGTAATCATTACTATTGTATAACCAGAATAATGTCTGACAGATTATAGTTGCTTCATAAATGCCTATTGTTTCACTGAATGACTTATCTAGCTATGTTGAAAAAGGTTTGGACACAAAGTGATTAATTTCATTATAATGTCTATGCATATATGAAGGGGGTGCAATCTGCATCAGTAGAAAGAATAACTACTTAGAGGATTGCTGGACCCTGCAAGTAAATAGATTCTGCTTACAAATAATCTTTTAAATAATTACTAAAATAGCTCCAGAACAGCTAATTACTTCTCTTATTTAATTCTAGCCACCTTTCAGGAGATAATTCAATCATTCACTTCAAAATAACTCATCTTACTCTGACACTACATAAACCTCCAAATATTTCAATCCCCTTAGGGTCCAGTGAGATTGAAAATTACTTATTTTACACTTTCTGCATACATAATACAGGGATAGACTCTTGAAATTTTCCATTTGTTTTTCCTTCTTTTTCTGAATATGTTAGTTGTACAAACATTAATTTGAAATACAGCCTGGGAAAATCATAGTTATGATCAATGATGAAATGTTCCTAACTCTCCTATATCTTTTGCCATTGGTGTGATTTTGGTTCATACATCATAAGTTTCAACATGAAAGAAAATCTTAGATCTCATTTAGTGTGACCCTCCTCTTTTTATAGATGGAGAAATTGAAAAAACTGGCAATTATGCAATTTGCCCAATGTGATATGGGTAGCAATAATAGAAACAAGTATCAAATTCAAATTATGGCCTCCAAATCAAGCATCCATTGTTTCATGACATCCTATATCTGTAACTAGAAAGGAGGGAAAAAATTATCTATTTCAAAGCTACATTTTAAGACAAGGAAAGTGAAATCGAAGGAGACTATTAAGTTATTCAAACTCACTGTGTTGTTGTTTAGTCATTTTCAGTCTTATCAAACTCTATGACCCCTTTTGGGGTTTTCTTGGTAAACTTATTGGATTGATTTTCCATGTCCTTCTTCAGTTCACTTTTACAGATGAGGAAACTGAGGCAGAGTTAAATGACTTACCTAGGAACACACAGCCAGTATGCATTTGAGGCTAGATTTGAACTCAGGTTTTCCTGACTCCAGCCTCAGCACTCTATCCACTGTGTTACCTAGATGCCCATTCATAGTCACATAATTAGTATATCATGGAGCCATAATTCAAACCAAGATCCTACTTCAAAACAACACTCTCTCTCCTGAGACAACTGGATGGCATAATGGATAGATATCTGAACCTGTAATGCTTAGACACATATTAACTGTGTAACCTAGGGTAAATCATAACCTCAGTCTGCCTCAGGTTCCTCATTTGTTAATAGGGATAATAATAACACTTACCACCTAGGCTGCTTTGAGGATAAAATAATATTTGTCTAATATTATTTGAAAACTTGTAAGTGCTGCATAAATGCTACCTCATATTATTATACCTAGTGATGTCTTGAAATCTTCATGTGAAGAGGTGGTGCAGGCAAAGAATATAACTGAATTCTTGAAGCCTTAGACCACTCCTATGAGTGACAAGTTATTAATGCCTACCAAATTAGAAAAGCTGGTAAGGATCTTACCTCTAAGATTCAGCCCTGGGAGAAGAATCATCCCCTTCTGATTCTATATACCTTGGGATCTGTGCTGCAAAAGAATATTGCCTTGATTAGATAACAAAATTCATTTTTGAGAAAGTACCTGGAACAGGTCAAGCTGTGAGCATCCCCTCTTCCCAAACTCTTCCAGTGCAGGTTCATTTGCTTCAGGACATTGAGTATCATCTATCTGTACAAGCCCTCAGGAAGACAAACATTTCTAAGCCTTACCTGTCTTTTCCTACCTGAACATTTTGCGTAAAATATTACTTTTCACCTTCAGCCTTGAATAAATGTTTGCTGCTTTTCCTTCCTTTTGGTATTCACTCCAAGTTCTTCTTTCAATAGATAATGAAGAGGATTTTACTTCTGCAACCACTTTTTTCCTACATTAATACTCTAGGATTGAGTGCTGACTAATGATTTTCATTAAATCTTATTCAGGATGACTATAGTTTAGTCTCTCAATATGCTTACACATAGGACAGTTCAAATGTATGAAATTACATTTCTATCATAATTAACGATAATTATGCTCCAGCAGTGACAGCTAAACTTTTTTTAGATAGCATGATGGACTTTTACCAGAAATGACTTGTCAATACTGACGATAGCTTACCTTGATCCTAAGGGATATTTATTTTCAATGAGTATAAGACTGAGTTGCATCCTATCCTTTAAACATTTGTTTCTTGCTTCCCATAAAGTCCTAAAGTGGAAGAACAGAAGAATCTCTTGATTTCTGATGTCTTCTTCTCTGTTGTGCTATATGTTAAGGATCTTTTCCCAGTAACTACCTAATTAGCAAATGATCCTTTCTTCCTATCAACAACCTATGGCAGTCATTAGGTTTCTTTATCAGGCCTTAATGTGTTGGCAGTCAATCAAGATGTTTATGGCTACCCCTTCTGAACAACTGACTAATGATGTTAATACTACGGATATCCTTCAAATAGGTTTTTAAGGTTTCACTCAGCCAATTTACATATACTTTCTAATTTGATATTACATCAATTCTCCAAGATAGGTAACTAATTTATTCCATTCTTTTATTCCCATTTTAAAGATGCAGAAATGAGGCTAAAAGAGTTAAGGTACTTTACCAGGGTCATAATGTAAGTTAATTTCTGAGGTAGGATTTTAACTTAAAACTTCTTGACTGTAGGTTTAATGCTCTATCTGTGCATTTCAAGAATTTTTTTTTAAATCAATAAATATTTTGGGCTCTTACTATGTACCAGGCACTATGCTAGGTGGTATCTCACATACCTGATGGGTCTTCTACTTCTCTTCTCCCCAGGGATGTGCAAAGGAATTAAGGAGATAATGCTGTTTGTTGAGGGCATAAAAGAATATGTTAAAGGAGTGCCCTCATTTATCTTCTTTAATTCCTGGACAAGTATGTTGGGGTGTTTTGTTTTGTTTTGTTTTTTACCATTTTCATTTTCTAGCTTTATATAAAACCTCTAGTTTCCCAGTCTGTTCCACCAAGGCTATGTTTGCCCTCCTATTCTCCTGTCCATAACTTACCTAATGTTTATCTTTTTTCTTCAAGGAGCTGCTTCGAGCTAGCTGAAAAGTGGAAATGATCTGATAAACACTTTCACTTTTAGATGCTAATAACTGATAAAAACAATGTTTTGGCTCACAGGGATATTTGCAGTTTAGCTTGGCACACAAAATAGAACCTAGCTATAGAATTTCATGTAGCAGGGATGCTTCAAGAAATGGCTGGTGGTAAGAGGGTCTGTTTGTACACAGAGTGCCTTTGCCTAACAACAGTGATTACATGTCACAAAGTTGGTTTGTATATAATCAAGTTAGCAAGTAGGATTTCAAATTCAATCACAAAACAACCTGAATGGAAAA
This sequence comes from Dromiciops gliroides, assembly GCF_019393635.1. Lineage (NCBI taxonomy): Eukaryota > Metazoa > Chordata > Mammalia > Microbiotheria > Microbiotheriidae > Dromiciops > Dromiciops gliroides. The sequence goes on from NC_057862.1 coordinate 65,372,586, forward strand.
ACACAAAAACGAAAATGTCAAAACAGAACACTAAGTAATTATACTTGTGAAGAGTGACCCCAAGGAAGATATGAAAAATTAATGTATCTTCCCTTCATTGTAGGGATGGGGAACTATGGACACAAGACATTGTTTATAATCTTAGATTGATACCATGTTGATTAACTTTGATGAAATTATACATATATATGTGTGTGTGTGTATGTGTGTGTGTATGAATATATGAATGTATATATATACATATGTGTATATATGTATATATAATATATACAATATATTATATATAAGAATGGGAAAAGTAAATATGTGTATTATATAATGAACATGATATAAAAAGAAACATAAATAAATATCAATAAATTAATCAAATTAAAAATCAAAAGCTTATTCCTACCATTTCTCAGGGAAATATTTCTAGTGCTTTAAACTCCCTCATATCTCAGGAAATTAAGTTGGTTAAAGATGTCTTTGAGACTCAAAGAAAAAAATTGTTTGATAAGTAAATCTTTTGATCAGTTTTCATATTTTTATCAAAGACTAAAGTTTGTGGTTTGTCACAATAATACTTTTTAGTGAGCATTCATATAGCATTTCAAAGTTTGTGAACTCCACAAAAATCCTGAATAGGTTATATTATTATTTCCATTTTAAAGGTGAGGAAATAGAGGCTGAAAAGATTCAATAACTTGCCCACATTCACACAGCTAATGAATGTCTAGGACAGAATTAACATTTAAGTCCATTGTTAAGGGAAACACATTCTGTTGAGTAAAAATAGTCTTATTTCCCCAAATCATGCTACACTTTGTGGTCTCATGCCACTACTCTTATATTTGACTTTAAGTTTTCGGTTTCTTGCTTATATCTGATTCTACTGTGACTCGTCATGCAATTTTTTAAATTATCACTGTCCCTCAGAGCCATGGAATTTCAGAGTTGGGAAAAGGCTCAGAGATGATTTAGTTCAACCTATTTATTGGTGGTTAAAATCCACTTTTATAAACTACTTGACAAGGGTCATCCTGTATTTGCTCAAAAGCCTTCAGTGAAGGGGAAATCATCATGTCACAACATAGCTCATTCTACTTGCAGATAATTCAATTTCTTTCTTTTTTTTTATTAATGTGACAATGGGGATTAAGTGACTTGCCCAGGGTCACACACCTAGTAAGGGTCAAGTGTCAAGTTTCTGAGGCTGTATTTGAACTCAGGTCCTCCTGAATCCAGGGCCCGTGCTTTATCCACTGCACCACCTAGCTGCCCCCAGATAATTCAATTTCTTAGAAAGTTTTTCTTCATGTTAAACCAGAATGTCCCTTTTTGTAATTTCCATCTGCTGTTTCTATTTCCACAAACCAGGGATGAATAGCAAAAAAAAAAAATTTCCATATAACAAACATTTAAATACTTAAAGGCAATTAGCATGTCTAGATTAAGTTTTCTTTTCTCCAGACTGAAGTTCCTTCATGTCTTTCAACTAATCCTCAAGTAGCCTGAACTCTAAACCTTACACTACACAAGTTGACTTCCTATTCTCCAGAATTGTTTTATACTTCTTAAAATATCAGGTCAAAAAAGGAACACAGTACTCGAGATAAGGAGATAAGATGTGACCAGTTTAAAGGACAGAATAAATATCATTCCCCTTGTACTGTGCTCCCATTAATGAAATCTAAGTCTTCATGAACTCTTTTTGTTTTTGTTTTTCCCTATCTCACAACATTAATTCATTTTCTGATTGCTGTTCATTGGAGGCAACTAGGTGGTACAATAACTAAAGCTACTGTGTTTAGAGTAAATTTTAAAACAAAACAATAACAAAATATAACATTGCATATTTATATGTATGAAGTGTGATGACCCAAAAGTGTTATGAGAAAAAGAAACACCTACTCTTCTTTGCAGAGATAGGGTGCAGTGGGCACAGGACATCGCTTTCTTTCTTAGGTGTAGTTATGATATTTGTTAGGTTTGCTAAAATGCTAATTCCTTCCCCCTCCCCTTTTTATTTAAAAATCCTGATTTGAAATCTCACTTCAGGTACTTACTGACTTTGTGACCCTGGGCAAGTCACTTAACCCCAATTGCCTTATAAATCCAGGGCCATCTCCAGTCATCTTGATGCATATCTTGCCACTGGACCAAGATGGCTCTGGAGGAGAGAGTAAGGTTTGTGATCTTGCACAGCCCTCTCTTGCTTAAATCCAATTCATTGGAAGTCATGATATCACTCTGATGTCATGGTCCTCTTTGATAATGAGTAGCAAACTTAACTTCTGTTTGTCCCAGTTCCCTGATCAGGAAAATGGTGATAGTTATAGCACTCACTTCCCAGGGTTGTCAAGAGGGATAAGATATGCATCACTCTTTGCAAATCTTTATGCATTATAAAAATGCTAGTTATTATTAGATATCTTCAGGTATTTTTCAGGCAAACTTCTATCTTACCTTTTCCATTTTTTACTTATGACACTGAGTTTTAGAACCCAAGGATAAGACTTTGTACTTAAATTTTTGTAAATATTACAATTCCTCTTATTGGTTTTGATGCCATTTTTTTCTAGTCTGCCATTTCCAATTCTGAATGTTTATTCTGTGTGGTCAATCGAGCCATTTTTTTTGGCTTTGACTCTCATTCAATACTATGCTTTCTGCTTTAACTTTCTATCCATATTAGGTATTTATGTGTCCCACAAGCATCCTCTACTCTTCAGCAATGAAAGGCTAGTGGTTCAGTCGAATGGTTCTGTGTCAAGATACTTATAAGCTTCCTGACATTGGGCAACTCATCCATCTTTCTGTAAGTCTTAGTTTCCTCATTGGTAAAGTCGGGGGGGGGGGTAATTATGACACTTATCTCAAAGGGTTGTTGTCCAGATGAAATGAGATAACATATAAAGTACTTTGCAAGTCTTAAAGTAGAATGCAGATTCATATAGGTGATGATAATGTGATGATAATGATGATTACCATAATTACCAACCATCACCAAGTTTGAATAAATATTACAAGGCTGTTGCTCATCACTACTGGCTACCTAATATTGGGATGAATGGGAAGGTCACCTAAAAAAAACTACTGACTCTCTTTAACCTATTTTTTGTTTCTGTTTCTGTTTTGTTGTTGTTGTTGACATTCTTTTTTTAATGTTACAAGAGTAAGATGTGCGTCAATATGTAAAAAAAAAGTTTAAAAATAACATCTAATCTATGTTATCTTTAGACTTTTTCAAATAATTTGACCTACAACATTCCCATTTATTTTGTTTCCTGTGAGCCAAATATCAACAATTAATTCATCTTTCCATAATTCTCTCTCTCTCTCTCTCTCTGGTTTTTTTTTGGGAGGGGAGGGCAGGGCAATGAGGGTAAAGTGACTTGCCCAGAGTCACACAGCTATTAAGTATCAAGCATCTGAGGTTGGGTTTGAACTCAGGTTCTCCTGAATCCAGGGCCAGTGCTTTATCCACTGTACCACCTAGCTGCCCCCATAACTCTCAAAAGATTAAGGATTCATAAACATTGTCAAATAAAAGATGAGCTTTTCTAACTCTTACCTATCTCAAATGAATAAACTTGACTGGCTTGAAATTGATCAGAAAAAAATGGTGCTTGAGATCTTATTATTTCAGTTAATTTATTATGTTTTAGTGAAATATACAATTAGAGCATAATAACTTTCTAATGTAACTCAGTAATCCTTTCTTTTTCTCAGAAGGAAAAATAATTTCTGCAAACACAAAATAGCCAGGTTTCAATGCTAACAGAAATACATAAACAGAGGGCTTATTTAGGAGTAATTCAAGCAACTTGTTGAGGCCAAACTATAAAACCCGAATTAAACTGTGATCCTAATCTCTCTCTCCAGAGACTGAGATGATATAAGAGAAATTATGACCCCCCACATGTTGGGGGAAAATGCTTAAATGTTTATTCTTATTATATTTTTGAAGTAAATTTTCATTTATAAAAGCCACTCTGACTGGTGATAGGTGAATGGAAATGGAGTTCTTGAATTCCTAAAATTGTGTTAGAACACATTCAATGGAGACTTGAGCCACTGACAGAGATTAGACACCCTTCAATCCCCTGGTGAACCCAGGAGTAGTGGTGAAAATGTCGTACATCCAGACTCTCAGACAAAGGTAGCCATAGAAATCACTATTACACATGTTTAGTATTATTTAGGAGAAATAAATTCAGATGAATGTAATACATAATACATGCTTTGTAGCATAATTAATTTAATTGAGAATTATTTAATCATGTTCTCTTGGGTAATAAAATACTCTTTTACCAGTAGGGTGGGAACTTTTTTTCTTAATTTCTAATCATGCTGTACTTTTCTTCATATATAAAATGGATGAAAGTGACTTAGTATGATTAGGACATGGACTTCAATTCTCCTTCCCTTCCTAGACCTTAACCAACAAAGGAAATAAATTTTCTTTAATATAGCCAAACTTTCATTGTCAGAATGTTTATCTGATATTATAAGCTCAATCTGTTGTTATAAAAAATTATTTGGGACATGTTGTAATTCTATGGTCCACATAGATCATAAACTTTTTGAGAGTAAAAGGGCCTTAGAGAACATTCAGTCCATTCTCTTCTTTTGAATGGTAAACAAATGGAGGCTCAAAGAGGTCTTAAAATGATACAGCTAGCTAGTAACAGGACAGATTTTATCTCAAGTCTTGTGTCAAAGGCCAAGATTCCTTTGTCTAAATCAATGTTATCAAACTAAAATAGAAACAGGTCTCCTAATCTGTGTATAATATTCCTGATAGGCTGCTTTTTAACTTAATCTTAAAATGAAACATTATCTATGTTTTATGGTATGTTTATTTATTTTGTTCAATATTTCATAATTATCCAGTTCAGGCTGTGCTAAGGGGTTTTGTGGCCATGTGACAACTTTGGTTTACAATGAATTCCTGTAGTAAATGTAAATGCTTTTCCAATGGCCTGAATTTCCAAGATCTGATTCTTAGTCTCATCAGATGGCCTATCTGGGATAAAATGATTTTTCTTAATCAGGAGAAGTTTCTATTTTTATTTATTTTAGTTTTATATAGTTAATCCTGGTGCTATATCAAATTATAAATACATGTCAGCAATAGAACATTATTTTTTACATTATTTTATCAAAAGATTCATTGAAAAATACTTCTTAATCTCAGGTGCTGATCATGCTATGTTTGTACTTTCCCCCATTTTCCCAAGATCATATATAATTGGGACAAGATTATTCCGTAAATATGACTAAAGTTAAAACAATCACACTCTCTTTTCCTTTACCCCTCTTAGATATTTATTTGGCGGAATGACAGAGTTTGAATATGGTAGCATTTATTGAGTGCGAACTGAGTCCCATCGAAAATGAATTAACATGTAGCAACAGTCAGGTATCAAATGAATTATTAAAGTGAAAAGTAACAAATACTCTGATTTCTGGGTACCATTTTTGCTACTCTACCTCATGAAAGATGAAAATGCTACTTTGTAAGTTTATAGGATTCACTATTGGTGTAGTCAGGTATGTGGATCAGTATATGCGTTATGTATGGCTAAAGACCAAGAATCACCATATGCGTTGCTGGGATCCCAACACCTCTGAATGCTAATTCAGGTGATTTTTGACATAGGTTATGCTGAGAGAATTTTCTGTTTCTCAGAAGACACCACCAGCACCACCACCATCATCATCATCAAACACCAGCAAATGTTCTATGGCTATTACTCATGACCTGCAGGATCATTTTGTTATCTTGTGATGGACAGATTAGCAACTTGACACATAAGACTGCCCCCAACACAAAAAACAGGAACTCACATGAAAATCTTTTTGAAAAAACCACCAGAAATGAAAGATTATGCCACTTTCATTCCTGAATCCCAAAACAGCTCATTCTTCTCTCTCTGTCTCTCTCCTGTGTGTGTCTGTCTCTCTGTTTCTTTTCCTGTCTCTCCCTACTTCTCAGTGTCTCTCTTTTCCTCTATCTCTATTTCTTTCCTTGACTATCTGTCTGTTTCTCTCTGTCTCCTACAAAAATCAGTTCTACCAGCAAAGTTATTCAAATTTTAGCATAAGCTGGTAAGAAATTCTCCAAGGTTTTATCCACTGGCTACAAATAGCCCTAGCATGGGAGTGAGACCATACCTTCCTCAGAACTTCTGGCAGAACTTTCCCCCAACTATGTCCCAGGCTAAATTGCACCACTTGCCTTATGGTAGAACTACACTAATAGGAAGGAACAATAGTGAGCAAATTAAATATTTTGCTTTCATTTACATTTCATTTTTTACAATTAATTTCTGGATATTTAAGGCTTTCTGCTTCTATCATAATGGTACACAGGAAAATGTTCTGACCCTATTAATTTTGTGTGATATACAAGGCATTTAAAAAAAAACAAATCTATGTTAAAATACTAGTCCATTTTCATTTAATAATATTTTTAATCAAGAGAGAAATATTTAATTCCCATTGTTTAGCTGCTAAACTATCTTTCTAAGTTTCAAAACCAACTGTTTTCCTTTCCAAAAAAAGAGGGAAAAATTAACATTGAGAGCTTGTTACAATTCCCCTCCCACATCACCACTTAAATTAATTCTTCTTCTTACATCTATTCATTCATATATTAGGTATGTCATTATTCTATATTTTGTTCATGCATCAAGTATGTCATTTAATATTCTACACAAATGATTACAATTAAAATAGAGCAAAACTAAAAATTACACTCAATCATGAAAGAGACACATTTCCTTTTCTAGATATTGCTTCAAAGATTGTCATACCCTCTCCATTTTCTATTAACTGATATTGCTGAATTAAATTCTTATTTTCCTCCTTCCTTAACTTGAGTGGGGGTAAAAAGCTCATTTTATAAAGCTCTCCAGATTCCTATAATTGGTGACACAATTTTAAAATTAAAAAAAAAGTCACACAGTTTCCTCAACCCTTCCTTTGTAAAGTTCACAAATGGAAAGGAAGCATCAAATATATCATAATTAAAGGCAAGGTTTTCAAGTGTCACTTTTGATGTGTTACTAAAAGTGATTTTAAACTTTTTAGTTTCCCTCATGACTGAGCTAGACATATTAGTATGAGGACTTCCCTTTGAATGTCCATCTCATGAATAGTTAAATACTGAGAATTTAATGAAGGCAGTGCTTGAAACACTGTTAGAATAAAGATATACTTACATCTTACATTTTATTTCAGATAGTACTTGGCAATTATTACTGAATACATGATGTTTGATCATAATATACAACTCATCAATGTGTTAAATCTCTTACTGGAGTAATTACATTTTATTCTCTAAATACTCTTACAGGGGGAGTAGGAGGTTATTCTCTTTAGTTTTCATAACTTTTAATATTAAAACTAAATCTCATACTTAAACTCTTACTTTGCAGATGCTATGAAAAAAACACTCAGAAAACTGCCCATATCTAATAATTCTAAGCTATGTGTCTCCAAATGCAAATACAATCATGAAAATCAGGATGATAGTAAATGAGACACCATAACAACAAATAGAATGCTGATTTGGGGCAAGGAAGAATTGTGTTCAGATTCTATATCTGACAATTACTAGATTTGTGACCATGGATAAGTCACTTAATATTCACATACCTTGGTTATCTCACAAGGACTTATGTTTCCCCATGTCCAACTTGGGATCTACTTTGATGGAGAGAATTCCTACATTAGGGATTCTCTACCCTGGTAAAGTCACATATGTTTTGTGCATTTTCAAAGTAGCAGTAAAAATAATGACAATATTGTGCTTTTCAATGACATTTTAAAGTTTAAAATGCATTTTCATTGATGGTGTTATATTTGAAGAAAGGCAATTCTTTATCATATAAGACAATTCTCTATCAGGTATAAGCAAGCCCTTTATTGTATTATCATAAGAATGAAATCTATTTTTCAAATGCACTTTTTTGGTGGAAAACAGATTAGTATAGTTTCAAATTGCTAGTGAAGAGAAAAAGTGATAGTTGGGATCCCCCCCACACACACACACACACACACTTTCTCTCTCCTATTGTCCTACATATACCAATCAGATCATGAGAGGTTAAAACAGAGGAGTTGCTTAGCAACTGGAAGCAAATGGTGGTTGATGATTTCTTAGTTATTGCTATCCTTTCCTCACAATTGCTATGATGTCTAAACATTGGAAGTTACATTGGGTATTTTAAATCTGAAAGCAAATAAGAAAAGGAATACTCAGCTGTCAACAAAGGAGCAATCTGAGACCCTCCAGTGTATGAAGAACTCACCAGAGAAATATTTTTTAAAGTTTCTCTCTCACTCCTCAGGAAAAAGACACACCCTTGAACACGAAAATGGAAGGCAATTAACTCAATCTTTCCCTACTCATTTCTACAAGAAATAATGGCATGTAAAATTACTTTCTTCTTGTATATTCCATAATGACCTTGTGGTGCTGATATGCTAATGTATTTAAATGAGACATTCTGTTTCAAAAACCCACTAGCAGAGATTAAAATATGCCAGTACACTAAAAATAGCAATATTTTGGAATGGGAATATAAATTTAACTATGTTCATCAACCTGAAATATGGTAGCAGAGCTGGGGAAACATTCACCTTGTTAAAATCCCTGAACAGGAAGACCCCAGTCCCACAGACCTTTGATGATGTAAAAATATGCAACAAGATGTGTCTCCATAAAAAAATCCAGAAATATGCAAAGCCCAAGTAAGAGTTTAGGTAATAAAAATGGACTTGATCTTGTCTGTATCCATTTAAATGAGTTGAAGTATCACATGTTCATCTCATACATTTGACAGCCAATCACTTTTATGGATAAACTTTACCATTTTTTCTTTGCTACAGAAATATATTTCTCCGTGTGTCTGGCAGCTAGATAATGTAGTGGATAGAGCACTGGCTCTGAAGGTGGGAGGGCCTGAATTAAAATCTCACCTCAAGCACTTACTAGCTGTGTGACCCTGGGCAAGTCACTTAACCTCTATTGCTAAATACCTAGTAAACTGATCAGAAGATAGGACCATAATTTGGGGAAAAAATCTTGATATGTGATATTAAGGGAAGACTTTCTTTTATTTGACTAAGTTTTTATAAGCTGAAAGCATTGAGGCAGAAGGGAGTATGAGACTTTGTGTGTGTGTGTGTGTGTGTGTGTGTGTGTGTGTGTGTGGTTTTCCTTCATTCCCAAAGAGGACCATGACATTGGGCTGATGTCATGACTTGCAGTGAATTGGATTTAAGTGAGGGAGGGCTGTGAAAAGTCACCAACTTCATTCTCTCCTCCAGACCCATCTGGGTCCACTGGCAAGATATACATCAGCATGACTAGAAATGGCCCCAGATGTTTAAGGCAATTGGGGTTAAGTGACTTGCCAGGGTCATACTGTTAGTAACTCTCTGTTACATTTTATACACTAATAGTTTGGTGGCTAATTTCAGAAATTCATTTTTTACTATTTCCAAGTTCTTGTCAAAGTTTTCAGCCACAGGATCACTTCAAAAGTACACTGATGTTATCCAATAATTGTGACATCCTAGGGCAAATTCTCTGTATCTCCTGAATGTGGCTCTTCTTAAATTAGTCAATAAAGTCAATGGTCTATAAACATTTATTAAGTGCCTACTATGTGCTATGCATTGTACTAGATGTTAGGATACTTCAGTACTTGCTAATTACTAAGAATGTAATTTAGTCTTCTCTCCACAACTATCTTTGGATAAGGATTTTGGTAGTAAACTCTTTGACATAGATATACTATGGTGAACTTTTGATGTTTTTACTGGAAAAAATAAATACAAGTCTTTCTTGTTCCCCTCCATCTTTCCCCGAAATCTAGAAATTAGATAAAATTAGAATTTTTTTTCTGAGTTTCCTCCAGTTTTTTTTTTCTATAAGATCTACAAGCTAAAGAACCTAGTTGAATTGTTATTATGCCATTAATGTGTATCCTGGTGTGTCATCATAAAAACATGCTGGAGAGTTGTAAACTATGTTTTCTGACAGTTCCATGATTATTGGATGAGGTCAAAAGAATTAACCTTAGTCCCTGTTGGTTCACTGCTATATATGAAGATAAAGCAAAATGATTTAAACAACTTGAAAATATTGATTCATTTTTGTGCTTTATGTTACTCAAATTGTTTTATTTTAAAACTAATATTTGTGAATAAAACTTTGTGTGGTGACCTACAGGATGAAAAAACATCAATAAGGGAGAAAGGAAGGAGGGAGGAATGTGAAAAGAAGAATAGAAGGAAGGGAGGAATGAAGGGAAGAATGAAGGAAGGAAATGGACACAAAGGAAATGGGAAATAAAATGATAAAATAAGGAAGAGAGAAAGGGAAGGAAAGGGGAAAAGGAATGAAGGATGGAAGGAAAGAAGGAAGGGAGGAAGGGAGAAAAGAAATTAGTGTTTATTAAATGGCTACTATATACCAGCTACAGAGAATACTTACCTAAGCACTTTAGCAATATTTCATTTCTTCCTCAGAACCACCTACGAGGGATGTGCCAGAAGATGTCATGCAGTACAAAATATAAATTCCAGCAAAATTAGTAGCAAATGAAAACTTATAAATAAATTCAGAAAGGAAAATATTTAAATACTATATGTTATAGTAATTAACAAGGAAAACATAATCAAAATATGAAGGCTTATATAGAGAATTAAAATGTCTAGCTAAATAATGTTTGGATTAGAGAATAAAGTATAGAAAATGTAGATAATATTAAAGATAATGGCAATAGAGTAGTCCAGATGAGAATTAATGAGGTGAATCCAAGACAAGATTCAGAGGTAAAGTTATACTCTTGAAAGCATATTTTGACAAAAGAGGTATTATTTATTAGTTGAATTTAGCATGTCTATAATGTATAAAGAAAACATTTTTTAAAATGGAGAAATCCATAGGTTGCAAAAAAATGATAAATATAACAAAAAAGAAGACTTTTACAAAGCCTAATAAAACTGATAAACAAATAACTGATAAATGTTTATGTAAAGGAAAAAGCAATTTATCAGAAATAATATTTTAAATAAACAAAATATATCACATCTTACTATGCTTAGTGATATGCAACAAGAAATTGACACATATTTACAAAATATAAATAAACCTCACTGAAAAATTAAAAAAAAACTTTTATAAGCCTATTTCAAAAGATGAAATTAACTGGAATATTAATGATCTACCATGTCAACAAACTTTACAAATAATATATTTGTAAGTGAATTATTTAAATGTTCAAGGAATAATCCCTTTATTGTATTTTGTCAAATAAAAAAAAGAAAGTGTTCTTCCCAAATTTTTTCTATGTCCAAAATTATTCTGACCTTTAAACTTAAAAAAAAAGAAAGTCATGGTCAATATTATTTATGTATAGTATTAAATAATTAATAATATCATTTTGAATAATGTTAACTAATCCCACTGTTAAACATTAATAAATATCAAAACCATTAATGACTGGCATGCATATGTCATGGGAGGATTATGGGCCCTGGTCACCCCAACAATTCTCCGGGGGGTTCAAGGAACTTTTTCCTTGAAACCTCAGGGGTTTTCCCTTCAAATCAAGTAGGCCTCTCCTTGAACACAATCAAGGACACACACACTCACCTAACAGAGATAAGCGGCACAGATTGAACTGAGCATGCTCCAGGACCATCACCCCACATGCCAGTCCTCCTAAGCATCTGGATGAGGTAATCCAGGAGAAGACCACCTGGAACCACCCATCAGCAGACTGCTTAGACCCATCAGGACAAAGTTGACACCCACCACCAGATCTCTCACGAGGGATTCTTCCTACCACAGCGCAACGCGGGAAGACCACCAGCCCCTCACCCAATAAGAGACTCTTACCCACCCCCCATCTAAACCCTATAAAATGGCACCCCACAAGTCAGTTGGGGGGAAAGCGTTTTGTTCTGGCAAAACCTTCCTCCTGGCTGGTTTCTCTTGTACCCCAATAAACCTGTTCCCTTATTCCTGATTAGGTCTTGTGCGAGAGTGTAATTCTTTACAGAGGAATCCTAAGGACCCACGTGCTTTCTCCTATCAGTTTCCCCTTATCACATATATAATAATATTAATTAATAACACAAATAACCACAACAGTAATAACAACATTGGTCAATAATATTACTCATGCAAAAATGATAATCAAAATGCCATTTAATACAAAATATAAACACAATAATAAATAATTTCAATAAGGCTACTTCTGTATTTTCTAAGATCTGTAATTTATTTTGTGGTCAGTCCCTCCACCAAAAAAAAATAAATTAAAAGATGAAACCCTTCTAAAACAATGGATCTTTGAAAAATCATTTTTTGATTAAACCAATGAAGACTTTTCTGAACTTACCTAGGGTAGTAGTGAGATGTTACATATAATATAGAGTTTGGCACTGGGACCACAGTCAGTCCTTAACATGTTGGTTAGTCCTAGCAGAGCTTAAAATCTTCCTGCAGAGCCCTTGAGAACAGCTATCTCTGGGAAAAACAAACAAACAAAGGAATAACAACAAGGAAAAAAAAACAGACATTGAGGATGTAGCAAAAATGAGAGGATACTCTACACTTGAGACTGAAGAGGCTAGTTCTTTCCCAGGACTATTTAAGGGTGTCTGCAAATAGCTTCAGGATTGATGTTGGTGAGAAAGTGCTTAGAAACCAGCAGAGACTTGGTAAACAAAGGCTATTTGAAGAATTAGCATTTGAACTAAGTCCTTGGGAATCAATACATCAGTTAAGAATAAGAGGAATCAGCTTGCAATATAGAAAGAAATTTAAACACAGGAGCTTAGAAAGAATGTATGAAAAGAGAGTGAGTGCTGTTGCACCCTGGCTTGACACTCTCTAAACCATAGGTCTGAGGGGAGAATTCATCGAGCTCATCCTGAGCTATTTGTAAAGATATTACTTATGGCTGGGAGAGAAACAAGGTGACCTGAGTAATTGGAATGCACCTCTGAGTGATAGTTTCAAATAAATAATGATGAATTGTTGTAGTATATTAGTGTATGACCAATAAGAATATACACACATATATATTTATATATTAAATTAAATATTGAAACATAATTGAACTTTGATAAAATGTAACATGCTTATTTTTATTTTTTTTTTGGTTTTTGGCAGGGCAATGGGTGTTAAGTGACTTGCCCAGGGTCACACAGCTAGTAAGTGTCCAGTGTCTGAGGTCAGATTTGAACTCAGGTACTCCTGAATCCAGGGCCAGTGCTCTATCCACTGTGCCACCTAGCAGCCCCAACATGCTTATTTTTTTAAAAGTTAAACATAGAATTAGAAATATTTTCTTTATCTTGATGAAAAGCATGCATTTGAAATGGAGTATTTTATTTGAAATTTTATTTGACATCAACTCTTTCTTTCCAATCTCACTAGTATTTTTTTCCAGTTACAATAAAGATAGTTCTAAACATTTTCCCATATATTTAGAATTTTATTTTCCCCCAATTACATGTAAAATCAATTTTAATGCCCATTTTTAAAACTCTGTGGTCCAAATTATCTTCTTCCCTCCCTCCCTACTTCCACCCCCACTTAAGAATGCAAGCATTTCAATACAAGTTAAACTTTGCTGCAGGGTAAAATAGATTAATATACCCAATTGGGTGTGTATGTTATTCCTTCTTTGAGCCAATTCTGATGACAATAAGGTTCACTCACTCCCCAGCACATACCCCCATCTTTCAATCCACAGTATAAACTTTTTCTTGCTTCTTCTATGAAAGATAAATTACCCCCATTCTACCTCTCGATTTCATTTTCTCTCAATGCAATCATCTCTCACCCTTTAATTTTATTTTTGTTAAAATATATCAGCCCTTCATATTCAAGTCACACCCGTGGGCTCTGTTTAATATACTCCCTCCACCTGATTTAATAACGAGAAATTTCTTATGAGTTACAATTATCATTGATAAGGGGAAACTGATAGGAGAAAGCACGTGGGTCCTTAGGATTCCTCTGTAAAGAATTACACTCTCGCACAAGACCTAATCAGGAATAAGGGAACAGGTTTATTGGGGTACAAGAGAAACCAGCCAGGAGGAAGGTTTTGCCAGAACAAAACGCTTTCCCCCCAACTGACTTGTGGGGTGCCATTTTATAGGGTTTAGATGGGGGGTGGGTAAGAGTCTCTTATTGGGTGAGGGGCTGGTGGTCTTCCCGCGTTGCGCTGTGGTAGGAAGAATCCCTCGTGAGAGATCTGGTGGTGGGTGTCAACTTTGTCCTGATGGGTCTAAGCAGTCTGCTGATGGGTGGTTCCAGGTGGTCTTCTCCTGGATTACCTCATCCAGATGCTTAGGAGGACTGGCATGTGGGGTGATGGTCCTGGAGCATGCTCAGTTCAATCTGTGCCGCTTATCTCCGTTAGGTGAGTGTGTGTGTCCTTGATTGTGTTCAAGGAGAGGCCTACTTGATTTGAAGGGAAAACCCCTGAGGTTTCAAGGAAAAAGTTCCTTGAACCCCCCGGAGAATTGTTGGGGTGACCAGGGCCCATAATCCTCCCATGACATCATTTTCCCATGGAGGAATGTAAACAGTTTAACCTTTTAATATCCCTTATTATTTCTATTTCCTATTTATCTTTTTATGCTTCTCTAGAGTTATGTATTTGAAAGTCAAATTTTCTATTCAGCTTGGTTCCTTTCCTCTGGAATGCCTGAAAGTCCTCTTTCTTTTCTTTTTTCTTTTTTTATGGTGAGGCAATTGGGGTTAAGTGACTTGCCCAGGGTCACACAGCTAGTAAGTGTCTGAGGACAGATTTGAACTCAGGTCCTCCTGAATCCAGGGCCGGTGCTTTATCCATTATGCTGCCTAGCTGCCCCTGAAAGTCCTCTTTCATTGAATTGCCATTTTCCCCCTGAAGTATTATACTCAGCCTTGATGGATAGCTGATTCTTGGTTCTAATTCCAGTTCCTTTTCCCTCTGGAGTATCATATTCCAAGTCCTCTGATACTTTTATGTAGAAGCTGCCAAATCCTGTGTCATCCTGACTGTGACTCCATAGCACTTGAATAGCCTCCCACTAGCTACCTGCAATATTTTCTCTGTGACACGGGAGCTCTGGAATTTGACAATACTATTCCTGGAAGTTTTCATTTTAGGATCTCTTTCAGAAGGTGATTGGTGGATTCCTTCATTGTCTATTATAGCTTCTGGTTCTAGAATGGCAGGCCAATTTTCCCTGATAATTTCTTGGAAGATGAGGCTCTTTTTTTGGTCATAGCTTTCAGGTAGTCCAATAAATTTCAAATGATCTCTCCTGGATCTATTTTCCATGTCAGGGGTTTTTCCAATAAGATATTGCAGATTGCCTTCTATATATTTTTTCTTTACTTTGGTTTAGTTTTATTGTTTCTTGATTTATCATGAAGTCACTAGCTTCCATTTGTTCAATCCTAATTTTTAAGGAGGTATTTTCTTCAGAGAGCTTTCATTCTTTTATTTCTTTTTTTGGGGGGGGGGGCAGCAATGAGGGTTAAGTTACCTATTCAGTGTCAGACAGCTAATAAGTGTTAAGTGTCTGAGGACAGACTTGAATTTGGGTCCTCCAGAATCCAGGGCCAATGTTTTATCCACTATACCACGTAGCCGCCCCTTCAGAGAGCTTTCATATCTACTTTTCCATTTTGTGAATTTGGCTTTTCAAGGATTTCTTTTCCTCATTGGCTTTTTGTACTTCTTTTACCATTTGGCCAAGTCTGGTTTTTAAGTTATTATTTTCTTCAGTATAAATATATATATATATTATGTGTGTGTCTGCTTTTCTAAGCTATTGACTTTTTTCATGACTTTTGCATCACTGTCATTTCTCTTTCCATTTTTCCCTACCTTTCTTTATATTCTCTCTTTTTAATTTATTAAAAACCCCCTCTCTTGTACTGGAATAATTATGTGTAGATGAGTATAATAGATATCTGCTATAATGCAGTTTATTCATATATCCATGGTTAGATCAGTTATTGGTCAATTTCTGCATATCCTCTCCCCATAATATGCCCCAATGAAAAAAGAAACTATATTTTATATGGTAGAGCATAACTCTAGAATTAGCAAGGACATTTGAAATCATTTAGTACAATTGCCTCACCTTAAAAATGAGGAGAGTGAGCATTAAGAAGGTAAAGAGAATTGTCCACTCCTACAGGCAGTAAATGGTAGGCCTGGGATTCAAATTCAGGTCCTGTGACCCCAACTTCAGTGCTATTTACACTACACCACTTTGCCTTTATTTTTGTTTGCTTGTTTGTTTTTGAGGGGCAATGAAGGTTAAGTGAGTTGCCCAGGGTCACACAGCTAGTAAGTGTCAAGTGTTTGAAGCAAGATTTGAACTCAGGTCTTCCTAAATCCATGAGAAGTGCTTTATATATTGTGCCACCTAGCTGCCCCCCCAACTTTGCCATTAAATTTTTAAAATTTTTTCCTCATCTGTTTATAATTTTACTTTCAAAATTACATGTAAAAACAAATTTTGACATCCATTTTTTTTTTTGTGAGGCAATTGGGGTTAAGTGACTTGCCCAAGGTCACACAGCTAGTAAGTGTCAAGTGTCAGGGTCCGGATTTGAACTCAGGTCCTCCTGAATCCAGGGCCGGTGCTCTATCCACTGGGCCACCTAGCTGCCCCTGACATCCATTTTTAAGACTTTGTGTTCTGTCTTCTCTTCCTCCCTCCCTTCCCACCCCCTATCCCAAGAACTCAAGCAATGAGATAGAAGTTATACATAAGTAGTCATGGAAAACATTTACATATTAACTAGGTTGTTAGAGAAAACAGATAAAACCAAAACTTCAGATTAAAAAATTGTCAAAAAAAAGTGTTTCAATCTGTTTTCAGATACCATCAGTTCTTTTTCTGTAGATGGATTGTAATTTTCATAAGGTCTTCAAAGTTGTATTGGATCATTGCCTTTGTGGTAAAAAGTTTTAACAGTTGGTTAGCAATAATGGAGAGAGGCCAGTTTTTTTAAGGACCACCCTTTTGGGGAGGAGACCAATGGCATGAGCTACGCACACCAGTCTGCCTGCTAAGCACTCGACTTCTGGAGTGCGAGCTTAAAAGGCAAGGAGAGAATGGAAGTGGGTTCTCTTTCCTGCTCTGCTGGTCCCCTGGATGCACTGCACAGACAGACACTGACTGGAGTTCAACTAGGCCTGGCTCATGGTTAGCAGCACACACTTGACTCGGTCTCTCTCTCTCCTCAAAGGTGGCCTTGGGCTTTTGGTGAGTTTTATATGGAATATAGACTAAGCTTAGACTTAAGACTATTTGTTTTGTATTTCTACTTTCCTATCCCTCTAATCAACATCACCTGGTAACTACCACGCAATAAAAGCTCTAACTAGAAAGCCAGAAGCTTCTTCCATTTACTAGTCTGGGAGATAAATTAAGGGAAAAGTTAAAGAGGAGAGATTTATGATCTAATATCCAATTTTAAATCTCACACTTTTATGAAAATAACCACCTCCTTCCCATCAGATCATCTTACACTATTGCTGTTATTTTGTATACAGTACATTTCACTCTGCTTCAGCTCATGTAGGTCTTTCCAGGTTTTCCTGATAGTGACCTGTACATCATAAGTTTTATATAGTACCTTAAACTTGACAAAGAATTTCCTTCACAATAGCCCAGGAGAGTAGGTAGGTACCATATATTTTTCCATTATAATCAATCATCATAATTATTTCCCTCCATCCTATTCCCTTCCCATGATATTTACTCTATTTTTTATCTTCTTTTACCCTATTTCTTCTCAAAAGTGTGTTACTTCTGAGTGCCCTCTCCCCCACTCTGCCCTCCCTTCCTTCACTCTTTCCTCCTTATCCTCTTCCCCTCCTACTCTCCTGTAGGGTTAAATAGATTACTCCTCCCAATCGAGTGTGTATGTTATTCTGTGTTCTAAATTTTTCTTCCTCCCTCCCTCCTCAACGCTCCCTATGAAATCAAGCAATTCAATGTCATACATATGCAGTTATAAAGAACATCTTCACATTCCTTGAAAGTGTTTTGCTTTTTACTGCTGCCACCCCCAATATACCCTTCATTCCTTATCCTATTCTCCCCCATCTCCTTCCCCTCCCACTTTTATTCAGAACAAAAATATATTACTATTCCCACTTGAGTACACATGTTATTCCCTCTTTGAACCAATTCTGATGATAGTAAGGTTCACTCACTCCCCCACTCCTTCCCCCTCTTGCCCATCCCTCCATAAGCTTTTGTTTTTGTTTTTTTTTTCTTTTTTCGGTAAGGCAATTGGGGTTAAGTGACTTGCCCAGGGTCACACAGCTAGTAAGTGTTAAGTGTCTGAGGCCGGATTTGAACTCAGGTACTCCTGACTCCAGGGCCGGTGCTTTATCCACTGCGCCACTAGCTGCCCCCCTCCATAAGCTTTTTTCTTGTATCCTTCATGTGAGCTACCTCCCTCCAGTCCACCTCTCTCCTTCCCCCTCCCATAGTGCATTCCTCCTATCCCTCAAATCTATTTAAATGATGTCATCATGGATTATCTAGGTGGCACAGTGGACAAAGTACCAGCCCTGGACCCAGGTGGATCCAGGCCCAAATTTGGCCCCAGACATAAGACACCACCCTGCTTGTCCCACAAAGAACAAGGATACACAAAAATAAATGTTTTACAGATATCCTCCCTTCATATTCAGTTCAAATCTGTGTTCTCTGTCTAAATGTATTCCTTCCAGCTGCCCTAATGCTGAGAAAGTTCTTATGAGTTAGAAGTATTATCTTCCCCAATAGGAATGTAAACAGTTTAATCTTTTATTATCCCTCATGATTTCTTTTTCCTTTTTACCTTTTTATACTTCCCTAGGGTCTTGTATTTGAAACTCAAATTTTCTTTTCAGTTCAGGTGTTTTCATTACAAATGTCTGAAAATACTCTTTTTCATTAAAATCCCATTGTTTTCTAAAAGACTATACTCGGTTCTGCTGGGTAGGTGATTTTTGGCTGTAGTCCCAATTCCTTTGCCCTCTGGAATATCATATTTCATGCCCTCTGGTCCTTTAATGTTGATGCTGCTAGATTTTATTTTATCCTTACTGTATCTCCACAGTATTTGAATTCCTCTTTTCTAGCAGTGTGAAATATTTTCTCCTTGACCTGGGTTCTCTGGAATTTGGCTATAATATTCCTGGAGGTTTCTTTTTGGGATCTCTTTCTGGAGGTGAACAGTGTATTCTTTCAATTTCTATTTTACCTTCTGCTTCTAGAATATCAGGGCAGTTTTCTCAGACAATCTCTTTAAAGATGCTATCTAAACACTTATTTTGGTCATGGTTTTCAGGTAGTCCAATGATTTTCAAATTATCTTTCCTGGATCTGCTGTTTTTCCAAGGAGATATTTCATATTGCCCTCTATTTTTTTATTCACTTGGATTTGTTTTACTGTATCTTGGTTTCTCATAAAGTAACTAGCTTCCATTTACTCAATCCTAATTCTTAGGCAATAATATTCTTCAGAGAGCTTTTGTATGTCCTTTTCCATTTGGCTTTTCAAGCTGTTTTTCTCATCACTCTCCTTCATCACTCTCATTTCTCTCTCCATCTTTCCTCTACCTCTCTATATCTTCCTTCTATCTCTCCTACTTACTCTTCAAAGTCCCTTTTGCACACTTCCATGGCCTGAGACCGATTAATATTTTTTCTTGGAAGCTTTGGATGTAGGGACCCTGAGGTTACTATCCTCTTCTTAGGGTGTACCTCAATCTTCCTTGTTGCTAAAGAAACTTTCAATAGTTCTCAACTTTCTTTGTTTGCTCATCTTGCCATCTTTTATTTGACTTTTAATTCCTTCTTACAGTTGGGCCCTACTTCCAAGCTACATTGTCCCAACCTTCAGAGTGTCCCAGGTGTTCCAGTTTGAGGGAGGGCAGGTTTTTCTCTCTTCTGGCCTGTTCTCTGGTCCTGAAGATAATCTCAAACCAAATTGCTAATTAACCAGCCAGAAAAACTTTTTGTGCTGTGGTTCTTAGATTGGATGAGCCTGTGCCCCTTCCCAATCTGGGCCTCCCACTGCTCACAATTTCCTCCTGGTTCCCTGCTGGGGTGGGACAGATGAATTCCTCCTTAGGTCCCACAGAGACCCCTGTATTTCCATCCCCATCCAGCTGTTCAGCCCTCTCAGCAGACTGTAAGCTTAGTTACAGAAGATACTGTTGCTTCAGCTGATTCAAGGCTCAGGCACAGCATGCCTGAGGTCTATGTTGGCATGATCATGGGTTTGTACTCTGTTAACAGAACAGCATGGCTCCCTTTAATCTGTCTTTGGCTGGAAAACAATCTCAGCCTGTCTTTTTGTGGGTTTTCCTATTCCAGAAGTTATTTTATTGCTGTTTTGGGGGTAATTGTATCAGGAGCTCTGTATGTTTAATGTCTTTCCTCTGCATCTTGGCTCCACTCCTTCTCTTACTTTATTTTCAAAGTCCTTTTTGAACATTTCTATGACCTGAGACCAATTCATGTTTGTTTGCTTTTTCTTGGAAGCACTGGATGTAGTAACTTTGACTTTCTTATCTTCTTCTGAGGGTATATTTTGATCTTCCTTGTCACCATAAAAACTTTCTGTGGTCAGCATTTTTTTTCCTGCTTGCTCATTTTCCCAGCCTATTTCTTGACTTTTAACTATTTGGGTAAAGTGGGACATTGCTTCCAGGGTGGAGGGTGCACTGCCCCAAACTTCAGGGGTTTTGTGCAGCTGTTTTCAGAGATACTTCCAAGAATTTGTAAGTTTTTAGTTCTTCCAAGGTGGTAAGATATAAAGAAAGGTATGTTTTGTACTCCTCTGGCCTGTGCTCTGGTCTGCAAGCAACCACAGACCTGCTTTTCTGTCCCAGAATTATGAATAGAGTCCTGCTCTACTGTGGCTGCAATCTTTGGTGTGTTTTTGCTCCTACCCCCACATGGGACTGCCACCCAAGACTGTAACATGGATCCAAGCATGGGAAAAACAACACAGTCCTGCCTCAGTGCTAGCAAAGAAATCCTTCTAATCTCCCTCTGTCCAACCATTTGACTTCCCCTCACCCAATATGTGGGATGAGTTCCAGAAGCAGTTGCTGCTTCTGCTGATTCATAGGTTCCCATGGCCTGCTCCTGGTTTTATGGGGCTGGGGCAGGTTCTGCTCTGGAGCTGCCTGTGTAGGGCTATATGCCACTGTCATTCCAGTACAAACTATCATGCCAACCTTCTAAGTTGTCTTTGGCTGGAAAATTATTTCACCCTGCCCTTTTTTGAGATCTTATGCTCTAGAAATTGTCTTATGACATTATTTGAAGGTATTTGGAGGCTCTTGGGGAGAGCTCAGGCAAGTCACTGCCTTTCCTCTGCCATCCTGACTCCATCACCTCTCAACATTTGTTTTTATAATACTTGGGGTTTGAAATTTTTCTCCCTCCTTCCTTTCCCTTCCCCCTCCCCAAGACAGAAAACAATCTGATATAGATTATATATGTATAGTCATATTAAACATACTTCTGCATTTGTCCTTTTGTGGGAAAAATGAATCAGAACAAAAGAGGAAAAAACAAAAGAAAAAAACAAAAAACAAAAACAAAAAGTAGAAATAATATAGTTCAATCTTAATTAATATTCCACAGTTCTTTTTGCTGTATGTGGAGAGCATTTTCTATCATGATTCTTTTAGAATTGTCTTGGATCATTTTATTGCTGAGAGGATCTATGTCTATCACAATTGATCATTGAACAATGTTACTGTTACTGTGGAAAATGTTCTCTGGGTTCTGCTCACTTCATTGAACAATGTTGCTGTTACTGTGGACAATGTTCTCCTAGTTCTGCTCACTTCACTCAGCAGTAGTCCACTTAAGTTTTTCCAGGTTTTTTTCTGAACTCTGCCTTTTCATCATTTCTTATAACACAATAGTATCTTCATATATCAATACTTATTCAGCCATTCCTGATATCAACTATTTGATGAAATTTTGAAGCACCATATGCATTTTCCACTAATAAGGAGTCAATAGAGGTTATCTACAGTTACAATTTCTTTTTAAAATAATTTTTGAAATTCCAACTATACGCTAACAAAATGAGAAAATGAAATGAAAATAATACAAATATGGAAAGCAGAAGTTAAAATAGCTCTATTGCAAATGATATGATAGCTTATATAAAGATCTCACAAAACAATTAAAAATCAATTATAAGATAACAAATGGCTTTAATATAAAACAAATGCAAAAAACTATAATTTTCTAAATTGTTTAAAAAAAGAAATTAATTTAAATATATAGAATTTACAGTGCAAAATGGCACAGTGGATGCAGAATTCCCTTTGGCATCAGGAAGAACTATGTTCAAATTTTGCCTCAACCATTTATTAAGTGTATGACTCTAGTAAAATTAATTAATCTTTTAGGTCTTAAGACAGCTCTCTAAGATCATAAGCTTCAGATAAGTTCATAGTATCATATATTTAGAACTTGAAGGCAACTTTGAAGAAAATCAGTCTAATCTCATTTTATATTTAAAGAAACTGAGGTTGAAAAACATTCAACCAAAGTTATTCACTTTTTCCAGGGTCACACATATATGTAGTGTAAAAGGCATAATTGGTATTTAGGCCTTCATGTCTCCAAATCCAGTACCCTATGCACTTTACCATTTAGTTGTTATTATATATGTTTAGAGAGTTTCCTATACCAATGAAATGCCAGTTCAAGAGAAAAGGTAAAATATTTGAATCACTTGCACATCAAAGCTATCAAAACGATATGATCTTGGGGCGGCTAGCTGGCGCAGTGGATAGAGCACAGGCCCTGGAGTCAGGAGTACCTGAGTTCAAATCCGGCCTCAGATACTTAACACTTACTAGCTGTGTGACCCTGGGCAAGTCACTTAACCCCAATTGCCTCACTAAAACAAGCAAACAAAAAAAAAGATATGATCTTTCAATAAATACATATTTGTTATTATTCAGTCATGTCTAAATTTTCATGGCCCCATGGACCGTATCATAACAATGTTGTCCTTGGGGTATTATTGGCAAGGACACTGGAGTGGTTTTTCATTTCCTTCTCCAGAGGTAAACATAGATTAAGCAACTTGCCCAGGATGACGCAGCCAGTAAATGTCTGAGGTTAGATTTGAACTCAGGTCCTCTTGACTCTAGGCCCAGTGCTTTATCAACTGAGTCATCTAGCTGCCTCTTAAGTCAATATTTATATATATATATATTTTTTGGTGGACCAATGAGGGTTAAGTGACTTGCTCAGGGTCACACAGCTAGTAAGTGTCAAGTATCTGAGCCCAGATTTGAACTCAGGTGCTTCTGAATCCAGGGTCAGTGCTCTATCCACTACACCATCTAGCTGCCCCCAAGTCAATATTTATTAAACACTTCTGTGCCAGGCTCTATGCTAAGTGCTAGGGATCCAAAGAGTGGCAAATGAGAGCATCTTCCCCCAAGGAACTTACACTATAATGGAGGAGACAATATGTATAAAGTAAAATAGGAATTAAATAGGGTTAAAGAAGGCTTCCTGTATAAGATGATATTTTAGTTGGGCCTTAAAGGAATTCAGGGAGGTACGTTTTCAAAGCAGAAGAGGGAATTTCAGGGATGGTGAGCAATCAGAGAAAATATCCAGAAATAAGAGACATATTATCTTGTTTTTGGAATTTAGGAAGCCACTCTTACTGGATTAAAATTTATGTTTTGAATCAATGTAAGAAGACTGGAAAGGGAGAAGGGGCCTATGTTATAAAGTGTTTTGAATAGTAAACAGAGCATTTTTAGTTTTTTTCCAAGAGAGGCAATAGGAAACTGGATTTGTTTGGGGAAGAGTAAGGAGGTGTGTGTGTGTGTGTGTGTGTGTGTGAAATGATTAGAACTGTATTTTAGGAAAACTACTTTAGTGACTGAACAGAGAATAGATTGGTGTGGGGAGGAACTTGAAGCTGGCACATATACTATAAAAAAAATTTAACAGACATAAGGATAAATTAAATAACTGAAGAACTATACAGTATCTGGGATTAGACAGAGACAATATATACAGAACACAATGCTATCCAACAAAATTGATAGGTTTAATATAAATGGACTACTCCATAGAATAACTTGGGGGAGAGAGACAGAAAAAGATAGAGAGTATCTTGATTTGTAATTACATTACATAAGCAAATGCTTTTGAAAGAACTCCCTGCCATTGTGCATAATGCCAAGATACATTTTATTAACAATAGTAGTGAGTTATCTGTGACACCAAGAGTTTAAATGACTCCCATGGTTGCACAACTAGTATAAATAGTCAGGACTTAAACTCATATCTGCTTGACTCTAAAACAGGGCATGTATCTACTAAGTCAACTATGTCTCACTTAGAATTAGATAAGAGAATATAAGGGCTATGTAGGAAAAATGGAGAATTTTATAAAGGGCCATTGTGAAAAAGCCAAAAATAATTTTTAAAAACTGACCTACTAGATTTCTAAATCTAATATAAATACTAATCTTCATAACTTCCTGATATCAAATAGAAATTAAAATTTTGATGTATAAAATAGAATTGATAATTCATAATAAAAAAATCAAAACAACATATCAGTGTTAAATTAAAGCAACATCACAAAACATAAGAGACCAACTTATTATATTAAATCTCTTGGGAGAATGGGATAGTAGAATGAGAAAAGGGGTATATTAAATACACATGTAATATCAGATGAAAATGAAAATTAAACGAAAACTAAATTCCTACCTTTCACACGTCATATTGATGATATAATTAAACAGCGTAAAACTCAGTGCTGCTGGTGAAGCTGTGAAAAGGTGCTACATTTCTTCCTTTTGGAAAGCAAAGGGGTAATATGCAATGAATACCATATGTCTTAGATATCCAAATACTAAGCTTGAAATCTGAGGATGGTAGTAAGCAAGGGAAAACAAAGGTTGATCTGTACAAAACTTTTAATAGATGATTTAGCCATAATTTTAAATATTTAGACATAAGTCATTTGTCAAATATTTGAGGAATGGTTGGAGATGCTTCTGCTTGTATATAGGAATAGTCCTTCACAGAAATATGTCATTTATAAATAGTGCAGTTTTATCAGAAGACATATGGAGTTAAGAAAGCCAAATCATAGCATCATATAAAGTTATCAAAACTATATCAATAAATATGAAATTAGTACAAATTATAGAATATAGTATATATGAAGGGAACATGAAATATGTACTTAAGTGTTTTAAATAGGGATTGAGATGAGATTATTTGATCTATGCTATGGATGTATGATATGTTTAATTTTTTTTCAATCTTAAATATTCACAAAATGCATTGGTCCAGCTCTCTCTCTATATGTTTTTGGGTAAGTTAATTCAAATCTCTGGAACTAAAATTCTTTATCTGCATAACGAGATTGGACAAGATGATTTGTAAAGCTTCCACCCCTAAAAAAAACCTCCAAAAATTTATGAATTTTATTTTGATTCTTCATTGAATGCATGATCAAAATAATGTGAGAACTTCCTCACATTGGTGGACATTACAACCCACCCACAGATCATGTTTTGTGATTTTTGTTCATGTTAATGAGTTATTATTATTATTGTTATTTTTTGCATTGTAGTGCAAAATTCAAGCATAATAATTATGTAAAATATATAAAGTAAACATTTGTATTGGTAAAGTTTAAAATTTTATCATGTTAAATATATTTATATTATGCATACATGCATACATACATATATACATACATACATTTTTTATTATAAGAACTTTTTCATTGCCTCTTCAAGATCACTTGAGCTCTTTCTCCATACTTCATCTGCTTCAGTGTGCTCTGGATCAAGTTCTATTAAGCTAAGGTTTCCTGGCCTGGCATCTATACCAATCACCTGAGCTCCTGCAGATCAAAAGCAACCACTAAGGAAAAAAAAATAATGCAGGAATCAGATTCATATAAGCCTACAATTGAGAAAAAATTATTGGAAACTATGTACAAAAAAAAATGTCATCAGGCTCCCAAGTAAAACATAAATCTGTAATACACCAATAACAAGTCATCACACTCCAATGGTTCTCCAACTTCTGTAAAGAGACCTTAACCTCACATAAGTGATAAAATTAATCCTAAAACTATTGACCCATTTGTTGATTATCCATGAGCTCTTTCTGCTTTTGCAATTTATTATAAAAGGGATATTCCTTGCAGATTGGTATGTGGTTCAGTAAAACACAGATTAGAGTAGGACTGTCTCCTTCAAACTCTTCCATTTGATCTTCTTCCTATTACTTTAGCAGAGTTGTCTAAGAGGAACTAAAACATTTCAAGAATTACTTTTACTTGGAGGTGCTAATGAAAAAAATTGTGCCTTGTTACCTAGACTGATTGCAGTTTTGAAGGTAGCTCTGAGGCATTCAGAAGGTGAAGTATTTGAAAGGGCATTAAATGCTTAAGTGCAGGGGAGTTATGTAATTGGGCCTTCTCTAAATGATCATCTGAAGCATTTGTTTACAAGTCTTTCCAATGAACTAATGGAGCCAATCACCAGTGTTTTTTAAAAAATCTAAGATAATATGGTGCAAGTGGCAGCTTTATGATTTTAAAGCTAAAATTCCAACCTATTGTCCCATCTGCTCTTCAATCAAAGGAACTATAAAACCATTTGGCTAAATGGTGAGGGTTGTAAGAAGCTTATGGTAAACTTTGTAGGATCCCTTTTAGATATGTTTCTTTTTTTAAACACAGCTAACAATTTGAAATTTACAAGCAAAAAATTATTTCTCAAATTTGATTCTAGTGAACAAACATTTATCAGAATGGAAAAATTGTTAATTAGGGAAAATAATTAAATGGAGTTCTATATCTCAGTTTTGTGGGGTTTATCATACACATTATTTTTTCTGCTACAGTTGTTCTTTATTAAGACCACAATTTTCTTTAGAGTTTCAGATTTTATATTTTTATTTCATTGGTCTTACTTATAGTATTAATAAAGTGATTGCACTAATTTTTCATAATTACTGTCATACTTTCTAAGGTTTTTAAAAGTAATAGAGTCATATAAATTAGTAATAGTGGTTACACTGTTAAGTGAGCTTGATGATCAAATATTGTATATAAACAAATATTTTATAATGTGGAAGCTGGTGAAAACATCCAGATCATTTCAGGATATGATGTTTTCAAATAGTTTAAAAATTTTAATGTGATAACATGTAAATTATTATTTTATTATAACTTTCTTTTACCATAAAGGATGAGTTTAGCTGTTGCATAATATCTAAGTAAATATTATTATATACATTTTCACCTAAAAGAAATATGCCTTGTGAATTGAGATATTTAAGAATTTCATGCTTGAAATTCCAAATTATATACGCAATTTTAGTGCTAATTTGTTAACTTTTTTTCCTTAAAAATAATAAATATATTGCAGTTCTCACAACAAAATAAAAAGAATGGCTTGAGAAATTTTTCAATATGCTTTTAGTCAGGTCAGGTCAATATTCCTGTTTCATCTTAAGTAGCATTTTAATTAATTTTATTCTATTAGTTTTGAATCTTTTGTGAAATAAGATTACTGACAGTCTTTTACTTGTGCCCTCTTAAAGTTTTGAAAATGAACAAAACCATTTATTACGTTGGCTAGACTAATTCTGCTTAAGCAAAAGAGCAAAATTTTGCTGGCAATGATAGTTTTGCTCACTAATTCATTGTTGGTGGAAGTGTGAACTAATCCAATCATTTTGTAGAACAATCTGCAATTATGCCCAAGTAGTTAGTAAACTACCTATACCCATCCACCCAGAAATACAACAACTTGGTCTTTTTCCAAAGATGATTAGGGGAAAAGGAAAAGAATATATACATTCTAAAATGTTTCTAGTTTTCCCTTTGTGGTATCAGTAATAAATACACAAATTAAATATAAAACACATATAAAGAAAGACACTATCTGTATCCACAGAAGGAACTGATAAATAGAAGTATGTATAGAATATTTTTAAATATACATGTATGCATATGTATACACATTGTGTTAAGATAATGGAATTTGGTAGATACCCAGCGGTCTGACTTGATTGACTGCTATATCAAGAGACCACTCTCATCCAATCAACTTGAAGAACCTCCCATTTCTGGGAGGATGACAGGAAGTAGGAAGCAGATACTGGTGAACAGACTCCATTTCTTTTGGTTCAAGACATTGGCACAGTGGCAGAATTTCACATGGGTAGTTAGGAAGGCTAGGATTTCCATGCTATAAGGAATCTGTTTTCAATTTTTCTCTCTCTTTACTATCTTATTTTTTCAATAAATCCTTAAAAGCCTAAACTCTTCATGAATTTATCAGTGATTTTAGCCACTTTCCCCCCAAATTGGGGAAACAGATTAGAACCCACATTAGATTTTTAAACAACACAGTTTGGCTGAACACAAAGAGGAAAGCTGAACGTCTATCTTCTGATCTTCCACTTGGGTAAGATTTCCCCTCCACTCTCCCCTTAAATTTGAAAGTACTGCTAAGTATCTACTGTTTTCCCTTTAAATTTTCAAATGAATTTTTAAAACTTTGTAAGTACTCCATTTTCAAACTTTAGCTTCACTAATCAGAGAAGTGGAAAAGATCACTGAATCCAGGGCCATTGTGCCACCTAGCTGCTCAAAGAAAAATTTTTAAAGATTAATAAAAAGAAAAGATGAAAGAAAGACATAATAATAATGGAGATGGATTGGCCATATTTTCATGTCTTGGAAATGAGATGTGATAATAGAGAGAGACAGAGACAGAGAGACAGAGAGAGGCAATGGTCAGCAAAGCTCCATTTTAATTTAGTGTCTAGCAACAATTCCTCAAAAGTCAGATGAGGGGGAAGCTATGTGGTGCAGTGGATAAAGCACAAGCCCTGGATTCAGGAGAACCTGAGTTCAAATCTGGCCTTAGACACTTGACACTTACTAGCTGTGTGACCCTGGGTAAGTCACTTAACCCTTATTGCCGAGAGAGAGAGAGAGAGAGAGTCAGATGAAAAAAAAAATGGAGAAGGTTATCCAGACAGTCAAGGACAACATTTTTCCCTTATTTTATTTCACCCTCATCTGAATATTCAAATAAGCAAATATATCTTTTATCTCACTAATGTGCATATTCCCTCTAATGATATAGGTCACAACACTCAACACTTGCCTAAACTAGACAAGTCTAGTCCCTTAAACTATCCAATTATGGTCTATCCAATGATTGGTGGCTTGCCTTGCTCAGTCCTGATATTGTAAGACTACAAATGAAAAACATACAATGTCAACAAGTAGTTATCCCATGTTCTTACAATGTTATTAATTAATTCATCTTTTTTTTTAAACCGAGATAACTACCTGGTTAATTCAGAAAAAAACAAAAATAGCATAAATTCTATTGCTAATTAATTCAATATACAGACACAGATCAATACATTTAGAGCACCAAATGAAAGGTATTTTTACTTGTAACCATATATTGGTACATTTCATTTTTGTCATATTTATTTTTATGGGCCAAATTCAGTATAGGGAGAGTTAATCGAGCGACTTGCCATAATATTGAGGTTCAGGAAATAATGGGAGACCTCTAGGTCCAGAGTTTCCTCTCTTACAAACTGCCTTTTCTTCAGTTATTTCTCCTAGACTGATAAGAAAGGATATTAAAAGCCTCTTTTCCACAAACAAATCAGGTTTTACTAATGGGAACAAATTTACAACACAAGTGAAGTTAATAGTGCCAGGGTCAATGAGAAAGGGGATAGAGAAAGGGGAAAATACAACCCACTTCTCAGATGGTTAGAATCTAAATCTGAAGGGTAAAAAGGCCCCTAGGTACCTCAAATAAGCTCTGCTTCCTCAGCTATAAAACATGACTCAAACTCAACAACACAGTTTGGCTGAACACAAAGAGGAAAGCTGAACGTCTATCTTCTGATAGACACAAAACAAACTCACCACCACCTGGAATCGGTATTTCCAGGGAGAATCAGCTGTGCAGTCCCTCCTGGTTCAGTCAGAAGGTCCACCAACACCCACTTCTCTCTCTTTCCAACTTTCTCTCTCCCTTCCTTCCTGCCTCTCCAAAGAGAAGGGAGGTTCTTAGACTTGCTGAGTCTCCAATTAGTTCAACATACTCCCTGGGCTCTCTCCATTATAATTTGGCCAGGCCCATGTGGGCATGGCAGAACTCCTAGGTGGGGGTAAGGTATTTTATTTGGATACTTTGACTCAGTAAATGTTCTTTGTTATTCAGCCCCCCCCCAATATACATGACAAATCTAATCAGAGTTCCTTTTGTTTGTTCTATAATCTCTTCAAGTACACACCATCTTTTCTTGAGGTTTTCAAGATTACATCTTTTCAATCTGACCACAATGAAGCAAAGATGAGGTCATGGAAACCCCAAATCACAATTAATTCCTTTCATATATTAAAATGTATATATATATATATAACTGCAAAGTTAAAAACAACATTGTGGCACCTAGGTGGCAAGTAGAGTGTGCTGGACCTAGAGTCAGGAAGATCAAAGTTCAAATCAGGCCAAACATAATATTATTAAATGTGTGATCATGGCTGAGTCATTCTACCTCTAACTGCTTCAATTTCCTAATCCATAAAATGATGGTAATAATATTATTGATATGGCATGGTTGTTATAAAGGTAAAAATAAATATTTATGAATTATTTACAAACCTTAAAAGGTAACTTAGATACCGGTTTAGTTATAATGATGATGGTGATGATGATGATAATGATAATAATAAAAACAATAAATTGCTTTTCTACATTTTAAATACAAAAATGTAATAAGAAAAAGAATATTGTCCTAGCACTTTTGAATGATGGAAGATATTTCAAATAACAGGTTCATTTAGTTATCATTAAAAAAAAATTGACATAGTCAAGAGAAATATTTTGACTCCACTTTTATTGATGAGATAAATGAAATTGATAGAGCTTTCCCAAATTGTCCAAGGTCACATATCTACTGCATGACAAAGCTAGTATTTGAACCCAGTGCTTTTTACTCCCAATTTAATGCTATTCCAACTTCACCAATAGGACCATAACCATCCTGAATAGAACATAGAACTTCATGGTAAAATTGCTTTTTAGATTAATAATGCTTCCCTGTAAGAATAGCTTTAGATTTATGTGCAAATGAATTCATATTTGCATTAGATTTCTGGTGCTTTTACTCTCTACTTAGAATTTTTCCTTCTCCTGCATTTGCTAGTTTATCTGTCCCTCATGTATTCCAACATCTCATAGATATAAATCTTCTTAGACATATTACTAACTGAACAAAACCTAAAATTGTGATGGAATACTTGAGGAGAATTTCCCATGTTCAGCACTTGCTCAAATTATGCCTGCCTTTCTGGCATTTTGCAGCCTTATTCAATAAAGAAGTGCCAGCTGTAAGAGTTTCTTCCTGTTTTCATCCTGCATCCTTAAAGTTTTTATCTCTGTTTGAATTGTTCATGGAGCAATTTACCTAAAGTATCCATGAATTGGAAGTCCTTTTCAACTTGGGAGTGTTATATGTACCAAATAGGTAAAATTTGACCTTCTATTTTCAAATTCCCATCAACATTTTCAAAAAATATTTTAGAATATCATAATGATTGGAGGCATGTAAAAGCTTCTACCTGGTACAAGCTGTGTCCATCAAAGAGCATCAATATAATAGGTTCTGTGTATATTGATTTAAATATCCTTAATTCAATGATTAGTACATACATCAGCAAGAATTGCTGGTATGGGCTCGTCATAATAGAAAAATAGTATTAAACACCTGAAATTTTACTCTTTTACCTAAGGGAAAAAAATAAATACTATTTATCACTTCTACAATATTTTAAAATATAATATGAAAAATGAAAAAATTAATAAGGCCATCATTTTACTTGTGTCTCACCCACAATCTGTAAAGTAATTTTGTGGATGGACAGTAGATGCAAATATATGTGTATAGGAAAGGAAGAAAAATCATTATATTCAGAATCTCATGCTGTTTATTTTTTAAATCTTTTTCCGATTATATGTAAATTTTTTTTAATTCCAAACTTTTCTCCCACTCTTACTTCCCTCCAAACTCCAGAGAACAGCAAGAAATTTGATATAGGTTTTACATTAAAATTATGTTGAACATATTTCCACATTAGTCATGTTGTAAGAGAAGATTCAGAACAAAAAGAAAAAAAAACACAAGAAAATAAAAAGAACAATTACAAAAAAGGAACAATAAAATTAAAAATAGTATGCTTCAATCTGTATTCAGATTCCATAGTTCTTTTTCTCAATGTGAAAAGCATTTTCTATCATAAGTCTTTTGGCACTGTCTTGGAAGATTATATTGCTGAAAAGAGTTGTCTATCATAGCTGATGATCGCACAATGTTGCTGATATTCCATACAATGTTCTCTTGGTTTTGTTCATTTTACTCAGCATCAATTCATCTAAGTCAAGGTTTTTCTGAAATTCATCTTCTTATCATTAATTACAGCACAATAGTATTCCATTACATTCATATTGTAAGGAATTAATTGTAATTTGGGGTTTTCATAACCCTATCTTTGCTTTATTATGGTCAGACTGAAAAAAAATGTAAGCTTGAAAAGCCTAAGAGAAGACGGGTATGTACTTTGGGAGATATTTGAACAAACAAGAGGAACTCTGACTTTGGGAGATATTTGAACAAACAAGAGGAACTCTGACCACAGGGAACATTTATTGAAACTAAGTAACTAAGCCTCCCCTACTAGCTCCCCCACACCCACATGGGTCTGGCCAGATTATAATGGGGACAGCCCATGTGGGTATGCTGAGTTAATTGGAGACTCAGCATTACTAAGAACTGCCCTTTCCAGTGGGAGAGACAGAGGCAATTACAGAGTGTTCTGAGAGAAACAGGGAAGGAAGGTAAACAGAGTAGCTGCTGGTGTTTGACCTTCAGACCAAAACAGAAGAGACTGCAAGCTAATTCTCCTTAGAGCTATAGATTTTGGGTGGTGATGAGTTTGTGTTTTCTGAGGTAAAGTTAGCTCTTTGGAGCTGGCTGGGATGGAGGCAAGTTTGGGGTGCCTGGGGCCTATTTACCACAGAGATTTAGATTCTTTCTCATTGTCCATAGCTCTATTAAACTTGCTTGTGTTTTAAACATGTTCCTGTTAATAAACCTGTTTTGTTTTTGGAAGAGGCTGTTTCTTTTCTTACCCCAATACTATGGCGAGCCACCCAATTAACTCTTCCCTTACTAAATTTGTCCTTTAAAATATACAAAAACTTGTTTACCCATTCCCCAATTGATGGGCATCCCCTCAATTTCTAATTCTTTGCCACCAGAAAAAGAGCAGTGATAAATATTTTTGTACATGTGGGATCTTTTCCATTTTTAGTGCTCTCTTTGGGATATAGACCTAGTAGTGGTATTTCTTGGTCAAAGGGTATGCACAGATTTATAGCCTTTTTGGCATGGTTCCAAATTGCTTTCCAGAAAGCTTGGATCAGTTCACAACTCTACCGAAAATGTATTAATGTTCAAATTTCCCCCCATCTTCTCCAACATTTATCATTTTCCTTTTTTGTCATATCGGCTGGTTTAATGTGCCTAACTCATTCCACTGACCCACCACTCTTTTTCTTAGCCAATACAAAATAGTTTTGATTATTACTGCTTTATAATATAGTTTTAGATCTGGTTCACCTAGGCCACCTTCCTTTGATTTTAAAATGTACAGAGATATGTCATTAATTTGCTTATGTTCACTTTCAATACTGGAAAGACACTATGGTCTCTTAAATTTATGCTGCCTAGAAATGAAATGTACCAAGTTAAACCTTCTCTTTCATTTTTTCCCCTGACCCTCCCTTCCCTCCTTTGTCATTCACTCCTTATCTATCAGAGAGAGACAGACTGAAAGAGAAAGAGAGAGAGAGAGAGATGCACACCGTATTACTTGGACCACTGACTGACAGTCTATTGAGAGGGCTGAGCCCTTGGAAGGGGGGAATTACATGGGTCTCTGCTGGTACCAAGGCAGAACTTGGGTTCATCAATCCTGCTGGGAACCGGGAGGTAGGCTTGAGTAGCAGTGGCCCAGGTGGGGGAGGGGCACAGGCTTGTCAGAGCTGACAACCACAGCACACAAAACTGGTTGATTAGAAAGTTGGTCTAGGGTCATCTACAGACCAGAGAATAGGTCAGGTAAGTGAATAACCTGTTCTTTCTTGAATCATGCCACCTGGGACCTTCTGAAGTTTGGGATACTATCGCCTGGAAACAGTGCCCCACTTAAGGAGCTAAAAGTCAAGTAAAAGAAAGGCAAGATGAGCAGACAGAGAACAATGAGGACCATAGAAAGTTTCTTTAGTGACAAGGAAGACCGAGGTGTACCCTCAGAGGATGATGTCAACATTAAGACCCCTATATCCAAAGCTACCAAGAAAAAGATGAATTGGTCTCAGGCCATAGAAGCACTCAAAAAGGACTTTGAATATAAAGTTAGAGAGGTAGAGAAAAAAATGGAAAGAGAAATGAAGATGATGCAGGAAAGAGAGGAGAAAAAAGTCAACAGCTTGAAAAGCCAAATTGAAAAGCTCTCTGATGAAAATAATTGCCTAAGAATTAGTATTGAGGGGGGCAGCTAGGTGGCGCAGTGGATAGAGCACCGGCCCTGGAGTCAGGAGTACCTGAGTTCAAATCCGGCCTCAGACACATAACACTTACTAGCTGTGTGACCCTGGGCAAGTCACTTAACCCCAATTGCCTCACTAAAAAAAAAAAAAAAGAATTAGTATTGAACAAATGGAAGCTAGTGACTTTATGGGAAACCAAGACATAATAAAGCAAACCCAAATAAATTTTTAAAAAAATAGAGGGCAATGTGAAATATCTTCTTGAAAAAATTGCTGACTAAGAAAATAGATCCAGGAGAGATAATTTGAAAATTATTGGTCTACCTGAAAACCATGATCAAGAAAAGAGCTTAGACATTATCTTCTAAGAGATTATTCGGGAAAATTGACCTGATATTCTAGAAACAGAAGGTAAAATAGAAATTGAAAGAATCTACCAATCACCTCCTAAAAGAGACCACAAAAGGAAAACTCCCAGGAATATTATAGCCAAATTCCAGAGATCCCAGGTCAAGGAGAAAATTTTGCAAGATGTCAAAAAGAAAGAATTCAAGTGCTGTGGCATGCCTCATCAAGACAGCACAAAATCTAGCAGCTTCTACATTAAATGAATAGAGGGCATGGAATATGATATTCCAGAGGGCACAGGAATTGGGATTACAACAAAGAATTACATATCCAGCAAAATTGTGTATAATCTTTCAGAGCAAAAAATGGGACTTCAATGAAAAAGAGAACTTTCAGCCATTTGTGATGAAAAGCCCTGAACTCAACAGAAAATTTGACTTTCAAATACAAGACCCTAGAGAACCATAAAAAAAAATTGTATTTGGGGGACATACCTGGGGTTGTGCAGTGGGTGACTATCTTGTGTCCGAGGCCGGGTTTTGGCTGGAGTGCCCCTGGGTCCAGGGTGGATACTTTCTCCACTGTGTCACCTACCTACCCCATGATGACATCTTTAGGGTTAAATTGAGGGGTGAGGGGAATGCACTGATGGAGGGGGAAGGGCAGAGTAGCATGGGGTGAAATCCCATAGGAAAGAAACAGGAAAGGGCTTATGGAGTGGGGGAAAAAATGGGGCAGGAGCAGGGCAGGAAATGAACTTTACACTCATTAGAATAGGCTCAAAGACCTTAATCTCATCAGAGTTGTCTCAAGGAGGGATTAACACACAGACCCAATTGGGTAGAGTAAACTGTTTAATCTGGGCAGTAAATGAGCCTAACACATTTCAAAATTGGCTCAAAGACTGTAATCTCATAAGAATTGGCTCAAGGAGGGAATAACAAATACACTCAATTGGGTGGAGTAATCTATCTAACCCTGCAGGAAAATAGGAGGAGAAGGGGATAAAGGGATAAGGGCAAAAGGAGGGATGGCAAATTGGGGGAGGGGACTGACAGAACCAAATCCCTTTTGAAGAAAGATAGGGTGAAACAAGATAAATGATAGAGTAAATATCATGGGGAAGGGAATAGGATGGAAGGAAATAGTTAATAATAGTAATCATGAAAAAGAAAAAGGGGGAAAATTGTACAAAAATTATCTATTAGCTACTCTTTATGGAGGCTGATAATTGGGAATTGAGGGAATGTCCATCAATTGAGGAATGAATTAAGTAGCTGTGATATATGATTGTTTTTTTTTAGTGAGGCAATTGGGGTTAAATGACTTGCCCAGGGTCACACAGCTAGTAAGTGTTAAGTGTCTGAGGCCGGATTTGAAATCAGGTCCTCCTGATTCCAGGGCCGGTGCTCTATCCACTGAGCCACCTAGCTGCCCTGTGGTATATGACTTTAATGGAATGGTATTATATTATATGATAGCAGAAAAACCTCGAAAGACTCATATGAATTGATGTATACTGAAGTGAGCAGAACTGCAAGGACATTGTGCATAGTGACAGCAGTATTGTTAAATGAGCAATTGTGAATGATTTAACTACTCTCCGCAATACAATAATCCAAGACAATCTCAAGGGACTAATGATGAAGCATACTATCGACTCCTATAGAAAGAACTTATAAAAAGAGCACTTGTGGATTGTACATATATAACATAGATCAGATTGGTTGCTGTCTTGGGGAGGGAGGGAGAAAAACTTGGAACTTTAAATCTTATAAAAATGACTGTTGAAAACTGTCCTTCAAGGGCAGCTAGGTGGCACAGTGGATAAAGCACTTGCCCTGGATTCAGGAGTACCTGAATTCAAATCCAGCCTCAGACACTGGGCAAGTCACTTAACCCCCATTGTCCCACAAGAAAGAAAGAAAGAAAGAAAGAAAGAAAGAAAGAAAGAAAGAAAGAAAGAAAGAAAGAAAGAAAGAAAGAAAAATATCCATACATGTAACTTAAAAAAATAAAATAACTGTTTGTTCAAAAAAAAAGTTTCTAAAAAACATAATTGTAAATTAATTGCCCATACCTCAAATAAATTGAAAATAAGTCTGGTCAATGATTATAGCATTCCCTTTATGTATTTATATTAATGTACCCCATATTGTTCTTCGAACTTTTGTCTAGTACTTGACTTTTGTACCTCTCATGAAATTATAGAAGCACAAAATATTTGATTTTAAGGTACCCTAGGAATCCTTAAGTTCCAATACCTGTCTGAAGCATTATGGTTCTTTGGCATGGTATACCCAATAAATGATTAGTATCATATAAAGTGTTGGATGTAGTAAGCAATCATTCAGTCCATCAATCTTTTTAAAAAATGGTTAATCATCTACTATTTTCTAGGTAAAATTCTAGGCACTGAGAATACAAAGACAAAAATTAAAAAGATGCTGCCCTCGGAAAACTTCTAGTATGTCTAGATAAAGCAATATATAGCAGTGTAATTAAATGGAAAATAAATGCAGAGTAAATGCAAAATAACATTTGAGTAGAGGACAAAGTCCATTGTGGAAATTGAAATTTAAACTGATATTGGATAGGAACTAAGAATTTTAAGATATGAAAGTGAGGAAAACCACAATCCAGCTGAAGGAGTTCATCCCAGGGAAAGATATGGAAATGGAGTAGAATTTAAGTACAGCAAGAAGTTCATTTAGATTATTGAATGTAGTGTGTGTATGGAGGGTGATAAATAATAACCTTGGAAACATAGACTTAAACCAGAAAAAGGATTTATTTTTATCCTAGAAGGAATAGAGAATCATTAGAGTTAAGGGAGAAGGTAGTGATGAGGTCGGACATGAAAGAAATATCAATCTGGTAGGTGCTTTGAATTTGCTTGAAGAGGGGAGACATTTGATGAAGAGAGAATGAATGAACAAAAAGGGATTAAGTCCTTACTATGTAAAATATGTGCAAACTGCTGGAGATACAAACACAAAAGCAAAGATGTTCCATTCAAAGAGATAATATTCTAATGGGGGAAATACTTTAAAAGCTCAGTGAGTAGTGGTCACAAAAGGGCACTTTTTGGTCCATAAAGTTAAAGAAATGATGAGAGGAGACATAGGGAAGTAGATTAACTTATCCCATCAAAAATTAATTACAAAGTTGACTTGGTCACAGTTCATGTTTCCAGGAGGGTCAGGGGGAAAGATTATACCAGAGGGGTCATGGATTGTCATGAGACTCTCTAGAAGTAATGGCTTGAAGGGTGATAGTGAAGTAAATTATAGTTGGTGGTTTTTCATGTCCAAGAGAGGTAATAAGGCAATCATGAGAGGAATTATGGTAGTTTATATGAGAAGTGATGAGGACATGAACTTGAGGTGGCATGATGTGAGTAGAAAGAAAGAGACATGAGAAAGATTTTATGGAGAGAAATAATACTTGGCAACTGATCTGATACAGGTTTGTGGGAGAATAAAATATGACTTCAGTTTTGCAGGTCTGGATTTTGGTGCCTTCAAGAGAAATAAAAAAATTAAGGGAATGGGGCAGCTAGGTGGCACAGTGGATAAAGCACCGGCCCTGGATTCAGGAGTTCCTGAGTTCAAATCCGGCCTCAGACACTTGACACTTAACTGGCTGTGTGACCCTGGGCAAGTCACTTAACCCCATTGCCCCATAAAAAAAAAAGAAAAAAAAAGAAAAAAAAAAGAAAAAATTAAGGGAAGAAATGGGTTTGGAGAAAGAAAATGAGTTCTGTATCAAACATTTTGATTTTGAAATGCCTAGGGATATGTAGTCAGAAAGGACCAATAAGAGGTTGGTGATACAGTAGGAACACTCCTTCTTTTCCAGACCTCCCCCCCCCAATTATATGTAAAGATAGGGGTTTTTTTGTTTGTTTTGTTTTGTTTTTTAGTGAGGCAATTGGGGTTAAGTGACTTGCCCAGGGTCACAGCTAGTTAAGTATGAAGTGTCTGAGGCTGGATTTGAACTCAGGTACTCCTGACTCCAGAGCCAGTGCTCTATCCACTTTGCCATCTAGCTTCCCCAAGATAGTTTTTAACATACAGTTTTGTAAGTTTTTGAGTTTCAAAGTTTTCTCCCACTCTCCCTTCCCTCCCCGCTCCTGAAGCCAGCAAGCAATCTGAGGACCCACACGTACAAAAATATTTATAGCTGCTCTTTTTGAGGTGGCAAGGAATTGGAAATTGAGGGGCTGCACATCAATTGGGGAATGGTTGAACAAGTTGTGGTATATGAATGTAATGGAATTCTATTGTGCTGTAAGAAATGATGAGCAGGAAGAGTTCAGAGAAACCTGAAAGGACTTGCACAAACTGATGATGCATGAGATGAGCAGAACCAGAAGAACATTGTACAAAGTGTCATGAACATTATGTGTTGATCACCTGTGATAGACTTTATTCTTCTCAGCAATACAATGGTACAAGATAGTTCCAAAGGACTCATGATGGAAAATGCTCTCCAAATCCAGAAAGAAAAAAAATAAATAAAGAACTGTGGAATATGGATGTTGATTGAACCATACTATTTCTTTTGTGTTTGGTGCTGATGTTTTGTTTTTTTTTTGTTTTTTTGAGGTTTTTCCTTTTTACTCTGATTCTTCTCTTATAAAATGACTAATGCAGAAATATATTTAATACTATTGTACATATGTGACCTATATCAGATTACTTGCTGTCTTGGGGAGGGAGGAGGGAGGGAAAAATTTGAAACTAGAAATCTTGTAAAAATAAATGTTGAAAACTATCTCTACATGTAACTGGAAAATAATAAAATACTTTCATAATTAAAAAAAAATAAAATGTAAAGTGAAAAAATAAAGTAATCAAAATCTGTGGGAAAAAAGTAGTGATTGAGAACATTTTTCACACAGCCATAGTAATTTTCATTTTGTCATCTGAAAACTGCCTGTTCATATTCTTTGATTATTTCTCAATTGGGGAATAACTTGTATTCTTATACTTTTTATTCAGTTATCTGTATAGTTTAGATATGAGGCCTTTATGAGAAACACTGTCCTTAAAAATTGGTTCCCATCTTTCTGCTTTATTTCTAATTTTTGTTGTGTTGTTCCTCTTT
Source organism: Dromiciops gliroides (assembly GCF_019393635.1). Lineage (NCBI taxonomy): Eukaryota > Metazoa > Chordata > Mammalia > Microbiotheria > Microbiotheriidae > Dromiciops > Dromiciops gliroides. Next base: position 65,412,785 of record NC_057862.1, read on the forward strand.
GTACAAAACCTTTTTAATTTAGTGTAGCCAAAAGTCATCCACTCTGCATTTCATAATGTTCTCTATATCATCTTTTGTCATAAATTCTTCCCCTTTCCAATGATCTGACAAGTAAACCATTCTTTTCTTTTCTAATTTTCCTGTCTTATCACCCTTTATGTCTAGATCATGTACCCATTTTGACAGTATTTTGGTGTATGAGGTAAGATGTTGGTCTGTGTCTACTTTCTGCCAAAGTTATTCTAGTTTTCCAAGCAGTTTTTGTCAAATACTGAGTTCCTATCCAAGAAACTGGAGTCTTTGGGTTTATCAAACACTACATTACTAGTGTCATTTACTACTGCATTTCCTGTGCCTAGCCTATTCCATTGATCTTCTACTCTATTTCTTAGCCATTACCAGATAGTTTTGATGACTGCTGCTTTATAGTAGAGCTTCAGATTTGGTACAGCTAACCCACTTTCCTGTGCATTTTTTCATTATTTCCCTTGATATTCTTGACTTTTTGTTTCTCCAGATGAATTTTGTTATTATTTTTCTAGCTCTATAAAACAAATTTTAGGTAGTCTGATTGGCATGGCACTGAATAAGTAAATTAATTTAGGTAGAATTGTCATTTTTACTATATTAGCTCTGCCTATCCATGAGCAATTGATATCTTTCCAATTATTTAGATCTGATTTGATTTATGTGTTTATTTTAATTAGGATGCCTGTTTCTCTTGCTGCAGGTGGTTGGTCATATATAGAAATGCTGATGATTTATGTGAATTTATTTAATAGTCTGCAAGTTTGATAAAGTTGTTGATTATTTCAAATACTTTTTAATTAATTCTTTAGGATTCTCTAAGTATACCATCATATATTCAAAGAGTAATAATTTTGTTTCTTCCTTGCTTATTCTAAATCCTTCAATTTTTTTTCTTCTCTCATTGCTAAGGATGACATTTATAGTACAATACTTAACAATAGTGGTGATAATGGAAATCCTTGTTTCACCCCTGATGTTATTGAGAATGCTTCTAACTTATCCCCATTACATAGAATGTTTGCTGATGGTTCTAGATAGATACTGTTATCTTATTGAGGAAAGCTCCATTTTATCCTATGCACTCTAGTGTTTTTAAAGAGAAATGGCTATTGTATTTCATCAAAAGCTTTCTCTGAAACTGTTGAAATAATCATATGGTATTGGATAGCTTTGATATAGATGTAATCAATTGTGTTAATAGTTTCCTAATATTGAGTCATAAATCTCACCTGATCACAGTCTATTATCCTGATAATAAATTGCTTTAATCTCTTTGCTAATATTCTATTTAGGATTTTTGCATCAATAGTCATTAGAGAAATCGGTCTATATTTTTCTTCCTCTTCTTTTCTCTTTCTCATTTATGTATCAGAGCCATATTTGTCTCATAAAAGGAATTTGATAGAACTCCTTCTTGACATATTTTCCAAAATAGTTTGGACAGTATTAGATTTGATTGTTCTTTAAATGTTTGGTGGATTTCACTTATAAACTCATCTAGAATTGGAGATTTTTCTTAGGGTGTTAATTTATTATTTGTTCAATTTCCTTTTCTAAACTGGGCTTATTTAAGGATGTTATTTTTTCATAAATTAATTTGGGTAATTTATGTTTTTCTAAATATCTAGCCATTTCATTTAGACTGCCAAATTTATTGACATAGAATTGAAAAAAAATAGCTCCAAATTATTGCTTTAATTTCCTCTTCATTGGTGGTGAGTTTTCTCTTTTCATTTTTGCCTGAGGTCACACAGTGGGTGAGTGTCTGGTGTCTGAGGCTAAATTTGGACTTGGGTCCTCCTGGATCCAGGGAATGTTCTTTGTCCATTCTGTCACCTAGCTGCCTCATGATGACATCTTTAGGGTAAAATTGAGGGGTGAGAGAAATGCACTGGGAGAGGATGAAGGGTAGAGGTAGAATGGTGTGAAAGAAACAGGAAAGGGCTTATGGAGTGGGGGAGAGAGAAGGGGGAGGAGCAGGGCAGTGAATAAACCTAAAACTCATCAGAATTAGGCTGAAAGACCTTAATCTCATCAGAGTTGTCTCAAGGAAAGATTAACATACATAATGTAGGGTCTTTTATTTGAAAGTCATTTTTCCTATTTAGTTGAGGTTTTTTTCATCACAAATGCCATAAAGTCCTCTCTTTCCTTGAAATCCCATTTTTTTACCAGAATGATTATATTCAGTTTTTCTGGGTAAGTGATTTTAGGTTGTAGTCAAAGTTCCTTTGCCCTCTGGAATATTACATTCCATGCCCTCCATTCCTTTAATGTAGAAGCTGTTAGATCTTGTGTTATACTGACTGGGCTGCATAGTATTTGAATTCCTTCCTTCTAGCTGCTTGCAATATTTTCTCCTTGATCTGGGATCTCTGGAATTTGGCTGTAATATTCCTGGAAGTTTTCCTTTTGGGATCTCTTTTAGGAGGTGATTGGTGGATTCTTTCAATTTCTATTTTACCTCCTGCTTCTAGAATATCAGGACAATTTTCCCTGACAATTTCTTGGAAAATAGTGTCAAAGTCTGATTGAAATCTAATTCTCTATGGTCAGAACTTGGTGTGCCTGTGCCCTCCCTGACTGGGTGGCTGTCCCTCAAATTTGCTTGCTGATTCAGAACATTGGCACCCTGCCCCATTTTCAAGTGATGAACCCCTTCACCAGTCTGTGAACTCAGTTTCAGAAGAAGCAGCTGGTGATTCTGAGGCTTTGGAGGCACTGCCTGCTTGAATCTGGTCCTGATCTGTAAGCTGTGCTCTTCTCTCAGCCCAAACAGCAGGTGATCCCATTCACCTAATTAAGCTGGAAATTTGGCTGGAAAAATGTCTCACTCTATTCTTAAGTGGTTTATGCTGCTCCAAGAGTTGTTTTATCACATTATTTTTGGAGGTATGTGGACAGGTTTTTTTCAACATACATACTCAATTGGGTGGAGTAATCTATCTACGATAGGCAGAGAATGAGCCTTAAATTAATCAGAATTGGCTCAAATTCCTTAATCTCATCAGAGTTGGCTCAAGGAGGGAATATCATAAATAGTCAATTGGGTGGTGCAATCTATCTAACCCTGCAGGAAATTAGGAGGGGAAGGGGATAAGGAGATAGGGATAAAATAAGGGAGGGCAGATTAGGGGAGGGGGCCAACTGTGAAGCAAATCCTTTTTGAGGAGGGATAGGATGAAAGAAGATAGATAATAGAGTAAATATAATGGGGAAGGAAATAGGATAGAGGGAAACAGTTAACAATAGTAATCATGAAAAATCTTTGTAACTGCCTGCAGTATTTTCTCCTTTACATGTTAATTCAGGAATTTGGCTACAATATCCATTAGAGTTTTCCTTTTGGAGATCTCTTTTAGGAGGTGATTAGTGGATTCTTTTAATTACTATTTTTTTCCTTTGGTTCTAAGACATGGAGAAAGTTCTCCTTAATGATGTCATGAAACATGCTGTACAGGCTCTTTTTCTGATCATGTTTCTCAGGTAGTACAATTATTCTTTTTTTGTGTGGGGGGTAATGAGGGTTAAGTGACTTGCCCAGGGTCACACAGCTAGTAAGTGTCAAGTGTCTGAGGCCAGATTTGAACTCAGGTACTCCTGAATCCAGGGCCGGTGCTTTATCCACTGTACCACCTAGCTGCCCCAATTATTCTTAAATTGTCCCTCATGTATCTATTTTCCAGGTTTGTTGTTTTTCTGAAAAGGTATTTTCCATTTTCTTCTACATTTATATTATTTTGATTCTGTTTTCCTTCTTTTTGTTGTCTCATTGAGATGTCAGCTTCAATATGCCCAATGCTGACTCTTAAGGAATTATTTTATTCAGTCAGCTTTTGCAGTTCCTTTTCCATTTGTCCAATTTTATTTTTAATATACTATTTTCTTTTCCCAATCTATTGACTTTCTCTTTCATAACTCATTTCTTTCCCAATTTTTTTCTACTTCTTTTGTTTGCCTTTTTGAGCTCTTTCAGGAAGTGGTGTTTTTTTTTTACTTGAGACCAATTCATCTTCCATTTTAAGGCTTCACATGTAAGCTTTTTGATATTGTTGTCCTCCTCTGAGTTTATGTTTTGATCCTCATTACCATAGTACTTTTCTATGGTGAGAGTTCTGTTTGTCATTCATATTTTAGCCCTTTTTTTCCTGCCTTATTAAGCTGAGTTCTGCTCTTACAACATCCACTGTCCCAAGCTTCTTTTTCTGGGGCCTAGGAGTTGAGTCACCAATTTTCTCCTCTGAAAGCTCAGTGTCTTCTAGCTTGCTCACTGAATCGGAGTGGTCCAGCCTAGTTGGGCCTGTTTGATAGCAGGTACCCCAGATGGTATATTGCTTTTTTCATTGGGGCTGGGAGTCTTAAAATGGTCTGCTGTACCACTAGCTTGTTGCCGTAGGACCAAGGGTCTTCAGCTGATGATCTGTACTGTGGCTAAGAGCCATCAGATGGCTTGCTAAGACACCCTCTATTCTGTGCTGCACTCCCCTTTTACCCAGACAAGACATATTTCCTGAAGATCTTCTAGGGTATCTTAAGCGAGAAGATAGTTTCATTCTGTCTTTTTGTAGGTTTTGTAGCTCTAGGATCTATTTAGAAGCTTAATTTAATTTTTCTGAGGGAAATCTGGTAGACTTTATGGACATTCCTGGCATCACTCCAGCATCTTTTCTTAGGCTATTAGTACCAACACTCATGACAGAAAGTAGGGATCAAAATATAGACATTGTCTTTGTTGTAAACAATTGGAGAATTATTTGGATAATGATGATAACAACCTATACAGGCTAGTAATATCACTGCAAAAGAGAGAGGGAGAATGATAGAGAGGGAGAGGAGGAAAGAAGAAGGTGAGTGTAAGGGAAGGGTGAGAGGGAGACAGATAGAAAGAGAGAGAGAGAGAGAGAGAGAGAGAGAGAGAGAGAGAGAGAGAGAGAGAGAGAGGAATATAGTAAATAAGAACAGTTCAGAACTGTGGTAATACACCCAAAGATAGGAGAAGGACTAGATTTTAATCTAGGCACTTTCTTAAATTATGATCAAGTTACTTTAATTCTCTGACATTGTTTCATTGATAAAATTCGTATGTTGATAACACTGACTTCACATGATTGCTGTGACGTTCAAAGGAGATATGTAAATTGTTTTGCAAATCTTAAAGTACTATTATTATTATCTATTTTCTATATGAAATACTCCAGTAATGGGGAAAGCATTACCCATTATAGCATGGGATTCTAATTTTAGGCAGTCATAACTCTTCCAGCAACTTTTCCAGATATATAGAGATATATAGAGAGATAGAGACAGAGACAGAAAAAGAGATAGAGATAGAAATGGCGATAGAGATGGAGATGGAGATGGAGATGGAGATGGAGATGGAGATGGAGATGGAGATGGAGATGGAGATGGAGATGGAGACAGAGATAGATAGATATGTATTCTTTTTTTTCTTCTTTTTCTTTGTGAAGGATTATTGCACCAAGCTCTTCATGGTGCTCATGGGTTTCGTTGAGGAGGCCCCTTTTCAATCTTGAGCTTGATGCTTCTAGCCTAATGTTTTTTGGGAATAGATGCATCTGGAGAATCTCACCAACTATCATAAAAGAGTTCTTGTAGGTAGAGAACAATTAGCAGCAGGAAAGGGGGATCAGGATCAGGAAAGTCTTGTGGACTTTGAACCAAAAATTTTCCTTGGCATTTTGCTTCAATTGAAATTGATAATCAGAAGTAATTGTACTAACACATTTCTGAGTCTGTGCCTATTTAGAAATGTTGAATGACCTTAACATGTGACTAGAGACACTTTAAAGAAACATATATTTTGTTTACACAAATATTTTTCTGTATTCCTTTAAGGATAAAATGTAAAATCCTCTTTTCAGCATTTAAAGTAATTAACCTGGTCCTTTCCTATCATTCCCTTATTATTATACATTACTCCCCTTTATGCAGTATAATGTCCAACCAAATAAACCTTGCTATTCTTTGAACATGAGAGCATTCTTAATCTCCTAAATTCAATATTTTGAGCTAGCTGTTCCACATTTAAAATGCAGTTCCTCCATCATTCATCTCTTAGAATCTCTGCTTTCCTACAAGATTCATCTCTATCATAACCTTCTGTATGAATTTTTTCTTTGACCTCCCAACTGCTAAGACCTTTCTCTAATCCCATTTCTTTTTAGAACATTTTTGTATGTGAGTAACATGGAATTTTTCCCATCTACACACTTGTCTTGGCTGTTAGGGAAAATAGACCAAATGTGGTGGTGGTGGTGGTAGTGGTGGTGGTGGTGGTGTGTGTATGTGTTTCCAATTCACTTTCATGTCCATTTTCTCTAAAACTCTTATACAAATCTTAATCATTCATTCTTATCCAGCTCATTTATATATAAAACTTGTGAAAGAGATAAAAGGAATATTCTATTGCAAATGTGGGAGACATCTTCACCATTAGAAGGCTGATTAGGAGAGAGAGAGAGAGAGAGAGAGAGAGAGAGAGAGAGAGAGAGAGAGAATCTAAGTAGGGTGAATGCATTTCATAAATGGTTTGGAGTGAATTGTAGAACTGTAGAGCTCCCCTCAAACAATAACAACTTGAATGAGGTGATGAGTGACTGAAATTGTTAGTACATGTAATGAGAGTACTCTGGGTCTGAATCACAAGCTCCATTGAATGGCTAACTCTGTGTGCTGTTTCTCCACTCCCCATCTCTCAGACTAAAAACTCTTTGAGGGGAACAACTATTTTGACATCCTTCTATCTCTAGCACTTGGCACGATGCCTGGTATATAATTCATGCTTAATAAATGCTAATTGATGAATTAATATATTGATTTGAAATATCTTAATAAGATCTTGGGGGACTCTAAAATTGTACCATCTCCAACATGTACATCATTTGTGTGTATCTGATTCTTGCAAATTTCCTGGTTTTGTGTCATTATGTACTATTTGTTTCGATGGCGGAGCCAAGATGGCAGAGAGGAAGCAGCAAGCTGCCTGAGCTCTCCTTCTGTTCCCTCAAAATGAACATTAAATCAAGCCTCTGGACGGATTCTGAAACTACAGAACCTGCAAAGAGACAGAGAGACACAGTCCTCCAACCAGAGATAATTTAGAAGACTTCAGGAAAAGATCGGTCTGACTCGGGCAAAAGGGAGGCCCAGCGCAGGGCAGCAACCCAGCGCCAAGGGGGTCAGGGCAAGTCAGCAGGAGCTGCGGGCCACAGCAGAACAACTGAGGCTCCCAGAACCTGGTTCAAAAATCTGGTGGCCAAGAAGGACAGTGGAAAAACCTACCTGCACCGGCCGAGAGGGCCACGAACGGTGGGATCAGACGCCGGGGTCTGGCGCCTGGCTGGCCGAGCACAATCAGACAGGAAGTGCAGGGTGGGGGATCTCCACACACCATAAAGGCCTCAGAGTAAAAGGCCGGTCACACAGCACCTATACACCTGCACCAGAAGCCCAAAACAGGGACCCTGGTGCCCCCAGAGCAGACCTCAACTTAAAGAATAAATAAATAAGCTGCAATAATGAGTAAGAAGCAAAAAAGAGCCCTCTCCATTGAGAGCTTCTGTATCAATAGGGAAGAAGCCAACACAAACTCAGATGAGGACAATAGCCTCAAATTGTCTACATCTGAAGCCTCACAAGGGAAGGTGAATTGGTCGTATGTACTATTTGTTTCACATCAAAAAATGGAGAGATAAAAGTACAAAAGTGATGTTTCTGGGAAGATGATACTTGTAACTCATAAGAACTTTCTCATGATTAAGGCAGCTGAATGGAGTATATTTAGACAGAGGGCAGAGGTTTGATTTAATATGAAGGGATGATATCTAAAAAATAAAATTAAGCAGTGAGTAGAATGCACTGGGAGAAAGGGAAAGGGAGAGGTGGAATGCGGTAAAGTATCTCACATAAAAGAAGCAATAAAAAGCTTATGGAGTGGAGGGGAAGATGGGGGAGATGCGGGGCAGTGAGTGAGCTTTACTCTCATCAAAATTGGCTCAAAGAGAGAATAATATACACATTCAATTGGATATAGTAATATATCTTGCCTTGTATGAAAGTGGGAGGGGAAGGAGATAAGAGGGGAGGGGTGAAGGAAGGGAGGGAAGATTGGGGGAGGGGGAAATCAGAAGCAAAACACTTTTGAGGATGGATAGGGTGAAAGAAAATATAGTAAATATGAAGGGGAGGTAATAGAATGGAGGAAATTATGATTATAAATAGGAACTGTGAAAAAAATTGAAGCAAGTTTGTCTGATAGGCCTCACTTCCCAAGCACATAGAAAACTGAGTCAAATTTGTTAAAATGAGAGCCATTCCCCAATTATCAGATGATCAAAAGACATGAAGTTATCAGATGAAATAATCAAAGCCACCTATAGCCATATTTTAAAAAAATGTTCTAACTCACTATTGATTGGAGAGATGCAGGTCAAAACAATTCTATGTTACTACCTCATACCTATTAGATTAGATAATAGAATAGCAGAGGAAAATGAGATGTTGTAGGGGACATGGGGAAAATAAGACATTAGTACACTCTTGGTAAAGTTGTAAACTGATTCAAATATTCTGTAGAGTACTTTGGAACTATGGCCAAAAGAGTATAAAACCATTCAAACTCTTTGACCTAGTAATACCGCTACTAGGATGCTGAGTGAGATGAGCATAACCAGGAGAACATTGTACACAGTATCAACAACATTGTGTGTTGATCAACTGTGATAGACTTGACTCTTCTCAGCAATACACTGGTCCAAGATAGTTCCAAAGGACTCATGATGGGAAATACTCTCCAAATCCAGAAAAAAAGAACTATGGAATCTAGATTCAGATTGAACCATACTTATCTCTATTTTTTTGGTTTTTTTGTAGTTTTTCCTTTTTGCTCTGATTTTTCTTGCACAGCATGAATAATGCAGAAATATGTTTAATGTGATTTTATATATATATAAAACATATATCAATCAGATTGTTTGCTGTCTTGGGGAGGGAGGGAAGGAGGGGTGGGAGGGAGAAAAATTGAAACTAGAAATCTTATAAAAACAAATGCTACAAACTATCTTTACATGTAACTGGAAAATAATAAAATACTTTTATGGAAAAAATAGATGAATTTCATATTGAGGAGATGGCCATCAATTGGGGAATTTCTGAACAGATTGTGGGATGAGAATATGATGGAACACTATTGTGCTATAAAAAATGATGAGCAGGATACTATCAGAAAAATCTGGAAAGATTTACATGAGCCGATGCAATGTGAAATTTACTGTATTTAAAATAACAGCAATATTGTAAGATGTTTTTCTATGAATGACAGTTATTTTCAATAATACAATGATCTAAGACAACTCTAAAAGACTTATGAAAAATGCAGTTCATCTCCAGAGAAAGAACTGATGGTGTCTGAATACAGATTGAATCATCATTTTTTATTTCCTTTTTCTAAAGTTTTTTTTTCCTGTTTTCTTTCACAACCTGACTAATGTAGAAATGTTTTGCATGAATAAATATGTATAACTTACATTGAATTTCTTACGTTTTTAAGAGGGGTTGAGAGGGAGGGAGGAAGAGAATTTGGTACACAAAGTTTTAAAAGTGTTTTTATATGTAATTTGATAAAAATAAAATTCTAAATATAAGTATCAATAGGGATAAGCTTGTTTAGTTGTTACTCATATTTTTTTCCATCCTAGTTTTTTTAATTAATAAAGTATTTTTTTCCTGTTACATGTAAAGATAGTTCTCAACTTTTGTTTATACAGACATTCCAATTTCACATTTTTCTCCCTCCCTCCCCTCCCTCACCCCTCCCCTAGACAGAAGGTAATCTGATATAGGTTACATATATACACATAATAACATTAATCATTTTTATGCATGTCATGTTATAAGAGAAAAATCAGAGCAATGATGAAAAACCTCAAAATAGAAAAAACAACAGCACCAAAAACAAAAGAAATAGTATAGTTCATTCAGCATCTATGCTCCACAGTTCTTTTTTTTTTTTCCTTGGATTTGGAGATCCTCTTCTATCATGAGTTCCCTGGAACTTTTCTGTACCATTGCATTGGTGAGAAGAATATAGTCCATCACAGTAGATCAACACTCAATGTTGATGATACTGTGTACAATGTTCTTCTGGTTCTGCTCATCTCACTCATCATCAGCCCACGCGAGACCCTCCAGGTTTCTCTGAACTCCTCCTGCTCATCATTTCTTACAGCACAATAGAATTCCATTGTATTCATATACCACAACTTGTCCAGCCATTTCCCAATTGATGGGCATCCCCTCAACTTCCAATTCCTTGCCACCACATAAAGAGCAGCTATAAATATTTTTGTACATGTGGGTCCCTTTCCCCTTTCCATGATTTCTTTGGGAAAAAGACCCAAAAGTGGTATTGCTGGGTCAAAGGGTATGGACAGCTTTATTGCCCTTTTGGCATAATTCCAAATTGCTCTCCAGAATGGTTGGATCAGTTCACAGCTCCACCAACAATGCATTAGTATTCCAATTTTTCCACAGCTTCTCCAACATTTATTATTTTCCTTTTTTGTCATTTTGGCCAATATGATAGGTGTCAGGTGGTACCTCAGAGTTGTTTTAATTTGCATCTCTCTAATCATTAGAGATTTAGAGCATTTTTTCATATGGGAATAGATAGCTTTGGTTTCTTCATCAGAAAACTGCCTGTTCATATCCTTTGACCATTTCTCATTTGGGGAATGACTTGGACTCTTATAAATTTGATTTAATTCCCTATATATTTTATAGATGAGGCCTTTATCAGAAGTACCGGCCACAAAAATTGTTTCCCAGCTTTCTGCATCTCTTCTAATTTTGGATGCTTTGCTTCTGTTTGTACAAAAATTTTATAATTTAATGTAATCAAAATCATCCATTTTGCATTTTATAATATACTCTATCTCTTGTTTGGTCATAAACTGTTTTCCTTTCCAAAGATCTAATAGGTAGACTATTCCTTTTTCTCCTAATTTACCTATGGTATCACCTCTTATGTCTAAATCATGTATCCATTTTGACCTTATTTTAGTATAAGGTGTAAGATTTTGGTCTATGCCTAATTTCTGCTGTACTATTTTGCAGTTTTCCCAGCAGTTTTTGTCAAATACTGAGTTCCTATCCCAGAAGCTGGAGTCTTTTGGGTTTATCAAACACTACATTACTAGTGTCATTTACTACTGCATTTCCTGTGCCTAGCCTATTCCATTGATCTTTCACTCTATTTCTTAGCCAGTACCAGATAATTTTGATGACTGCCTCTTTATAGTAAAGCTCCAGGTTTGGTACTGCTAACCCACCTTCCTGTGAATTTTTTTTTCATTATTTCCCTGGATATTCTTGATTTTTTGTTTTTCCAGATAAATTTTGTTATTATTTTTTCTAGCTGTATAAAATAATTTTTAGGTAGTCTGATTGGTATGGCACTGAATAAGTAAATTAATTTAGGCAGTATTGTCATTTTTACTATATTAGCTCTGCCTATCCATGAGCAATTGATGTCTTTTCAATTATTTAGATCTGATTTGATTTGTGTGAAGAATGCTTGGTAGTTGTGTTCATAGAGTTCCTGGGTATGTCTTGGCAAATAGACTCCCAAGTATTTTATATTATCTACCGTTACTTTAAATGGAATTTCTCTTTCTATCTCTTGCTGCTGGACTTTGTTGGTCATGTATAGAAATGCTGATGATTTATGTGGATTTATTTTATATCCTGCTACTTTGCTAAAGTTGTTAATTGTTTCAAGTAATTTTTAAGTTGATTCTCTAGGATTCTTTAAACATACCATCATATCATCTGCAAAGAGTGATAGTGTTGTTTCCTCCTTGCCTATTCTAATTCCTTTAATTCCTTTCTCTTCTCTGATTGCTAAAGCTAACATTTCTAGGACAATATTAAATAATAGAGGTGATAATGGACATCCCTGTTTCACCCCTGATCTTATTGGGAAGGCCTCTAATTTATCTCCATTGCATATAATACTTGCTGATGGTTTTAGATAGATACTGTTTATTATTTTAAGGAAAGCTCCACCTATTCCTAAACTCTCTAGTGTTTTTATTAGGAATGGGTGCTGTATTTTGTCAAATGACAAATATGAGATAATCATATGATTTTGGTTAGTTTTCTTATTGATGTGGTTGATTATATTAATAGTTTTCCTACTGTTGAACAAGTCCTGCATTCCTGGTATAAATCCCACCTTGTCATAGTGTATTATCCTGGTGATCACTTGCTGTAATCAATTTGGAAATATTTAAGGAAATAAATAAGCATATATTAAAAAGAAAACCTGGATAGGTAGGAGGGGGCTAGATTAGGAAAGGATTTACATGGGGAAAATCATTTTTTTAAATTTTATTCTGGATGAAATAAGATCTTATTGGATTTTATTTAATATGGGTTGTCAAGATCCAACCTCATATTTGGGGAAAGTCACATTAATGATTAAATAGAAAATTATTTGAATTGGGACGAGAGTTATCTGCTTCATCACAGATGAGAAAATTATAGACAATGAATAGGAGTTGTAGGTTTGATAAATTTGTGGGGGACTTGGTTGTGTGTGACTTCTTAGGAAATCATGTTATCCAAAAGTATAATTGGCTGCCTAGGGAAGATGTGTTCATCTTCATCTGAGGTCTTTGAAAGAAGCTAGATGATGTTGTAGAGGACTTGTAGAGGATTTTTTAAGTTTTTTTTTTTTCTTATACTACTTAGCTGTTGAGACTCCTTTTAAGATGATCCAAAACAATCCCAAAGGATTGAAAGAACAGATATTGATGGAAGAGACTGAAGCATGCAATTTTTCACTTTCTTTTTTTTCTTTTAATCATGTTTTCTTGTACAAAATGACAAATATGGTAATATTTTACATAAGTATACATGTATAATCCATATATGATTGTTTGTTGCTTCATGGAGGGGCACGGGGAGGGAGGAAAAGCGAGATAAAAATTGGAACTCAAAAGTATAAATAAAAATGTTTATTATTAAAAAATAAAAGAAAAAGAAAAAAATGAGTAAACTACTTGAGGACTAGGACTGTCTTTTGTCTCCCTTTATATCTCAATGTCTATTTATTTGTTTATTTTTTGCAAGGCAATGTGGGTTAAGTGACTTGCCCAGGGTCACACAGTTAGTAAGTGTCAAGTATCTGAGGTCTGATTTGAACTCAGGTCCTCCTGAATCCAGAGCTGATGCATTATCTACTGCACCACCTTGCTGCCTCCTATATCCCAATTTCTTAGCACAATGTCTGGCACCTAGTATACAGTTAATAAATATTTATTGAAGGAATGAAAGAATTAATTTCTGTGATTATCTGATATGTCCCCTAGAGTTTGGTTATCTTTGGATTTATATTTATCATTTTCATATCTGTTTGACTTTGGAGAAGTTATTTAAGTTCTCTATAAATGAATTTCTGAATACGCAAGATGAGGGAGTGAACTATGTGGTCACTAAAGCCCCATCAAGCTCCTATCATTCTCTTATAGTCTCTAAATTTGGCCATAGATCATGGTCATAAAATTCTTATTTCTTTAAATACAATAAATACTTTAAAAGTATACAGATTACTAGTCAGTTTCATTTTGCTAAGTCAACTAATAACAATTATGTACAGATAAATAAATTAACATTCTGCCCGAAAATTGGGGGGGGGGGGTGGAGTGAGAGGGAACATCCTTTATATTTGCACATTAGCAATTAGTAGTACCCAAAACAACAAAAAAACATACTTACTGAAGTCAGTCAAAATCAAGTATCTGGTGGTTCTGTTTATCTTTTAGAAAATATTCTTGGTGTATATATTTGATTTCTAAGGCTGTCTTTCTTCCAACTGAGATCCAAATTCAATAGAATTGTTGATAACCCTGCTGTGGGAATTACCAGTTAGGTCAACACTGAGGGTTTTTTGAAAAACTCTTCTCAGTCTTCGAGAAAATATATTACATGCTCTTACTCTTCAAATAAAGAAAACAAAATCTGGCAAAGCACTTATTCTGATTGGCTCATGTCAGGTTCAGTTGAGATAACAGTGACCTCTCAGGTTTCATGTAAAGTTCAAATGTACAGAGCCGGCTGCTTTAGGAATAATTCCCACATCAAGAATGAGTGCTTTCTTACCTGATAAAATATAATCTATTTCATTTTTTTTTTGCAATGTTATCTGGTACATGCCATGTCTATTGCCTATGAATTCCTTTTTCTAAGAAAGTGTTCTGACTTCAAGTGTTATTGTGTTTTCTGTTACAAATAAAAAGGAAAACAAATGTTAGAAGCAAAATGATGACATTTTTGAGAATCAAAGAATGAAAAATGACCAGGCAGGCATTAAATGATTTCAGAATTGGAACCAGTTGCTTGACTATAGTAAAGTTATATATACTTGAATATATCTAACATACCACTTATATAGCATTTATTAACAAATCACTTGCCCATTGGAACAGAAACTTAGACTAATGTGAACAAAATCTGAAAAATGGGTTGGATTAAGTTTGTGAAGGGCCAAAAAAAGAGATGTATTTGAATTAACCATTCATTTATGTAGTTATTTATCCATTTATTATTTAATGATCTAGCTATTTAATCTATAATCTATCTCTTTAGTTTATATATTTAATTATTTACTCATCCATTTACTTAATATATTAGCCATTCATTACTTTGGCCATTTGTTTGTATTTGTTTATTAGTCCATTTCTTCCTTCCTTTCTTCCTTTCCTTCTTTCTTTCTTTCTTTCTTTCTTTCTTCCTTTCTTCATTTCTTTCTTTCTTTCTTTCTTTCTTTCTTTCTTTCTTTCTTTCTTTCTTCCTTTCTTTCTTCCTTTCTTTCTTTCTTTCTTTCTTTCTTTCTTTCTTTCTTTCTTTCTTTCTTTCTTTCTTTCTTTCTTTCTTTCTTTCTTTCTTTCCGTAATAAAAAATGGTTAAAAGAAATAAACACTAACATGTTAAGAATTCAGTTTTTGATATAACAAACCCAAAGAATTATAACTTAATTTTTCTCAAATATTCGAGATTTTAAATTATATTTTTACTTGAGAGGAGTATAAATAATGTCCCTTTTAGTTTTAACTTTCATAAAAATGATCTTTAAGAATTATTTTTGTCTGTTCACCCAAAGCCCCTGATTTATTTACCCAGACACTTCAAGTTCCCTCTAGTACATCTTCTCTCATCAGGAAAATAATAATAATAATAATAAACCACTCTGAAAGTGGTGATGCATGTTTTGAGTCTTCATTAGACATTTATGACATCTGGGGCAGCTAGGTGGTGCAGTGGATAAAATCACTGGCCCTGGATTCAGGAGGACCTGAGTTCAAATTTGGCCTCAAACACTTGACACTTACTAGCTGTTTGACCTTGGGCAAGTCACTTAACCCTCATTGTTCTGAAAAAAAAAGACATTTATGACATCCGAAGTTATTCAGAATTACCAAGTACAAAGGTTTTTGGATATGAAGCCACCTAATTATGTCTAACTGAATCACTCTCAAAGTTAGAAAGAATCCTGCTTGTTTTGGGTGAGCAGTCTCCCCATAGATACATCCCTTTCCCTTTCTTCATCCCTCTGACATCTCTTTGAAGATGATTTATCTCCTAAATTTTTCCAGACAAAATCACAAGGTTGTTTAAGTAGTGCCTTGCTGTTGGCAGCTCACGTGGGTTACCATTAGTTCCTCTCATTCAAGCTCTTCCCCTGTGTTAGTCCCCAAGATTTTCAAAACAATTTCTTTAATCAAGGACTGGCATGGTGTGCAGTTCAGTGCTTATTTCAGGCTGGTGAAGAACATGTCTCATATTTTGAAAATAGCTCTCTAGTGACCTTGATCACCTCCCTCCTACAGAACTAAAAGCCAGCTCTATATATTACATCTCTCATGAAAATAATCTAAAGTTCTACTGGAGGTTGCTTTGTAACTAAGGATGCTGTGAGTGTGATAGAATGAAGACTCTACTGAACTTCGAGTCAGGAAGCTGTAGGTTTAAAACCCATTTCCAACACTTACTCACTAGTTAACATTTTGAGGCTTGGTATCTTCATCTATAAGAGTGAGTACTCTTTCGTACCTGTCCTAAATCCTAAATCTATCATCCATTCAGCCACTAAAATGGTTTTCCTCAAATGTAGGTCTGACCATGGCATCCCCTCCCCTACTCAAGAAAATCCAATAATTACCTATTGGCTGTAATATTGAATACAAAATGTTACATTTTACATTAAAACACTTTCATGACTTAAGCCCCTAATACATATTCAGTCTTCTTATTCTTACTCCCCTACTCACTGGTGCCACTGCTCTGGCTTGCTCAGGGACAAGACACTCTGTGTCTTGGTTCCTGGTAATCTTGTCTGGCTGCCGCCCATATCCGGAATGTTCTCCCTCTTCTACTCCACCTATTGACCTTGCTGTGTTCCTTTAAGTCAAAACTAAAGTCCTTTATTTTCTTAGAACCTTCTCTATTCCCTCTTAATTCCAGTGCCTTCCCTCTGTTAATTATTTCTTATTTATCCTGAATATTGCTTGCTTCATATATGTTTGCTTGCATGTTGTCTCCTCCATTAGATTGTAAGCTCCTGGAGAATAGGGATGATCTTTTGCCTCTTTTTGTACTCTCAGTTTTTAGCACTAGTCCTGGAATATAGTAGATGCCTAATAAATATTGATTGATTGTTTTACTGATAACACCTACCTCACAGTTATCATGCAGCTCAAAAGAAATAATGCTACTAAGACACTTAGAAAATTTTAAAGCATAATATATATTTATGCTATTATTACTAATAAAAAACACATTGAAATTAGATGAATGAGTTAGCAGATGGTAAAATGGTAAATTAGATAACTGTGGGAAGAGTCCTGGGGAAGGAGCAGACATTTATTAAGCACATACTATATTCCAGGCACTGAGCCAAGCTCTTTAGAGATATTATTTCATTTGATCTTTGCAGTTAACTACTCTTTGGTATAGGTGCTATTATAAACATCATTTTAGAGATGAGGAAACTGGGGCTCTCCACCCCCAAATAAGTGGATAACCTGAAATATCAGCACCATTGAAGAATGATTTAGGGTGGTTTTTTTTGGTTTGTTTGTTCGTTTTGTGAGGCAATGAGGGTTAAGTGACTTGCCAAAGGTCATACAGCTAGTGTCAAGTGCCTGAGTCTGAATCCAGGGCCAGTGCTTTATCCACTGCACCACCTAGCTGCTCCCATGATTTAGCTTTTGATATTCTACAGCTTTTCAATTCATTCTCAGTTGCCTTTCCCCTCTCTTTGGAGGATTGGAGTGCAAAAGACTAAGCTCCTCCAAAATTATTCAGTTATAGAGGGTTTGTGACCATTATGATATCTCCATTTTCTGTCAGAAGCTTTGCCTGGATTCAACTCCATCAAATATATTACACCATCAAATATCACAATGTGCACCTTACTTTTCAGATTCCTTTTGATTTTCCCCATGTGGTTGTAAGCCCTTTGAGGGCAGGGACTTTTTCTTTGTATCCCTAGAACTTAACAAAACACACAACCTATATTAAGAACCTAATTAAGGTTTATTGAATTTAATTTAGACAGAAACTAAATAACTTGCCCACTATCACATAGCTAGTAAGTGTCTGAGGTCAAATTTGAAATCAGAACCTCCTGACTTCATGTCCAACCTTCCAACCACTTCATTACCTAAATGCCTCTTTATTTAGATTTAGAAGATCTGAGTTGAATTTCTTTCTCTCCTACTTATTATTTGTCTTACTTTAAGTAAAGTAATCTGCAGAGAACTTCTCTCTCTCTCTCTCTCTCTCTCTCTCTCTCTCTCTCTCTCTCTCTCTCTCTCCTAATTAGCCAGAAAATCTACTCTAGATGACTTTAAATTTCTTGCAAATTAAATCACATGATGATGTGTACCTGTAACCAAATAGTAAATAAACCTACTGTAATAGGCAAGAGGCCAGAAACCTTTTGCTTGGATTTCTTCAAAGCTGGAGTGAGGGTAAAATTACCTTCTTGGGAATCCCATTTAACTCTTACAGAGCTCTATTATTCCCTCTAGAGCTTCACAGCCCAGCAATACTGGACCATACTAGCTTCTTGTAACTGAAGATAGGTATTTTGTACCCCAAAGGTCTTCAGGTTTCAAGGCCAAATATCTTATTTCTCCAACTGATCCTTATTTAGCAAGGATTTGAAACACACCATTAGCATCCTTTCCTGGACAATTTCAACATTATTAATGGCATCCCTGAAATGTTATAAACAGAATTTAACAGGATAGCTGAAATGTGGTCTGAATAGAGTAGAATATTCAAAACTATCACTTCTTTATTCCTGGATAACATTCTTTTGGAATTGAATCCTATTAGTTTTCTAGCCCATGATATTGCATTGTTGGCTAATATTGAGATATCAGTCCACTAAAAATGTGAGATACTTTTTCAGATGAATCACCATGACGCCTTAAATTTTATATAAAGTAGTTTTGTCTTTTGTAAGGGTCTCATTCCTTTTCTATTTAGAGATTTTTTTCCCTATACACAATAAAGCTACAAACATATTGTCCTCTTTTTTGTGGTATGACTTTTATATTTATATCAATTATCTCTTATGAGAAAACATGTTCAACCTTAAAGTGAGGTAGATGATAGGTAGATAGATAGATAGATAGATAGATAGATAGATAGATAGATAGATAGATAGATAGATAGATAGAGATAGAGATGGAGATAGAGATATATGTCAGCTATCATTCATTTCCTAATTGGGTCTTCCCTCTCGAAGTTCATGTGCTTAGACTTGTTCAATAAGACAAATTACCTGGACTAGAGATTTACAAACATCTTCCAGAGCACCTTCATCAGGGAATCACCAATGATCACTTCTTGTTCTTTCTTCTTCAGAACAATACTAGCTGACTTCCCCTCTGGTGATTGCTATGGATCCTCAGAATTTTCTGGGAGATTAAAAGAAACTTCTTCTTCCTTAAAGGACATATCTCTACTGTTGGAGAAGTGCCTCAAGTCTTTCTCAGTTGAGTAATTACATGCATTGATCCCGCTTGCCAAAACAGAAATGTCCTATTCACCAGCAATCACAGATTTGAAAAAATACTTTGAAGGCCATCACGTGTCATTCCAAATGTTTCCAAAAATCTCATTCTACAGTATCACCATTAAACCTCAATTGTCTTTGTATATATGTTCTTGTGTATACACAGAATAATAGCTAACCAGCACCCCACAGAACACACATGCAAAGATATGATCTTTCCATATAAAAATGTCTTACTTCTTAGAGAAGTAATATACCAAGTGCAACTAGTTACTGAGCAATACAAACATGAAATAGCAGGGATTTACCATTAATTGATTTTTCAGATAGAAGGCTGAAATGTTGCATTTGGTTGATATATCTTAGTGTGTGGAAACCTTAGTTTTCTGATTTATTCTACATGGGCATCATTTTTGTGTGTGACATGCTAGCTACTACATTTCCTTATATGAGCATGTTAGATGCAGCTCAAGGACCTTTTTTCTTCCTTCCAAGCTATCATTCAAGGAAAGACCAGCTTTTGCCAGGAGGTATTTCTAATGATTTCAGTGTTGACAGCGGCATTGCTTTCTCCACTACTGAGCATCTATGTTTGTTTAAAGGCTCTTTTGCTGACTTACTGGTCTGGTAGGGTGTAGCTTTTTTGTTAACTTTTAAGCTCCAGTATTTCCATTTTTAAATTGAATTTATTGATAATGTGCCCATTCCCCTCTATTTCTAGAGTATCAGAATACAAAGCAAGAGAAGCTTTTACAAAGGGGAAAAATCCCTCATCACAATGCATTTTTATACTTGTCATGTGCAGAATAAACTATTGTTCTTTTTTATGGCTTTTTAAATTTTATTTGTTGCTGCATAATGAAGCAATAGAATGTAGTAAATTCATTTATCCTGTTGGTTTTTCCCCTTGTCCTGTTGTGATAGGGGCATGCATTATGTATATGAATTTCATTCAGACTATGGTTATTTTCTTGTGGTATATGATAATATAAAGAGATTAGTTTAATTTTCTTTGTGAATTTCTTTTTTCTCTCTGTCTCTCTCTGACTCTCTCTGACTCTCTCTCTCTCTCTCTCTCTCTGTCTCTCTCTCTCTCTCTGTCTCTCTCTCTCTCTCTGTCTCTCTCTCTCTGTGATATTGGAGTTTTATAAGTAAACATCATGTGTACTTACTTTGCTGCTGGGGTTATTTAATGAGCAAGTAAACAACAACCTGGTTCCTCCTACAGGTATTTGATGTTTTGGCTAATTGTACATTTGACTACAAAGACTAGTCAGATCATAGGTACCAACTAGTGTTTTCTGCAGTCCATAGTTTATTTTTGACCCACATAAACTATTAAAGTGCTAAGGTTTTGTACAGTAAATATTGTTCTTTTTCTTTCTTTTTTGCAAAGTATATGTTTCTTCCTTCATTTGATGTATGTCAGGTTGGTATACAATCTTATGTTTTTTAAGCTTCAGATTTATGAGAAAATAATGGGTGATTTATTGATTCCTATTGCCCTAGTGCTACCCTGTTTCTGCTAACTCTTTGTGGCTTTTTTTTTTGTTTGTTTTTTGTGTGGTGCAATGGGGGTTAAGTGACTTGTCCAGGGTCACACAGTAAGTGTCAAGTGTCTGAGGCTGGATTTGAACTCAGGTCCTCCTGAATCCAGGGCCAGTGCTTTATCCACTGTACCACCTAGCTGCCCCCTGCTAACTCTTTGGTAATCAGAGAGCTACCAGGTATCTGAGGTCCCTGCAATCTCCATTCAAATTTTACCACCAAAGAAATCAGACAATTTTAATTAAAAAATTCAATTCATTTCTTATTTGTTTGGGTGACATTCTTCCTTGGTATGCTATTACTCAACAATGCATGGATCTATGGAAGATACTACTATAGGGACTCTTCAGCAATTGGATAAGGAAATTCTACTAGTGTCCTAGAAATACAGAGCTGTGATTTATGTTTGTTTGTTACATTACAAATCCTCTTTCTTTCATGAGGACCCTTCATTGATGTATAAGAGTTGTTACTTAAATCAGTTGAGAAAAGCAGACAATAATGGATAGCATGCTGAATTTTAAGTAAGTAGATCTTACTTTGATTCTTTAGTTAGTGAGATCCTGTAAAAATCACTTAGCTTCTCAGAGGTTCAGTCTCTTCTTCTATAAAGTGGGGATTCATTTTAAACAAAATCAATTCAATACAAGCACTTATCAAACACTTCCTTTGTGGTGACACACTATATTAACAGCAAGGATACAAAAGAAAAAAAAATAAAGTAAGTCCATGGATTCAAGGGGCTTATGGTCAGGTATTGGTGACTGTGGTTCAGAGGCTAAATAAATTCAAACTAATTTCAGCAGTAGCCATCTACTAATAACTGGTATTTTCAGGCAAGGCCTTGAGTAAAAGGTGGAATATGAACTCTGATTTGAAGAAAATTAAGAATTCTAAGATACAAGTGTTGAGTAGAAGAAAAGTATATGAGATATGAGTGACAGCCTTCACAAAGGCATGGGATTGGGAGATGGAATGTTATTTAGCTAACTTTCAGGGATACTGAGTGGAAACAGCTTTGCTAACTCTAAATTACAAAAGAAATGTGAGAAGTTAACATCCATATAGAAAGTATAGCCAATGTATGAGAATTTAGTTTCACTATTCAATCAATCCCCTGTAAAAGAAAAAGTACATATTATTTATATGTTGAGCTCCTATGAACTCAGAATTATGATAGGTGTTATGAAGGATACAGAAGAAATAAAAATCTACATATCTTATCTCATGGAGGTTACAAATAAGTAATAAGGAAGGCAAGCCAGTCAGGACATACTCAAAGAGTTGTTATAAGGCTATAAAAGTCATTATGTTGGGTTCAATCATGTGGAACTGGATGTTGTGGGCTATACACTAGATGTTATTAAGAGTAAATTTCTAATAACTGAGGAAACAAAGGTTCAGCTGAAGGAGTTATTTGCAAGGCACGAAGTTGTAGGCAGATCCAACAGCAGGTATAGCAATAGTCCAAGCATGAGGGCCTACACCAAGGTAATACCAGTGTCAGAAGAGAGAAGGGGGCATATGCAAGAGACATTGTAAAGATGAAATTAACACACCTTAGCAACAGCTTTTATATTGCATTATTTAAATTATTGGGGGACTAGGCTGTGTTTTCTAAAATGTTACTAAATTATATATTAATGGCTTTTGCACCAGTTTTGGCAGCAAGCATTTATTATTAATCAATATCACATATTATTACAGCATTGACCATGTTTCCCTGACTTCCCCACTAGTCACAGGCTTACAGGCCTAACCAATTACATATATTGCATAGCTTATTGATCCAAGAGGGAGGGAAGACGGTGCATGGAGAGTAAAAGAGAGTCCAGGGAAGAAGAGAGAGCCAAGAAGGTGACCCTGGTGTGCCCAGGGGTTTTATAGTTTTTGGTAGAGGCAGGTTACCCACCATACATTGATCTAATCTAATTGGTTAGCATCATTCAGCTCCATTGATCGACATGACTTGGGTTGGGGTCTAGAGATTAAATTCCAACCATCTAAGTGTGCTTTTTCCCCTAGCTAATCAAAAGAAGAAATATGCATTCTTTCTTGTTAAGCTGAAGGCTCATCCCAGACTGGTTTGTGGTGTGAGGGGGAGAGAGCAGCTCAAAGTAATGTCTGAGTTTCTCCTAGAGATACATTATTAATAATTATTTTCTTACAGTATTGAGAGATAATGAGGAATCCAAGATGACTCTTAGCTTGTGACTGGGAGGATGGTGTTTCCCTCCGCTGTTGTTCCTCTTTTCTTTTCAAAGATGACTAATGCCATCATTGTGTTGGAATTAAATAGTGGATGATAGGTGATGTCTTGACTTGCAGGTGAATTGCATTTAAGTGAGGCAATTTTACTAAATTGTTGGTCTTACTTGCTCTTCCAGAATCATCAGAGTCCAGCAGCAAGATAAAGTTGCTCAGGATTCAGTGGATGGCCTTAGTGTATTTGATGTCTGATGCACTCCACAGCACCTACTTCTGCTGCCTTCAAGGCCTTTTGAACAAATTGTTCTAATCTGCCCATTCAGCTGGTGATAGTCTTTCTATACTAGGATTTGAAGTCTATTAGTTAACCTCAACCTTGTTTAGCCCAATTGTCAACATGGATATCATTGGAGTATGGCTATTGAACATTATATAGTGCCTTGGAGCCACAAATGAGAGTAGGGTAATAGGTGAACACTAAAGGTGGACAAGCAGCCCTGCAAAAGCTTGGCAAGCGTTCATACCAGAGGTTCTAGTCTTCCCTGAATATCCCATACATCCTGTTGCCCTAGAGGGAAAGAAAATGAGTTCACTTTCTGAGTTTGAGAGGGCTACTTGACTTCCAATTCAATATGTCTGAAAAACAGTTAGAGATGCAAGGTTAGAGGTTATCAAAAAAAGATTGGATTAGAAAAGGTAGATTTGAATATCATCAGAAGAGAGATGGGAGTTAAATACATGGGAACTTATGCGATTATGAAGTGAAGTGTTTAGAGGGGGAATATAAGAAGGCCCAGGGCAAAACCTTGAGGGAAACCTTGGGTTAGAAGATGTAATTTGGAAAAGGATCCAGCAGAAAAATAAAGAAGGTGAAGTAAGATACGTAGGAAGAAAAGGAGATTGACATCCCAAAACCCTAGAAGAGAGTGATCAAAAGTGTAGAAGGCTGTTTCTTCTATCTGACTTCCATTTGAATTTGACCCATACCTTGAGTCCTGACTTTGACTCTTTTGTACATTTTGAATTTGGCTTATACATGTTTCTTTTTAATAAAATGGTATGGATACTTTTATTTTTACATCACTTGACTTCTCCCAATATACTTCCATTCCTTTCTCTTAGAAAGCCATTTCAGTTAACAAATCATAATTTTAAAGAAAATAAAAGCAGGAAGAGAAAATAATCAGCAAAAATAACCTATCTGATCTGAAAAAAATGCATTGTACCATACTTATGGACCTCTCACCTTTGTCATTTTTGCTTTTGATTGTTTCCTGGTAGTTCTCTACATTTACATTTTTATGGTCATTGCATAATGACATAATGGCTCTGTTTCTTCACCTATATCAAATGTTGTAAATATTCTCCAATTTCTTTGTACTAATCATATTCACCATCTCTTATAGCACAGTAATATTCTATTATGATCATATACCACAGATCTTTTTTAGTCATCCACCAAACAATGGGCACCTTTGCTCTCCTCTTTTCAGTTTCCCTCTTCTGCCAGTATCAAAAACAGAGACCAAAGGAAGTTAAATCTTATAGATAATCAGAGTTAGGATATGAACAGAAGAGAAATTGTGTGGTTTGGAAGTTCAGAGAAATCAGAGTGAGGAAAACAAGGGCTGAAATTGTTGCAGAACCCCTATGGTTACTTTAAAACATCAGTGAAAAAAAGAGCAAGTGACAGACTTATACCCCAAAACTACACTTTAAGACATATTAATGACATGTATCCACAGGCAATTGAGAGACATTAATTTTGTCCACAAGAAACTTGGAAACACTATTTCTGCCAAGATGTAAAGATCCTAGCAAATAGGTGATATATAGAATATGATTTTTTAAAGGGATTATTGATCAGTCAGCTCTATTTTATCTCCCACTCCTTGGAATCTATGGGCCAGGAGAAAATGTCCTCTTAGGTTGTACATAATTTACTCAGGGAAGGAAAACTTCCCTAATATATTTCTCAAATTTCAAATGAGGATCTCATAGTGCCCAGGAGTAAAGAAACACTAAGCTTGAGTTCATTTTAAAGATTAAAATAGAAATGTAATTTGTGTAGGAGATGTAGCATGATAAATGTTAGAGCACAATCACAAAGGGCCAGAAGGTCAGGCATGGCCTCATTTAACTATCCAATAGAAGTTTTCTTCATTGCAATTCAAAATGACGAATGCATTATAATTATTCTACAGATTCTAATTCATCTGAATTCCTTACATTAAATACTGTGTTCTGAGCAGAATGGAAGCTTCTAACAGTAAGAAAGCCACAGTTTATCAATCATGTAAAATGAATCCATCAAATATACTTTTCATTACAAACTCACAAATACACACACACACACACACACACACACACACACACTCATTGGTGGAACTTTGAATGAATCATGAACAAAGCCCACCCAGGAGCAACTTTAGAAATGCAAGCACAGATAGATGTATGCATATTTCTAAATAAATATATCCATTATCTATTTAAGCATTGTGCTTTTTTAACTGTTACTTTTATTAATAATTTGTGCCTCTAATACATACTGTGCCTTTTAATTACAAATTTGTTGCAAGTGTTTCAGTATACAGTTTAATTTATTCCAAGATCAATATTACACTTTAATCTCAGGATAAAACCTGCTTTTCTTATGATAAAATATGTAAATTAAAAGCTTTGCTTCAAACAAGTGTGCTTTTCTGAGTGGCTATTACCTTGAACTGTGTGGGCTTTCTGATAATGAAGGGAAATGAGGAAACTTGAATAAAGGAAAGAATAACAAAATACCTTAACCCTCTAAAGAAAAACTCACCATACTAAAAACCCAAGGTGCAATGTACTATTAGTCTCAGTGGAAATAAAATTGAAATAATTGATATAGTAGGATAAATTGAGGGAATGAGGTGATTTCATTACTTTTGGTATTGAGTGTATTATGTACATTGGACAAAGCTGGGCCTAGCACATAACCATAGGCAAAGTGCAATGGCAAATAAGAAACAAAAATGATTTGGATAATTCTTTTCCCAATCCTACAGTCTCCCAAACTTTTCCTGGTAAAATAGCTGAAAGTATGTTTGCTTCTTCAGAAAATAGCTTCTACATGCAACTTTACTCTATGTGTACTGGAAAGGCTATCTGACCACACACACACACACACACACACACACACACACACACACACACACACACACACACACACACAAACACTCATCCTCTTTGTCTCATCATTTTGTGTTTTCCTGATTCATTGTTTGGATGAGTGACCTTCAAGCCCTTTACCACCAGGGTACTAGTCTCAAGAAAAAAAAAAAAAAAGAGAGAGAGAGAGAGAGAGAGAGAGAGAGAGAAAGAGAGAGAGAGAGAGAAACTATTTATGAAGTTATACAGCTGATTCAGGTTAAGTAATTTTCTATAGACTGTTTAAATACTTCTTAAGGCCCTGTATAGAAATCAGATTCTTCTTTAATGCATTAGAATTTTTAAGGCCAGTTGATCAGGGCAAGAAGAAAGCTTGCAGGAATGGGTATTATAAATTAAAAACTATCAAAGACATTGTTACTAAGTCCTACTTACCTAGAAGTTGAGACTCTTTAAACATGGGATGGAATCTTTTTTTAACTATATGTGCATGATTGTACTGCATTTATTTATAGACATGGATATATCCATAAACATGTAGGCTACTCAAGCTGTCTTTAGTATGCATTTCAATAAACAAGCAATTACTAGGTATTTTCTAAGTTCTAGGCACTGTTCTCAGTACTGAGGGTGCAAAGAAAGACAAAACAAAACAAAATTGTCCCTATTCTCAAGAAGCATACATTCCAAAGGTGGAGAAAACATGTAAATAACCAATTACAGACAATATATACAGCATAGACAAAGACAATCTGTAAGAGGAAGGCATTGGCATATGGGGCAGCAAAGAAAGGCAAGAAGGAGGGATTTGTGGTAACTGTCCTTGTCTTTGTTATCATTGTAGTAGAAAAATAAAATATTGACTGATATTTTTGTGTTGATTTATTTTCCAAAGTATGTTACATAGATTATTTCATTTGATCCTAATGGGAACCCTGTGAGGTAAAAAAAAATTAAAGTTTTATTATTTACCTATATTACTTATGAAGAAACTAAAATTAAGTAAGGCTATGTAACTTGTGAATGGTTGTACCATTAATCAATTTTGGTATGGGATTTCATTTTTTTTTCTATTTTTAGATATATTACTTCATACATTATAATCTGAAGCATCTTAGCTTTGTTGTTTTTTTTGTTACAGTAAGCAATCCAAAGACATTTCTAAGCCTATAGTTTTATGTATTTACCACCCCCCCCCCAAAAAAAAAAGCTATGCCTGGGTGATATTGCTCCTAGCTATAATATTTTACAAAGTTAGATACATGTACTGTCATTTTCTCCCTTCTTTGTATCAAGTTTCTAATCATTGTGTCAATTCTTTTGGAAATAGCAAAATAGTTATAAGAACTAATGTTACTATGTCATATTTTTAAGTGTAATATTGTGTAGATGCTTCACTATATTACTGATAAAAATAGAATAATGTTCACAACTGGGAAAAGTAATGATCCATTTTATATTGGATGAATAATTATCCAGTCTATTTTCATGCCGTTTTGTCAGCAATGCCGACCATCTTATTTACAGAATATGTTAATATATTCAATTCAATAAACATTTATTAAACAGAGCTAGGGGCAGATGCATTGTTTAGAAAATAGTGTCAGGGCAATTATGTATTACTTAACATATATAATCTCATTAGCTCTTTATAAAACCATATTTATTATTTTCCCCATTTTACACTTAAAAAAACTGGAGGTTTTTAAAATAATATTTCATTTTCCACAAATATACATAAAAACAACTTTTAACTTTTTTTAAGTTTTGAGTTTCAAATTATTTCCCTCCCTTTCTCTCCTTTCCCACATCTAAGATGGCAAGCAATCTAATGTTGTTTATACATGTGCAATAATGTAAATCATATATTCATAATTGTCATTTTGTGGAAGAAAAATTGAACCAAAAAATAATAAAGCAAATGAAGAAACAAACAAAAAACAGTATGCTTTGGTCTCTTTTCAAATGCCATCAGTTCTTTTCCTGGTGGCAGAAAACTTTTTCATCATAAGTCTTTTGAGATTTTTTTGAATCGTATTGTTGAGAAAAGTTGGGGCAGCTAGA
Source organism: Dromiciops gliroides (assembly GCF_019393635.1). Classification (NCBI taxonomy): domain Eukaryota; kingdom Metazoa; phylum Chordata; class Mammalia; order Microbiotheria; family Microbiotheriidae; genus Dromiciops; species Dromiciops gliroides. Next base: position 65,440,887 of record NC_057862.1, read on the forward strand.
TATGCCTAAACCATGGACCCATATTGTCCTTATCTTGGTATACAGTGTGAGAGGTTGGTCTATACCTAGTTTCTGCCATACTGTTTTCCAGTTTTCACAGTAGTTTTTGTCAGATAGTTTATATTTTTCTCAAAACTTAGATGTTTGATACTATAAACAAATTAAGGGAAAATGGAATAGTGTACCTGCCAGTTAATTGGGTGGCTCACCATAATATTGGGTAAGAAAAGAAATATCCTTTTTCAAAAACAGGTTTAAAATTTAAAACACAATATCTGAATCACACACGAGAGATTAATAGAACTAGAAACAATGTATAAATCTCTGGGGTAAAAAGGCCCCAGGCACCCAAACCTGCCTTCAACCCAGCTAGCTTTGCCTAAAAACCCACAAAACTCAACACACCTGACATCTGTAGCTCTAAGGAGAATCAGCTTTGTAGTCTCTTTTGTTTTTGTCTGAAGGTCAAACACCAGCAGCTCCTCTAAATGTCTGCCATCCTTCCCTTTTCCCTCATAACCCTCTCTAAGTGCCTTTATTCCTAACTCCCTCTAACTGAAACCAACTGTATCTGACTTTTCCACAGCAAGGAGAGGGTCCATTCTTAGGTATACTGAGTCTCTGATTGGCTCAGCACACCCACGTGGGGTGTCCCCATTATAATCTAGCCAGACCCATGTGGGCATGGGAAAGCTATTAGAGGAATGCATAGTTACTTAGTTTCAATAAATGTTCCCTGATGTCTGAGCTCCTCTTCTTTGTTCAATTATCTCTCAAAGTACACACCCATCTTCTCTTAGTTTTTTAAGCTTACATTTTTTTCAGTCTGATCATCATGAAGCAAAGATAGGGTTATGAAAACCCCAAATCACAATTAATTACTTACAGAAGGGAGGGAGGAAGAAAAATGTAGAACACAAAATTAGCTCAAAGACCTTAATCTCATCAGTGGGCTCAAGGAGGGAATAACATTCACACCCAATTGGGAGGAGTAATCTATTTAACCCTACATTAAATTAGGAGGGGAAGAGAATAAGGAGCGAAGGATGAAAAAAGGGAGTGCAGAGTGGGGGAGGGGACAGTCAGAAGTAAATCACTTTTGAGGAGGAATAGGTTAAAAGAAGATAGAAAATAAAATAAATATCATGGGAAGGAAATAGGATGGGGGAAATAGTTATGATGATTGATTATAATGGCAAAACGTATGGTACCTACTTTGCTAGGCTGTTATGAAGAAAATTCTTTGTGAAGTTTAAGGTACTTTATTTAGGTTATGATGAACAGGATACTATCAGAAAAACCTGGAAAGACCTACATGAATTGAAGCAAAGTGAAATGTATTGTATACAAAATAACAGCAATAGTGTAAGATGATCTGCTGGGAAGTATGTGGTTATTTTCAGCAAGGCAATGGTCCAATGTAGCCCTGAAGGACTTATGAAAATTGCAATCCATCTATAGAGAATGAACTGATAGTATCTAAAAACAGATTAAAACATATATTTTTTAACTTTTTTGTTTTTGACAATTCCTTAATCTGAAGTTTTGTTTTTTAACTGTTTTCTCTCATAACCTAGCTAATGTGGGGATGTTTTCCCTGACTACTCATGTATAAGTTATTTTGAAATACTTGAATTCTTGTGGGTGGGGGTTGGGAAGGGAGGGAGGAAGAGAAGTTGGAACACAAAGTTATAAAAAATTGATGTCAAAATTTGTTTTTACATATATTTTGGAAAATAAAATTCTATTCAAACAAACAAACAAAAGGAAATTCAAGATTTTTTGCCTACAGAAGGTTTCAGAGAAATAGCAAATGAGAACTTTTTTTAAGTACTTGAAAGACTATGGTATGAAAAAAGAGATTATTGTGTTCAGTATTGTTCTATAAGGCATTACTCAGAACCATTATTGGGAATTTTAAAGAACTGCTTAATGTACAAAAACAAAACAAAATTCAGCGTTCTAACAATTACAAATAACCAAAATGTCATGGAATGCCTTAACAAGTGGTGGGATTTTCTTTGACAGAGGTCTTTAAGACCACTTGTTTGATGTTTCATGGAGGCATTCATTATTGGTCATGGTTTCGATATTAATTTCCATGGTAATTCTGAAATTTTATAATTCCATGAAATCTGCAAAGTTAAACAATTTGGGCCTTTGATTATCATGATCTTAGGTTACATTTACTTCTTATGTCCAAATAAAAAGTACCAACTTACTCTAGACTGACCCCTGATGGCCCACTGCTTCCTTGCAACAAGTGTACATTCTTTTTTTTTTTTTTAAGTTCTACTGTAAAATAAGTTTCAGTGGCTAAGTATAGAAATGCAAAAATTTAGGGTAATAACACCGCTACATTTGAGTAAACAAATCAGTAACTCTTAAACATCTACTCTGTTTTAGGTATTGTACTAGTCTAGGTGGAAACAAAGACAAATATGAAACAGTACCTGTCCTCAAGGAGCATTTGGGGGAAACATTCTATTCAGGGAAATAATATCATGTTACAGTCTATTAAAATGAACAAATTGATTAGCTGATCTTTGAGGAAAGTCAAGGATTATAAGAGCAGAAAAAAAATGAAGTACAGTTCAGACTTGGGCAACAACATTGAGTGGGGAGATGAAATTCTGGCTGTGAGAAAATCATCTGAAGGACAGTTTACATAGAGCCTAAGGTGTGTACATGAGAAAAAATGTAATAAGTTTACACAGAAGGTGGCATTATATGGTAAAGGTCTAAAAGTAGCAAAAAGAGATGGTTATATTTTATCTATAATAATATTTGAGAGACACTGGTTTGTTTTGTTTTGTTTTTTTTTTGAGAAATGGAATGACATGATCAGACTAGTTTCTTAAGGTGGTTGTTGTTGTTGTTGTTTGTCATTCTCAAAGACCACCATGATATCAGGAATGAGATGTCATGAATTGCAAGTAAAATGGATTTGAGTGATGCAGGGTTGTGTGACAATTGGATTGATGCCACCTGCTGGAGAGTTACTGTAGGAAAGCTCTGCCATGAGGAGAATGTGTCTGAGGGCAAGCCATGTGGCTTGGAAGGTCATTTTCTTGGCATCAGGAAGTGACATTTGATGTTTCTGGTTCAGACAAGAGGCTTATGGGAGGAGGAAGGAAGCGTTGGGTCCTTTTTGTTCCTGACCTCGCTATGGTAGGTCAGATGATGGGGTCTCTTAGAAATAGTTGGATTTTTACCTTTCTCTCTGACCATTAGATCCTATTGTTCTGTAATAAATACTTAAAAGTCTTAGTTTTGCAGAAATGTAGAGGTAAACAGCAAGGTATTAATATGAGTATTGGGAATTTTAGATCACTGAATGAAAAGTGCTCTAAATTCACTCAGAGAAATAATGTCAGTTCAGAGGTTACATAGAATTTCTATACTATTACATTTACATTTTGAAATCAACAGTATGGGCTTACTTTCATAGATATTTTCATGCTTTTTAGATTGTGTTTTATACTTAGTTTTAAAAAAAGGGGAATATTTGTAGAAGCTTTTTATATTCATGTGATCAAGTTTATATTTTGTAATACTCTTATTAATGTTGAGTTCATATTCATTTAAATTTCCCCAGTTTGAATTTCATTGTCTTTTATTCTTCCACGTGTATTTTGTTATATTTATTTATCTCTGGTTTTGAAACAATGCAAGATGGTTTTGATTTCATAATATAATGTTAATCCTGGGAGTATTGTGCTCCCATATTCTAAATTGTTTTTTTCTTTCCAACTCATTATTTGATCAAACTCTATAAACCATTTCCCTGGCAAATTGGTTGCCATGGCAAGTGTAAATTGATTCTAGAAGTATTATTTTTGTTAATCATATTTTTTAAAAAAGAGGGGAACATTTACAAAAGTTTTTTTTTCTTTTCTCATATTTATGTAATCTAATTCATTATTGCCATAAATAGGGATATAGTGTACAACTTAATAATATGCTATTTGGGTATTTCAGATATTATTTTTTAATTTGATTTAAAAAGTCAGTTTAAATGTTACATAAGGGTTTCTTTTTATGCTACTGCAATTATATTTTGAGTTCAAAAATATGGGTTAATTTTTGTAAAGATTTTTATTCTTTTAAGATTGTGTTCTGTTTTAACTTGTATTTAAATATGTTCTGATTTTTCACAAAAATAATCTTATACTTAGTTTAAAAAGGGGTATTATTTGAAATTATTGCATAATTGTATATTATATTCTGAGTCAAGGTATATTTACATTTTTGCAATCATTATTATCCTCAATTTTAAAATTTATAAGAGACTTGGATAATGGGAATTTATCATTTAAGACATGAATTTCCTTCATTCTGAGTTATTAGATGCCAGTTGGCCAGCATGACATCAGATCACAAGAGGAATACATGCAAGAACAGACATTGAATTATCATTTGAGGGGAGACATGCATGAAATCAAGGTATGGCTGAGGCAATGGCTATTGACAAATGTTGAGGTTGGTTTCTCTTGGTTTAATTTTCCCCCACAATATTGTATAGATGGCTGGAAGTTTTTGTCCCACCCATCTCATTCTACACCTGACTTCTATTACCCCTCCTATATGCCTGATGCCACAGACATCTCAATTTCATGCATCTGATTAAGTCTGACTCAGTTTCCTCCAATATGTTAGGTGGCATGGATGTATATCCCATCCACCTAATTTAAGCCTGGCATACTTCATGGGCAGTATATATTGCTGAAGTGTGGAAATGCTCATCTCCAATCATTTCTCTGTTCTTTAATGGTAACCCCCATAATTATCTCTGGTGTCATGATAAATAAAGTGTTGGATTTGGCCTTGACATCTGTTACCAAATATATTAGATTCTTTAATTTCTCATAATGGCATGAGGATAATAAGGCAGATGATGCAAAAAGTGATAAAACAAAGATAAAAATTATTTTTAAAATTAATATCATAATTGTCTTCTCAATTTACCCTCCACAAGGGGGACTATAATAATATTAAGTTTTGGGGGACTGGAGTAATATTAAGTTTTAGAGGAGTGTAGTAATATTATGTTTTAGAGAATGTTTCAATTTTTTGTTTATATATATTTCATGTGTAACAACTAAGATTCTGAATTCCCTTAGACATGTTTTTGAGAACTCTCATTGTTTGATTTGATTATTGGCAAAGCTATTTTAAAGTTGTGTTAAGCTCAATTTTGTAGGAAATTTTCCTGGCTGATTACCAGCATCCAAACATCAACCCCTGAAAAGACTTTTAATCCACAAATATACCCAGAGGACATCCCAAGAATCATCTGAGAAAAGACTTCTAAAGACTTAAATAGACATTTCCCTTTTTTCCTTTTTTGCATTGTATACACTGTTTATAATGTCCACTTACTAAAGGGGAGTGCCCCTTTAGGTTTTTTTTTCTGTTTGTGATGTCTACCTCCTAATAGGGGAGTGTCCCCTGTCAATGTGTTACTCAATTTCTTTTTCTCTCTTTTCATTCCCTTTACTTAGTTAGTCATAAGCATCTGTAATGGTTTTGCTTCATGTGAGGAAACCATGTTTCTTCACTTGAAGCACAGGAGGGACTGTGACAATTGGAGTAATGCCAATTGCTGGAGAGTTACTGTAGGAAAGCTCTGCCATGAGGAGAAGGCACCTGAGGGCAAGCCATGTGGCTTAGAAGGTCAGGTCCTTGGCATCAGGAAGTGATGTTTGATGTTTCTGTTTCAGACAAGAGGCTTCTGGGTGGAAGAAGGAAGTACTGGGTCCTTTTTGTTCCTGACCTTACTATGGCAGGTCAGATGATGGGGTCTCTTAGAAATAGTTAGATTTTTACCTTTCTCTCTGATCATTAGATCCTAATGCTCTTTCATAAATACTTAAAATTCTAAACTCTTGTAAAGCTTCTAATTTATTGGCAACCACTCATTAGATTTTTAGACAGTATAGCTAGATAGCAACTTTACAGTTGTGCAAAGTCATCAACCTGATTCTCTCCTCCAGAGCCATCTGGATCCACTGGCAAGATACAAATTAGGATGACTTGAGATGTACCCAGACCCTGTGTTTTACAGATTGGAGGAGGAAGAGACAGTGCAGAGAAATCAATCAGGATTTTATATCAGTCCTTCACATTAGAAGTAATGAGGACATACACTAGGACAGTTGTAATGTGACAGAAGAAAAAGGGGTAAACTTAAGAGATGTCATGGATGGAAAATGAATAAGCCTTGGCAATTGACTGGATATAGGCCATAAAGGAGAGAAAAGATCTAATGATAACTGCAAGTTTTCAAAACAAAATATAACTTGGAAGGTAATAGTTCCCTCAGCAAAAATATGGTAGGTACAAATGTAATACCCATAAATAAGCCACATATGAATGCAATTGGGTGGCTACATTATTTGTTACATTATTGAAATATTCAATAGCCCCTCTCCTTCTTTATATTTATATTTTTTCTCTTTCTCTTGGGGCAAATGGCCAAGTCTTCTGTACTAATTTTTATCATATGTATTTTGTTTAATTCCACCAGCTAGCTTTAAAGAGAGAAACTGACAAAGTGGAGTATATTCAACACAGAAACCATGCCAAATGAGAAATATTTGGAGTATCACTGTAAGGTATATAATCTGGAAAAAAGAACACTTAGTGGGGAAATGAGATCCATAAACAAATATTTGCAGTTCTGTTATTTGTCCGAGAAATTTGATTTATTTGACATAGCTCCTGAAACCATAACTGGCACCAATGTGTGAAAGTTATAAGGAGGCCCACTTAAGCTCAATGTAACCTATCTAAGAATTTCAACTATTCATAAAAGGCCTGAGATACATTTAAAAATAACATAGACCTTTTTATTAGAGGAAACTCTGTGGTCCTTTATTGGGGATACTAAAATGGTGGATGGGGAAGGTGTCAACTCATGCTTTAAGTAGCAGTTGGGATAGGATAATATCTGAGATTCCTTCCAAATCTAGGATGTTATGATAGTAGGAAGATAGATTGGGCATAGATAGAGATATTTATTTGGTATTTCTATCTAGAAAGGTACCCTTGAGAAGGCCACAGAAACAGAGAAACACTGAATATGGATCCTAGAGATTTGGCTCGAATAAGAGTAACCCTTACTTAAGTAACTCTTCCTTAGTTCCATGACGTTAGACCAATAACTAAATATTTCTGATTCTTTGTTGTTGTCATTCAATTGTTTGTACTTTTGTCTGATGCATTGTCACCCCATTTGGGGTTTTCTTGGCATAGATACGTTAGTTGATTGCTATTTTCTTCTCACTTTACAGATGAGGAAACTGAGGCAAACAGAATACAATGACTTACTCAGGGTCACGCAGGTGGTAAGTATCTGAGGAGAGAATTTAACACAGGAAGATAAATATTCCTGACTCCGATGCTGGCACTTCCTCTACTACACCACCCTCTGATCTCTAGTTTCCCCCTTTTTAAAAAAAACACATCGGGATAAGCATGTATTTGCCATGGAATAACTTCATAACATAAAATTCCATGAGTGTTACTTGCGATGGTGATTATTATCAAATATTCACATTTTGATGTTTTCAAGAGCTGTTGTGGCACTTTCTCCCACATGTAACGATTGGAATGATGCCACCTGCTGGAGACTTACTGTAGAAGAGTTCTGCCCATGAAGCGAAGGTCTTTGAGGGCAAGACCAGGAGTCAGGATCAGGGACCGGGCTAGTGGGGAGGAGGAAGGAGAGACTGGTGCTCGCTCTCGCGCTCTTTCCTTGGAACTCTGGTGGAGAGCGGAGCTAGAAATTGTGCTCTCTCCTTTAATAGATAGGAATCTAGGCCTTTCTCTCTCTCTTTACCAAATTCTTATTCTCCTTAATAAATGCTTAAAAGTCTAACTCTTGCTAAAGTTTATATTTATTGGCGACCACTCATAGTATATTTTAGACAGACTAGCTAGAAGTATTAGCCCTTAACACAACAGAATAGGAGAAAGAATAGATGTTGTGATAAGAAAGCCATGATTCAGGTGCTACATCTTTTGATTCCCTAAAGGAGATACTGAAATTCTTGCTAACTACTGTTTTTGTTGTTTTTTGTTTGTTTGTTTGTTTGTTTGTCTTTGCAAGGCAATGAGGGTTGAGTGACTTGCCCAGGGTGACACAGCTAGTAAGTATCAAGTGTCTGAGGTCGGATTTGAACTCAGGTCCTCCTAAATCCAGGGCCAGTGCTTTATCTACTGTACTACCTACCTGCCCCCCCCCCATTTACTTTTTTTTAAAGACAATTATCTAAGATTAAAATTTCAAATAAGCTGATCTACATTGCTATGGAGAGATTGTTCATCAGAAAATTAAGAATCTAAATGAAATCATAGTTTAAGTTTTCTTCTCCTTCTTTTGCTTCTTATCATTATTTTTATAGTTTTCCTTATCTTCACCTTTATGCTTATCAATATCCTTATCCTTATCCTTATCCTTCCTACAACCCAGTTTCATAAACATTAAAACAAGAAAGAAATAAAATTAATTAAGGGTAAGTTTTGTGATAAACAAATTTTGAACTATGTGAGACCATAAAGTGTAAATGATCAACATTTAAATGTTGATTAATCTTAGTAATATATATGCAGGTGTGTGTGTGTGTGTGTGTGTGTGTGTGTGTGTGTGTGTGTGTTTGTGTGTGTGGAGAGAGAGAGACAGAGAGACAGAGAGAGAGAGATGAGAGAGAGAGTCACAGAACTAAGAGACAAACTCTTTACTCATCTCTCTCTCTCTCTCTCTCTCTCTCTATATATATATATATATATATATACACACATATGTAAATATGTATATACATTTGTCTGCAATTTACAGTCCTTTGTTTTGGTCTTGCTGTGGTTTCAAGAGTAGCAAACTTATTTTTTTTTTTTAGGATCATTCCTGAAGTTCCATAGTACACACTTATTCTTTGGTTATATTACAGAGGTTGGTAGTAAAGGGCATCTCAAGGTTATTTGTATGTGGTTCAAGATAGAACAGCAACTGCAAGAATGGCACCTTCCCACTCCACATATGTAGTACTAGCTTGCCTTTGAGTCATATCAGCTCTTTAGTGCCAAAGCCATTTAATCCCCTTGAGGCATACAGAACTTAAACATTTCTACAAATGGTCAGTTGTGCTCACCAGAAGCAGTATCAATGGCTGGGTTTTGATTTTAAAATCTTGATTATGGGTAGACATGAGAAGGTCACAGGAATCCTACTAGGAGTTCTTAAATTACAAGGCAGCCATATTTTTGGAACTGGGAAGGTTCCAAGAGATAATTTTGTTAAATCACTTCATCGAACATATGAAGAAATTGAGACCCTAGAGAACAAAATTAACATCTCCAGTATCACATAGCTATTAAGTAAATTAAATGGTAGAGCTGAGATTTGAGCCCAGACCTGGCACTCCGTCAACAGAATCATCTTTTATCAGAGAGGGACAGGTTTGCATAGTGGATAGAGTGCTAGATTTGGAGTCATAAAGGTCCAAATTTGAACCCCATGTTATAGAATTAAAAGTTGTGTATTACTAGGAAGGTCACTTATCACCTCAGCTATAAAGTGGGGATAATAGCAGCTATTTCATAAAAGATGTTTGAATATGAAAAATTTATAGAAAGCTTCAAAATACTATATAAATATTGCTGTTGATTTAATAATTATTATTATTTTTATTATTGTTGATTTTTGTTTTCTGGGTAAATAGAGATTGCTGTTCAGAGTTCTCAACAGTGATGTGTAGAGAAAATCATCTTTATCACTTTATATGAGTGCATTGATTGGGATATAGAAAAATAACAAGAAAAAAAAATATGAAAATTTGTGGCTAAAAATCAGGGGAAGCCAGGGCAGCTAGGTGGTGCAGTAGATAGAGCACCAGCTCTGGATTCAGGAGGACCTGAGTTCAAATCCTGCTTCAGACACTACACTTACTAGCTGTGTAACCCTGGGCAAGTCACTTAATCCTCATTGCCCTGCAAAAACAAAAACAACAAAACACCAAAAATAATGGGAAGCCAAACAGATCCTTTCAAACCTATCTCTGGAATACACACTACATTTTAATCCCAATGTGATAGTGCTTGGACAAGTTAAGTTTATATATAGGTAAATACAATTGCTTGGCTGCCTGGAATTTGGTAAACAGACTGGGTGGGATAATGAGAGAGGGATAATCAGGCATAGTCAAGGCACTCACTAATGGAAACTTATTGTTATGAAAGTGATGACACAGATGATAACAATATGACAATAATAATTAACATGTATGTTGTTCTTTAGAGTTTGAAAATCACTTACCATATATTAATAACAGGCAGTCCCTGGCCAAATCTTTTCCTTCTTTCCCATATCATAAACTAAAGCCTCATTGCAAACTTTTGTAGTTAACAATATATGGCTCTTTGGAAAAGAGTTACTGTTTCTGTAGTCAGAGAATGTAGGTTCAAACCTCATGAATGTATTTGGGAAGCTGTCAATTTACTTAACCCAATTAACCCCTATAGAGCCTCACTTATCTCATCTGTAAAATGAAGGGTTTGGACTTACCCTGAAATGTCCATTCCAGGACTAAATATTTTATGACCATTGATAAAAACTCCTGCATTAGAAATGTCATCCATGTTGGGGGTAAGGAATATGCTGGCAGGGGGCGTTTGGGGAGGCTACAAAAACAAGATGACTAAACAGGGTTTTCAGAAGTTGATACAGTAATTACTTTCATCTGTTGATTTCTAATCCAACTTTACTACAATGTAATGCATTCTGTTGTAAGTGGTTTTTTTTTCTTTCTTTCTTTCTTTTTTCAGTAAGGCAGTTGGAGTTAAGTGATTTGCCCAGGGTCACACAGCTAGTAAATGTCAAATGTCTGATGTTTGATTTGAACTCAGGTCCTCCTGAATCCAAGGCCAGTGCTTTATCCACTGCACCACCTAGCTGCCCCTATAAATAGTTTTAATAGTAATCCCCTTACCCTTCAATATGAGACCTTCTTTTATGCTCCATAAAGTGGGCAATGAGGGTGAAGTGACGTCCCCAGGGTCACATAACTAGTAAGTGACAAGTGTCTGAAGCCACATTTGAACTCAGGTCCTCCTGAATCCAGGGCTGGTGCTTTATATACTCTTGTCACCCAGCTGGCTCTAGATGTAGTATAAAAGAGAATTGGACACCTAAGGTAATCTTCAAAGTTCACTCCATCAGAGACATATTTATACATTTATGTTTTCTTTTTCCTTTTCATCCTTCTCTTCCTCCTTGTCTTTGTCCTCCTGCTCCTGTTCCTCCTGCTCCTCCTGCTCTTCCTCCTCCTCCTCCTCCTCCTTCTCCTCTGCCTCTTTCTTCTCCTCCTCTTCCTCCTCCTCTCTTCTCAGTTTTATTTTACATATTTTTTTTATGAGAATGAATCTCTCCCTTTACCATACATTGAAGTATTAACATTTTAGTGCACTAATCTTACTTTAAATAACTAGAGAATATTGTGGTTGGTTATGATTTTCCTTTATTCTCTGAGTTAAAATTTATTTCCATTTTAAATATGGGGCTAAAATGACTAATGTAGTTGAAACTAATTTTGTAAATCACCTTATAATATAATAGTTGCTTTCTCATCAGGAGCTCATACAATGTGTTCAAAGTTAATTTCCAAGTGAAAACCAAAAGAAAATATGGGTAAATATTTTCTCTAGGAGATTTCTCTTGAGTTTTGGGCTAGATAGTGGCTATTGTGGCTACCGCTTTCCAACTTAACTTGTCCTAGGGCACGTCCCCTGTACTCCTCCAACAGAAAACATCTACATCAGTATTGAAGGAATGGGGGAGAGAATTAAGGAGAGACTACAGAAAATTGGAAATCAAACTTTAGGGAGAAAGGATATAATAAAATTTTTCAAATATATATAAATGAATAACCCATATTTACTATTTGTTGACTTTGGGATAGTCACTTGACTTCTCTTGTCCTCATTGAATGAAGAGATTGGACTAAAAGACCTTTGATATTCTCGGCAGTACAGTAGATAGAGTTTTGAGCCTAAAGTCAGAAGACTCATTTCCTGAATTCATATATGGCCTCAGATACTTATTAACTGTTTGGCCCTAGGCAAGTCACTTAACCGTCATCTGTAAAATTAGCTGGATAAGGAAAAGGTATACAACTCCAGTATCTCTGAAAAAAACAAACAAGAAAATACAAGCATGTTCATTGAGAATTGGACACAACTAAAAAAACATGTTAACTAATTTAATAACCATAGGAAATAAGATCATAAATTTAGCTCTGGAGTTGACCCTGATGGGCATCTACTTCAACTTCAAACTTACATATAAGGAAACTGATCCCCTGAGACTTTGGGACTTTTCTAAGATCATATAGATAAAAAGTGACTACGGGGGGGGGGAAGCGGCAGCTAGGTGGCGCACTGCATGAAGCACTGGCCATAGATTCAGGAGATCCTGAGTTCAAATCCAGCCTCAGACACTTGACACTTACTATCTGTGTGACCCTGGGCAAGTCACTTAACCCCCATTGTCCCGCAAAAAAAAAAGTGACTAAGGCAGAATTTATGATCACATGTATCTAAAGATTTCTTGTTTTTGATTCAAATATAACTGTAATTCTGTGATACTCTTAGCAAAAAAGTTATGTGAGGTAGTTGTATGGGCACTGGGTTTAGCATCAGAGGCCCAGAGTAGTAGCTTTTAAAATTTAATTATTTTCCCAAGTACATTTAAAACATTTTTTAGCATTTTAAAAATAATTTTGAATTTCAAATTTTCTCCTTCCCTCCATCCTCTTCTACCTCATTGAGAAGGCAAGTGATTTGATATAGATTATACATGTATAATCATTCAAAACATGCAATCATGTTGTAAAAGAAAACACAGATAAAAAAAGAAAATAAATACAGATAAAAAATATGTTTGATCTGCATTCACACATCTTTTCTTTCTGTGTAAGAGATAGCATTCTTCAACATAAGTCCTTCAGAATTGTTGTGGAGGATCATTGTAATGCTGAGAATACCTAAGCAGTTCACAGTTGATCCTCTTGTGGTATTAATATTAACGTATTCAATGTTCTCCTGGTTCTGCTCTTTCATTCTGCATCAGTTTACATTAGTCTTTCCACATTTTTCTGAGACTATTCTTCTTACCATTTCTTATAGAACAATAGCATCTGATCACAATTCTAGAAAACAACTTGTTCAGTCAATCCCTGATCAATGGACATCCCTTCAATTTCCAATTATTTGCCACCACAAAATGAAATTGTATAGAGGCTTTTCCTTTTTTTTAAACCTCTTTAGGATATATACCTAGTAGTGGTATTGCTTAGTCAGAAGCTATGCATGGTTTTATAACCCTTTGCACATAGATCCAAATTGCTCTACAGAATGATTGAATCCAGGGCAGAACCAAGGTGGTGGAGGAAAGACATTAAACACACGGAGCTCCTGACACAATTACTACCTAAAAAGCAATAAAAAAAAGCCCTGGAGCAACAAAACCCACAAAAAGACGTGCTGAGATAATTTTCCATCTAAAGACAGCTTAGAAGGGGCCATGCTGGGCTGCGAGAGGAGTCCAACCCTGTGATTGCACCAACACAGTTCCCAGGCAGGCTACACCAGAGAAACATACCCGCAAGCCTCTGAATCAGCTACAGAACCTGCAACTTCTGGAACTAAGCTTATGGTCAGATAAGAGTGTTGAATGGCTGGCCGGAGGGGGCTGGTATACAGGGGTGTCTGTGAGACCTAAGGAGGAATTTGACTATTAATTGTGATTTGGGGTTTCCATGACCCCATATTTGCTTCATCATGGTCAGACTGAAAAGATGTAACCTTGAAAAAGTTCCACCTAGGAGTTCCCCCACGCCTACATTGGCCTAGCCAAATTATAATGGGGACAGCCCAAGGGGCATGTTGAACTAATTGGAGACTCAGCATTGCTAAGGACCTCCCTTCAGGTGGGAGAGGCAGGAAGGAAGTGAGAGGGAGAAGGGAGGGGAGAGAGAGAGAGAGAGAGAGAGAGAGAGAGAGAGAGAGAGAGAGAGAGAGGAGAGAAGGTGGTGGTGGCCTTCAGGGAAAACCTGAAGACACTGCACAGCTCATTCTCCTTGGAAATACAGATTCTAGGTGGTTCAGAATTTCTCTATCCCCTTTCTCATTGTCCCTGGGACTATTAACTTCACTTGTGTTGTAAATTTGTTCCCATTAATAAAACCTGATTTGTTTGTGGAAAAGAGGTTTTCTTATCATTCTGGGAGAATTAACTAAAGAAATGGCAGTTTGGAAGAGAGGAAACTCTGGACCTAGAGTTCTCCCATTATTTTCTGAACCCCAATATTATGCAGCCACCTAATTAACTCTCCCCATACTAAATTTGGTCCCTACACTATCCCATCCCATCAGGGAACCAGGAAGAAATCTTGAGTGGCAGGAGATCCAGGTGGGGTCCAAGGCAGGCTCATCCAAGCTAAGAACCAAAGACCTAAGAGCACAAAAAGTTTTGCTGGCTGGCTAATTATCAAGTTGCCTTGAGGTTAACTTCAGACCAGAGAACAGGCCAGGAGAGAGAAAAACCTTCCCTCCCTCAACCTGGAACACCTGAGACAGTCGGAAGCTTGGGATAGTTTAGCTTGGAAGTAGGGCTGTAAAAAGGAGTTAAAAGACAACTAAAAGACGGCATGATGAGCAATCAAAGAAAGTTGGGAACTATAGAAAGTTTCTCCAGCAACAAGGAAGATCAAGGTGCACCCTCAGAAGAGGACAGCAACCTCAGGGCCCCTATATCCAAAGCTTCCAAGACAAATATGAATGGGTCTCAGGTCATGGAAACTTTCAAAGGGGACTTTGAAGAGAAAGTACGAGAGGTAGAAGAAAGATTTAGAGTGATGGAGGAAAGAATGGAAAGAAAAATGAGAGCAATGCAGGAGACTCAGGAGAAAAAAGCCAACAGCTTGAAAAGCCAAATTAAAAAGGAGATACAAAAGCTCTCTGAAAATAAATAGTTGCTGAAGAATTAGGATTGAACAAATGGAAGCTGGTAACAATATGAGAAACCAAGATAGTAAAGCAAATCCAAATGAATAAAAAATTGAGGGCAATATGAAATATCCCCTTGGAAAAACAGCTGATGTTGAAAACAGATCCAGGAAAGAGAATTTGAAAATCATTGGACTACCTGAAAACTATGACCAAAAGAAGAGTTTAGAAATCATTTTCAAAAAATTGTCAGGGAAAATTGCCCTGACATTCTAGAAGCAGAAGGTAAAATAGAAATTGAAAACCGATCACCTCCTGAAAGAGATCCCAAAAGGAAAACCTCCAGGAATATTATAGCTGAATTCCAGAGCTCCAAGGTCAATGAGAAAACATTGCAAGCAGCTAGAAAAAAAGGAATTCAAATATTGTAGAGCTCCAATAAGGCTAAAAGAAGATCTAGCAGCATCTACATTAAAGGACCAGAGGGCATGGAATATGATATAATGGAGAGCAAAGGAACTGGGACTACAGCCAGGAATCACGTACCCAGAAAACCTGACTACAATATTTCAGAGGGAAAAATGGGACTTGAATGAAAAAGGACTTTCGGGCATTTTTGTTGTTGGTGGTGTCTTTTTTTTGGGGGGGGGTTGCATCTTTTGGTTTTTTAGGCAGGGCAATGGGGGTTAAGTGACTTGCCCAGGGTCACACAGCTAGTAAGTGACAAATGTTTGAGGCCAGATTTGCACTCAGGTCCTCCTGAAGACAGGGCCAGCGCTTTATCCACTGTGCCACCTAACTGCCCACTTTCAGTCATTTGTGATGAAAAGACCTGAACTGAATAAAAAATTCAACTTTCAAATACAAGAACCTAGAGAAGCATAAAAAGGTAAACAGGAAACAGATATCCTGATGGATATTAAAAGATTGATCTGTTTACATTCCTACATGGGAAGATAATACTTCTAAGTCATTAGAGCTTTCTCAGCATTAATGCAGCTAAAAGGAATACTTAGAGGACACAGGTATGAACTGAATATGAAGGAATGATATCTGTAAAGCACTTTTTTTTGTTTATCCCTAGGGTTTTTGTTTGTTTGTTTGTTTTTTGTGGGGTAGGAAAGGTTGGGTGGCTTTTGTCTGGGGCTGGATTTGGGCTCAGGGCCTCCTGGGTCCAAGGCTGATGCTTTGTCCACTGTTCCACCTAGCTTACCCATGATAACATCTTTAAAATAAAGTTAAGCGGTAAGAAAAATGCAGTGGAAAAAAGGTAAAGGGAGAGGTAGACTGGGGAAAAGTAGCTCAAATAAAAGAAACAAGAAAAAGCTTATGGAGGGGAGGGGAAGAGGGAAAAGGAGTGGGCGAGTGAGCAAACCCTACTATCATCAGAATTGGCTCAAAAAAGGGAATAACATACATACTGAAGTGGGTACAGTAATATATTTTTCCCTGAGGGAAAGTGGGAGGGGAAGGAGATAGGGGGTGGGGGGGAGAGAAGAAGGGAAGAAGGGAAGGGCAAATTAGTGGAGGGAGCAGTAAAAAGCAAAACACTTTCGAGGAAGGTGAATATGTTCTTCCTAACTGCACATGTATGACTTATATTGAATTGCTTGATTTCATAGGGATGGATAGAGGAGGGGAGGGGAAGAAATTTAGAACACAGAATTAGCCCAAAGACTTAATCCCATCAGAGTGGACTCAAGGAGGGAATAAAATACACAACCGTTTGAGAGGATTAATCTATCTAACCCTACAGGAAAGTAGGAGGGGAAGAGGATAAGGAGGGAGGAGTAAAAGAAGAGAGGGCAAAACAGGGGATGGGACAGTCAGAAGCAAAACAGTTTTGAGGAGGAATAGGGTAAAAGAAGATATAAAGTAGAGTAAATATCATGGGAAAGGAATAGGATTAAGGGAAACAGGTATGATGATTGATTATAATGGCAAAACATATGGTACCTACTTTGCTGGGCTATTGTGAAGAAAATTCTTTGTCAAGTTTAAGGTACTATATAAAAGTTATGATAAACAGGATGCTATCAGAAAAAACCTGGAAAGATCTACATGAACTGACGCAGAATGTAATGTGCTGTATACAAAATAACAGCAATAGTGTAAGATGATCTGGGAAGGACATGGTTTTTTTTTTTTTCCAGCAAAATAATGATCCAATATAACACTGAAGGACTTATGAAAATTTCAATCCATCTACAGAGAAAGAACTGATTGTATCTAAAATCAGATTGAAGCATAATTTTTTTGACAGTTCCTTAATATGAAGTTTTGTTTTTATCTCTTTTCTTTCACCATCTAGCTAATTTGGAAATGTTTTCTATGAGTTCTCATGTATAAATTATATTGAATTGCTTGAGTTCTTGGGGATGGGGTTGGGAAGGGAGTGAGGAAAAGAAGTTGGAACACAAAGTTTTAAAAAAGTGATGTCAAAATTTGATTTTACATGTAATTTGTAAAATAAAATTTTAAACAGAAAAAAAGGGAAAAAAGAATGTTTGAATCAGTTTACTCCATTGAGAAAGTCACATTTCCTAAGTATTTTCATCCATACAAAATGGATACTTTACTAAGAAGCAGTGATTTAGAATGAATGGAAAGTACATGTATATCTGTATGACTGAGGCTCAAGCCCTGACTCTTATGTATATTGGCTCACAGTCTCTTGGAGAGTCTCTCAATGCCCTGGAAATCTCTTTAAGAATCTAAGCTGAGTGAATAAAGCACCTGCCCTGGATTCAGGAGTTCCTGAGTTCAAATCCGGCCTCAGACACTTAACACTTACTAGCTGTGTGACCCTGGGCAAGTCACTTAACCCCAACTGCCTCACTAAAAAAACAAACAAACAAACAAACAAAAAAGAATCTAAGCTGCAGAGAAGTTACTGACCTTAATTTATAGAGTAAACTTTCTATGCCAATGAAATCACAAGCATGGATTTTAAAAAATGTGCTATTTAACCCAAGGATTGCAAGGATCAGCTAAGATATTAAATGTAAAAAGATTGCATAACCTATAAAGTGCTCTTTACAGGTAAACAATTATTGTTGTTGAGAGGAAGTTTGATGAAGTGGAGAGAGAACTATTCTAAAACAAAGTTGACTTCAAGTATTGATTCTGAAACATACTGGCTCTGTAATCATTGGCAAGTAAATTAACCTCCTACTACTCCACACAGCCCTTAAAGATTAGAAGACTACTAGTTGGTGCAGTAGATAGAGTCCTGGGCCTCAATTTAGGAAAACCTTTGTTCAGATCCAGACTCAGATACTCACTAACCAGTACTCTGATCAAGCCACAGTGTCGTATGCCACAGTTTCTTTATCTCTAAAAATGGGTATAATAGTGGTACCTACCTCCCATGGTTGTTATGAGAAGCAAATGAGATAATATTGTTTCATTTTGTAAAAACCTATGTGCTACATGAGTTGTTCTCATTATAATTGCTATATTTCAAAGAAGTTACAAACCTTCATTTGTAGCTGGAGTTCTGTCTCTAGGGAGTACCACTGCCAACCAAAGCACAGGTCCTGTACCTATCCACATTATCACTGTTCATGTAAAATTTGATTTCTACTTCTTTGTTATGAGAAATATAATTATCTTATTGACTTGGTACAAGGATAAGTAATGTACCTAGGTTTTCTCTTCAGGTTGAGGGGGGCAGAACTTACCATAGCTTGCTTTTAGGTTGCCTGATATTCTTTAGAAACTCTCCTTTGAGTGGACACTCTGGGAAAAACAAAATATTAGGGGTCTACTATTCAGATAAATATATTCTAGACAGAATCTACCCTTTCAATTATTCTCTATGATTTATCCAGACATATATGCTTTGTGTGATTTAGTCCTGCCAAGCCACGTGTCCTGTCCAAGATTAACACAAATGCACACGTTCTGATACACATTAACGGCCATTAAGAAGGTGATCCAAGGAAATCATAGCAGGTTTCCAGCCTCTGTACTATCTAGTCTCCCACAAAAACACATAGTTATTCACTAAACTAATCATTATGCATTTGATGAACAATAGACATTCTTGTTCTATATATTGACCAAGAAAAGAAAGACACCTTGCACTCAAAAAGTTTTTAATGTATTGAGAGTCACATAATGTGCACATATTAGTCAACATGAAGTAAAAAGAAAATTTTAAAACAGTGGTTGCTATGGGGCAATAGCATCTGGAGAGATCTAGTTTCTTGTAACAGGTATCCTTTTAGTTGAGCCTTGAAAACTGTTGGGGATTTTATCAGGAAAAGGTGACCAAGAAGTGTTCTCTAAGTATAAGAAACACCTGGGAAGAAGGACAAAAAACAAAGATACATAGACATGGATAAGGAACAGCATGTTGCTCAATTTGGCTGAAAATTGAAGTGATTTAAGGCAAGTATTATGTAATAAACCTCAAAATATAGTCTAAAGGCACACAGTGAAAGTTTTTATATAGCCAAGAGTGCAATATGTATTTGATGCTAGAGTCAATAGGGAGCCATTGGATTTTATTGAGTAGAGGAAATGATATAGTCAGATTTGTACTTTAAGAAAATCCCATTGGCAGCTCTATGAAGGCTGGATTGGAAGAATAAAGTGAGGGAAGGAGGAGAGATAGAAAGAAAAGTAAGAGAAACAGATACAGAAAATTCAGACAAGATGTGCTGAGAGTTTCAACCAGAGACATTGTCAAGTAATTGAATAAAGAGGAAAGATATAAGAGATGCAGAGATTTGACAACAGACTTAGTGGGTTGCAGTTAGATTGTAGAGATGGGATGAGGGATAATGAAGAGTCAAGGTTTCTAATCTTAATGACTAGAGAGATAATTATGTCAAACAGAATTTTTTTCAAGTACAATGAACTTGATATGCCTATAAAATAGCCACTTTGAAATGTCCAACAGATATTTTGTGATTTTGTAACTTCAAATTAGGATAGGGTTTAGTGCAGATATATAGATCTGGGTATCATCCAAACTGAAATAATGAGAACACATGAAAGCTTGTGGGATTACTAGGAGAGGGTAAAATGTAGAAATAAGAGAGCCAAGGAAAGAGACTTAGAGTACAGACATGGACTATCATACAATAAGGAGACAGGAACAACTGATCAGACAGCAAGAGATCCATGAGACAAGAGAGTGAAAACAGGAAAAAGAATGGAAGTGTTCAGGATGAGAATTGACAAAAGAAAGAGAAAAATCATCAAAGCTTCAAGAAGATGCTATAAAGGAGTCAAGAAGGTTGGTGGCTGAGCACAAGCCATCAGACTTAGCAAATAAGGGAGAGACCATTTTTTGCACATTCTTTTTATTTCATATTTTATTTTTCCCCAATTACTTGTAAAACAAATTTTAAAATTCCATTAAAAAAAAAAACTTTGAGTTCCAAATTCTCTCCCTTCACCCTCCCCCTCCCTTTGAGAAGGTAAAAAATTTTATATAGGTTATATAACAAAACATTTCTATATTAGTCATGTTGTGAAAGAAAACAGACAAAAAAAATCTCAAGAAAAATAAATTTTAAAAAGTGTTTCAATCTGTGTTTAGAAACCATCAGTTATTTCTCTGGGGTGGATAATGTTTTTCATCATAAGTCTTTCAGAGTTGTCTTGGATCATGGTATTGTTGAAAATAGCTAAGTTGTTCACATCTGGTCATCTTATAATGCTGTCACTTTCTGCACAGTACAATGCACTTTGCATCATCTCGTGTAAGTCTTTCCAGGTTTTTCTGAAAGCATTTTTCTTTTCTTTTTCTTTTCTTTTATTTCTTTCTTTCAATAGGGATTAAGTGACTTGCACAGGGTCATACATCCAGTGAGTGCCAAGTGTCTGAAGCTGGATTTTGAACGCAGGTCTTTCTGAATCCAGTGCCTGTGCTTTATACACTGCACCACCTAGCTGCCCTTTGCTCATTTCTTATAGCACAATTGTATTCCATCATAATCACATACTGCAAGTTGTTCAAGCATTCCCCAATTGTTGAACATCCCCTTTATTTCCAATTCTTTGCCACCAGAAAAGAGCTGCTATAAAAATTTTTGTACCTATACATCCTTTTCCTTTTAGATATTTTTATCTCATTTTGGATACAAACCTAGGTCAAAGAGTATATGTGGTTTTATAGCTCTTTGAGCATAGTTCCAGATTGCTCTACAGAATGGTTAAATCAGTTTACAACTCCACCAACAGTGCATTAATGTGGAGAGACCAATTTTAATTGAGGTATGTGATAAATTTAAGAATAGCAAGGGTTTGAAAAGTGAGTTACCACAACTACTAACTCTTTCAATGATCTGGCTTTGTCAACACCCTTTCCAACTTCCAACTATTGTTTGCCACAGACAGAATCACTCCATCTACTCTCCTGCCACATTGATAGAATTATATTCAATTATTCCCCTTTTCATCCATCCCTTTAGTGGCAAGAGAAGTGGAGGGAAATTAACTATTCAGATGGCAAGACCTGCACCACTCTCTCATCCTAGTTATGACACGTTTTAGTCACCTAAAGTTGATACTTAGATCACTGAAATGCATCCACAATTGGGAAGCAAGGAAATATGTAGTCAGAAGATTCCAAATGAGTGAAGAACCAGCCTATTCAAATAGACAGTGCAAAACCCTAAAACTAGTAGCTGAGGACATAGAGTAGCAAGTTGAGATACTGAAGTATCTAGATTAAAAACAAGGTAATTAGAAACAATATCAAAACAAGGGAATGTGGAAATTATGAAAAAAAAAGATATGAACCAGGGATATGGTGATCCAGGGATCACACCTCAAACATGAGTTTTGTTACTAAGATAAGAATGAAGTTATTTGAATTCCACAAATTATTTCCTCCAATTTGCTGAACTCAACCTTCAAAGAGAAGATGCATATTATTATCCTTAACCATGTCAAGCTAGATTCACCCTCCACCACTGCTCTTCCAATATTAGTTATAGTAGTACAACTTTTGATCTTGTAGACCTCGTTATTCTCCATTAAATCAGCCACCTATAAGCCGTGGTGGGCAATGCACAAGTGCTTAAGCCTTATACGAAATAACTGTGGATAAGTCATTGAACCTGCTTGAGCATTAAGTAATTTACCTAGAAAGCTAAAAGGAGTTCTAATCAACATTGTTAGAGGGAATTGAAGTGCCAATGAAGTTACAGATCTTTGACATGATGAATGGTGAAGCAATATTCTTACCACAACTACTAACTCTTTCAATGATCTTTGAAATAAATTTTCAATTCTTTCAATACTTTTTCTGGATATTTAGAAAGCTATGATGGCAGCCTTTCCTGGGGAGGCTAATGATAAAGTGGTCATATGTTTAGGTGTGTATATACACAAAGTAACAGCAATGTTATTTGTGGGAGAAAAAAGTTAGAAACCAAATATTTTATGGAATGATGAATTGTGGCATAGGAATAAAATAAAATATTGTGCAGTAAGAAGTGAAGAAACATATGAAAACTTGAACAAACTGATAAAGGATAAAGAAAGCAGAATGAAAAGGAAAATGGCTTTCATAATATAAATGAAACTGAGGCTCAAAGCTATGAAAAATCAGATGAATTCAAATGAATGACTTTGGCCCCATAAATAGTGGAGATAATGGACTATGGGTATAGAAAATCGAATATACTAGCATAGTCTGCTTCATCATTAAGTTTTACATAATTGTTTTGTTTTCTTTTGTATTGAGAGAAACATCAAAAAGTGAATCATGGGGAGGGAGAAGAATTGAAATATATTGATGTTTTAAAAGGGATTAATGAAAAAAAAATTAAATTGTGATGTTGAGCATTGCACCACCTATGACAGGAAGTCTTTTTTTGCTGTTTCCCCAGATATCAATGTTTTCTCCTTCTAAGACCACTTTCCATTTTCTCTGAATTCCACATATGTACTGATATGTGGATATACTGCCTCCCCTCAGAATGTAATTTCCTTGGGAGAACCTAGGTGGTGCAGTGGATAAAGCACTGGCCCTGGATTCTGGAGAATCTGAGTTCAAATCCTGTTTCAGAAACTTGACACTTGTGACCCAGGGCAAGTCATTTAACCCTAATTGCCCCACCAAAAGAAAAAAAAAGAATGTAATCTCTTTGAGAACAAGAACTGTTTTCCCCTTTCTTTGTATCTATAGCTTTTATCAAACTGTCTGGCACAAATTGAACATTTACTAAATCCTTTTTGATTGGTCACTTGATAATGAAGTGCTCCTGGTTTGTTTGTGCTCTCTTTCCACCTATAATAGTAACTGAAACTTACATGGATTGGAAAAAGCTGGGAGCACCGTGGAATCTAGTTTCTGTGGCTATTTCAGAAATGCATTTATGTTTTTTGTTTTTGTTATTTTTTTCCCAGCTAACTCACAATTCAAAGTACTCACAACAGGAAACACTGAAAATAAAATCAGAGGTTAAACACAGGAAATCACAGGAGACATATATTTTAGTATCAACAGTCTTGTTTACATCATAAAACTGGATATTCATCATGTTAGATTAAAAGCACTGTAGCTGAGGAGGCTTGCAGTACAAAGGAGAAGGCTGCAGCCGCAAAAAGAATGTATTCTCCACAGGGCCAATAATAGTGGTGTAGTTGCATAATGTACTTCTCAATGGAGTGCTCTTCCCAGAAATACCCTGAATCTCACACTGCTGAAAAGAGAGTAAGAAGAAATAGACTTAGTGTTATTTAATCTCATTCCCACACTAGCACTCTCAACATGTTTTATAAAGTATGGTAATTGGAAATACACTGGAAGTGAAATGTTTTGGTATCTATTTAGGCAAACATTGAAGGTATTCTATATCCAATAATGGCTCCCATGGTGATTTAGCCATCCATAGAGTTCTTTCTTAAATATGAGCTTAAGTCTCCATTTAAAGCTGGGTAAGAACAAATTGTCAGCACAATAGTGCCGAGAGAGAAAGAGAGAGAGAGAGAAAGAAGAAGAAGAAGAAGAAGAAGAAGAAGAAGAAGAAGAAGAAGAAGAAGAAGAAGAAGAAGAAGAAGAAGAAGAAGAAGAAGGAGGAGGAGGAGGAGGAGGAGGAGGAGGAGGAGGAGGGTTTAATAGCATATAAGGTTTAAACAATGGCATACTTCATAAATATATGAACTGAAATCAGAAAAAAAAAAAGGTTGTAAGACTCACTAGTATTTATAAAATGATTCATGAAAGGGAGGTTAATAGCATGAATTTTCAGAATATTTTTCCCTTGTCTATAATTAATCCTCAATTTTACATTGTTCTCAGGCCAATAGCATAAGGAAATAAGATGTTATTGAGCACTGAACATAAAGAGCATTGTATTTGGAGTCAAAATAAGTGAGTTCAAATCCTAGTTTTGCTATAACTATGGGATTTGGGGAAAGCAACTAAACTTCTCTGGTCCTCAGTTCTACAAGTATAAAATGAAAAGGTTGGACTAACTGGTCTCAGACTCTCAACAGGACTTTCTCAACCATATAAAGTAAAATTCTTTGTCCTAAAAGCTTACTCCACCATGCACTAATCACATTTGATATACCTTGCCATTTCTATAGCCTCTTGTTCCAATTGGCTGGTTCCTTGTAGAACCTTTATTGGTTCTGGCTCATCATGTGTTCATCTCTTTGCAGGATGTATTGTTTACTCATCTCCACAGAACCTTCTATACCATCCTTTCCACCCTGCTCCATTCAATGCCATGTACATTCCCCCTTCCCCAATTTTATTTCTTTTTTACATGTTGGCTTTCTCCAATAGAATGTAAACTCTTTGAAGGCAGGGAAAGTCACTAGATTTGTATTTGTATTTCCAGAATTTATCACAGTTTCTGACACACAATAAGTACTTAATAAATGTTTTGTTTTTGTTTTTTGACAGACCTATCTCTAAAATCATGTTCCCATGGTCCAAGAAATAGGACACTTAAAAGGTGTATTTTCATATCATAAAGTTGATTTGCTAGCAATATGCTAGAGGTCACCTCATCTAAGTATCTCCATTAAATTTAACACAAAATTTTATTAAGCATGCCATAAGCCACTAAGCTAGATTTTGGAGATTCAAAAAAGATTTAATCCCTGCCTTTAAAGATGTGCAGTTCTATTAGAGGAAAAAAACCATAATCATAGATAAAAAATACAAAATATATGCAACGTAAGTTTGGGGGGTTACATGAATTAGAAAAGACCTCATATAAGAGGAAGCACTTGAAATTAGTCATGAGAATTCAAGATTTCAAGAAGCAGAAATTAAAAGGGAGAATATCTGATATGGAATTTTAAGAATCAATAGAAATCCAGTGATGAGAAAGAAGGGAGGAAAAAAAAAATATTTATTAAGCACCTACTCTATGCCAGACACATTGTCAAGTATTGGGAATACAAATAAAAGTCAAAAGAAAACCAGTCTCTGGCTTCAAAAAGCTTACCCCCCCAAAAGGGCGAGGGGATGAGGCTATGGAGCATAGTGTCAAAGCCAAGAAAGTGAGGCATTGAGAAGGGAATGAAGGTTGGCTGTCATTGGTCACCTAGCAAAATGGAGGCCCAAGGAGGAACTTGATAATGATAGAAGAGGAGTAATCGGATATTCCAAGGTCCAAATATCACAAAGGTGTTTGTATGTATCACAGCGAGGAAATCCTGGGCACTGAGGAAATTTCCAGAATGAGATGACAGCTGAAGTATGCTTTTACATTCAGGAACTGATTAATTTCACAAATTCAACTGAGTCAGGGGGGATTGAGGAAGTCAGGCTTAAGGAAAAATGTGTAAAGATAAAGAAATAGGAGAGCACATGTTGTTTGTCAGAGGACTTATAATAATGTAATTTGGCTGCAGTATGGAACAGTTAAAGGAGAACAATATAAGGCTAAAAAAAGTGGAATTGTATCATATTGTGTTGTTTTTTGTATAGATGCCAAGGAAAAGAGTTGTAATTTTACTTAGTAAGCAAAGGGGAACCATTAAATTTTTAAGAATAAGAAGGACATGGACAGATTTTTAAAAATAATTTATAGAACTGAGATTTAAAAAAAAAAAATCTGGATTTGTGCTTCCTACAGCCTGGAATACTCTGTGTATAGAAACTCTATGAACAACCAGAGATTGACAAATACATTTAAAATTCTTCATCTGAGATAGTTGCCTGGTTCATTGACATATTAAGTAACTCAACCATATTCACATTCCCAGTATGTGTCCGAGTCAGGACTTGAACCCCTCTTCTTCCTAAGTGTAAGACTAAACCTTTATGTAGTGTATCATGCTGTCACTTACTAACATTTTAAGTGTGATATATTTAATAAAGCATACTTCAAGATTCTTAGTACTTTGGAAATTAATGTTTTTCATTTATTTCAGTTGTGGCTGACTCTCTGTGACCCTATTTGGGGTTTTCTCAGCAAGGGTACTGAAGTTATCTGCCATTTTACAAATGCAGATCACACAGCTAGTAAGTGTCTGAAACCAGATTTGAACTCAGTAACATGTCTTCCTCATTCCCAGCCCAGTGATCTATCCATTATCCAACCTAACTGCTCATTTTTGAAGAAAACAATAATATTAAAAACCCCACATATTTATAAGCAAATTATATTACTCAACTATCTCTTAGTCTAGTGTTAGTTGTTCCAGTTAATTAAAATTAATACATTGCCTTTTCTATTATGCTCCATTCATGTCAGTTAGCTTCCTTGAAACCAGTCTTGATTTCAGGAGGAAAAGGTCTCCTTTTCCGATCGATTCTCTATACCACTTTTAAATTGATATTCCTAAAGTTCATGGTTCACCAAAGCATTCTGCAATTCAGGAGTTTCATTACTTCTCCATTCCTTTTAAAGTGAAATGCATGCTCCTTTAAAAAGTGTAACTTGTGAACACTTTAAAATTTGGCCACAGCCTTTCTTTTCAGTATTATTTAACATTATTCCCTCTCAGACACCTTATTTTCCAGCCACATTTGCCTATTTGCTATTGCCTTTGCATAACATCTTATCTTCCACCTCCACAATTTTTGCACAGGCTATCCTGCATGTTGGGATGTTCTTCTTCCTTTACTCTTACACTTAGAACACCTGAATCCCCTCAATGCTCACTTACAATGTCACCTCTTTCAAAAGACATTGCCAAATTCTTCTGGTAATTGGTTTGTGAGAAAATAATGGGATTTGGCAGATACTCAAAGGCTCCCCTGGAGATTAATCTGAACTGATTAAATTAAGTGAGAGTGATTGACTGCTTATTAGCTACTTCAAGTTAATTAGATTGTAACCACACCTGGCTGGCCTTTAAAGAGATATTATTCTCAGAAGCTAAAGAATTTGAACTTAACTTGAGACTACCTTCAAGTCCAGTGAACCAATGGATTTGGATGACACCTACCAATCAGCTTGAAGCAGTGGGTAAAGGCCTCCTCTACTCCAGACCTATAAAAAGCTTCCACACTCAGTTTGAGGAGAGTTTGTGATTGAAGCAGGCTGGTGGCGGAGGGCTTAAGGAAGAACCCGACCAGGCTGGAACTCTAGGCTAGATAGGCCTTATCTTAACTTTCTGAACTCCATGTGAATACTTGATATGCTTTAATAAGTGCTTAATGCCCGAAGACTGGTGCTAAAGCTTCTAATTTAAGGTGACCACACGTTAAATTTTAAACGACACAAGTGCTACTACCTACACAGATCAATGTGTATTTTTTTCATATGCCATACTTTATTGACTCAGTTAAAAACATGCTATAGCCCCTTAAAAGAATTTCAGTTCCTTGGGGCAGCTAGATGGCTCAGTGCATAGAGCACCAGCCCTGGAGTCAGGAGTACCTGAGTTCAAATCTGGCCTCAGACACAATACTTAACTAACTGTGTGACCCTGGGCAAGTCACTTAACCCCAATTGCCTCACTAAAAAAAAAAGAAAAGAATTTAAGTTCCTTGAAGGCAGTGTCTTATTTTTTAACTATATCCCGACAAATTTCATCACATACTAGATGCTTACTAAGTGATTATTACTAATAATGAGAGATTGTGCCCCATTTCTTTCTTTCTTTGATCCTTAAAACATCTCTGGGAGATATGGATTCTACTATTTTCACAATTTTATAGTTGATGAAACTGAGAAGAAACAGAGGTTAAGTGATTTTTCAAAGCTTATATAAATAGTAGGTGTCAAAGGCAAGATTTGAACCCAAGTCTTCCTGACACCAGGCCCAGAACACTTATGGGTCCTTAATATAAATAGAATATTCATTAGATCAAGGCATTTCCCTAATTCAACCTGACTTTATACCCAGATAGTAAAACAAATGTTTACCAATCAATCAATAAATATTTATTAAATGACAGCTATGTTCCAATGACTATTTAAAGCTTTAATTTTTATAGAAGTATTAGTAAAATAAATAAGAAAAGTAAGCAATATGAGCAAAAATTAAGGTTGTCACAATACCACCTAATGAATTCTCCTCAACACATAAGAAATAGTAATTCTGTTCAAAATTTGACCTTTTACCCACCTTGACTATGACTTTGAAATCAGTTTCTTTTCTGTGATAAATAGTTCTTTACTTTGATAAAAACATGGAGAGTTATAACCTACTTTTCTGCATACTTGGATATATGTTGAATGTAAAACAAATTATTATGCATAAGTATAGATTATTGAACATGTCTTAAGTAAAAAGAAACAGAGCAAAATTCTATAATGAGAAGGGATCACAAAGGAAATTTAGTCAACTCGGTTGGTAAATAAAAATAAATAAGTGCTTCTTGTGGTTAGTGTACCATGCTATATAGTAATTATACAAATAATCTAAAAAATGAATAAAAACAAATAAATAAAACAAATGAATAGAAGATAGGTGAAGGAAGGAAGGGAAGAAGGAAGGAAAAACCTTGGTTCCTCCACTCAAAGATTTCAGATTCAAAGAGAAGAATTATTGCATCTACACAACTATACATCAGGGTAACTGGGAGATTGATTGGTTTGTTGGTTCGTTGTCCTTCATTCTCATATAGGACTAAAATGATATTACTATGCTGGACTCAAGGTACAATGCATCTGACTGAGTTTAATCAGACCAATATGATCTAGGAAGGCTCTATCCCAGGTCAGGTATAGATAGACCATATGAATATTAGGAGTGGCGATGTCTAAATTTGTGCTTCTCACATTTCTTTTTTTTATTTATTTAGAATTTTATTTTTTCACCAAATTACATGTAAAAACAATTTTAACATTGATTTTTAAAACTTTGTGTTCCAAATTCTCTTCCTCCCTCCCTCCCAACCTCCCCTTAAGAAGACAAGCAATTCAATATATGTTATACATGTGTAGTCATGCAAAACATTTCCACATTAGTCAGGTTATGAAAGAAAACAGACAAAAACAACTTTAGTAAAAGGAACTAACAAAAACGTTATCCTTCAATCTGTATTCAGATACCATCAATTCTTTCTTTATAGATGGACTGCAATTTTCATAAGTTCTTCAGAGTTTTCTTGGCTCAATGTATTGCTGAAAATAACTAAGTCATTCACAGCAGATCATCTTACAATATAGTTATTTTGTATACAGTACATTTCACTTTGCATAAATTCAGGTAAGTCTTTCCAGGTTTTTCTGATAGCATCCTGCTAATCATTTCTTGTAGCACAATAGTGTTCCATAATAATCTCATCCCGCACTTTTTTTCAGCCATCCCTAATTGATGGGCATCTCCTCAATTTTGAATTCAATTTTTTAAATCACTTTTTGGATACCAACTGTACTATATCAAAGAGTATGCATGGTTTTATAGCCCTTTGGCCATAGTTACAAATTGCTGTACAGAAAGTTTGAATCAGTTTATAACCTTATCAAGAGTGTATCAATGTCTCATTTTCCCCATATCCCCTACAACATTTGACATTTTCCTCTGTTGTACTATTCTCTAATCCAGTAGGTAGGAAGTAGTACCCAGAATTGTTTTGACATGAATCTCTCTAATCAATCGTGAGTTAGAGTATTTTTTAAAATATACCTATAGGTAGCATTGATTATTTCATCTGAAAACTTCATGTGTTTTGAATGGTGGGTTGCTGTGATGTGGCTAAAATTCTAATGAGTGGCCGCCAATAAATTAGAAGCTTTAGAAGAGTTTATACTTTTAAGCATTTATTAAGTAGCATAAGAATTTGGTGAAGAGAGAGAAAGAGGCCTAGAGGCCTACATCTATCTGGCTCAGGGAGGCAGCATTTCTAGCTCCACTCTCCATGAGGTCCTGCTGAAAGAGAGCGAGCCTCACCCCTTCTTTGTTCCACAAGCCTCCTGTCTAAACCGGAAACATCAAATGTCACTTCCTGATGCCAAAGAACTGAACTTCCCAGCTACATGGCTTGCCCTCAGACGCCTTCTCCTCATAGCAGAGCTTTCCTAGAGTAACTCTCCAGCAGGTGGTATCACTCCAATTATCACAGTTTTGATCAGATGATCAATTGGGGAATGGCTCTTATTTTAACAAATTTGACTCAGTTCTCTATGTATTTGAGAACTGAAGTCTATCAAACAAACATGCTTCAATGTTTTTTTCCACAGTCACTATTGCTAAGTATATTTCTCTCTCTTCTATATCCAGCCCCATGACATTTACTCTATTTTCTATCTTCTTTCAACCTATCCCTCCTCAAAAGTGTTTTGCTTCTGACTACCCCCTCCCTCAATCTGCCCTCCCTTCTTTCACCCAACACCCACGCCTTATCCCCTTCCCTTCCTACTTTCCTGCAGGGTAAGTTAGACTACTATACTCAATTGAGTGATTATATTATTCCTTCCTTGAGCCCATTCTAATGAGAGTAAAGCTCACTCACATACCCCCCCCCATATCTCCTCCTTCCCTTCTACTCCATACTCCATAACCTTTTTCTTGCTTCTTTTATGGGAGATACTATACCACATTCTACCTTTCCCTTTCCCTTTCTCCCAGTGCATTCCTCTCAACCCTTAATTTTATTTTTTAAAGATATCATCCCTTCATATTCAAGTCACAGCAGTGCCCTCTGTCTAAATATATTCCATTCAGCTGCCCTAAAAATGAAAATGTTCTTATGAGTTATAAGTACTAGCTTCCTATGTAGGAATGCAAACAGTTTAAACTTTTAATATCCCTTATGATTTCTTTTTACTGTTTACCTTTTTATTCTTCTCTAAGGTCACATATTTGAAAGTGAAATTTTCTATTCAACTCAGTTCTTTGCATAATGAATGCCTGAAAATCCTCTCTTTCATTGAATTCCTGTTTTTCCCCTGTCAGATTATACACAGTTTTGCTGAGTAGGTGATTCTTGGTTGTAATCCCATTTCCTTTGCCCTCTGGAATATCATATCCCAACCCCTCTGAATCTTTAATGTATAAGTTGCAAGATCTTGTGTTATCCTGACTATGGCTCCACAATAATTGAATTTTTCTTCTCTTTTTGGTTACTTGAAATATATTCTTCTTGACCTGGGATCTCTGGAATTTGGCTTTAATATGGTGATCAGTGGATTCTTTCAATTTCTATTTTAGCTTCTGCTTCTATAATATCAGGGCGATTTTCCCTGACAATTTCTTCAAAAATGATATCTGGGATGTTTTTTTCATCGTGGTTTTCAGGCAGTTCAATGGTTTTCAAATTATCTATCCAGGATCTATTTTCCCAATCAGTTGTTTTTCCAAGGGGATATTTCACATTGCCTACTATCTTTTCATTCTCTTTGTTTTGCTTCATTATGTCTTGATTTCTCATAAAGTCATTAGCTTCCATTTGCTCAATCCTAATTATTAAGCTATTATTTCCTTCAGAGAGCTTTTGTACATCCTTTTCCATTGGGTCAATTCAGCTTTGCAACCTGTTGACTTCCATGATTTTTTTTTGTATCACTCATTTCTCATTCCATTTTTCCTCTACCTCTGTAACTTTATGTTCAAAGTCTTTTTTGACTGATTCTATGGCCTGAGACCAATTCCTATTTTTCTTAGAAACTTTGGATGCAGGAGGTTTGACTTTGTTATCTTTTCTGAGGGTGTATTTTGATCTTCCTTGTCACCATAGAAACTTTCTAGGGTCAGAATTTTTTTACTGTTTGGTCATTTCCCCACCCTATTTCTTGACTTTTAACTCCTTCTTAAAGTGGGGCACTACTTCTAGAGTAGAAGGCATGCTGTCCCAAGCTTCAGGGGGTTTGAGCAACTGTTCTTTGAGATACTTCTAGGAATTTGTAAATCCTTAGTTCCTCGAAGGTTGTATGATTCAAGGAGAGGCATGTTCATCACTGGCCTGCAATCAACCAGAGGCCTACTTCTCTGACCTCTAACCCCAAACAGAATCCTGCTGCACTGCGGCTGTAAGCCCCAGTGCACCTGCACCCCTGGCATGCTTGAGCCACCATCCAAGACTGTGACCTGGACCTGAGCTTGGGCAAAACAACAGAATCTTTCCTTAGTGCCAGGAAAGAGATCCCGGTAGTCTTCCCATGTCCAACCACTCAACCCCCTCACCGTCTGTGGGCTAAGTTCCAAAATCAGCAGCTGTCGCAGCTGATTCAGAGGCTTCAAAGGGATGGTTCTCTGGGGTAGCCTACCTGGGGATAGATCTGTTCTGGTTCAGCCTGCACCTGGCTGGGCTACACTCTCACCCCAGTACAGCAGACCTTTCTTGCTGACCTTCTAAGTTTTCTTTGGCTAGAAAATTATTTCACCCTGTCCTTTTTTGTGTTCTGCTGTTCCAGGAATGGTTTTATAGCACTATTTGAAGGTATTTGGAAGGATCTTGGGGAGAGCTAAGGGGAGTCACTGCCTTTTCTCTGCCATCTTGGCTCCTTCCCCTCATCTCACATTTCTTTTGTGATACTGCACTTTTGCTTTGCTCATAGAATATAGCACCTTCAATTCAGGTCCATTGTGCTGACTGGTCCTTTGCCAGGATCTCTAATGTCACACAATTGATTCCAAAGTTCTTCACAAAGACCCTGAAAGTGTCCTTGCATTGCTTCTTCTTACCTCCATGTGAGTGCTTTCCTTGTGTGAGTTCTTTGTAAAATAGTTCTTTAGACAAAGGGTTTTTTTTTGACATTCAAACAATATGGGTTGTACATTGGAGTTGTTCTCACTGCAGTAGAATTTAAATACTTGGCAGTTTACCTCAAGAAAGGACCTCAGAGTTTGGTACTTAATTTTGACAAGTGATCTTCAGAATCTTTCTAAGACAATTCAAATGGAAGAAATTTTGTTTGCTGGCATGTCATTGGTGTACTGTCCAGGTATCAAATGAATATAAGAATGAGGTCAGCACAACAGCTCTGTAAAACTTCAGTTTGGTCTAATAAGTCTTCTCTCTTGTACTTTTCTTTTTCCTCATGTCAGGAGTTGAGTAGTGTGGGCTTCAAAAATGTGCTCAGACATCCAGGGAGCTGTCCAATCCCACTACTGCCTCAGTCCAGTGGAAGACTCTATAGCCTAGAACACCTATGTGCATGGTTGTGACTACAGCTCACAGTGTGTTCACACAAACTGGTTCATCACTTGCTTGTCAGTAAAGAACTTTGAGGTAGGTAAAAATCATAAAACAGTATTGGTGCTTTCTTTTAGTTTGTGCATAAATTGGAATGAATGATGCAGAGCTTCACGAATTTGTCAAACTCACTCTCTTCTCCAGTTATCAGAGTCCAATGAGAAGACAAAGTCAAGACAACTGATATTGTCTTGGGATGTAGTGGATGACCTTGGTATCTCCAATGTCTAACCAAGCTCTAAGCACTCTATAGCATCTGCTTCAACTGCCTTTGTGGCCATAAGAACAAATTGTTCCAATCTGTCCATTTCGTTATTTGCTTGGTGTAGCCATCCCCCTAAGTCATTTAAGGGTTTGATACCCCTCTGTTACCCTCCAACTAGTTTATCCTGTTTGCTAATATAGTTTTTCTGGGTTTGGCTGCTGTACATACTACAGCTTCTTGGAGCCACAGGTTAGTTGGCTGCATCAGGTGGACAGCAAAGCTAGAAAGCAGTCCTGATAATGGCTAAGCAGCCCTCATACTACATTCCCTGAATATGCCCTACATCCCAAATGGGAGATAATTGCAGAAGGAAGGTACTCACAGTTAAGGGAGGAAGAAAAGTTTCCTTGTATAAGATAAAATTTAAGCCAAGTCTTTACGGAATTCTGTGAAACTAGGAAGCATAAGTAAACAAAGGTAACATTCAAGGCATGAGCAATACCAATGAAAATGTATACAGTCAAGATTTGAAGTTACACCAAGTCCAGGGTTGCTGGTTGAAAGAATATATATTGGGGAATAAGGTGCAACAAGACTAGTAAACTAAAAAGGAGTCATTTGATGAAGTGGTTTTAAATCCAAACAGGATTTTATATTTGATGCTGGAGGGAATAGGGAGCCACTGGAATTGGTTAAGTAGCAGTGGGGCTTGATGAGACCTGTACTTTAGGAAGATCATTTCTGAAGCTTTTGAGAATTCACTGATGAAAATATGTATGCACTCCAGAAAACCTTCAATGAAGGCTATTTAGTTATACATATAAAAACCCCTCTACTTCTAAACACATTTTTCTTATATTGAGCTAAAAAAGTATATGTTTTGTCTATATCTTTCAACTCTTGTTTCTTCTTATACTGTTTGAGATCAAACAAATTAATCACTTCCCCACTTCTATATGATCTCTTCAAATATTTAGAAAACTCTTTTTCTCCTAACATTTTCTCTTCCGTGAGTTAAATATAGGAAGTTAATTCACCTGATCTACAAATGACATAACTTAAAATCCCCTAAAACAATACTTAGCTTTAGGATACATCTCAGTTTATTAAATATGCCTTAAAATGGTCATTGTAAAATGGAAAGCAGAGCAATAGATTTATGCTATGTAGGTATGGAAAATAATGGTACAATTGAAAAAATAGAACAAGGTGATCACAAGAGGTTGAGACAAGCAAATCTCTTATATGGAAATGGCTAAGTTTTATGATGATTAGAAGAGGATAATTTATTGAGAGTGAAGAAATATGGGGCAGATAATTAGATAGATTGTGTGGTATGTTTTTTTTTCCAGTATTCTCAAAGGAAGATGGAAAAAAAGATGTCAGAAACAAACATGAATTTCCCTAAGGAGAATGGCATATTTGGAAGACAATCAAGATCATGGTTGAACTGGGAGATAAAAAATGAGACATCTTAAGTTAAGCAATCTACTGAATGTTTCTTACTCTCTATCCCATGTTAGAGAAAGAAAAGGGAAATAAAGAAATCCTTCTTGAACCCAGAAGCAGGCATTTCATTCTTATCTGAATCTTTTCCAGTTGAAAATCAGGTAGATTTCACAATATTACTGGCACTTGTGAGCTTTCTCTTAATACTCTGCTAGCTAATAATTAAAACATGCAGGTAAAACTGAAATAAAATCATAGCACACAAAGAAAAATAGCTTTATATGAATGATAGAATTGTCACACATTAAATCTGATTCCTCAACTATATTATTAAATTTATGGTTTGCAATTTTTTTTTAAATGTACTGGTGATTAATGAGAATGAACAAGAGCTTTATCAGGGGCAGGTCACGATGGACTCATCTTATTTCCTTCTCCCTCCCTCCCTTTATTCCTTCCTTCCATTTTTGTACAATATCACTAGATTGGTAGACTAAAGAAATGCTACAAAGATAGCATACCTAGGATTTTTTTTTGCAAGGCTATGGGGATTAGGTGACTTGCCCAGGGTCACACTGCTAGCAAGTGTCAAGTGTCTGAAGCCAAATTTGAACTCAGGTACTCCTGAATCCAGGGCTGGTGCTTTATCCACTGCACCACCTAGCTGCCCCCCATACCTAGGATTTTGATAAAGCATTTAAAAACATCTCCTTTGCTAACTTTTTACACAAAAGAAAATTATTGGATCTAAACAAAATCTTTAAAGAATAAGTTTCAGAGTTAAGAGGAGCATAGTGGGATAAGTGAGGGGTTTGTGCTTAATTCTCTTATTCATATTTTTGTGGACTAGTCTAGTTTTCACAAAAGAAGGTGATATTTTTGGAGATACACAATGCTGCTCTAGAGTCGGGCTTCTTAAACCTTTTCCCACTCATGACCTCTTTTTGCTTGAGAATTTTTTATGCAACCCATGATACATAGGTATATAAAATAGGTATAAATATTATTTTACTGTAGACAAATTTTTCTCAACCCCCACATTCAGTTAGTAGACCCCATACCAGGTTGCAACACATAGTTTAAGGAGCTAGTCTCCAGATTATGTCATATGAGGTACAATGGCATGATTGTGGATGGGAGATCCCTAAGAATTTTAAAACTTGTTGATGGGAAGAGGGATTAAGAGTTGGTCAGTCTGGTCCTAGAGGGCAAAAACTTAAGGAAAAAGGTATACATTTAGAGAGACAGACTTAGACTTGAAGTTAAAGGGTAGGGGTTTCTTAACAATTAAAGTCACGCAAAAGGGAATTAGGTTTTTTCCTAATGGAAGCTTTTTTTAAAACATCCAACAGAGGCTGAATGATTGCTTGTGATATTGTAAAAGGATTTCTTGGTGCAGTATATGTTGGACTATGTGACCTATGAGGTACCTTCCAACTCGGATTCTATAATTCTGAGTGAAGAGAGAAATGAGATGATTATTACATTTTTAAATTATCTTGAATTGTTATGGGCACCTGAAACTTCATTAAACATTTTCAGGTTTCAAAAAGATTTTGATAAAGTAGAAAATAGAAATTAAGAAGGTAATATGTAATAAAAAATACACATAGTTGGATGAAAAAAAAAAACAACTGGGCAAACACAGTGAAGGGGTTACCATA
This sequence comes from Dromiciops gliroides, assembly GCF_019393635.1. Classification (NCBI taxonomy): domain Eukaryota; kingdom Metazoa; phylum Chordata; class Mammalia; order Microbiotheria; family Microbiotheriidae; genus Dromiciops; species Dromiciops gliroides. Next base: position 65,477,728 of record NC_057862.1, read on the forward strand.
GCTTAAAAATAGTTCTTGTTAAATAGTCCTAGGGATTTTGGAAAACAACAAATTAAATATAAGGCAATATTATCAAATAGAAAAAAACAATCATATGCTTTCCTTATGATCCACATTATGGTAGGTTATCATCCCATTACATGGTTTTTGCTTTTGTTTTTTTGGCAGACCACATTTGTAGTGTCTATATAATCATTTTCAGTGATGGAAGTCACATTTAGAAAGAACATTCAAAAACTAGTAGGCAAGGGGCAGCTAGATGGCGCAGTGGTAAAGCACCGGCCCTGGATTCAGGAGTACCTGAGTTCAAATCCGGCCTCAGACACTTGACACTTACTAGCTGTGTGACCCTGGGCAAGTCACTTAACCTCCATTGCCTCACCAAAACAACAACAACAAAAAAAAAACTAGTAGGCATGACCATTTTGGTATTGGGGACAAGAATAGAAATCATGGCTTATTGGGATCATTTGAAGTATTGTAGATGTTTTATCCTATAGAAGGTATTTTTAGTATATGATAGGTTTCTTCAAATATTTAAAGGGCTACACCATGGGATAAAAATTAGATGTTTTTAGCTTAAGTGATATTTAAAAATTATAGAGAAATAGATTTGAGCTCAGTGAGGGGTAGTAGGAAATCTCCAACTTCTTAACAACCAGAGAAGTACAAAAGTAGCTTGTAGTGTCTTGAGAAAATGTTTACCATTATAGGTTGGCTTTAAGTGGAATCTTGATGGTCACTTGTCAGGGATGCTGTGGAAAGGATTCCTGATAAGCATGGGCTGGATTTGATGGTTTTTCCAACACAGTAATTTTGAGACTAGATGATACTTGGCATGAAAGATTCCACTTAACAGTGTGGTAATATGCAGGAACACAAACATAATCAATTTAAAATGATGATGCACAATATGATTTATATTTATTCTCCTTAGGGCTAAATCATATGTAATATCGCCAAGTTGTAGGCAATAATTCAACCCATAAAGAGAGAAATCCTATAAGGTCTTCTTTCTTATGTGACAATTGGTGACTTATTACAGAACATGGTAACTGCCATATCTTTACAGGTTAAATGCATAATGGTATCTTTGGAATCAGAAAGTAGGGCAAAATATAATTATTTTAAAATTGACTCTGAGTCACCAACAGAAAACAATCTCCAGGTGTGCAGAACTGTTCTAGTTTTGCAAAGTATTTTTACCTAGTCAGTAGGCACATTCAGGTGAAGGATTGAACTGTGTATGGTTACAATGTTTTGCCTGAGAAGCCCTCCACCTTGCCAAGTAATTTGTGAGAAAATACAAAATGTTCATGCCTTGTAAATTGTACTGATTCCTTTTTGTAAATAGAAAGGAAGAAAAGTTGTTAACAAAGATACATGATGGGTAGAATTTATCTGGATGCTATGAAGGCTTGTAAGAGAATATGCAGAAACAGACAAAGCTCATCTGCAAGTTCAGAAATGACGAGGGAGAAACAAACTGCTTGAGAATAGACAACAGGCTTGATTGCTGAAGATTAAAGAGATTGTATTTGTAAGTGAAGGGAGTTGAGGATAGATAGAGGCAATTAGTGTGGTCCCAGAAGGTCTGCAAGGATGGGATTCTGTGATTGCCTATTTCAATGAAATGGATGAATACATGAACAGAAAGGTGATTTCAAATAATTGAGTTTACTCTAGATACAAAATTATTCAACCAGATGACAAGATGGAGATCGAACATAAACATGGCCAGATCAAGACAGTGAACAGTAAAGTGGTCAGTACAATTTAGAATGAGAAAATGATAGCACTAAAATTAGGCAAAAGAGAATAAATTGTAATTTTATATTATTAAGGGAGGGTTAAGGAACATTTTAAGAGAATATTATTTGGGTAAACAATAAAACCTTGTGCACCTTATTCAGTTCACATTGGGCAAAGGGAGTATTTTGATTAGGAATGAAATATTAAAATTAACTCAGGAATGTCGTCAACTGTGGTAAAAAAAAAACAACACATTTAATTTCATGCAGGAGGACCTGGGTTCTAATTTTATCTGTGCCATTTATCTACTGAGGACACCAGTTGTATTTCACAAAGCACTGGAATTGGAATCAGAATGATGAAGTTTCAAAACCTGTTTTAGACACTTGCTTGTTATGTGATTCTTGGAAAGTCACTTAAATTATTTGGGCTTCAGTTTTCTCATCTATTAAAAATGATAAAGGGATGTAAATGTAAAGAAATCAAAGGTGCCTTCTATCTCTGTTTCTATAATTTTATAATCATAATCAACTGTGTGATTTTGGTCAACTCATTTATTTTTTCTGGGTCTTAGTTTTCTTCTACTGCAAAATGAAGAGCTTGAACAATATGACCTCTAAGGTCTTTTCTAGCTCTAAATCTATGATTGTGTAAGGCAGATTCCAAGGTCTGACTAATAATTTTAGGAATGACTCTTTTATTATTTTTAATGAAAATGTCAAAGGGGTTTGTAGTAGATGTTTATAAATCATAACCCTATGTTAAATCATGTTACATATCAGCTTCTGGATTAAAATCACCTAGATTTCTATCAATGTAAATAGTGGACATTTATAGCCACAAATTGTGATTGGACACATTGCACCAAAAACTGAAGGTACTTTTTTTTAAACATGCCATTCTGTTATCTTTGCTTTTGTAAATGGGAGAAGCAGAGACGAGAGGAGATTTAAATGACTTTTTTAAGATGATGAAGAGATTAAAAATGGTTCTTGAATTTACATGTTCTTGACAACCAATTCCTGACTCAGTTTATTGGGTTACCTTCCAAGTTTAGAAGTTACTTTAAAAATGAACAAGCCTTGCTCAAATTCACCTCACCGTATTAGTCAGTTATTTTTTTCTTTGTATATGTAATCTTGGCAATTTTGTGCATCTAAGGTCTTCTGATCCCAGATCTCAGACACATGCCATGTTCTCATTGCTATTAAGACAGTAAAATATAGCATTTTTCAGGACCAACTATACCTTCAAGCTGTGCCTTATTTCCAAAGACCCATCTTTCAATCCCTCATCTAGATCACTCAAATCTGCAGAATTTCCCTTTTTCCCTATCAGTTTCCATTGTCTTGTTCTTTCAAATGAGGAGTGAATAAAATTAATTTTATCATTATTTATATAGTAACATAATAAGACATAATACAACATAACAGTATACTGTGAAACAATAAAATATCCATATCATATAGCACAATATAGCATAACATAACAAAACATAACATAATCTGACCTGGCATGACAGGACACAACAAAACAGTACCACAACACAACATGATATAATATAGTATAATGTACTATAACACTATAGTATTATGTAGCATAATAGATTATAATATTATTTGTAATCAAATAAGATTTTAATTTATTGCTTTGATAGGTTAAAAAAGTCCTTGGTTTCATGAATAAGATTCGATATCTTTAAAATAACTATGAAATTATTTATATGGAATCTGACTCAAACAACCCATCCTCATTTTCTGGTTCACTTCTGATTCTTTTTCATTGTCACGTAACTGTGTAATGATAAATATACAGATGTACTGGCTTACAAGCTGGTCATTTGAAGTCATCACAGGAATTCTTCATACGTTAAAAATAATTCTCCCACCCCTCTCATCCACCATGAGTAGAAGCCCAAAGTGAAACACGCGGCAGTTGACCTCACTTTCCTACAGCCCGGGTGTTGTGGCCGGACTGCGTATGCTCCTAGAAACCCCTGCCACACAGAGACTTGTAGGTGGGAGGGCACTAGTCTTGAAGAGATTTTTCTACATACACAAGGATGTGTGTGTGATAAGGACAGAAACCCTGCAGTGAGACCCTTTTCTGGACATAGATCCAGTACCTTCTCCCCAAACCACGCTTCTCAAGGGAAGCCTGGTCCCAAGGTCCTCTTACCAAAACGTCTCCAAGAGGATGCAGAGCTCCTGCTCCCGGCCCAGAGCAAACACTGGGATGAGAACCTGCAGAGGGTAGGGCCCAGGAGCGTCAGTGTATAGCAGCTTCTTTCCCTGACTCCCTTTCCCCTAGCCCTGGGAGGGTCCATTGCCAGCCCACCCCACCCATGCTCTATGAGGAGACAATACCACCCCCGCGGGCATCCCTGCCTGGCCCTGTGCGCTCTGCTTGGAGAGAAGCCCCCAGCTGCGCTGAGAAAAGCAAGTCTCTGGGTGCAGCCACTTTGTCACGGGGTTTCACGCATGCACGGGTTTCCCAGAATGCCAACTCGTCTCAGAGGACAGCCTCAGCGGGCTTCCGACTCAGTGACAACTTAAGAGAGAGTGTGTGCGGAGGAGGAAAGCCTCTGGCCTCAGCTACCCTCTCTGAGTTGGCAGCACTCCACAGTCTACGAGGTTCCTTTGGTCTCCAAATCCTAGGATGCTCCTTAAAAGGGCGTCAGCCAGAGCCGGCTCTAAGAGGCCCTGGCCCTCCATACCACCCATCAATCAACAATAAGGCTTTAAGCTCTTCTTGTATTCCAGGTGCCGAGCTAATGCTGGGAGTATAAAGAAAGAGTGGTTCCTGCCCTCACAGAACTCACACGGTAGTGGCAAAGAACACGTCAGAGAAGCATGGGCACTGAGCTGAGCCTCAGAAGAAGCCTGGAGGTCTAAAAGCTGATGTTTGGGAGGGAGGGCACTCAGGTATGAGGATCGGCCAGTGAGAAGGCTTGGAATGGGGACACAGAGAGTGAGAGGAACAGTAAGTAAGCAAACACCACCGGATCATAACATTGGTGTAGGGGAGTCGACTGTAAGATTGGACTGGTAGAAAGAGGTCAAGGTGTAAAAAGCCTTGAATGCCAGTGTGTTTTGTATTTGGTCCTCACTGTAATGGGGAGCCACTTGTCGTTACTGAGCAGAGGAATGACAGGGTTAGATGTTTAGGAAAATCACCTTTGCATTTGGGGGAGGGTGGATTGGGGTGGGGAGAAAAGACAAAACAAGCAGAGGCTGGACAGGTCTCCTAAGACATCTATCTGACATGACAACATCAGGAAGCTGGTTCTTCCAGGCATGGGGTTGAATGATCCTTTTCTAAAGCTTCCCGAGAAGGAATTCTGTCACCCATGGGTGCCCTGGGGATAGCCCCACAATCCCCCCATGGAGCTCTAGGTAACATTAGGGGAAGCTGCCCAAAGAGGATACAGGAGAAGCAGCAGAGCCTGGGCCAGGAGACCTCCAGGACAGCAGCCACAGTGAGGCACCTACCAAGTGCCAAGTACCAAATATACTCTCTCAGTCAAAATGCCTCAGTGAGTCAGTGGAGAGGATTTCCTTGGCACACAGTCCTGCCCAGCCTGTTGTACCATGCCTGTGGGTCCTTTCTCCCTTCCCTCTTCAGCCCCCTTTTTACATGCTGTCTTGCCCCAATTAGAATGTAAACTCCTTTAAAGTAGAGATGTCTTCCTGCATGTACCCTGCCTAGTATGCAGTAAGTGCTTAATAAATGCTTGTTGACTGAAAAATAAAATAATTCTGTAGTTGGGTGAAACTTATGAAGGAGCATAGTGCTAAATCTTTTAGGAAACTCCACTGTTTCAACACCACTGCTGCCTTGAGAAATCAGCACAATTATGTCCAGAAACAGAAGTACTTTTCTTTTTAAAAAATATTTATTTAGAATTTTATTTTTCCAAATTACATGTAAAAACAAATTTTGACATCAATTTTTTTTTAGTGAGGCAATTGGGGTTAAGTGACTTGCCCAGGGTCATCCAGCTATTAAGTATTATGTGTCTGAGGCCAGGTTTGAACTCAGGTACTCCTAATTCCAGGGCCGGTGCTCTATCCACTGCACCACCTAGCTGCCCTGACATCAATATTTTTAAAACTGTGTTCCAACTTCTCTTCCTCCCTCCCTTCCCACCCCCACCCCCAAGAACTCAAGCAATTCAATATAAGTTATACATGAGTAGTCATGCAAAACATCTCCACATTAGCCAGGTTGTGAAAGAAAATAGACAAAAACAAAATTTCAGATTAAGGAACTATCAAAAAAATATGCTTCAATCTGTTTTCAGATACCATCAGTTCTTTCTCTGTAGATGGATTACAATTTTCATAACTCCTTCAGAGTTATCTTGGATCACTGCATTGCTGAAAATAACCAAGTCATTCACAGCAGATCATCTTAAAATATTGCTGTTATTTTGTATATAGTACATTTCACTGTGTATCAGTTCATGTAGATCTTTCCAGGTTTTTCTGAGAGCATGCTATTCATCATTTTTTTTTTGTTTCCCAAAAAGGAACTACCAAAAAAATTATGTTTCAATCTATATTCAAGTACCATCAGTTCTCTTTCCATAGATGGATTGTATTTTTCATAAGACCTTCAGAGTTGTCCTGGATCAGTGCATTGCTGAAAATAACTGAGTCATTTACAGTAGATCATCTCAGTATATCACCTCTCCATACAGTACATTTCACTTTGCATCAGCTCATGCAGGACTCTCCAGGTCATTCTGATAGTATACTGATCATCATTTTTATAGTAAATTACATTTATATAGTGCTTTAAAGAGAGATTTCCTTACAATAAACTCATGAGGTGGATTATTTCAACAACAGTAATAAATAACATTTATATAGTACCTTAAACTTGAATTTTCTTCACAATAGCACATCAAAGTAAGTACCATACTTTTTGCCATCATCATAATCAAGCAATCATCATCCATCAAGCCTCATCATCATCCTCAGTCAATCCTCATCATCAATCAATACGCATCAATCCATCCTCATCTTCCTTCAATTACCATTAATGCATCAATAAATCATTATCATCATCAATCATCATCATCTTGCATTATACTTGCCTCTGCTTCAAAATTTTGTCTCAAATACTATTGTTAACTGTTTCCCTCCATCCTATTCCCATCCCATGATATTTACTCTATTTTCTATCTTCTTTTACTCTATCTCTCCTTAAAAGTATTTTGCTTCCTAAATGCCCTCCCTTCTTTCAACCATCCCTCCTTATGCCCTTCCCCTCCTACTTCCCTGCAGGTTTAGATAGATTACTCCACCCAATTGGGTGTGTACCTTATTCCCTCCTTGAGCAAACTCTGGTGAGATCAATGTCTTTGAGTTAATTCTGATGTATATAAGGCTCCTTTACTTCCTCACACCTCTCCCATCTCCCCCCTCCCCCATAAGCCCTTTCCTGCTTCTTTCATGTTAGATTTCACCCCATTCCGCCACTCCTCTATGCCCTTCCCCAGTGTATTCCCCCCCCCTCAATTTTACCCCAACAATGTCCTCATGGGGCACCTAGGTGACAAAGCACCCACCCTGGACCCAGAAGGACCCGAGCCCAAATTTGGCCTTGGATGCAAGACAGTCATCAACCACGACCACCCCCCTACACCCCAAAAAAGAGAAACAAAAAAATGCTTTACAGGTATCTCCTTTCACAATAAATCCCTACCTGTTCCCCTTGTCTAAATGTATTCCTATAATCTGCCATAATACTCAAAAGGCTCTTATGATTTAGATATATCATCTTCCCATGCAGGAATGTAAACAGTTTAACCTTTTAATGTCTGTAATAATTTTTTTTCCTGTTTATCTTTTTATGTATCTCTAGGGTCTTGCATTTGAAAGTCAAATTTTCTATTCAGTTCAGGTCTTTTCATCACAAATACCTGAAAGTCCTCTTTTTCATTGAAGTGCCATTTCCCCCCTGAAATATTATAATCAGTTTTTCTGATTTTTGGTTGTAATCCCAATTTATTTGCCCTCTGGAAAATCATATTCCATGCCTTCCAAACCTTTAATGTAGAAACTGCTAGATCCTGTGCTATCTTGACCATGGCTCCACAGTATCTGAATTGTTTCCTTCAGGGTGCTTGCAATATTTTCTCCTTGATCTGGGAGCTCTGGAATTTAGCTATAATATTCCTGGAACTTTAAATTTGGGAATCTCTTTCAGGAGGTGATTGGTGGATTCTTTCAATTTCTATTTGACCTTCTGCTTCTAGAATATGAGGGCAATTTTCCCTGATAGTCTCTTGGAAGATGATCTTATTTTGATCATGCTTTTCAGGTAGTCTAATAGTTTTCAAATTATCCCTCCTGGTTCTTTTTTCCAAGTCAGCAGTTTTTCCAAGAAGATATTTCACATTGGCCTCTATTTTATTATTCCTTTGGATTTGTTTTATTGTGTCTTGGTTTCTCAAAAAGTAACTAGTTTGCATTTATTCAATCCTAATTCTAAGGCAATTCAAACCATAGAGCTTTTGTATATGCTTTTCCATTTGTAATTTCAAACTGTTCATAAGTTGCCTTATGGCTGTGTTTAAAGTTTTTTGGGATAATTTTGTCAGGAGCTATGAGCATTTATTGCCTTTCTTCCACCATCTTAGCTCTACCCATCAATAGTGATTCATATATTCAAAAGTACTTTTCTATGTGGATTTCCTCCACAAAAAAGACCTCAAAAAGGGGGCGGGGCGGGCTTCTTGGTGGTGCAGTGGATACGGCACTGTCCCTAGATTTAGGAGGACCTGATTTCAAATCTGGCCTCAGACACTTGATGCTTACTAGCTGTATGATTCTGGGCAAGTCACTTAACCCTCATTTCCCTGAAAAAAAAAAAAGTAGAGGCCTCACTGTTTTATGCCTTGATTGATGCTATCAAAAAGGTTATTTTGTTATTATATTTCCTTTAAAATTATTTTTTCTTTCATTTATTATTTCACAATTATATGTAAAAGACTTTTTTAAGTTGAATTCCAAATTTTCTCTCTCCATTCCCTCCTTCTTTCTAGAGAAGGTAAATGATGTTATATCAATTGTACAGGTAAAATCATGCAATATATTTCCATATTAACCATTTTGTAAAGTAAAACACAAACAAAATAAAACAAAAATAAAGAGAATAAAAGATATACTTCACTGGGAATTCACTGTTTATCAGTTGTCTCTCTGGAGCTGGATAGAATTTTTCATAATGGGCCCTTTGAAATTGTGTCGGGTCATTGTCTTTATTGTCATTATCTATCATACTTGATAGTCATTAAAATATTGCTGTTACTCTATACATTGATCTGGTTTTACTCACTCTATTTTGAATGAGTTCATATAACGAGTTTTGAAAGAATCTTCCAAAGCTTTTTAGAAACTGTCTCACTAATCAGCTCTTATAGAACAGTGGCATTTCATCACAATCATACTCAACTTCTTTAGGCTTTCCTCAACTGATTGAGGGTCATTGCCTCAACTTGTATTTCTTTGTGCCAGAAAAAAGTTTTTACAAATTTTCTTTTTACAAAAGATCTTTTTTTTCCTTTGATATCTTTGGAATAAAGACTACATATTGGTATTTCTAGGTATAAGTGTATGCAGCATTTAACAGACCTTGGAGTGTAGTTCCAAATTGTTCTCTGAATGGTTGTGTAGAGTTATTATTTCAGAGTGATTTTAATTTGCATTTCAATAATCAGTAGTGATTTACAACATTTTTATGTGAATATGGATAGCTTTTATTTCTTCTTCTGAAAACTGTCTGTTCCTATCCTTTGACCATTTATTAAGTGGGCAATGGATCATATATGTATATGTATGTATGTATGTATGTATATGTATGTATATATATATGTATATATGTGTGTGTATATGTATATATATTTCACTCAGATACCTATATATTTGAGAAATGGTACCTTTATCAGAAATTTCCTTCAAACCCCCTCCCCCATTCTGTTTTATTTCTAATTTTGGCTACATTAGTTTTGTTTGTGAAATGGGTTAGTTTGTGTTTTGTTTTACACTTAGTTAATCAAAATAATCTATTTTACTTCTCATAATTCTTTCTATCTCATTTGATCATAAAGTTTCCCTTATCCAAAAATCTAACAAGTACATTTATTCATGCTTTACTTTCAAATTGTGATATCACTAGGGATTTCTAAACCATTAATCCATTTTGACTGTATTTTGATATGTGGTATGAGATGTTGGGCCATGCTTAGTTTCTATAAAACTGCTCAAGTTTTCTAAGCAATTTTTATATAATGTTGAATTCTAACTCCAAAATTTGCATCTTTGAGTTTATCAAAATGATTATGGTCTTTTATTACTGTGTCTTTTATCCCTAATTTCAGCCAATGATTCATTATTCTTTCCTAGCCAATGCCAGAGTGTTTTCATATTTACCACTTTGTAATATAATTTAAAATTCAGAACTTTTAGTTTACCTCCCTTTACATATTTTAATGAATTCCATGATATTCTTACTGCTCTTCCAGATGAATTTTGTTCCTATTTTTGACAGTTCTAGAAAATAATTCGTTGGTAATTAGATTGGTATGGCATGGGAAAAGTAAATCAACTTAGGTAGAATTGTCATTTTTATTATATTATCTTATCCTACCCATAGCCAATTTGTATTGCCCCAGTTACTATCTTTGTTTCTGTATAATCCTTGTGTTTGTCTTGGTAGGTAGACTCTCCAAGATTTATATTGTCTATGATTATACACATATAATTTATCTTTCTCTCACTGCTGGGTTTTATTTTAATCATATGTATATATATATATATATATATATGATGACTCACATGAGTTTGTCTTATATTGTACAACTTTTCTGAAATTATTGATTGTTTTTACTAGTTTTTAGTTAATTTCTTGCGGTTCTTTAAGATTGTATCATCTGCAAAAAGTGAATTTTGCTTCCACATTGCCCATTTTGATTCCTTACATTTCTTTTTTTCTTGTTTTATTTCAATAGTTAGCATTTCTAGTACAATATTGAATAATAGAGGTGATAATGGAATTCTGGCTTCACTTCTAATCTTATTTACTCCTTGTCAAGTTTAACTTCACTAGAGATAATGCTTACTCTTGGTGTTAGAAACTAATTATCATTTAAATATAGGCTTCATTGATTCTCATGCTTTCTAATGTTTATATTTGAATGGGTGTTGTATTTTTTTAATTGACTATTAAATAGTATTTTATTTTTTTCTAATTACATGTAAAGATAAATTTTAATATTATTTTTAAATGAGTTCCAAATTTTCTTCCTCCCTCTTCCCTTTTAGGGTAGAAATTTTAAATAGGTTATATATGTGCAATTACATAAAACATATTTCCATATTAGTCATATTATGAAAGAAGAAACAGACCAAAAGGAAGAAAAACATGAAAATGATAAAGACAGAGAAAATAAGCTTCAATCTGCCTTCAGACATATTCAGGAAGAACATAAATTCTTTCTCTGGACGTGGATAGCATTTTGTTTCATGACTCTTTTGGAATTAACTTGGATTGTTGTATTGATGAAAAGAGATGTTATTCATACTTGATCACTGCACAACATTGTTGATACTGTGTAAAATGTTCTCCTGGTTCTACTCCCTTCACATTCTACTTCTCCATTCCCTCTTCTCTCAGTGCAATCCTCTTTCTCACAACTTAATTTTTTAAAATATCATCCCATCAAAGTCAATTTATACTAGCATTATCTATCTATGTATATTACTTCTAAATATCCTAATAAAGATACAGTTCTTAAGAGTTAAAGGTGTTATATTCCTGTGTAGGTATGTACATAGCTTAACCTTATTGAATATTTTAATTGAATTTATATTTTTATGCTTCTCTTGAGCCTTGTACCTGAAAATCAATTTTCTTAAATTTTTGTCCATGCTCTTTTCATCAGGAATGTTTAAAAGTCCTTTATTTCATTGAGCATACATATTGTTTCCCAGAAAGATTATTCTCTGTTTGCTGGTCATTTCGATTCTTGATTGTAATTTAAGCTCCTTTGCCTTCTGGAGTATCATATTCCAAGCACTCTGAACCTTTTATGTACAAGCTGCTAAATCTTCTGTAATCCTAACTGTGAACCCTTGATATTTGAATTGTGTTTTTTTTTTCCTTCTTACTTGCAGTATTTTGTCCTTGATCTGAGATTTCTGGAATTTGACCATAGTATTCCTAGGAATTTTCATTTTAGGATCTCTTTAAGGAAGTAATCAATGGATTCTTTCAATTATTATTTTACTCCTGGTTTTAGGGTATCAGGGCGGTATTCTTTGATAATTTCTTAAAAGATTTTTTCCAGGCTTATTTTTTTGATCAAGGCTTTCAGATAGTGTAATAATTCTTAAATTATTTCTCCTGGACCAATTTTTTTCAGTTCAATTGTCTTTCCATTGATGTATTTTACATTTTCTTCTATTGTTTTATTGATTTTAGTTGATTTATTCTTGATGTCTCATAAAGTTATTAGTTTCCACTTGTCCAATTCTAATTTTAAAGAAATTATTTTTTTCAGCTTTTGTACCCAGAGAATATAAAGTATGCAACTGTTTCCATTTCATCTCCTTTTATTTGTGAGGAAGAGATGCAACTAGTTGCCAAGATTTCTCTCTCTTTGAACGTGGAATACACATACATGTATAGATACATACCTGTATTTATACATGTGTGTGAGGAATATATGTATGCCTTATATATGTGTATGTGTGTACATATATATGTGTGTGTATATATAAGTATATATCTATGTGTATATATTTTTTCCCTTACACTCCCTGATTGCTTGGGGCTGAAAGTAATACTTTCATTCAGTGTTTTCCCTCCCACTTTACCTACAGTCGTCCTTCCTGCCCTTTAACTACTACCCAGAAATGGGTATAGATGATAAAATTTCTGGTGTCTGGTCTTGTGTTCAGTGGTATTACAGTGGTCCCTCATATTCTATTTCTGAGAAGTCTCCGGGTTGCCTTACTATTTATAGCTTGATTCCTCCTGAAGCTGCTGCTACTACTGTTACCAGGATCTAATGCCTCTATTCTTGTTTTATCTATGTGGGTTCTGGGCCACCCTCTTCCTCTGTCAGAGATTTCTCTTTCTGACTTCTTGTGCTAGAGGAATGTTTCAGTATGACCATTTGTTGGCTCTGTCACTTCCAAATTCAAGTTGAGGCATTGTATTAATGATTTTAGAGGGCACCATTGGGAGAGTTCTCACATCTCTGCCATCTTGGCACTGCTCCCATCTTTTATCTTCCAACGGATCTTCTGGAAATTTGACTTCCGAATGGGATGTATCTTGCATAGGAAATCCTTTAATAGTGATGTTTTTCTGAACCTAATGAAGCACTATTTTATACTTAATGTATTTTTTTGTGGGGCAATAAGGGTTAAATGACTTGCCCGGGGTCACACAGCTAGTAACTGTCAAGTGTGTGAGGCCGGATTTGAACTCAGGTCCTCCTGAATTCAGGGCTGGTGCTTTATCTACTGCTCCACCTAACTGCCCCTTAATGTCTTTTTAATACCCGTTTTTTCCACTGTTATGTGATGGCTGTAAGTCATCAAATATATAAAGTTTCTGATGAATTGAAACTGAACTTCGTCTTAAGGGTAATGGAGAGACACATGCAGGGTCTTCATAAACTGCAACACATGCTTAATAATTATGAAGGAGAAGCTGTGCAAGAGATGCCATTATCAAACTATATAAGTGAAAAACAAGATATTCTTGTGATATGAGAGATAACTGATAGACAAGCCATATGCTTCTCTGATATTCTTATATGGTCAAGAGAAAATAAGGAGGAAGACTCTTAGTATGTTGGACAGAAACCTAACTTTTGGCAGTGTATAACCTTAAATAGTATAACCTTATATTTCAATGTTCATATAATGATAAGTTGTGTTCTACATCATTGCTTCAAACACTCACAGTGTTAAGATCATAGATGGATCTGAGTTTTCATGAGATTATGTTGTCATGACACCTCCAGGTAACCTATTTACATGACATAACATGAAGGAGGAAACAAATGCACATATTATAGCACATGTTTTAGGGCCTCAGAATCTTCTAGTACCCTTCAATTACCTAATGAGCTTCTCCATCATGTAAACCTGACCCTATTCTGCAGAGGTAATTTTGTTATTCAGAAAGACATATTTATTTGTACACTTTATTCCACAAGGATTTCTTGCCACAAAATCCACCTGTTTTTGTATGTAGCATTTAATATTTATTGCCAACAAATCCAACTTCTGTTATTGTAGCATAAACAGGGCTATCTTTTTGGTATTTGGTCCATGTGCATATTAGTGAGCATACATTACCACTCACATCTGCTTTTCTTATCATTTAATTTCTTATTTTCACTAGTCATTTTATTTCCCCTATGTTGTCTATACAGGAAACAAGGAAAAAGACTCTGTTAATTTCTTTCTCTTAGATTTATATTTCTATTCTCCATACAACCTTTAGCAATTTCCTGCAAAGAGATAGGCAAGTTGGGAAATAGAAATATGTGTTTGCCTATCTGAACCTAAGGTCCTATTATCCTTCTTCTATTTGTCATTTTCTTTTAGAACCATAGGGTAGATACTGAAGAGTAGATTGTTTCATACTTGATAGTAATCTCTTAAGAGATCCTGAGTTCAGGAGTCATTTTACCAGGAACCTAGCAGGTGATGTCTTTTTGTCACAGCACCTCTTGAACGTAGAGAATACCATCACCAGACGTATATTGCATCAGGATATACAGATAGGCCAAAAGAAAGCTGAAAACATGCCCTGTCTGTCCAAGAGATCCTGACTGTGTGAGTTGCTTGAACAATGACCATATTAGTGGAATATGAAATATTTGTTCTGTAGTTCAAAAAGTGTGTGTTCCTTTCCTAGGAGATTAAACAAAATATAATGGGTTATTGTTTTATGTTGACCCATTCATATGTATCTTTTGTAAATTCCCTAAGAGGAAATAAAGATCTAGCTGATAATCAGAATACACGATGAGATCCTTTTCTAAAAGTGACCTTGTTAGCTATATCTCTGGGACCATAGAAGTGAACCATATATAATCTTCTTTTTTTTTTAATATATATTTGGCGGGGCAATGAGGGTTAAGTGACTTGCCCACAGTTACACAGCTAATAAGTGTCAAATGTCTGAGGCTGGATTTGAACTCAGGTCCTCCTGAATCCAAGACCAGTGCTCTATCTACTGCATCACCTAGCTGCCCCCCATATATAATCTTCTTAATGATTCCTCCAAGGCTTTATCCCTGGTTGGGCATATGAAATATGACTACTTCCTCCTTCTTCGGAGCCAGGAAAGCCTGACAATTGAGTCTCAGACCATAGGATTAAAAAAAATCCCTTCAGTTATCAGTTCCCTATTCCATAGAACTGGTCTGATCATTATAATTGATCTTCCTTTCAAAGATCTTATGTTTACTATGAGACAAATTTCCTTTTAAAAAGAGTATAGTGTCTGGAACTGGATTGAATGAAGAGTTCAGGCCATTTATGTTTATCAAAGTTGTTTGGGGGCTCAAAATAGTATTATATTCCAAAGATCATAAGTCATAAAATGTTGGTGCTGGAAAAGAAATTAAAGATCATCCAGGGTAAGACTCTTATTTTGTGAATAACAATGCCAAGACAGAGAGAGGAGTTACATGTCCGAGGTCATGAATCAAGTTAGTGACAAAACACTATAGAACCAGTAATTTTGTGATTTTTGCTATTCCATAGCAGCAATCTGTGTCCTTAATGGACTGAAATTGTTATTGTGACAGGATCAGAGTTCAGTCATATAGAACTGTAGACAAGATACACAGCTTTCCAAAATGCCAAGCTGTTCAGAGTGCTAATTTAAAACAGTCCATAGTTTGCTACTTTAGGTTAAATAGAAAACAGATTGAAGAATTTAAAAACCTAGAAAGAGCATTACAGTTTTCCAGGGATTCCTTTGGAAGTGAAGTGGACACTGAGGGTGAATCTACAAGATACATGAGAAGCTCATTTGGATTTGAATTCTCATGGTACTATACCACCCTCAATTAAATATTGAGAGATGATTGTCAAGGTGCTCCATGTCAATTCTGCACTTTAGATAGCTTATTTTTATGGAGGTTTTAAGAGTGGAGTCTTCTTGCCCTATCCTGGAAGCACCATTTACAATGTCTGTGTTGGGATGAATTACATTTTCTCTTTATTTTATTTGAATTTATAAAAAAAGCAAGAATTTTCATAACATAGAACAAAAAAGATGATTGCACATGAAACTGTAAATCTATTATGTACATTTTGCTATGTATTTTAAATATATAACAAACTGCTATGTAAATTGTTTCTTTTTTTTCTTTTCTCCACCCCCCCACCAGAGATGATTGCCATTGGAAATAAATATGCATACATTTATAAAATCATCAGTTCTTTCCTGGATGCAGATAGTTTCTTACTTCTTAGGTCCTTTGTAGTTAATTTGAGTATTTGAGTCACTTAAAAATGTTCTTAAAATAACATTACTGTTACTATATACAAATTTTCTTGGTTTTGCTCTTTTAATTCTTTAATACGTTATGCAAGTACATTCATGTTTTTCAAAAATGAACAGCTCATTATTTCTTACAATACAGTAACATTCCATCATGACCATATATCATAACTTGTTCAGCCATAACCCAGTTAACAGGCATGCCCACAATTTCATTTTCTTAAGCACCAGAAAGAGAGCTGCTACAAATATTTTAGAATATATATGTTCTTTTCTTTTTTCTCTAATCACCCTTGAAAATACAACTAGAAGATGGCAGAAGAAAGGCAGTGAGCTTTCGAACTCATGACACAATAACTCCAAAAAAACATCCAAATAATGCCATAGGAAAATGCCCAGAGCAGCAAAACTCACAGAAGAATGTGCTGAAATCATCTTCTAACCAAGAATGGCTTGGAAGATCAGAAGGAAGGAGCTGCTGTGCTGATACAGGAGTCGAGCCCAACCCCACAGTCACCCTGACACAGATCCAGTCCCAGGAAGGCCTCACTAGAGAAGGAGACCCCCAGAGCCCCTGAATCAGATGAAGCACCAGTGTCACCTGGAACTAAGCTCACAGTCTGGTAAGAGGTCTGAGCCCTGGGCAGGGGGGAGACTACAGGGGTCTATGCTGGTGCTGAGGCAGAACTTGGATTTTTCACCCCTGCAAAGAACCAGGAGTTAGGCTTGAGTAGCAATGGCCCAGGTGGGGGAGGGGCACAGGCTCGTCGGAGCTGACAACCACAACACACAAAGCTGGTTGATTAGCAAGTTGGTCTGGGGCCATCTATGGGCCAGATAACAGGCCAGGTGAGTGAAGAACCTGATCCTCCTTAAATCATACCACCTAGGACTTCTTAAGCTTAGGATACTGCAGCCTGGAAACAGTGCCCCACTTTAAGGAACTAAAAGTCAAGTAAAAGAAAGGCAATATGAGCAGACAGAGAAAAGTGAGGACTATAGAATGTTTCTTCAGTAACAAAAAAGACTGAGGTGCACCCTCAGAGGAAGATGTCAACATCAGGGCCCCTATATCTAAAGCTTTCAAGAAAAATATGAATATGGTCTCACCATAGAGGTGCTCAAAAAGGACTTTGAAGGTAAAGTTAGAGAGGTAGAAGAAAAAATGGAAAGAGAAATGAGGGTGATGAAGGAAAGATATGAGAAAAAAGTCAACAGCTTGAAAAGTCAAATTGGCCAAATGGAAAAGGAGATACAAAAGCTCTCTGATGAAAATAATTGCCTAAGAATTAGGATTGAGCAAATGGAAGCCAGTGACTTGATGAGAAGCCAAGACACAATAAAGCAAATCCAAATGAATAAAAAATAGAGGGCAATGTGAAATATCTTCTGGGAAAAACTGCTGACCTGGAAAATAGGTTCAGGAGAGATAATTTGAAAATTATTGGTCTACCTGAAAACCATGATCAAGGAAAGATCTTAGACATCATCTTCCAAGATATTCTCAGGGAAAATTGCCCTGAAATTTTATAAGAAGTTAAAATAGAAATTGAAAGAATCCATTGATCACCTTCAGAAAGAGATCCCAAAAGGAAAACTCCTAGGAATATTATAGCCAAATTCCAGAGCTATCAGGTTAAGGAGAAAATATTGCAAGCTGCCAAAAAGAAAGAATTCAAGTACTGTGGAGCCCCAGTCAGGATAGCACAAGATCTAGCAGCTTCTACATTAAAGGACCGGAAGGCATGGAATATGATATTCCAGAGGGCAAAGGAAATGGGATTACAACCAAAAATGACCTACCCAGCAAAACTCAGCATAATCTTTCAGCATAAAAAATGACACTTTAATGAAAAAGAAGACTTTAAGATATTTGTGATGAACTGAATGGCAAATTTGGCTTTCAAATACAAGACCCTAGAGAACCATAACCAATTGGAGCTGGGGGCATACCTAGGGTCATACAGTGGGCGATTGTCTTGTGTCTGAGGCCACATTTTGGATGGGATCCCCCTGGGTCCAGGGGTGATACTTTGTCCACTGTGTCACCTACCTAGGTGATGACATCTTTAGGGCTAAATTGAGGGGTGAAGGGAATGCACTGGTGGAGGGGGAAGGGCAGAGGTGAAATCCTACCTGAAAGAAATAGGAAAAAGCTTATGGAGTGGGGGAAGAGATGGGAGAGGAGCAGGGCAGTAAATTAATTTTACACTCATCAGAAAGGGCTCAAAGACCTTAAACTCATCAGAGCTGCTTCAAGGAGGGACTAACACATACACCCAACTGGGTGTACACACTCGACTGGGTGGAGTAATCTCCCTAACCCTGCAGAAAAATAGGAGGGGAAGGGGATAAAAAGAGAGGGTCAAAAGAAGGAAGGGCAGAGTGGGGGAGGGGACAGACAGAAGCAAATCCCTTTGGAAGAGTGATAGAATGAAAGAAGATGGATAATAGAATAAATATCTTGGGGAAGGGAATAGGATGGAAGGGAAACAGTTAACAATAGTAATCATGAAAAAGAGAAAAGGGGGGGGAAATTGTACAAAAATATTTATAGCAACTCTTGGTGGAGGCTAAGAATTGAGAATCAAGGGAATATCCATCAAATGAGGAATGATGGAAAAAGCTGTGTTATATGATTGTAGTGGAATTGTCTTGTGCTACAGGAAATGACAAACAGCCTGATCCCCCCAAAACCTGGAAGGACTAATGAACATTGATATATAGTGAAGTGAGCAGAGCTGGGGGGACATTGTGCATAGTGACAGCAGTATTGTTCAATGAGCAATTGTGAACGACTTAACTACTCTCAGCAATGCAATGATCCAAGATAATCCCAAGGAACTAATGAGGAAGCTTACTATGCACCCCCATAGGAAGAACTGATAAAAAGAATACTTGTGGATTGTACATATATAACCGGGTTGCGATCTTGTGGAGGGGGTGGGAAAGGGAGGGAGGGAGAAAAGTTTGGAATTCTAAATCTTATGAAAATGAATGTTGAAAACTACCCTTACATGTAACTGGAAAAAATAAAATAAATGTTTGTTTCAAAAAAAAAATACAACTAGTATAGGTATTGCTTACCCAAAGGGTATAGGTAGTTTAATAAATCGGGGTATAATTCCAGATAGCTCTCCAAAATGGTTAGATCAGTTTTATGGTGAAATAAAATAATTATAATAACAATGATAAATAACTACTACTACTACTATCAATAAACTGCTGCTGTTGCTTCTAGTAGTAGTAGTAGTAGAAGTAGAAGTAATACTCTTGTATTATTTTGTGATTCTTCATGACTCCATGAACTTCTATTCTTGATGTGCCCTTGGCAAAATCTAGAATGGTTTGCCATTTCTTTCTGTAGTGGCTTACCCATCCATAGGCAAAGAGAGGTTAAGTGACCTCCCCAAATTCAAACAGTTAGGTAGTTTCTGAGACACAATTTGAACTCAGGTCTTCTGGATTATAAATCCAGCATTCTCTCCAATGTACCACCCAGTTTCCCCAGTAATAGTATAGCTATATGTGACAGGCACTGTGCTATAAATATCATATTTGATCCTCATAATAATCCTGCAAAGTAGATATTATTACCCTCATTTTTATAGTATTATCTCTCTGTTTTCCTCTTCCTGGTTTAGGTATCATATTTTTGTTTTAAAAGAAATTTGATTGGGCAGCTAGGTGGTGCAGTGGATAAAACATGGGCCCTGGATTCAGGAGTACCTGAGTTCAAATCTGACCTCAGACACTTGACACTCACTAGCTGTGTGACCCTGGGCAAATCACTTAACCCACCCCCATTGCCCTGCCCCCCCCCAAAAAAAGAATTTGGTTAAACTCATTTGCTTTATTTTTCAAAATAGTTTATATAATATTGGAATTAATTTTTTCTTTAAAAATTTGGTAGAATTTGTTAGTAAATCCGTCAGGTATTGAGGATTTTTTTTCTTATGGAGTTATTTATGACTTCTTCAATTTATTATTTCTAAGTTGGGGATATTTAATATTTTTGTTTCTTTTTCTGGTAAACTGCACAATTTATATTTTTGTAAACATTCATTCACATCATCTAGATGGCCAGACTTATTGGAAAATTTATTCCTAATAATGATTTTAAGTTCCTCTTCATTGATGATGAATTCATTGTTTTGATGTTTGATACTGGTAATTTGTTTTTCTTCTTTCTTTTTATTAAATCAAATTAACTGGGGCAGCTAAGTGGCACAGTGGATAAAGCACCGGCCCTGGATTCAGGAGAAGCTGAGTTCAAATACAGCCTCAGACACTTGACACTTACTAGCTTTGTGACCCTGGGCAAGTCACTTAACCCTCATTGCCCTGCCAAAAAAAACCCACACAAATAAATCAAATTAACTAATAGTTTATCAATTTTACTGTTTTTTTCAAAATATATTCTAATTTTTTCATTCAGTGTTTTTCTTATTTTCAATTTTATTAATATCTCTTTTCATTTTAAATTACATATTTTGGAATTTTAATGTGTTCTTTTACATTTTTTAAAATTGCATGCCCTTGTCATTAATCTTTTCTTTCATATATATATATATATGTGTGTGTGTGTGTGTATAAATAAAAAATTTCCCCTAAGTATGCTTTGGCTACATCCCCTAAATTTTATTATATTTCTCATTGTTGCCATTCACTTTAATGGAATTATTGGGTCTATAATTTGATCTTTACCCATTCATTCTTTAGGATTACAATATTTATTTTCCAATAAATTATAAACCTATATTTCCATGGCTCTTTATTGAATAAAATTTTTATTTCTTCATGATATGAAAAGGATGTATTTAATATTTCTCCTTTTCTGCCTTGGGTTGTGAGGTGTTAATGACCTAATTCATGGTCAATTTTTGTGTAGATGCCAGTTGCCACTGAGAAAAGAGCATATTCCTTTCTATTACTATTCCATTTTCTCTAAGCATCTATCATATCTAATTGTTTTTAAATTTCTATTTCCCTCCTTAACTTCTTTCTTTTTTTTTAATCAGTAAAATGTCCCCTGTAATTTCATTTTGACTAGTTGTCTGGACCCTTATGTTCTGTGAGCTGAGAGCTCTAGGTGTTCCTGATGTTGATTCAGTTGCCCTCAAGAACTTCACTGGCTGGCAGGGATGGGACCTGCTTCTGATTTGGGACAGGGCACTGGATTTGGTTTCTGGCTTGAGCCTCAAGTTTGAGGACATAGGTCCTAACTTCTGGCTTGCATTGGCTATAGGGCCTTGTTCCTGGTTTGCTTAAGTATATATTGCTACTGGCTTGACCAGGTGACATACCATGGACTTTATTCCATTTTCACCTCAGTGAGAGTGAATTTTACTGTCAACCTTCTATGTTGTCTTGAATTGCAAAATTGTTTTAGACGCTCCTTTGTTGGTTCTGCCTATCCAGAATTTATTTTGAGGCATTATATTGAAGTTGTTTGTAAAGAAATTTGGGAAAGTTCAGGTGAGCTGCTGCCTTAATCTACTATCTTGGCTCCACCCTCTTGAATCTATTTTACGTTAGTTATTTAATAAGATAATTCACATTTTCTACACTTCTCATTTTTTTGGACTTGTTTCATTGTTTCTTGATTTCTAATGCAGTCATTTGCTTCTACTTGTGCAATTCTAGTTTTTAAGGAATTATTTGCTTCAGGGAGATTTTGTACCTGTTTTACCTTTTAACATGTCAGTATTTCTGTGCATCTTTTACCAAGCAGTTAATTCTGTTTCCCATATTTTTTTCTTACATTGCCCTCATTCCTTTTCCAATTTTTTTTTCCTCTAGCACTCTTTTTTGTTTGTTTGTTTTTTTAGTGAGGCAATTGGGGTTAAGTGACTTGCCCAGGGTCACACAGCTAGTTAAGTATTAAGTGTCTGAGGCCGGATTTGAACTCAGGTACTCCTGACTCCAGGGCCGGTGTTCTATCCACTGCGCCATCTAGCTGCCCCCTCTAGCACTCTTATCATTTTTTTTTCTTTATCACTTTTAGGAATTTCTGGTGGATTTGGTTGCAATTAGCATTTTTCTCTGAGGTTCTTTTTATGGATGTGGAGGGCTCTTTCCTCAATGAGTCTTTTGGCATTGTCTTGGATGATTGTATTGCTGAGGAAAGCTAAGTCTATCACAGTTGATCATCACACAATATTTTAATACTGTGTAGAGTATTCTGTTGGTTCTTCTCATTTCTCCCAGGATCAATTCATATTACCCTTTCAGGTCTTTTTCTAAAATCTACCCATTCATCATTTCTGACAGCACAATAGTATATGTGTATGTGTGTGTATGTATATATATAATTATGTATATGTATGTAAATACACATGCATATATACACATATACATATTATATATATACATATATATCCACTCATTTTTTAGGATTACAATATTTATTGACCAACTTGTTCAGCCATTCCCCCATTCATAGCTTCCACTCAATTTGCAATTCTTTGCCACCACAAAAAGAGTTGTTATAAATATTTTTGTAATTGTGATCATTTACGTCTTTTTTATGATATCTTTGGGATATAGATCTAGAAGTGGCATTATCGGTCTAAGGGTATGCACAGTTTTATAGCCTTTGGGGCATGGTTCCAAATTGCTCTCCAGAATGTTTGGGATCAGTTCACAAGTCCACAAAGAGTGCATTAGTGTTTCACTTTTCTCACATCTTCTCCAACATTTATCATTTTCTTTCTTTTTGTCATATTAGATAATTGGATAGGTATGAGGTAGTACCTCAGAGTAGTCTTAATTTGCATTTCTCTAATCAGTAGTGACTGAGAACATTTTTTTGCCATATGGCTGTAGATCGCTTTAATTTTGTCATCTGAATACTGTCTGTTCATAGCCTTTGACCATTTCTCAATTGGGGAATAACCTGTATTATTATATATTTGATTCAGTTATCAGATTAGGCCTTCATTAGAAAGACTGGCTGGCAATTTGGAATTATGCCCAAAGGGTTAGGGTTAGCTGTGTATACCCTTTGACCCAGAAATACCACTTTTGGGTCTTTTTCCCAATGAGATCATATAAAGGGGAAAAGGACCCACATGTACAAAAATATTTATAGCTACTCTTTTTGTGGTGGCATCAATTGGGGAATAGCTGAACAAGTTGTGTTATATGAATGTAATGGAATTATATTGTGTTGTAAGAAAACTATGTGCAGGAGGAGTTCAGAGAAACCTGAAAGGACTTGCATGAACTGATAATGAGTGAGATGAGCAGAACCAGAAGAACATTGTACACAGTGTCATCAACATTGTGTGTTGATCAACTGTGATGGACTAGATTCTTCTCACCAATGCAATGGTACAGTAGAGTTCCAGGGTACTCATGATGGAAGGGGAACTCCAAATACAGAAAATAGAAAAAAAAGAACTATGGAGTATGGATGCTGATTGAACAATATTACTTTTTTTGTTTTTGGTGCTGTTTTTCTTTTTTGAGGTTTTTCCTTTTTGTTCTGACTGTTCTCTTGCAACATGACTAATGCAGAAATATGTTTGAAGTTATATATATATATATATATATATATATATATATGTGTGTGTGTGTGTGTGTGTGTGTGTGTGTGTGTGTGTATGTATGTATATATAACCTGTATCAGATTATCTGCTGTCTAGGGGAGGCAGGAAGGGAGTGGAGGGAGGGAGAAACATTTGAAATTGGAAATCTTATAAAAACAAATGTTGAAAACTATCTCTACATATAACTGGAAAATAATAAAATTATTTTATTCAAAAACAAGACTGGCTGTAAAAATTGTTTTACAGCTTTCTGCTTTCCTTCTAATCTTGGTTGCATTGGTTTTGTTTATACAAAAGCTTTTAAATTTGACACAATCAAAATGATCCATTTTTGTATTTCATAATGTTCTCTATCTCATTCTTGGTAAAAAAAAAAATTCTCCCCCTCTCCATAGATTTGACAAGTAAATTATTCCTTCCTTTTGTAATTTTCCTCTGTTATCAACCTTTATGTCTAGATCATGTATTCATTTTGACTTGACTTTGGTGTATGGTATAAGATGTTGGTCTATGCCCAGTTTCTGGCATACTGTTTTCTTGTTTTCCCTGTAATTTTTATCAAATAGTGGGTTCTTATCCCAGAGGCTGGAGTCCTTGGATTTTTTTTTTAAAGGAGATTGGTATATTCATTTATTGCCATGTTTTGTGTGCCTAATTTATTCCATTGATCCACCACTCTATTTCTTAGCTAATATCAAATAGTTTTTTATGATTGCTCCTTTATAATTTAGTTTTATATATGGTCCAGCTAAACCACCTTCCTTTGCATTTTTTTTCATGAATTCCCTTAATATTCTTGACCTTTTGTTCTTCTAAATTCATTTTGTTATTATTTTTTCTAGCTCTATGAAAGAATTTTTGTTAGTTTGATATCACACTGAATAAGTAAATGGATTTAGGAAGAATCATTATTTTTATTATATTATCTTGGCCTATCCATTAGTAAGTGATATTTTCCAGTGTTTATATTTGATTTGATTGTGCGAAGTTTTTTGTAATTGCTTTCATGTAGTTCCTGTGTTTGTCTTGGCAGATAGACTCCAAAATATTTTATATTTCCTACAGTTATTTTAAATGGAATTTCTCTCTTTCTATTTCTTGCTGCTGTGCTTTGTTAGTCATATATAGAAATGCTGATGATTTATGTGCATTTATTTTATATCCTGCAACTTTTCTAAATTTGTTAATTGTTTCAAATAGTTTTTTAGTTGATTCTGTAGGATTCTCTAAGTATACCATCATATCATCTGTAAAGAGTGATAGTTTTGTTTCTCCCTTGCTTATTCTAATTCTTTCTATTTCTTTTTCTTATTGCTAAGGCTAATATTTCTAGTACAATATTGAATAATAATAGGGATAATGGACATCCTTATTTAATCCCTGATCTTATTGGGAATGGTTCTAATTTATCCCCCTTAAATATATTGCTTGCTTCATTGTGTATGATACCTTTTAGCAAGATGTAGTTTGCTTCCTGATCTTTTTAAGTAGGTAATTTTCTACTTATGCTTTGTCTGAGATAATGATTGCTACCCCTGCTTTTTTTTTAATGCAGCTAAAGCATAATAACTTTTGTTCCAGCATTTTATCTTTACTCTGTGTGTATCTCACTGCTTCAAATGTGTTTCCTTTAAACAACACATTTAATGATTCTGATTTTTAATCCACTCTGCATTTACTTCAGTTTTATGGGAAAGCTCATTCCATTCACATTCAGTTATGATTACTAACTGTATTTCCATGAATCCTATTTTCTCCCTTGTTTATACTATTCTTTCTCCTTCCACCCAGTCCCTTCCCACCAGTGTTTTCTTCTGAACATCACCTACCTCAATCCACTCTCCTTTCTATAGGTCCCACATCCCTTTTGCTCTTTCCTCTTTTGCCTCCTAGCTTTGCCCTTCCCTCTATCAGCCCCACATTCTTTCTCTTTCCCCTTTCCCTTCTCACTTCCCTATAGGGTAAGTTAAAATTCTATGCTCAACTGAGTGTGTATGTCATTTCCTCTTTGAGCCTAATCTACTGAGAGTAAGTTTGAAATAATGCTTACCCCTCCTTTCTTTCTTTCTATTGTAATAGATCTTTTGTGCTTCTTCATGTGATGGTATTCACCCCATTCTTCCCTCCCTTTCCTCTTCTCCTGGCATAATCCCTTTTGGTACCCCTATTTTTTTTAATATCTTCATATCAAAATAAGCCTATATCCACACTCTCTTTCTCTGACTAATCCTCCTGGCTTAATAGAGATATAGTTCTCAAGAGCTACAAATATCTTCTTCCCAAATAGGGAGAGAAACCTTTTAATCTTATTGAATAACATGGTTTGTTTTCTTTCTTTTCTGCCTTGTTTTATTTTTTGTGCTTCTCTAGAGAAGCACAAATTTTTGCAGATTGAATTTTCTCTTCAGTCCTGGGCTTTTCTTTAGGAAAGTTTTAAAGTCCCCTATTTCATTGAATGCCCATCTTTTCCCCTGAAAGCTTCTGATCAATTTTGAAGAGTAGTATATTATTGGTTTTAATCCAATTTCCATTGCCTTCTGGAATATCATATTCTAAGAACTCAATTCCTTTAAATTTGAGGCTTCCAGTTTCTGTGTAATCCTGATAGTTGCTCCTTGATATTTAAATTGTTTCTTTCTGGCTACTTGCAGTATTTTCTCATTTATATGATAATTCTGAAATTTGACTACAATATTCCTTCGAGTTTTCTTTTTGGGGTGTCTTTAAGGAGGTGTTTGGTTGATTCTTTCAGTGACTATTTTTTCCTCTGGTTCTAAGACATTGAGGTAGTTCTCCTTGATAATATCATGAAGTATGCTGCCTAGGCTCTTTTTTTTCATGGTCCTCAGGTAGTCCAATTATTCTTAAATTATCCAATCTGGATCTATTTTCTGAAGAGGTATTTTAGGGTTTCTTCAACATTCATATATATTTGAACTCAGGTCCTCCTGAATCTAGGGGCAGTGCTTTATCCACTGTGCCACCTAGCTGCCCCCAACTTTTATTTTTTTTATTTGACTTTTACTTCTTCTTGATGTCTCATTGAATCATTCATTAGCTTTTATCTGCCCAATTCTTATTCTTAAAGATTTTCCCCAGTCAGCTTTTGTGCCTCCTTTTCCATTTGTCGAATTGTATTTTAAAGGCAAAATTTTC
The DNA here is from genome assembly GCF_019393635.1 of Dromiciops gliroides. NCBI lineage: Eukaryota > Metazoa > Chordata > Mammalia > Microbiotheria > Microbiotheriidae > Dromiciops > Dromiciops gliroides. Next base: position 65,504,736 of record NC_057862.1, read on the forward strand.
TTTTTCCAAGCTATTGACTCTCTTTTGTATAACTCCCATTTCTTTTCCCAAGTTTTCTTCTACCTCTCTTATTTGGTTTATAAAGTCCTTTTTGATCTCTTCCAACAAGGCTTTTTGGTCTTGAGACCAATTCCTCTTTCTTTTTAAGTTTTCACATGTAGGTGTTTTGACATTGTTATCCTCCTCTGAGTTTATGTTTTGATTCTGCCTGTCATCATGGTAATTTTCTATAGGGACCTTTCTTTCCTGTTTCTTATTCATATTTTAGCCTATTTGCTGTCTTTCAAAGTTGAGCTCTGCTTGGTACAGCATGTACTATACCAAGCTTCTTTTGCTGGGGCCAGGGTCCCAGTCCTTGACTTTCTGCTCTGAGACTTCAGTAGCTTGCAGCTTGCTCACAGAATTGAGTGGTCCAGCCTAATTGTGCCTGTTTGGTGGTGGATACTCCAGGTAACAGATTTCCTTCTGGTTTGGGATTCGGGGCCTTACAACTGGCCTTGATGAGTAGGACAATGGGTCCTGAGCTGCTGATCTATACTTTGGCTAAGAGTCTTCTGCTGGCTTACCCCCAGCACCCTTTGTGCTGAACTGTACTCCCCTTTTACCCAGATGATACAAATCTTTCCTGAAGACCTTCTAGGTTATCTGAAGCTGGAATATTGATTCACTACATCTTTTTGTAGGTGTTTTAGCCAGGATTACTAGAGGCAACTAGGCGATGTAAAGAACATTCTTTCAGTGGGCATTTTTATTGTCACTTTTTTCCTATTGCTTGTTCATTTTTCAACCTATTTCTTGACTTTGAACTTCATGTAAAAGTTCAACTCTGCTGATGTGGCCAGGTTTTATATTCTTGGATTCAAAGGATCACAGCAGAGAATAAGTGCAGCCATGAAATGAAAAGACTTTCTTCTTAGAACAAAAGCTATGGCCAATTTAGAAGGCATACAAAAATCAAATAAATCACCTCACTGACAAAGGTCTGTATAGTCAACAATATGCATTTTTCCAGTAGAAATGTATGGCTATGAAAGTTGTAATATAAGGAAAGCTGAGTGTTGAAAAAAATCAACATTTTTCCATTATGGTTCTTCAGAAGGCTTTTGAGAGTCCCTTGGACAGCAAGGAGGTCAAATCAGACAATATTTAAATGTTTTACTTCATTCTAAGGTCAAATGGTGAAGCTGAAGTTTAAATACTTTGGCAAGTAATGATAAGACAGGCCAAGTTGGAAAAGATCATGATTTGGATAAAGATTCAAGGCAAAAGGAAAAGGGGACAGCAGAAGATAAGGTGGATGTATAGCATCATGAAAATAACAAAAATGAACTTGGATAAACACTGAGAGATAGTGGAGATTATAAGGATCTGGTGTGCTATGTTCAATGGGTTCATGAGGAGTCACACATGACTGAATGCCTGAAAAACAAATGTTATCGCATTTTTTTTTCTTCTGAGCTCTTATAAACCTTTAGCATTGTTGGTAGCCCCGTTCTTCTTGATACTCTCTTCTCCTTGGGCTTTTGTAACACTGATCTCTTTTTGTTCTCCTTTTACCTGTCTGACCACTCCTCTGTTTCCTTTGTTTGATATTAACCAATATCACATACCGACTATGTTGGGATCTCCCAAAGTTCTAGCTTCACTTCTCTTTCTAAAGTATTTCCCTTGGTGATTTCAACGGGTCCTATGGATTCAATTATGATTTATATACAGAATATTCTGAGATCTGCTTGTTACGCTTTAACCTTTATTCTGTTCTGCCTGCTAGAAAACTTGAATTTGATATTCCACAGATATCTTAAACTCAAAATGTACAAAACTGAATTCTTTTTCCAAAACCTTCACTATTCATAACATTCTTCTTATTATAAATGATACCACCATCCTCCCAGTCGCACAGGCTTATAAACTAGGTGTGATCTTCATTTTTACTTCCCATATCCAATCATTTGTAAAATCTTGTTTCAGTATTTGTTACTTTTCTACTATATGCCCTTCTCCTTTGAAATGGTCTCTACTATGATGCAGGCCCTTATTATCTCATGCCTGGACTATTGCATTAGCTTTTATGTTGGTATTTTTGCCTCAAGTCTCTCTCCACTCTAATACATCTTCTGCTTATGTGTCAAATTGATGTTCCTCAAATGCAGATCTGATCATATCACTCCTCACAGTAAAATACTGTAGTAGATCCCTGTTACCTACAAGATGAAATATAATTTTATATTTGTTCTTAAACCCTTAGTGATCTTGCCTTTTCCAACTTTCCTGGTCTTTGTTATATATCACTCCCCTTCACATATAATAGAAATTCAGTGACATTGGTCTCTTTGTTATTCCTCACACAAAACACTAAATCAACTAATTAAAAGCATTTAAACTGCCTGTCCTCCATTGCTAGAATACCCTCCCTCCTCCTATCTCCCCTCTAACTTTCCTCAATTCTTTCAATTCTTGGCTAAAATCCACCCTTCTTCAAGAACACTTTTCTACTCTTTCTTAATCTTAGGTTAGGTTTTTGATGGCTTAGAAATAGTTTAAATAGCAATTGTTTTCTTTTCTGGCCAGAAACTTTAAAAGTCTTTTTACTCCCAGCTTGATACTTTTTGTGATGGATTAGGCCAGCTTTTATGTAAATTCCTACCTAAACCATAGTCACTGAAAGGGCATTGCCTCAGACAAACTGAAGTCTGAGAAAGACACTTGCTTTTAGAAATTATAAATAGTGAGGTCACCTCCAGAATCTTGGACCATCACAAGTCATCTCACCACTGTACTTTGATAACTAGAGAAAAGAGTAAGTCTGATGATTTTGCAAAGCTATGCCTCATTTAAATACAATTCATACACAAGTTAAGACATCACCCTCATGGTGTCAGTGGTCCTCTTTGTGGTAAAGTGGATTTTGAAGGACCACCCCTTTTCGGGAGGAGACCGTGAGGAACAGTCGTGTGCGTCTGCTGCTGCCTGGGAGAGCATGGCCAAGCATGCCGTACTTCCAGAACACCAACTTAAAACTGCGTAGTAGAATGGAAGTTCTGACTCGGTCTCGCACACTTGGGCTTCTGAGTTTAGCAGTGGTGCATTCTGGTGGTCAGCTCTGGTTCTCAGTCTGGCAGGCAGTTTTGGGATTTGGTGAGTTTTATAAAAGAATATAGACTAAGCTTAGATCTAATATCATTCATTTGTATTTCTTCTTTCCCATTTCCCTAATCAGTATCACCTGTTTGTTGCCCAAACAATAAAAGCTAATCCCTCTCTGATTAAAGCTCAGAGGCTTCTTTTCTTACTGATCTGGGAGATATATAGGGGAAAAGTTAAAGGGGGAGTTTAATGCTCTTAAATCCAATTTTAAATCTCACATCTTCAAGAACTACAACAACAAACTTAATGTTTTTCCTCTGAGGTTGTTGCCAGGTAATCTGCAATATAGCTTAATTGAACATAGTTGTTTCCATATCATCTTTCCCATAAGACTATGAGCACCTGAAGAATGGAGACACTTTTATTTGTTCTTTGTATTTTGCCTTTCTTTGTAGTCTCAATGATTAGCACAGTACCTGGAACACAGTAAAGAATTAGTAAATGCTAACTGAATTGACTTAAAATACAAATGAGTAAACTGAATCTGGGAAAGGTTAAATGACTTGTCCAGGGTTACATGGCTAGTAAATAGTGAAAAAGAGGGGTTTTACTCAAGTAAAGTTTGATTCCAAATGGAATATTCTACCTATAGCATGACCTAGACACCTCAGTTTCTTCAGCCATAAATAAGTGGAGGGCAGAGCCAAGATGGCAGAGGAAAGCAGTAAGTGTTCAGACCTCCTGACACAATTAATCCAAAAATTAAAAAAAAAAAACACCTTCAACCACAGCCAGAAGACAACTCCTGGAGCAGCAGAACGCACAAAAAAAAAAAAATAGCTGAGATTATTTTCCAGCCAAAGACACCTTAGAAGTTCAGCAGGTGGGGGAGCCGGGCTGGGAGCATAGTCCAACCCCTCAATTGCACTGACAGAGATATAACCCCAGGCAGGTTGTGTAAGAGAAACTTACCCCCAGTCTCTGACAGTGCCAACATCTTCTGGAACTAAGCTCACAGTCTGGTGAGAGGTTGGAATGGCTGGCTGGGGCGGGGGGGGGGGCAGGATATATATGGGTGTTTATGCAGGAGCTAAGGGGAGATTTGGATGTCCTATCCCAGTGGGGAACCAGGAAGAAACCTTGACTGGTGGCAGCCCAGATGGGGGAGGGGTGTAGGCTTGTCAGAGCTTGCAACCACAGCACACTAAGTTTTGTTGCCTAGTTGATTGGCAAGTTGGCCTGGGGCTATCTATGGACCAGAGAAAGGGCCAGGTGAGTGAATAAACTTCCCCTCATTAAATCATAACACATGGGACACCCTGAAGCTTGGGGAAGTATATCCAGGAAGCAGGACCCCACACTAACAAAGAGTTTTTTAAAAGTCAAGAAAAAGACAGGCAGGATGAGCAGGCAAAGAAAGCTGCAAACTATAGAAAGTTTCTTTACTGACAAGGAAGAGAGAGGTGCATGTTCAGAAGAGGATAGCAACATCAGGGCCCCTACATCTAAAGCTTCCAAGAAAAATATGAATTGGATTTAGGTTATGGAAGCACTCAAAAGGGACTTTGAAGATAAAATTAGAGAGGTAGAGGAAAAAATGGCAAGAGAAATGAGGGAGATGCAGGAAGGATTTGAATCAAAAGTCAACAGCTTGAAAAGCCATGGGAAAAGGAGATACAAAAGCTGTCTGAAGAAAATAACTGCCTAAGAATTAGGATTGAATAAATGGAAGCTAGTGACTTTATGGGAAACCAAGGCACAATAAAATAAATCCAAAGGAATGGAAAAATAGAGGGCAATGTGAAATGTTTTTTTATTTTATTATGAAAGTATTTTATTTTCCAGTTACATGTAGAGATAGTATTCAACATTTGTTTTTATAAGATTTCTAGTTTCAAAATATTTTTCCCTCTGTCTCCTCCCTCCCCCATCCCCAAGACAGAAAGTAATCCGAATAGGTTTTATATGGACAATCACATTAAACATATATCTGCATTAGTCTTGCTGTGAAAGAAGAATAAGTGCTAAAAGGAAATATCTCAAGAAAGAAAAACAGCACCAAAACAAATGAAATAATGTGGTTCAATTTGCATCCATATTCCACAGTTCTTTTTTTTCTGGATTTGGAGAGCATTTTCCATCATGAGTCCTTTGGAATTGTCTTGTACCATTGTATTACTGAAGTGATAAAATAATGGGATTTAGCAGATACTCAAAGACCCACCTGGAGATTAATCTAAACTGATTGAATCAAGTGAGAGTGATTGACTGCTGATTAGCCTACTTCAAAATTAACTAGATTGTAATCACACCTGTCTAGACCATAAGAAGTTGTTGTTCTCAGAAGCTAGACTTTGGACTTAACTTCAAGTTCAGTGAACCAATGGATGTGGAGGATGCCAACCAATCATCTTGAAGCAGTGTGTAAGGACCGCCTCTGTTCCAGACCTATAAAAATCTTCCACAATCAGTTTGCTAGAGAGTTCCTGATTAAAGCAGGCTTGTGGAGGAGGACTTCAGGAAGAACCCAACTAGACCGGAACTCTAGGGTAGGTAGTACTTTTTTTTCTTCTGAACTCCTTGTGAATACCTCTATGCTTTAATAAATGTTTAATGCCCAAAGACTTGTGCTGAAGCTTCTAATTTAAGGTGACCACAATTTAGATTTTAAACATCACACTGAGAACAATCAAGTCCATCAGCATTGATCAACACATAATGTTGATGATACTGTGTACAATGTTCTCCTGATTCTGCTCATCTCACTCATCATCAGTTCATGCAAGTCCTTCCAGGTTTCTCTGAAATCTGCCTGCTCATCATTTCTTATTGCACAATAGTATTCTGTTACATTCATATACCACAACTTGTTCAGCCATTCCTCAATTGATGGGCAACCCCTCAATGTGAAACATCTCCTTGGAAAAACTGCTGAATTGTAAAATATATCCAGGAGAGATCATTTGAAAATTATTGGACTACCTAAAAACCATGATCAAAATAACAGTTTAGACATCATCTTCCCAGAGATTGTCAGGGGAAAATGCCCTTATATTCTAGAAGCAGAAGGTAAAATAGAAATTGAAAGAATAAATAAACAAAGGATATAAAGTCAGTTTCCAGAACAAGAAATCAAAATTTTTAATATTCTAACAATCATATAAAAGGTTCTAAGTAACCAAATAGAGAAATACATCTTAAAAATTATTAAATACAACCATATTGCTATCAGATTGGCTAACATAACAGAAAAAAAATGGCAAATATGAGAGGGGACGTGGAAAAATAGGTACAATAATGCACTGTTGGTGGATCTTTAAACTGGTTCAACCATTCTGGTGAATAATATGGAATTTTTTCCAAAGGGCTATAGGATTTTACATAACTGTTAAGCCACTCATACATTTAGTAGGTCTGTATCCTAAAGAGATTCAAGGAAAAAAGAAAAGGGACTCTATGTACAAAAATATTTATGGTAGTTCTTTTTCCAGTGGCAAGGAACAGGAAATTAGGGTGATACTCATCAAGTGGGAAATAACTAGACAAATTTTGGCATATAATTGTGATAGAATACTACTGTGATATAAAAAATGATGAAGGGAGTGTTGCAGAAACAAATCTCAGAAGGTTTATGTGAACTGATGTTAAATCTAATGAACAGAACCAGGAAAACATATATAGTAACAACAATATTACAATGATGATCAACTGTGAAAGACTCAGTTACTCTGAAGAAGACAATGATCATCTATGTGTTTGTATTTATATATATATATATATTTGTGTGTTTATATTTATATATACAAATACATATGTGTATATCCACATATATAATGCATATTTGTTTGATTTACACTTTAGTTTGAGTTCAGACAATTGATACAGAAATAAGCATTTTTAAAAAATACAAACTCCTGGATTAATCACATAAAATTATATATAATTGCTAATGATAACTAATGAGAATCCAATAATAGTTTTGCAGAATCAATCAAAATTTTTATTTTTCTTCTATTTTCCAGTTACCAGATATAAAAACAAATACCTAAAACATCCCTTACCTCCAATACTTTACATTTTATCAGAAGAAATATATTAATACATAAATATATAGGTATATAGATATTAATGGATAAAAATGAATAGATTGCAGTTTCAGAGGAATAATAGTAGAAATGATGGAGTCAGGGGAAAAAATCTTCATGTCAGAACAGAGATTTGATTTCAATTTAAGGAAACTAGAGATTCAAAAAAAGGATTTACCCACAAAGGAGATAGCCTGTACAAAGGCATGGATTTGGAAGATAGTGTATTTTGTATAAAAATACCAAGAAAGCCAGTTTGACTTGACCAGAAAGCATATTAAGGTCAATGATGATGTATCAGGCTTTGGAAATTATGATGTTGCCAGATTAAGAAGGAGAAACTATAAAAGAAACATTTGCATTCCCTAAAAGAAACTCATTTTCAATCCTTTTAAATGAATCAAGAACTATACTGCATTTGAAAGCAAAATATGGCCTTTATGAATATTGTCCTATATTATAGAACCAACTTAAAAAATATTCTGATATTTCATTTGGATCCACTAAAAAATAATACATTTCTAATCTAATAGATAATATCCAGAGATCTAAGGAAATACATTGTTAATTGTCTTTAGAAAAAAAACACACAAAACCAAAGAACTGTGGTAAAAATTATTTGTGCTAAAGATTAACATCGGAAGTTTTAGCTGAATCATTTGGGAGATAGTGCATGCTACTGAAGTGGCTTTTGAAGGACCTCCCCTTTTGGGGAGGAAAATACAAGGAACTTCCAGGATGCCAACTTAAAAAACTGAGGTCAGGAATGGAAGTTCGCTCTCTCTGGCTGTTAACTTAGCCATGGCAGTGCTTGGGTGAGGGGAGTTCGGAAGCATGTGGTTGGTGTTTGATCTTGGGTGTGCTGGTTCATGGCCTGGCAGGCAGTTTGGGATTCAGTGAGTTTTATAAAGGAAAATCCTAAATTCCTTTAAACCAGCTTAATCTCTGGGATCGAATAGACTAAGCTTAGATCTAAGACTATTCATCTGTATTTCTACTTCATATTTCCCTAATTGGTTTCACCTTTGTTGTCTAATTAATTCCCAAGCAATAAAAACTAATCCCTCACAGATTAAAGCTCAGAGGCTCCTTTTCTTATTGGCCTGGGAGATATATATATATGGGAAAGTTCAAAGGGGGAGATTAATGCTTCATATATTCAATTTTGAATCTCACAGAACCAAACAAGACAAACTGGAATTTAGCACTTATAAAACACATGAAAAGATAGAACTGTCAGTACCTGATGGTGTCCAGCATAAAATGAAATGTTTTTGACTATACTAACATAAGTTTAATATCTTCAAATATACTAATGCATTTCTACCTAATGTAATGCATACATTGTTGACAGAACCTGTTCTTTGTTTGTTTTTTCCCCTTTATGCCTAACTCAGAATGCCAGAACTCTGTCAACACTATGTAAGGCATGGTGTCTTATTAAAGAATAGGAAAAGTGATAGAGTTCATTAATTGAATGAAAGGTTGACAACATCCAAAAGCTACAAGTAGCCTCTTGCAATCATTGTTTTTGCCTCCCTTTAAATATGAAGCACGTGCATATGACATTGACAATGGCAATTGTATGTGCCAAATTAATTACTTTTTTATGATTTCAAAGCAATTACAGAAAGGTCACAACTGGAACAAAGAGAAAAGAACTGATTCTGAGGATCCTATAAACAGATTGGTCTATACTGACTCAATTCTTAAAGAGGCAGCATGAGGTAATTGACAAGAGTTGTAGACTTCATCTGGAAGACCCGGATTCAAATATTTTTTGTTAGCAATGGATATGCGGCCAGGGGATAATCACTTAATATTTCCTCAGACTCAATGTCATCCTCTATAAAGTGAGGTGGTTGGACTCAGAGACTTCTAAGTTCCCTTCTGATTCTTCATTTGAAGATTACTCTTTCATATTACAAGCTGATGGTAAACAGATGTCCCTGTCAACTTTGTTTTATGAATACCAACTGAATTAGATAAGTTACAGGAGATTTTAAATGTCAGCATCAATTTGACCTCACTTATAAATATGTGTCTGTTTGGATTTTACATTTTAAGGGACAATTTTACTTGATGAAAATGTAAATGTGATTAAAAACATTCAAAGATATTTTATGAGACATGGTAATAGCAAAGTTTGATTACTATTCCTGCTCTTTTGCAGTCCAATGAATCCAATATGAAAATTTATTCTATATCGAAACTTTCCTAGGCACTAGAGACACAAAGACAAAAAGAAACAAACAAACAAAAAATCCTTATTATCAAAGTGTTTGCATTCTGCTGGGGGAAGGAGATGCAAATAAAATTATATATCATAATTTGAGAAGTGGTTAGGTGGCCCTATGGATAGAGCGCTGGCCCTGGGGCTAACAAAACTTAAACTTAAAGCCAAGCTCAAACACTTACTATCTCTATTACCACGGGTAAGGCATTTAATCTCTACCTGCCTCAATTTTCTCATCTGTAAAATGAATATTATAGCAACTTTCTGCCAGAATTATTATTAGGATAAAGCAGATTTAATATTTTGTAAACATTAAAGCATTATACAAATGCTGGCTGTATTGTTGTTGTTGATGATGGTCACCATCATCATCATTGTTATGAGGGTGAAAAGTAAGAAGTAGAGCATCAGAAAAGGCTTCCTGTAAGAAATGATTTATAATCTGAGTCCTGAAGGAACCTCATGAGTCTGAGAATTGGAATTGAAGAGAGAGTATATTCTAGGTATTAGGTGCAAGCTGTAAAAAAAGAATACATGTGACAAAATGGAATGTAAAATTTGAGGGCCAACAGACATGCCAGTTTGTTTGAAATATAGATTGTCTGAGTTAAAACATGGTAGAAGATATGCATATCTGAGTATGGTTTCTAATATCCAGGTTAAAACATTTTTCATTTTGGTTACACAACTTTGTATAGTACTTGGCATTTGAAGAGTAATTTGTAAACACTACTAAATAGATTTCAATTTGCATTGGGATGGCTGGGTGACTCAGTGGCACAGGGCCTGGAAACAGGAAGATCTGAATTCAAATCTGGCCTCAGACGCCTACTAGCTATATGACTACTGTAAGTCATTTAATCTTATTTTCCTCATATCCTTATTTGTAAAGTGAGCTGGAGAGGAAATGGCTTATCACTCCACTATCTTTGCCAAATTAAAAACAAACAAACAACAACAACAAAACTAAACTGGATCACAAAGAGTCAGATACAACTAAAAGAATTCAAATATTTGCATTGACTATCATTACTCTCTGGGTGTTGGCCCATATAAAATGTGTTCATGATCTCAGGTCAATAATCCATGAGACATACATGCATATTGCATAATCAGACTGTATTCCAAGCACTATAATTGTCTTCCTTATTAAAAAGGTTAGAAAGAGATGTGGGTACATAGTGCCTTCAACATATGAGATATCAACAGACATTTGTTTTTGATAATTATTAATGAGGGCCCTGTCTTTAAAGCATGACTGGATTTACACTTTCTCATTGTTTAAATGGACTATATACCACATTCTCTCTCTGCTGCTAGTCCAGTATGTGTAATTTTTTGGGAAAGAAATTCAGACCATGAGTTTCAGACAAAGGGAATATGATTGACTATTTGATAAAAACTCTTTTCATTGGCCAAGGAGCTGGCAGGACTAAATACAATCTAGAGACTGAGCCAAAACTGAGGCTAAATATGAAATGTTTGATCATGCAATCTCTATTATTTTCTTTCTTTTCCAGGGGCTCTACAAGTGAAAAAGATGCCTTGCTGTGAGATTTGGGAGCTGGGGACCCATGCCCACTCAATTGATCTGCGTATATGAATGAATGGTGCTTTGTTTCTTTTGTTTATTGTTTTATGGTGTTACGTTAATAATTTTCCTAGATGGGAGCAACCAGATGACTGGTTCAACTAGAAGATGCATCAAAGTCATCTGAGGTTGTTACACTAACAATGCCATTATGAGAATGTACAACAGTATTGCATTACCTACTTATAAAACTAACAGAGACCAATCTTTACTCTAAAAAAATAGATTCAAAGTAATAATGTTTCTTATTATAGCCAATACAATGAAGACCCAACCCTGACGAGTATTTGACTCAACCTAGAAGTATATTGACCTGCCAGCCTGGTACTATACACTTTAAGGAGCTATCCCAGCTGAATAATAAAGAGCCTCACCTCAAAGCTAAATTGTTGGGGATTCCTCAAAGGCAGAAACAGATTCTCAAATTCAGGAATTTTGAAGCATCTTTCAGCATCATACAATTTTTTTTTAAATTTTCTATTTTAGAACCTTTGTTATTTAAGTTTGAGATCATTCTATATAGGAACCTGGTAAAGGTTTTTAGGGGTGGTTTGGTTGAGAGAGAACTTATTCTAGCATGAGAAGAAATAATTTATGCCAACCACTTTAAACTTAAGCCCTTTACCATTACGGGAGAGTCTACTTTCATTTGGCAGAGGGTGGAGGAATGAGGGATATTTTTTGTGACTTAATCCTTTCTATACTTCCCCAGCAAATAATGCTTTGTAAAAACTAATCTATATTAGCTGGCAAACTGATACTGCAGTGGGCATACCATATAGGGTGTCTTGGGTAATATTAGAAAACCTAGTCCCTCAGTGTTACCTAATGATTTACCCTTAGTTTGGAAGTAGTTATGTATTATGGATATCTGGTCTTCCAATGTAAAGGGAGGTGAAGAGATTGAGCCCAATGTAGGTGCTACAATTAAATTAGGATGATGACAAGAAATGAAATAACTATGAAGTTATTGAACCTATGCAAATTATCTGAGCAGCTTTAAAATCCCTTAGGGGTCAATCTTTTTGTTGAAAGCAGCAAATTTGTTTTCAAAGTTGGGATTCAGAATTGTTGAAGCTATACAAATATGCAAAAATCCAATGCCTCAATTCTTTCAATCATTTTGATCCTATGGAAATGAAGAATGTAGCAGGTGTCACTAAAGCAGTAATAAAGGGGGCTGTGGAAAATGAGCACAGGATTGGGAAACATCCTTGGCCTAAAACATTGATTGTTTAAAGAAAAGATGATGCATAGGGATGTAGAAGGAGATAATAAAAACAATCCCACTCCAGCCATTGCTCTCAGTTGACCATTTCTTTCACACTGTGCATCTTAGCATATTAGGAACTTTCAGAGTATGGATACTCCTTGAGCAAGTTTCAACTTTCCACTTCACTGACATCATGTTTACAAGCAAGAAAACCTGTAGCAGCATTGCTGTAGGAAAAGTGGAAACTTAATGTAGATTTCTATACCAGCTATCACAAAGAACATCTTTAGGAAATTACAAGTCATTTAGTACATGCAGTTGTAAACTATAACTGGGTTACTATTCATCACAGTAAAGACAGGAGATGCTTAGTAACCAGAGTAATTAACTATTCTCCATAAAATATCTGGATTTATAAGTGATTATTATGCTTAAGTTGAGGGCAATTGACAAATGTATTTAATAAGAATTGTCCACCTTTCCAGGCCCAAACATACCTGTATGTGCCAATGATCTTCACTCTGAGAAGAATAAAGTTATCTTTTTTTTTTCTATCTGAGGCCAAAAAGCCCCACCATCCTTCAATTTTGCCCTGAAGAGGAAATTCCATTATTCTCTTCATTTGTAAGTTCTCTGGCTGCCTGAACTCAGTGGACTAGTATACTGTAGAAAAAATAATAATATTAAAGCAGGCATGGCTGGGGAACATGGGAAGGGAATAGATAAGGAAAATCTAAGAGAGAAAAAGTTAAGAGCCCCTGATCAAGATTCTGCAAAAAGAAGACAAACCTAATTTATCCAATCACAAAATCCTGGGTTACATAGGACCTAAGAGGTTCCCATCATCAGAGTGCAGAAGACACTTTCAGCAAAGGGGGCATTTCTGGGGATTTCTGTACTATATAACGTAGAGGTATTTTCTCAGTAACCAGCAAATGAATAAATAAGCAACTAAACAAATGTTTCACCATAAACTATTTATTATTATAATTTATCAACTGGTATCTGCATGTCAAGAAAATTTATATAGGTTAGGTATTTGGGGGGTAGGGGTTTGGGTGTGATTTTGGTTTGGGTTTTTCCAAGGGGACTAATGGAAAGGAGATTATTGAGTATACAAGTTTCTGTTACTGTCTCATACTACACCTCAAAAATATGCCAAATAGCAATCAGGTCATTGTCTGTTCAAGCTGATAGAAATATAGAATTTTCAAGATGTTGTTTGTGATTCATTGGGAACTTAATTTTGAACAATTAAATTACAAGGACACAAATTTTAAAATGAGCACAAATGAGTATGGTGGATAAGGGTATTTTATTTGGATTCAGATAAATTTGTATAAAATCTGGCTTTCCTTCTTATATTTTATCTAACTATTGAAAAATCTCTTCATCTCTATGGACTTCAGCTCTTTTATCTATAAAATGAGGGAACTGGACACAATGATTTCTTCCAGCTCTTAAAATATAGTATTCCTAACTTTTACAGAAGATGAAATGAGTGCATTCTATAAGTAAATGCCAAACATTTATATACTAAATATGCACCATATCTTTAGGGAAATTTTATCAGATAATACTACCCCCAAACTAAAAAGTGACAGCAGAACCTGGTACATAAATTGCATGGCCCTTCTATGGAAGCCATCCCCAACCTATTTTTATTTACTTGTCTCACCTCTTAGATTGTTAGCTTTTTGAAAGCAGGGACTATCTTTTGATTCTATTTTGTCTCTCAGAGCTAAGGGTAAAGCCTGACACATAGTAGGAGCTTAATAAATCTATATGGATTGGTTGGCTGATTGAAATGAAGTTTATTGGAGGTTATATTATTATCCTCTAGTTTCCAATAAAATGGACAAGGTTGAATCTATATGTCTCTACCATTACAGTGAACATTCGTAGAGGGCAAGCAGTAGGAAACCATCAGAGATAGGGCATTTTAAGACTGGGATGTTCTTGTAGATAATAGAGGAAAAGATATGTTTTAATATAGCTTATTAATGACATCTTCCTTTTAGTCAAGCTTGGAAAATTTTGAGTATCTTGATTGTTAAGGTAAAATGGCTGACCTCATGGAAAGTCTTCCTGAACTTATAACTGACTTTTTTGGGCAGTTCAGATTTGAAATATATTCAACAAAAACAGATGTTATCTGTTATTTCAATGTGAGTATTCTTCCCAATGAACACTCCTGGGAATGTTCTTGAAAAAAAACCTATTATGTGTTTTCTTCAGTACATCAGGCCAAATACTACCCAGCCAGGCTTCTCACAATAGTTGGAAAGGGAAAAATAAAACAAAATGTAACAGAAGAGATTATGATGTATTTCTATTTTTATACTATTTTATATTCAAATTACATATAAAGACAATTTTAATGTAAAATTTTGAATTCCAATTTTTCCATCTCTCTTTTTCCTTCCCCCTCTTTATAACAGTAAGTAATTTGATGTAGGTTACATACAAAAATTATATAAAACATATTTCCATATTAGTCATGTTGTGAAAGAAGTGTTTGCAAAAAAAATAGTTTGCAAAAGGAAAAAAAATTCATGTGAAAACAAATATACTTTGATCTGCATTCAGCCTCCATCAGTTCTTTCTCTGGATGTGCATAGCATTTTCCATTATGAGTCTTTTGACATTGTGTTGGATCACTGGATTACTGACAATAGCTAAGTCTATTACAGTTGATCATCACACAATGTTGTTGATATTATGTACAATGTTCTCTTGGTTCTGCTTATTTCACTCAGCATGAATTCATGTAAAAATTTCCAGGTTTTTCTGAAATATATCTGTTTATCATCTCTTACAGCAGAGTAGTATTCCATCACATTCATATACCACAACTTGTTCAGCCGTTCCATAATGGATGGGCATTCCCTCAATTTTTAATTTGTTGTCACCACAAAAAGAGCTGCTACAAATATTATTGTGCATGTAGGTCCTTTTCCATTTTTATGATCTCTTTGGGATGGAAACCTGGTAATGGTATTGCTGGATCAAAGAAACTGCATAATTTGATTGCCCTTTGGGCATATTTCCAAATTCCTCTCCAGAATGATTCAATCAGTTTACAATTTCACCAAAAGTGTAATAATGTCCCAATTTCCCCATGTCTTCCAATGTTTATCACTTTTTTCTGCCATAGTAGTCAATATTATAGGTGTGAGGTTGTACCTCAAAGTTGTTTTAATTTATATTCCTCTGATAAATGGTGATTTAGAGCATTTTTCAGATGACTATAGGTAGCTTAGGTTTATTTGTCTGAGAACTGCCTGTCCATATCCTTTAACCATTTATCAAGTTGGCAATGCCTTATTTTTTTTTGAATGCCTTATATTTTTATTAATTTGAGTCAGTTTTCTATATATTTGAGAATTGAGGCCTTTATCAGAGACACTTGGAATTATGTTTACCAATTTCTGATTTCCTTTCAATTTTGTTTGCATTAGTTTTTTTTGTGCAAAAAAATAATAATTTTACATTATCAAAATGATCTACTTTACATTATGTAATGCCCTCTATGTTTTCTTTGGTCCTAAATTCTTCCTCTTATCCAAACATCTGAGAAATACACTGTTCCATCCTTGCCTAATTTGTTTATGTATGTGTAAATCACATACTCATTTCAACTTTATCTTGGTATATGGTGTGCCATGTCAGTTTATACCTAGTTTCTACCATGCTATTTTCCAGTTTTCCCAGTGGTTTTTCTCCACATAATGAGTTTGTGTTCCAAAAGCCTGCACCTTTGGTTTTATCATATTAGATTACATTAATCATACACTATCATGTAATGTGGACCTAATCTATTACAGTGATCCACCACTCTAGGTTTTTTTAGCCAGCACCAGATTGTTTCGATAATTACCACTTTATATTTTTAATATTCCCTTGATATTCTTAATGTTTTGTTGTTCCAGAAAAAAAAATTGTTATTTTTTAGCCCTATAAAGAACCTATATTAGTTTGGTTAGTATAGCATTAAGTAAGTAAATTTACTTAGGTTAAAGTTTCATTTTTATTATTTTGGCTTGGTCTACCCATGAGCAATTTATATTTTTCCAGTCATTTAGATCTGCCGTCATTTGTGTGAAAAAAAAAAAAGTTGTGTAATTGTGTTCATATATTTCCTGGATTTGTCTTGGTAGGTAGACTCCCAGGTATTTTGTATTGTTTACAGTCACTTTAAATTGAATTTCCTTTTTTTTTATCTCTTGTTTCTGGGCTTTGTTGAAAATATCTAGATATGTGGGTCTATTTTATATGCTGCAGCTTGGCTAAAGTTGTTAGTTATTTCAAGTAGTTATATAGTTGATTCTCTAGGATTCTTTAAGTATACTATCATATCATTTGCAAAGAGTTATGGTTTTGTTTCCTTGCTTCCTATTCTAAGTCTTTTCATCTTATTTTTCTTTTCTTATTGTTAACACTAGCATTTCTAGTATAATACTGAATAATAGTGATGATCATGGGCATTTTTGTATCACCCCTGATCTTATTTGGAAGACTTCTAACTTATCCCCATCACAAATAATGTTTGCTGATTGTTTTGCTTATCATTTTAAAGAAAAGGCCATTATCCTTCATATTTCTAATGTTTTTTAATAGGAATGGGTATTGTGTTTTAGCACAAAAAAATTCTGCATCAATTGAGTTAATCATAAAATTTCTGTTGGTTTTGTTATTAAAATTTTCAATTTTACTGATATTTTTTCTTATATTGAACCTTGCCTGCATTTCTGATATAAATCCCATCTGATAATACTGTGTTATATGTGTGATATATGTCTGTAATCTCTTTGTTAATATTTTTGCATCTATATTCATTAGGGAAATTGGTCTATGGTTTTCATTCTGGTTTTAGTCTTCCTAGTTTAGGTGTCAGCACCATATTTTTGTCATAAAATAATTTAGTAGGACCCTTTCCTTGCCTCTTTTCCCAAATAGTTCATAGAATAGAATTATTTTTTCTTCAAATGATTGGTAGAAATCTATGTAAATTAATTTGGCCCTCAAGGTTTATTCTTTTTTTGATCATGATTTTCCAATAGTCTAATAATTCTTAAATTATCTCTCCTGGATCTATATTCTAGGTCAATTGTCTTTCTGATGAAGTATTTCACATATTTTAAAATATTTTTTTCATTCTTTTGATTCTCTTTGACTGATTCCCGGTGTTTCAAAGAGTCATTAGCTTCTACTTGTCTAATTCTAATTTTCAAGGCTTTATTTTCTTCAGTAAACATTTTCGCCAGTTTATATTTTTCTTTTTCTCTCCTTTCACCCTGTCCTGCTTCACCAATGTTTTGTTTTTGACCATTTCCTCCCTCAATCTGCCCTCCCTTCTATTAATCCCTTCCTTTAGTCAATCCTTTCTCTTTCTACTTTCCTATTGGGTAAGATAAATTTCTATACCCAATTGTATGTATATGTAATTCCCCCTTTAAGCCAAATATGATGAGAATAAAATTCAAACAATGCTCATCCCCCTCCCTTCTTCCCCTCCACTGTAATAGGTTTTTCACACCTCTTCAAAAAATAGAATTTGCCCTATTCTGCATCTCCCTTCCCTCTTCTTCCAGTGCAATCCTCTTTCTCCTTATGTTTTTATATAATCTCATGAAAGTAAAAAAATACATGCACCCCCTGTCTATGTATACTCCTTTGAAATGTTCTTATAGAAATACAATTATTTTTTACATAAAAATATTTTATTACTTTCCATGTAGAGATAGTTTTCAAAATTTGTTTTTTATAAGATTTCTAGTTTCTAAATTTTCTTCCAAATTTTTTTTCTTCTTCCTTCCCCTCCCTAACCCCTTCCTATATATAACCTATATATATAGTATATATATATATATATATATATATATATATATATATAGTATATATATATATATAGTGTGTATATATATATATATATATATATATATATATATATACACAATAACATTAAACATATTTCTGCATTAGTCATGCTGTGAAACAAGAATTGGAACAAAAAGGGAAAACCTCAACAAAGAAAATAATAGAAAGAGTATGGTTCAATCTGCATCTACATTCAATAGTTCTTTTTTTCTGGATTTGGAGAGCATTTTCAATCATACGTCCTTTGGAACTATATTGGACCATTGCACTGCTGAGAAGAATCAAGTCAATCATAGCTGATCATCACACAATGTTGTTGATACTGTGTGTACAATGTTCTCTTGGTTCTGCTCATCTGATTCATCATCAATCCATGTAAGTCCTTTCAGGTTTCTCTGAAATCCACCTACTCATTGTTTCTTACAGCAAAATGTTATTCCATTATATTTATATACCACAACTTGTTCAGCTATTCCCCAATTGATGGGCAACCCCTCAATTTCCAATTTCTTGCCACCACAAAAGAGCAGCTATAAATATTTTTGTACATGTGGGTCCCTTTTTTATGATCTCTTTGGGAAAAAGACCCAAAAGTGGTATTTCTGGGTCAAAGGGTATGCAAAGCTTTATAGTCCTTTGGGCATAGTTCCAAATTGCTCTCCAGAGTGATTGGATCAGTTCACAGCCCCATCAACAATGCATTAGTGTTCCAATTTTCCTATAGTTTCTCCAACATTTATTATTTTCCTTTTTTGTCATATTAGCCAATCTTATAGGTGTCAGGTGGTACCTCAGGGTTGTTTTAATTTGCATTTCTCTAATCCATAGTGATTTAGAGCAGTTTTAATATGGCAATAGATAGTTTTGATTTCTTTATCTGAAAACTTCCTGTTCCTATCCTTTGACCATTTCTCAATTGGGGAATGACTTGGATTCTTACAAATTTGATTTTGTTCCTTATATATTTTAGAAATGAGGCCTTTATCATAAATACTGGCTATAAAAATTGTTTCCCAACTTTCTGCCTCCCTTCTAATTTTGTATGCATTACTTCTGTTTGTACAAAACCTTTTTAATTTAATGTAATCAAAATCATCCATTTTGCATTTCATAATATTCTCTATCTCTTGTTTGGTCATAAATTGTTCTCCTTTCCATAAATCTGAGAGATAAACTATTTCTTCCTCTCCTAATTTAGCTATGGTATCACCTCTTATGTCTAAATCATGTACCAATTTTGACCTTATTTTAGTATAAGGTGTAAGTTGCTGGTCTATACCTAGTTTCTGCCATACTATCTTCCAGTTTTCCCAGCAAGTTTTTCAAATACTGAGTTACTATCCCAGAAGTTGGAGTCTGGGTTTTTCAAACTGTACATTATGTAGGGACCAAATTTAATATGGGGAGAGTTAATTGGGTCCCTTTCTGTAATATTGGGATTCAGAAAATAATGAGGGACCTCTAGGTCCAAAGTTTCCTCCCTTCCAAACTGCCTTTTTTAGTTATTTCTCCCAGGCTAATAAGAAAGAAGATTAACAGCCTCTTTTCCACAAAGAAATCAGGTTTTATTAATGGGAATAAAATATATAACAAAGCTGAGGTTAATAAAGCCAGGAACAAGGGAATAGGGGAAGAGAAAAATGGATAAGCTCCCTTGCTCTAGCAAAGACTGAATCAATCCCCAAACTTGTTTCCAGATCAACTAATTTGAAGAGCTGACCTTATTTCTATTAAGTCACCACTTGTGGTCCATAGTCTCTATAGGAGTCAGCTGTGCAGCGCTTCTCCGGTCTGCTCTCAGAAGCTCACCAACAGGTAAGAGAGCTCCCAGCCTCAGCATTTTCTTTTCTACCTTTTTTCTCCCTCCCCCAAAAGGGAGATCCTTCAAGTTCCTTGGCCAAGAGTGATCCCCCTGGTGAGGTCAGTAGAATACACCACTCAGGGTAGGCCAGGTGTGGCCTATATCTAATCATCCCAAGTAGGTACTTAGTCAGTTTCTCAAACAATACTAAATCAGATGGGACCCCTGGACATCTTCCAAATTCCATTATTTTATCACAATTACTAAAGTCATTGACTACTCTGTCTCCTGTGCCTAACATATTGCATTGATCCACCACTCTATTTCTTAGCCAGTACCAAATAGTTGTGATGACTGCTGCTTTATAGTAAAGCTTCAGATTTGGTATAGCTAGCCCACCTTCCTGTGCATTTTTTTTCCATTAGTTCCCCTGATATTATTGACCTTTCCCTTCTGGAAAATCATAAGCCAAGATATCCTATCCCTTAATATAATATATCAGTCCAGTTTTCTTTGATAATTTCTTGAAATTATCTTGGTGGTTTTCCAATTATGGTTTTTAGACAGTCCAATAATTTTTAAATTATCTCCCCTGAATCTATTGTCCAGTTCAGCTGGTTTTCCATTGAAGTATTTTACATTTTCTTCTTTTTCATTCTTTCAATTTTTTTGAGTCTTGATGTCTTATAAGCAATAGCTACTACTTGACAAATTCTAATTTCTAAGGAATTATTTTCTGCACTTAACTTATACACCTCCTTTTCTATTTAGCCAGTTCTGCTTTTTAAGGATGTTTTTTTCTTTGTCCAAGCAATTGATTCTTTTTTTATGATTCTCTTCTATGATTCTCATTTTTTCCCAATTTTTCTTCTACCTTTCATTTGATTTCTAAAATCCTTTTTGAGATCGCTAATGAGAAATTATTGAGCCTGAGAGCAATTCATATTTCTCTTTGAAGCTTCACATATAGTTGTTCTGACATTGTTGTCTTCTGAGTTTGTGTTTTTATCTTTCCTGTTGCCATAGTAGCTTTCTGTGGTCAGGGATTTTTTCCCTCATTCCCCAGCATCTCCTGACTTTTAAAGTTGACTTCTACTCCTGAGGTACATGAAGTTCTCTCTCAAGCTTCTTGCTGGGGGGGGGGGCAAGGAGCTGGTCATTGGCTTTCTGGGGTAGAGACTTCAGGGCTGGCAGCTTGCCTCCTGTACTGCTATCATCTTAGCCAGTTGTATCAAGGTGTCTGGGCCTGCTAGACCTGACCACTAGCCTGCTATGTTGGGGCTAGAGGCCTCACAGCTGACATAATGCCACTGGCCTTTAGAGCTAGGATTTCAGGTGCTCAGTTGCTGATTTTTGATGAGGCTAGAGGCTTTCCAATGGCTTACCCAGACACAGCCTACACAGGACTCCACTCCCCTTTTACCCAAGTGAGACTTATCTTTCCTGCAGTCCTTCTAAGATATCTTGGACTGGAGAATCATTTCAGCCCATCCTTTTGTGGGTTCTGTCAAGCCAAAATACATTTTGAGGCATGATTAAAATTATTTCAAGGAAAATTGGATAGTGCTCAGACAATTTCCTGCCTTTTCCCTGCCATCTTGGCTTTACCCAATTATGATATATTTCAAAGAATACTATTAATTTTAGAATAGGTTGTAATGACAAATTGGGTTTGCCAAGGAAATTATACAATAATAAATATATGGATACTCTCTCATGCAAGGTATTGGTCTCTTAGCTTTACTACTGCAGACAGCAATTTATCCAACATGAATAGCTCATGTCATGAGGTAGGCTATAACAGCCATGCAAGATATTGGCCAGGAAAAAAAGCAACCCATAACAGTCCATGCATTCTGGTCAGGAATTATAGCACTACTCCTGGTCATAATGAAAGACAACATGCCTGACCAATATCAGTGGAGCATAACCTCTGACAATTATTGAATATGGAAAATAGACTTGTGCTGAGTCACTTAGTGTCTTGCCAGGTTCCCCTGGTGCCTAGCAACATGTATTTCTGAGAAAATTGTTCAGGGTTAAAAGTGCAGCAACTGGCCTGGGAATATAACAAAGCAAATTGAACTAGAAGGTGACTGAACCCTTGACCTGGTTCTATCAGCCTTGTAGACTAACCTACTGAACTAGCTAATCAATGAGGAGTAGAGTATATTTCAGTTACATTTGTAGCATAATCAGGTATAAATCAAACACTGAAGATGAAATCAGGTGTCCCCTAAAATGGACTGGATGCATGAAGGTTGACAGCTTCTATAAAGCTTGCTGCTCCCAAATGGTGATTCTCTCAGCTGTTACCTCAGTCAGTCTGTCAACTGAATTCAACTGCCTGCAAGTTTTAAACCTTCAAGCAGGTGCTGACAGGAGCTGGTGAGTTTGGAACGTGGTTGCCAGGGGAACGCCATCTGCTGCTACTTCCCTGGCTGCTGCTACTTGCAGAAGAAGACCAAGGAATCCAGCTTTTGAGCCAAGAACTTGATCGTTTACAGTGCACGTTGTATATAATTACAAAACACCAACAGGGTAACAAAAATCTGTGGGCTGCATCTGGTAGGACACTGAAGAGGCTAAGCAAAAAATATACCATGGAATATTCAGCTAACTCTGAAAACTCTCAGTTGGAACCAGTATCCAATGAAGATGCCATGAATGGCTAATTGCTGTCATGGCAATAACTTTTGGATTGCAATAGAAAAAAATACAAGGTACAACATCAAGAAGATAGGGGTGTGCTTTATAGAAGGAACAGTTTAATTAGATGCAAAGAAACATTTGTTGACTTAGCAATATCTGAGGAGAAGATTCAGATCGATGTCTTTACATGAATTTCCTAGGAAATCACTTGTTCTATAATCAAATATCAGCCATCAGACTAAGAAGCACAACTAGCACATGTCACATTGAGAAAGGTATCACTGTCACCTCATCCTTCATATTTGCTAATGTAAATAGGTGACAAGCAATCTTGTATTCATCACCTTAGATTGTCTAGATCAGGCCTGGTCTAAGTGCTGACAGAGCAAGATCAGAGATCAGAGAATCTTGGAGTCAGAAAAAAAACCTAAATGTTTCTATGAATTTATATATAGATTGATCAATGTGGCAAATTTAACATCAAATTTGCTTTTTAGTATTGGGTTAAATATTATTTTAGTCAAGTACATCACTTATGTATTTTCTTTTTCTACTTCTATATATAATTATTTTTACTAACCTTTATTTTTTATAATCCTATATATTTTATTTTATTCATGAAAAATCATTTTAGAAGGGATTCTTAGGTTTTACCAGACACTGCTAAGATGATGCTTAACACAAATAAAGAACTCTCATTCTATAACACTTCCATCATACTTCCTGTGAATGATCTCAGATGCTTTCAGACTGACTTGTCTTAGTATACCCAATCTCTAAAGGCCAATGGAAGAGGGAAATGGAAAGAGAATCCTTGCCACTGAAGCCAGAAAGATTTCTTAGAATCATCAAATTATAAAACTGGAAGTTGCTTGACTAGCAAATGTACTAGGTTTTCTGATACCTGGGCCAAATTCAATGTGGGGAATGGAGTAACAGGGGATCTTTAAAGAATAAGCACTCCTATGGTCATGTGCTTTTTTGAGAGACACAAGAGACAAAGTTCTTAAAATTTGGGAAGTTTGAGGGAATGAGAATCCAGGATGATAAAATTAGATGGAGGGTTAGGGTAGAGAAGGAGATTGTGAAACTAAATGTATTTGTGCAAAGAAGGGAAATTAAATCATTATGGGAAGAAGCATAGTTTTAGAATTAAATGATACTAAAAATCCCAACATTTTTCAAGTAAACTTAGGTCCTTAGAGGTTGGGTGATTTGTGCAAGGTCATATAGCTAATAAAATTTGAGATAGGATTTGACCTTTGTCATTCACCATTTTGAAGAAGTGTAAATTCTGTCAATTCCCTCTAAATTTCCATTACCTGGGGCAAATCCCTGGATAACCCAGCCTAGAAGTAGCTCTGGTAAATTGTAATATATCTGAAATATAATTAGAAAACAGAATGTACTGGGGTTTTTTTTTAATAAAAGTATTTTATTATTTTCCAGTTACATGCAGAGATAGCTTTCAGCATTTGTTTACATAAGATTTCCAATTTCAAATTTTTCTCCCTCCCTCCCCTACCTCCCCTCTCCCCCAGACAGCAGGCAATACAATATAGGTTTTATGTGTGTGTGTGTGTGTGTGTGTGTGTGTGTGTGTGTGTGTGTGTGTGCATGTATATGTATATATGTGTGTTGTAACGATTGGAATGATGCCACCTGCTGGAGACTTACTGTAGAAGAGTTCTGCCCATGAAGCGAAGGTCTTTGAGGGCAAGACCAGGAGTCTTTTCTTGGGCATCAGGAAGTGACGTTGGCTAGTGGGAGGAAGAAGGAAGAGACTGGTCCTTGGTCTCGCTCTTTTTCCTGAGCACTCCAGAGAGAAGGGAGCTAAAAATGCACTCTCCCTTTAATAGATAGGAATCTAGGCCTTTCTCTCTCTTTTTACCAAATTCTTATTCTCCTTAATAAATGCTTAAAAGTCTAACTCTTGCTAAAGCCTATAATTTATTGGTGACCACTCATTGGATATTTTAGACAGACTAGTTAGAATTTTAGTCCTTAACAGTGTGTATGTATGTGTGTATGTGTGTATATGTACACATATACATATATATATATACATGCATACATATACATAACAACATTAAACATATTTCTGCTTCAATCATACTATAAGAGAAGAATCAGAACAATAAGGAAAAACCTCAAAATAGAAAAACAACAGCACCAAAAATAAAAGAAATGGTATGGCTCAATCATCATCCATATTCCATAGTTCTTTTTTTTTTCTTCTTCTGGATTTGGAGAGCCTTTTCCACCATGAGTCCCCTGGAACTCTCTTGTACCATTGCATTGGTGAGAAGAATATAGTCCATCACAGTTGATCAACACACAATGTTGATGATAATGTGTATAAAGTTCTTCTGGTTCTGCTCATCTCACTCATCATCAGTTCATGCAAGTCTTTCCAGGTTTCTCTGAACTTCTGTTCATCGTTTCTCACAGCACAATAGAATTCCATTACATTCATATACCACAGCTTGTTCAGTCATTCCCCAAATGATGGGCAATCCCTCAATTTCCAATTCCTTGCCACCGCAAAAAGAGCACCTATAAATATTTTTGAACATGTGGGTCCTTTTCCCTTTTCTATGATCTCCTTGGGACAAAGACCCAACAGTGGTATTGCTGGGTCAAAGGTTATGAACAGCTTTATAGTCCTTTGGGCATAATTCCAATGTAGTGGGCTTTGAATTCTAAGCAAAGGAGTTTGTCTTTTAGCCTAGAGACAATAAGGAACCGTTGAAGCTTCTTAACCATGGGAGGGACATCATCAGATGTGGTTTAAGCTAATTTTTTTCCACGTTTGGAGTCATGTGGAATATAGATTATAGAGAATAAGTCAGTAATACAATTAATGGCAAAATTTGCCAACCTCATTTTTCTATTTCTATTGCATTGCCCGTATAAGTTAGGAAGTTGATTTATAAACACAGGTAGTCAAGGCCAAACACAATTATTGGGTTTTTCATTTTTAATTTATTCTCAAATGCAGTCCTAACACCATTAAGGTTAATGTCCCCAATACAACATAAAGACTGCCAACAACTGACTCAAAGGAATTTTTAAAAAAATTTCAACAGAAAAATCTTTCTAATTTATCTGGCCATAAATTGATAAATGTTTTTAGCTTTCTGAGTAAATCAAGACTTTGTCAGGAAGAAGTATAATCATTTCTCTATAAATTGCAAGATCATAATTTAGGTTAAATGCCCTGTTATCTTTATCTCTAACCATACAGATAACTAAGGAATAACAAAGGCTGTCCTGATATCTTTATAATTACACTTTTATAAATGCCATGTTGGCAGACAAAGTGAGATAATCAAGGATATGAATTGTACAATGCACACATGTCCCAGGCTACCAATAATAACAGCATAACTAGAAGGACATAAAGCATAATTAGATCTTGGAACAGGGTGTTCTACTGCCTGGCCAATTGTAGTTTTTCTCTCAGTCATGCTACCTTTCAGTTCTCAGTTCTCTCTGATGTGACCACATAGCATCAGAAAATTTTAGAACTGAAATAGACCTTAGAGTCCAAATCCTTTGTTTTATAGATGAGGAAACTGGAGGTCAGGAAGGACAAGTGACCAAGACTATCACAGTCAAAAATTTTGAATCACATGAAACTCAGTTAAAGCCATGAGAGGGAAATATGTGTTCACCATTTTCTGAAATGTTGTTTAAATTTCACATTTAACTAAATTTTCTCTTTCAGATATCCCATTTGTAATTTATAGTACTTGCAATCTTCCTGATTTTTATTAAACAACAATATTTATTAAGCACCTATTATGTGACATGCATTGTGCTAAGCCCTGGGGATACAAATATGAAAAAAAAGTCAGCCCCTGACCTAAAGGAGTTTACAATTTAATTGAAAAAGACAAAATGGAAAAAGTGGAAAAGTTGCCTGGTAGGGAGAGAAAGACAAGGAGGAGGAGGAGCAAGAGGAGGAAGAGAAAAATATGTATCCAACAAAGGAATATGTTGGAGAAGTTATTCTCCTTCTATGGCTTATCCTACCCTATCCTATTTTTCCTGTCTAATCCTATCTTATCCTATCCTATCCCATCCCATCCAACACTATTCTATTCCATTCTATAGCTACTAGGTAACTGCAATTTGTAAGAAACTATGTTAATGATATGAATACAAATAAATAGTCCTTACCCATGCATTTCAACATGTTCAATATTAAAACTGAGAAATGGCCTTTAGTCAGGAAATTATAGGTCACCTTGGAAGTAACAATTTCAGATGGTATCATGAATAGAGGCATTTTTACCCCAAGTAGACAGCAGTTTGGGATATCATAATTAGAAGGGAAGAAGGTAAGAAATTTCCCAAGCTCCAGACCTTTATCTTTGCCTTTTTTGTATTTTAAAACATACTTAAAATTTTAGAAAACTTAGATATGATGTCTGGAGAAAATTCAATGGGGATATAAAGGAATATGCCTTTTTCTCGGGGGTACATGGCATGTACAAAAAAAAAAAACTGACCATGAATTAGGACACAAAAACATCACAGTCAAATGGAGAAAGGCAGAAATAGCAAATGCATATTTTTCAGATCATGATACATGTAATAAAGTGCCATGGAAAGATGGACAGAAAATTAATTGAAAAGTAAATAATTTCATCCTAAAGAATGAGTGGTTCACTGAGCTTTTGCCAAAACCCCTCCAAATACCTTAAAACAATGCTATAAGATAATTAATGGAGCAGCAAAAACAAAACAAAACAAAACAAAAAAAAGACAGGTTGAAATAATTTTCCAGCCAAAGACAACTTAAAAGGCCACCAGGAAATGTCTGTTATATTTGGGTAAGAGTGGATCACAGACCAGCTTAGATCATACCAGCACAGAGCCAACCCCAGCCCAGCCCCAGCCCCAGAATAGACCTAACCACAGTACCAGCAAACCAGGAACAGGCCTTGAGAGCCTCTCAATCAACAGTACCAGCAGGTGATTCTGTAACTCAGCCCACAGTCTGTAAGGATGCCAAACAATTTGCAAGAAGAAGATTATAGGGTTCTCTTTGCTAGCATTGAGGCAAGACTCAGTTGTTGTACCCATACTCAGATCGAGGTCATAGCCTTCTGTCATGGTTCAAGGCAGGTGAGGAGAACAAGCAAACCAGAGCTTGAAACAACAGTGGATTGGGACTCTGTTCATTGTTCCAGGACAGAAAAGCAGGCATATGGTTCATTACAAATGAAAGCACAAGCCAGGAGAGGAGTAAACATATTTTTTCTTAAATTATATCAACTTGGAAGAATGGAAAACTTTACAAATTCCTAGAAGTTTCTTTGAAAACAGTTGCACACACCCCCTGAAGTATGGGACAGTGTGCCTTCCACCATGGAAGCAGTGTCCCACTTTTACAAAGAATTAAAAGTCTAGAAATAGGCTGAGAAAATGAGCAAACAGAAAAAAAAAATGTTGCTGACCCTAGAATGTCTCTATGTTGACAAGGAAGATCAAAATATGCCCTCAGAAGACAATAGCAAAGTCAAAGCTCCTATGACCAAAGCTTCCAAGAAAAATATGAATTGATTTGGGGCCATAGAAGAGTTCAAAAAGGACTTTGAAATCAAAATAAGTGAGGTAAAAGAAAAAATGGAAAGAGAAATGAAAAAGTCAACAGCTTGGTAAAGGAGACACAAAAAATAATGAAGAAAATAACACCTTAAAAGACAGACTAGGCCAAATGGTGAAAGGACAAAGAGCCATTAGGAAAAGAATGGCTTGAAAAGCCAAATTGGAGAAATGGAAAAGGAGGAACAAAAGCTCTCTGAAGAATATAACTCATTAAAAATTAGGATTGAGCAAATGAAAGCTAAAGACTTCATGAGAAATCAAGAAACAATAAAGCAAAACCAAAAGAATAAAAAAAGAAGGCAATGTGAAATATCTCATCTGAGAAAAATGACTGACTTCGAAAATAGACCCAGGAAAGCCATGATCAAAAAAGGAGCCTAGACATCATCTTCCAAGAAATTGTCAGGGAAAATTGCCCTGATATTCTAGAAGCAGAAGGTAAAATAGAATTTGAAAGATTACACTTATCACCTCCTGAAAGAGATCCTAAAATGAAAAGTCCCAGGAATATTATAGCCAAATTCCAGAGGTCTGAGGTAAAGGAGAAAATACTGTAAGCAGCCAGAAAGAAACAATTCAAGTACTGTGGAGCCACACTCGGAATAACACAAGATTTAGCCACTTATATATTAAAGGATCAGAGGGCTTGGAATGTGATATTCCACAGGTCAAAAGAACTGGGATTACAAACAAGAATCACCGCCCCAGCAAAACTTAATATAATACTTCAGGGAGTAAAATGGGAATTCAATGAAAGAGATGACCTTCAGGCATTCATTATGAAAAGATCTGAGCTAAATAGAAAATTTGACTGTCAAATACAGGACCCTAGAGAAGCATAAAAGGGTAAACAGGAAAAAGAAACCCTAAGGGATATTAAAAGCTTAAACTGTTTGCATTTCTACATGGGAAGATGATACTTATAACTCACAAGAACTTTGTCATTATTAGGGGAGGTCAATGGAATATATTTTAACAGAGGGCACAGGAGTGAGTTGAATATGAAGTGATGATATCTTTAAAAGAATAAAGTCAAGGGGTAATAGAGGAATAAACTGGGAGAAAAGGAAAGGAAGAGGTCAAGTGGAGTAAAGTATTTCACATAAAAGAAGCAAGAAAAAGCTTATCCAGTAGAAGGTAAAGTGCGGGAGATGCTGGGGAGTGAGTGAACCTTACCCTCATCAGAACTGCTACAAAGAAGGAATAATATATGTGTGTGTGTGTGTATGAATATGTATATTTGTGTATATATATATATATATATATATATATATATATTGGATAAAATAAATATTTTATATATATATACACATACATGTGTGTAGTAATTTACCTTACCCTGCAGGAAAGTTTAAGGGGAATGGTATAAGGGTAGGAGGTGACAGAAGGTAAGGCATATTGGGGGAGGGGTCAAGCAGAAGCAAAACACCTTTGAGGACGTAAAGGGTGGGAGGAGATAGAGAATAGAGTAAAGGACATGGTGAGGGAGTAGGTTGGAGTGAAATTCAGTTACCAATAGTAACTGTGAAATGATGAGCAGGATGCTCTCAGAAAAATCTGGAAAGACTTACATGTGCTGATAAAGGGAGATGTCCTGTATATAAAGTAACAACAATATTGTAAGATGATCAGCTTAATGATGATTATTCTCAGCAATGCAATGATCCAAGACAACTCTGAAGGACTTATGAAAAATATGATCCATCTTGGGGCAGCTAGGTGGCGCAGAGGATAGAGCACCAGACCTGGAGTCAGGAGGTTACTTAGCCCTAATTGCCTCACCAAAAAAAAATGTGATCCATCTCCAGAGGGAAAAAAATGATGGTGTCTGAATACAGATTGAAATATATATTTTATAGTTTCTGTATATTAAGTTTTTTTTTGTCTGTTTTCTTTCACAACCTCACTAATGTGGAAATGTTTTGCATGAATACATGTGTATTACTTATATTGAAATGCTTGCATTCTTGGGTTCTTCAGGATGGAGCCAAGATAGTAGAGGAAAGGCAGTAAGCTCTCAGAAATCACTACATGATGGCTACAAAAAAAACCTGTGAATAATGCCATAGGACAATTTCTGGAGCATCAAAACCCCCAAAAGAAAGGCCTCAGATCATATTTATTATATTAGCTTGGCCTATCCATGGGCAATTGATATTTTTCCAATTATTTAGATCTGATTTGATTTTTGTGAAAAGTGTTTTGTAATTGTATTCATAGAGTTCCTGGGTTTGTCTTTAGCCATAAACAGATTAAAGGGGGTTGTGCTGAGCTACCAGTAAATTCCAACCCCGTGATCATGCCAACAGAGACCCCAGGCATGCTGCACCAGAGGAACTTAACCCCTGAGCCTCTGAATCAGCTATAGCATCAGCATCTTCTGGAACTGATCTTGTGGTAAGGTGAGAGTGCTGAATGGCTGGCTGGTGGGAAAAGCACAGGGGTGTCACTGGGAACTAGGGAAGAATTCAGATGTACCTCCCCAGTGGGGAACCAGGAAGAAATCCTGAGTGGCAGGAGGCCCAGGTGGGGAAGGCGCTCAGGCTCGTTGAAGCTAAAAACTACACCACAGAAAGCTTTGCTTGTTGGTTGTTTAGTAAATAGGCTTGAGGTTATCTCCAGACCAGAGAATAGTCCAGGTGAAAGTAAATCTTGCCCTCCTTCAAACCAAAACACCTTGCACCCACTGAAGCTGGGGACAGTAGTGTAGCCTAGAAGGAGGGGCCCCAGTGGGTAGTTAAAAGTAAAGTTAAGGGGGCGGCTAGGTGGCGCAGTGGATAAAGCACCTGATTTCAAATCCGGCCTCAGACACTTGACACTTACTAGCTGTGTGACCCTGGGCAAGTCACTTAACCCCCATTGCCCCGCAAAAAAAAAAAAAAAAGTCAAGTTAAAGATGGCAAGATGAGCAAGCAAAGAAAGTTCAGAACTATAGAAAGTTTCTTCAGCAACAAGGAAGTTCAAGGTGCACCCTCAGAAGAGGACAAGAACTTCATGGCCCCTACATTCAAAGCTTCCAGGAACAATATGAATTGCTCTCAGGCCATGGATGCTCTCAAAAGGGACTTTGAAGAGAAAGTAGGAGAGATAGAAGGAAAATATAGAGAGGGAGGAAAGAATGGAAGGAGAAATGAGAGCGATGCAGGAAATTAATGAGAAAAAAGTCAACAGCTTGAAAAGTCAAATGGAAAAGGAGATAAAAAAGTTTTCTGAAGAAAATAATTGCCTAAGAATTAGGAATGAACAAATGTAAGCTAGTGACCTTATGAGATTTCAATACACAGTAAAGCAAATCAAATTGAATGAAAAAAATAGAGGGCAATGTGAAATATCTCCTTGAAAAAATAGCTGACCTGGAAAATAAAGCCAGGAGAGATAATTTGAAAAATATTTGGACTACCTGAAAACCATGACCAAAACAAGAGCTTAGACACCAACCATCCTCCAAGAGATTGTAAGGGAAAATTTCCCTGATATTCTAGAAGCAGAAGCTAAAATAGAAATTGAAAGAATCCACTGATCACCTCCTGAAAGAGATCCCAAAAGGAAAACCTCCAGGAATAGTATAGCCAAATTCCAGAGCTCCCATGTCAAGGAGAAATTATTGTAAGCAGCTAGAAAAAAAGGAATTCAAATACTGTGGAGCTCTAATAAAAATAAAACAAATCTAGCAGTATCCACATTAAAGGACTGGATGGCATGGAATATGATATTCCAGAGGGCAAAGGAATTAGGACTACAGCCAAGAATCATGTACCCAGAAAAACTGTTTGTAATCTTGCAGAGGAAAAAATGGGATATCAATGAAAAAGAGGACTTTCAGACATTTGTGATGAAAAAGCCTGAATTCAATAGAAAATTTGACTTTCAAATGCAAGACCCTGGAGAAGCATAAAAAAGTAAACAGGACAAAGAAACCATGAGGGATATGAAAATGTTAAACTCTTTACATTCCTACATGAGAAGATAATACTTCCAACTCATAAGAACTTTCTAAGTAAGGAATACACAGAGGACACAGGTCTGATCCGAATATGAAGGAATGATACCTGTAAAGCATACATTTTTTTGTTTATCTTTGTTATTGGGGGCAAATACAGGGTAGGGTGTCTTATGTCTGGGGTTGGATTTAGACTTGGGGCCAGGGCTGGTGCTTTGTCCACTGTGCCACCTAGCTAACCCATAATGACATCTTTAAAATAGAGTTGAGGGGAAGGAGGAGTAGATTGGAGGAAGGAGAAGGGGGGAGGTGGACTGGGGAGAGGTAGCTCACATGAAGGAAATAAGAACAAAGCTTATGGAGGGGAGCAGAAGAGGGGCAAGGAATACAGCAGTGAGTGAAACTTACTATCATCAGAATTGGCTCAAAGATGGAATAACATACATACTCAAGTGGGTATGGTAATTTGTTTTTGCCCTGTGGAAAAGTGGGTGGAGAGGGAGAGGGTGGGAGAAGAGGGGAAGGAGGGAGGGGAATTTGGGGGGAGGGAGTTGTAAAAAGCAAAACACTTTTGAGGAAGGGGAACATATTCTGAATAATAGTACATGTATGATGTATATTAAATTGCTTGATTTCATAGGGAGAGTTGAGGAGAGAGGGAGGAAGAAAAAATTAAGAAAACAGAATTAGCTCAAAGACCTTAACCACATCAGATTGGGCCCAAGGAGGGAATAGCAGACACAACCAATTGGGAGTAATCTATTTAACCCTACAGGAAAGTAAGAGGGGAAGAGGATAAGGAGGGAAGGGTGAATGAAGGGAGGGTAGAGTGGGTGAGGGTGCAGTGAATAGCAAAAATCTTTTGAGGAGGAATAAGGCAAAATAAGATAGTAATAGAGTAAATGTCATTGGAAGGGAATAGGATGGGTGGGAATAGTTATGATGATTGACTACAATGGCAAAACATATGGTACCTACTCTGCTTGGTTATTGTCAAGAAAATTCTTTATCAAGTTTAATGTATTATATAAAAGTAATGATGAACATGATGCTATCTGAAAAATGTGGAAAGGACCACATGAACTGAGGCAGAGAGAAATGTGCTGTATACAAAATAACAGCAATAATGTAATGATGATCTGCTGGGAATATGTCATTATTTTCAGTGAGGCAATGATCCTGAATGACTTATGAAAATTGCAATACACCTGCAGAGAAAGAACTGATGGTATCTGAAAACAGACTGAAACACATTTTTTTGACAACTCCTTAATCTGAAGTTTTGTTTTTATCTGTTTCCTCTCACAAGCTAAGTAATGTAGAGATGATGCCCATGACTACTTATGTATAACTTACATTGAATTGCTTGAGTTTTTGGGGTGGACCGTGGGAAGGAAAGGAGGAAGAGAAGTTGGAATACAAAGTTTTAAAAAATTGATTTCAAAATTTTCTTTTATGTGTAATTTGGAAAATAAAATTATAAACAAAGAAAAAAAGGATCAGGCCTTTATCAGAGTAACTTGTTGCAAAGATTCTGTCCCCAATCCAGTTACCTTTTTCTCTTCTAAATTTTACTATCTTAGATTTGTTTGGGCAAATTGTTTTTTTTCATTTTATATGATTAAAAGTTATCCAATACTTTAAAAAGGTAAGTACTCATACTTGAGTATGTTAAAGGTCAAAGGATATAATGAACGTGAAGTATTATTTAAACCTTAAAGTACTATATAAATGTGTATTATTATTGTTGTTGTAGTTGTTGTTAAAATTATTATCAACAACAACAACAACAACAACAAAAAACAACAATACCTTATAGTCACCAGACCTCCTATTTGGAGACTACTTGATTTACTGGGCATTTTACTGAACTCCTGCTGACATCGAACAATATTTAAAGAGCAGCATAAAGGTGAGCTTTAAATGTTGATTAGCAGGATTCTCCACTCTACATGAAAAATGTATTTACACACAATTTTAAATCTAATCTGTATTATTAAAACTTTTTTCTAGTGTAGAAATCATCAAAACAATAAGCCAAGCAATGATTATAGACTGAAAATTTATGAAGTGCTCACCCTAGCTCCTTCAGTGCTAATTGGACTTGAATCTAGCACACCCCTCATGTTACAGCACACCATCTGAGGCTATTCTTGCTCCTGATAGAGAGAAAGTTCCTTGAAGATAGACAGTGAAACATTTTTACTTCTTTATCCTCAACATCCAGCACAATGCTAACAGATAATGAGCATATGTTTATATGGATTGATGAATTCTGGCTGATTTGTTCTGATTAAAATGTTTTTCATAGAATAAGAGTTCTCTTATCAAAGAGACATCAGCAAGATGGTGAGTACTCAGCTGAGCTCTCCCAAAAAACTCCCCAAACAACTCTAAAAAAAATGTCTGAAATGAATTCTGGAGTGGCAGAACATTAAAAAAAAGTTGAGTCAATTTTATAGCTCAACTTGCCAGGAAAGTTCTGGTGATAGAGCCTGGATTGCATCACAGACTGTACAGAATTGGCCATACCTGTGCCCCAGTATGTGGCCTTGGAGATGACTATATTGGTTATATTGTCAGTTTCCAAAACTCTCAGGCCATAGACAAAGTGGGGTTCAGACAACCAGTCAGACATTTGCAGGGAACACTTTGCTGTCCCTTGGTTCATGATGCTGTTACATTATCTAGACATATTTCCAGGTTTCAGTCCCAGAGCCAAAAAGACCAAAATCACTTGCAGACATGAGGGAGCAGGTGCTTTGTTTGGATTCCAGAGTGTAGAGAAGTACATGTGGTCACTTACAGGTTGAGTAGGAACTCTGTCTCAATTCCAAGAAAGAAGAGAGAACTAGCAATTGTCAGTGACAAAGAGCAGGAGACCAAATCAAAATCTCAGGGCTATATGCAGTACTAAAGTTGGTGGCTTGAGGGGGAAAAGCTCTTTTCCTGGATAAAATCTAGAGCACAGGCCAAGAAAGCATTGACCACATCTCTCTTTAGATCATTTCATACTGGAAGCAACAAAAAGTTTATAAATACATGAGAGCTAGTTCTGAAAGCAGAAGAAAAAAAAAAGAAACCAGAAATTTTGGACAGTGGCCTCCACCATGGGAGCAGAGCCAAACTTGAACATAAAAGTAAAAGTAAAGAAATAGGCTAGAAAACTGAACAACAACAACCTCAACAAAAAGAATAACTTGATGATAGAAAATTACTACACTGACTGGGAAGATTGAAACACAAATTCAAAGGAAAATAATGAAGTCAAAACAGCTACATGAAAACATCAAAGAAAATTGTAAATTACTTAAAGGATAAAATAAGTTGACTGGAAGAGCTCAAAAAGAATTTTAAAACTCAAATAATAGAGGTACAAGGTAGAGAAAAAATTAAGAAAACAAATAAAGGGGCATCTAGGTGGTGCAGTGAATAGAGCACCGGCCCTGGATTCAGGAGGACCTGAGTTCAAATTCGGCCTCACACTTAACACTTACTAGCTGTGTGACCCTGGGCAAGTCACTTAACCCCAATTGCCTCACCAAAAAACAAACAAACAAACAAACAATTAACAAATAAAAGGAATAAAATTTGAAAATAGAATTACAAACTTGATAAAGGAGGTACAAAAAACTGATAAAAATAACAACTTAAAAGGCAGAATTGACCAAATAAAAAAGAGGTATAAAAGTACATGAAAAAACTCCTTAAGAAGTAGAATTGGTCAAATTGGGAAAAAAGGTGGGGGGGAGGGGTGATTTACAAAAGCTCACTCATGGTATTAGTTCCTGAAAATTTAAAACTGTGCAAGTGGAAACTAATGACTCAATAAGACCAAGAAATAATTAAACCAAACCAAAAGAATAGTAAAGTAGAAGAAATATGAAATACATAATTGGGGGGAAAAACTGAACTGAGAAATGCAATCCAGGAAGATGATTTAAGAATTATCAGACTGCCTGAAAGCCATATTTTTTTTAAAAAAGAATCTAGATATTGAATTTAAAGATATAATTCTTTCCTTGTGAACCTGGGAAAGTGACTTAACCCCAATCACTTCAAGGAAAGAAACAAACAAAGAAGGAAGGAAAAAAGTAAAGGAAGGAAGGAAGGAAAGAAAGAAGGAAGGAAGGAAGGAAGGAAGGAAGGAAGGAAGGAAGGAAGGAAGGAAGGAAGGAAGGAAGGAAGGAAGGAAGGAAAGAAAGAAATTAACAAGGAAAATTGCAGATATTCTTCAACCATATCACCTTCTGAAAGACATCCCAAAATGAAAGTTCTTAAGGATATTTCAGCCAAACTGAAGCATTCCAAGGTAAAAGAGAAAATATTGTAAGCAGCCAGAAAAAAATCAAATATTGTGGAGTCACAGTCAGAATCACACAATATTTATTAGCTTCCATATGAAAGAATCAGAGTTTGGAACATAATATCCTGCAAGGCAAAGGAGCTGAGATTACAACAAAGAATAACCTATCAGGCAAAAATGAGTAAAATTCTTCAGGAGAAAAAAATGATATTAAATGAAACTGAGTACTTTCAAGAATTCATGATGAAAAGACCAGAGCTGAATAAAAAATCTGACTCAAATATACTTATAATCTATATCGGATTGCACGCTGTCTGGGGGAGGGGGGAGGGAGGGGAGGGAGGTAGAAAAATTTGAAATTGGAAATCTTATGTAAATAAATGCTGAAAGCTATTTTTACATGTGACTGGAAAATAATAAAATGCTTTTATTAAAAAAAAAAAACAAATTTAAAATCTCCAATTAAACACCAAATTGGAAATCCTGAAAATCAAAGGAGAGGTAAATAAAATTGAAATTAAATATTTATTGAAGTAATAAACTAGTGGACTTTTTTATGAGGAAAGGTAATGTTGTTTAATTTAATTTAAAAAATGAAGGAAACTAAATTACTTGTATCAAAATGAAAAGGTTAAATTCACCACCAATGAAGAGGAAATTAAACTGATTATTAGGAGCTATTTTGCCCAATTACATGTCAATAAATCTGACAATCTAAATAAGATGAATGAATATTTATAAAAATACAACCTGCCCAGTTTAGAGGAAATATAATTTTTAAGCCACCCTGTTTTAGTAAATTAAATTAAGCAAGTCATCAATGAACTCACTAAGAAAAAATTCCCATGGCAAGATGGATTTACAAGTAAATCCTACCAATCCTATAAAAAGTAATTAATTCAAACACTATATAAACTATCTGGAAAAATAGGCAAAGAATAATCCCTACCCAATTCCTTTTACAACCCAAATTTGATGCTGTTACCTAAAATAGGAAAAACGAAAACAAAGAAAACTATCAACCAATTTCCCTAATGGATATTAATGTAAAAATTATAAAGAACTAGCAAGGAAATTACAGCAAAATATCACAAATATCATATACTGAGACTAAATGGTGTTTAAAATGAGAATGAATGGGTGATTCAATATTAAACACACACACAATACACACACACACACACAAAACTATCAACATAATTAACCATATAAATCCAAAACTCAACATCAATCATTTTATCATCTCAATAGATACAGGAAAAGCTTTTCAGAAAATAAAATACTTACTCCTATTACAAAACACTAGAGCGCATAGGAAGAAATGGAGCTTTTCTTAAAATTAAAAGTATTATCCATGTAAAACCACCAGCAAGCATTATTTGTGATGGGGATAAGCTATAAACCTCCCTAACATGATCAGCAGTGAAGCAAGGATGCCCATTATCACCACTATTATTCAATATTGCACTAGAAATGTTAGGCAATGTGCAAACATAACCATTGCTCTGCAGATGATATGTATACTTGGAGAATTCTAGATTATCAACTAAAAATTAAGTCAAATTAATAACAATATGAAATAAAAGCCATGAAATAGATAAACCATGTCTTAATCTCATTAACAAGAAGAAAACAAAATTATCAATATTAAAAATGAAAATTTTGAATTCCCCAGCAATGAAGAGGAAATTAATGAAATTATTAGTGAAAGTGCAGGATAGAAATTAAGCTCACAGAAATCATTAGCATTTCTATATATTACCAATAAAGTCCAGCAGCAAAAAACAGAATGAGGAATTCATTATAAATTAATATGAAATACTTGGGAATCTGCCTGCTCTTAATTAGTCAGTGACATCAAACTCTTTGACTCCATGGATATGTAACACTCCAGCCATTTCTATTCTGCACTGTCTCCAGAAGTCTCTCCATGCTCATGTCCATTGCTTCAATAAAACTAACTTTCCATCTAATTCTCTGATAAACTCTTTTTTTCTTTTGCCTTCAATCTTTCCCACCATCAAGGATTTTTTCCTGTAAGACCTAGTTTTCATTTGTTGTCAAAATATTTAAGCTTCAGTTTCAGTATTTCACCTTCCATTAAATAATGAGTTAATGTCTTTAAATATTGATTGATTTGATTTCCTTGCTGTTCAAGGGACTCTCAAAACTCTTCTCTGCACCATAATTTGAAAACTATAATTCTGTGTCACTCAGATTTCCTTACAGTCAAAATATCACACTATTGCTACTGGAAAAAAACATAGCTTTGGCCATATGAACAATTGTTTGTAAGGCCATGGCTCTGTTTTTTAGTGTGCTATCCAGATTTCCTTCCAAGGAGCAGTTATCTTTTAATTTCACATATGATCTCACACTGCTTCCATTTCTTCTTCTATTTATGAAGAAGTAATTGGACCAGTTGCCAAGATTTTAGTTGGTGGTGGTGGTGCTCGTGGTTTTTTAATGTTAATCTTCAAGTCAGTTTTTACAATCTTCTCTTTCAATATCATTAAGAGGTTTCTTAATTCTCCTTCACTTTCTACCACCAGAGAAGTATCATCAGCATCTATGAGATGTTTGATATTTTTCCTGACACCCTGAATTCCAGATTTGGATTCATTCAGCCTGTCATTTCTAACTATGCACTTTGCATATACATTAAATTAATAAAGTGACAATATATTGTAATGATTGGAATGACGCCACCTGCTGGAGACTTACTGTAGAAGAGTTCTGCCCATGAAGCGAAGGTCTTTGAGGGCAAGACCAGGAGTCTTTTCTTTGGCGTCAGGAAGTGACGCGGGCTAGTGGGAGGAAGAAGGAAGAGACTAGCGCTCTGTCTCGGGCTTTTTCCTTTGGACTCTGGTGGAGAGCGGAGCTAGAAATGTGCTCTCCCTTTAATAGATAGGAATCTAGGCCTTTCTCTCTCTTTACCAAAATTCTTATTCTCCTTAATAAATGCTTAAAACTCTAACTCTTGCTAAAGCTTATAATTTATTGGCGACCACTCATTAAATATTTTAGACAGCTTAGCTAGAATTTTAGCCCTTAACAATATAAAATAACCTTGTCATATTCCTTTTCCATCTTAAACCAATCAGTTGTTGCATGTTCAGTTCTAACTTTTGCTTCTTGACCTATATACAGGTTCCTCAGGAGAAAAGTAAGATATCTGGCACTCCCATCTCTTTGAGAACTTGTCACATTTTGTTTTTAACCAATTATTCAAAGCTTTAGTATAGTGAATGAAGCAAAAGTATTTTTTTTCCTGGAACTCCTTTGCTTTTTCCCTAACCCAGTGAATATTGGCAATTTGGTTTCTAGTCCCTCTCCCTCTTCAAAAACAATCTTGTTCTTCTGATAATTCTTAGTTACATATTGCTGAAATATAGCTTACAGAATCTTAAGCATTACCTTGCTAGATTGTGAAATGAGCATAATTGTTCAACAATTTGAACATTCACTGCCATAGGCCTTCTTCAGGATTGAGACATAACTCTGCTTTTCAAATCCAATGTCCACACTTTTGTTATCCAAATTGACTGGCATATTGAGTGCAGCACTTTAACATCATTATCTTTTAGCATTTTATATAGCTAGCTGAGGATTTCATTATTTCCACTAGTCTTATTGATAGCAATGTTTTCTGCACCTCACTTGAAGTTATTTGCCAGGATATATGGATGTAGTTCAGTAACCACACCATTGCGGTTATCAGTGATGTTAAAATACTTCTTGAATTTTTCTATACATGCTTGCCACCTTTTCTTAATCTCTTCTACTTTTCCCTTTCATTTTCTTCTATCATTGAATTTTTCATGAAAAGTTCCTTTCATTTCTCTAATATTTTAAGAGATCCCTTGCCTTTCCCATTCTATTATTTCTATTTCTTTGCATTACTCTTTTAAGAACACTTTCTGTGGCAGCTTGATGGTGCAGTGGATAGAGCACCGGCCCTAGAGTCAGGAGTACCTGAGTTCAAATCCGGTCTCAGATAGTTAACACTTACTGGCTGTGTGACCCTAGGCAAGTCACTTAACCCCAATTGCCTCACAAAAATTAAAAAAAAGAAAACTTTATTTTTTTTTATTTCTCTGTACTATTCTCTTGAATCTTCCAATTACGTACATCTTTCTTTTTCTTATTTTCCTGCACCTTACCTCCTTTCTTTGGATATTTGTAAAGCCTCATAAGAAAGCCACTTTGCTTTTTTGCTCTTTTTTTTCCCTTTAAAATGTTTTCTGTTGCAGCCTCCTCTAGAATATTGTGAATGTCAGTCCAAAGATCTTCAGGTACTTTACTAGATCTAATCCCTTCAATCTTTTCAAAACTAGTACTGTATATTAATAAGGGATGATATGTAAAACATATCTACATGATCTGATATTTCCCCCTAATTTCTGCAATTTAAATATGATGTTTTACAATAAGAAGCTCAGCTTCTTTTTTTTTTTTTTCAGAGCAATGAGGGCTAAGTGAGTTGCCCAGGGTTACACAGCTAATAAGTGTCAAGTGTCTGAGGCCGGATTTGAACTGAGGCACTCCTGAATTCAGGGCTGATATTCTATCTACTGTGCTACCTAGCTGCCCCCAGAAGCTCAGCTTCTTAATCACAATCAGCATTAGGTCTTGTTTTAACTAATTTTATAGGGTGCCTCTACCTTTGGCTGCAAATCAGATTTATCAATCTGATTTCAATATTGTACATCCAGTGATGTTCATTTGTGGAGTCACCTTTTGCATTGTTTAAAACAAGTTTTGACTATGACAAGTGATAAATCTTTGCAAAACTTTATTTATAAGGCTGGAGAGTAGATGGCAGAGGAAAGGCAGTGACTTCCTTGAGCTCTCCCCAAGACCCCTCCAAATACCTACAAATAATGGCATAAAATGGCATCAGAACCCACAAAAAGACATAGTGAAATAATTTTCCACCCAAAGACAACTTAGAAGGTCAGCAGGAAAGGTCTGTTGTTCATGGGTGAGAATGGATTGCAGCCCAGCGCAGGTCTCACCAGTGGAAAACTGACCCCAGCCCAGATCAAGACCCAGCCCCAGCAAACCAGGCACAGGCCTTGGGAGGCTCTGAATCATCATCATCAACAACTGTTTCCAGAAATCAGACCACAGATTATAAGGGTATCAAACAATTGGCCAGAAGGAGACTGCAGGGATCTCTCTGCTAGAACTGAGGCAGGACTCAGTTGTTGTACCCACACTCAGATCCAGGTCACAGTCTTTGGTGGTGGTCCTAGGTAGGGGAGAAGCACAAGTACCCTGGAGCTTGTGGCCACAGTGGAGTGGGACTCAGCTCATACATAGCTCCAGGGCAGAAAAACAGGCCTGTGGTTGCTTGCAGACCAGAGGTCAGGCCAGGAGAGTTGTAAACATACCTCTCCTTAAATCACATCACATTAAAGAACTAAAAAGTTATAAATTCCCAGATCTCTGAAAACAGCTGTGCAAAACCCCTGAAGCTTGGGACAATACTCCCTCTACACTAGAAGCAAAGCCTTACTTTGACAAAGAGTTAAAATTAATGAAATAGGATGGGAAAATGAGCAAACAGAAAAAAAATGCTGACCCTAGAAAGTGTGTGAGTCCAAGCTTCTGCAGTCAAAGCCTCCAAGAAAAATATGAATTGGTCCCAGGACATAGGAGAAATTAGAGTGATGAAAGACAATCATGAGGAAAAGTCAAAAGCTGGGTAAATGAGACACAAATAATGCTGAAGAAAACCAACAGACTAGGCCAAATGGTAAAAGAGGTACAAGAAGTCAATTAGGAAAAGAATGCCTTGAATAGCCAAATGGGCCAAATGGAAAAGGAGGTACAAAAGCTCTCTGAAGAAAATAACCCCTTAAAATTTAGGATTCAGCAAATGTAAGCTAATGACTTTATAAGAAATCAAGAAATATAGCAAAACCAAAAGAATGAAGAAATAGAAGACAATGTGAAATATCTCATAGGAAAAACAACTGACTTGAAAAAGAGATCCAGGAAAGCTAATTTGAAAATCACTGGACTACCCAAATTTCATTATCATAAAAAGAGCCCAGACATCATCTTCCAAGAAATTGCCAAGGAAAACTGACCCGATATTATAGAACCAGAAGTTAAAATAGAAATTGAAAATTTTACCAATTACCTCCTGAAAGAGATCCTAAAATGAAAACTCCCAATCATAAGGGATATTAAAAGGTTAAACTCTGTACACTCCTAATGGGAACTCGTTAAAACTTTCTCATTTTTAGGGCAACTGGATGGCATATATTTAGGCAGAGATCACAGGTGTGAGTTGAATATTAAGGGATGATATATTTTGTTTTGTTTTGTTTTTGTTTTGTAAGGCAATTGGGGTTAAGTGACTTGCCCAGGGTCACACAGCTAGTAAGTGTTAAGTGTCTGAGGCCGGATTTGAACTCAGGTACTCCTGACTCCAGGGCCAGTGCTCTATCCACTGTGCCACCTAGCTGCCCCGGATGATATATTTTTAAAAAGAAAATTAAGGGTGGAGAGAGGAATGAATTGAGAGAAAGGTAAAGGTAAAGGTAGAATGGGGTAACTTATCTCACATAAAACAATCAAGAAAAATCTTATCTAGTGGAGGGGAAGGTAGGGGAAGGTAGAGGAAGTCCTGGGAAGTGAGTGAACCTTACTCTCTTCAGAATTGGCTCAAAAATAGAATAGCATAAACACTCAATTGGGTATAGCAATCTAACTTACCCTGCAGCAAAGTATGAGAAGAGGATGGGGAGGGGGGTGATAGGATGGCAGATTGGGTATGGGGCACTCAGAAGCAAAATATGTGAGGAGGAACAAGGTGAATAAAGATAGAGAATAGGGTAAATGACATGGGGAGGGAATGGGATGGAGGAAAATACAGTTAGTAATAGTAATTGTGAAAAAAATTTAAAGCCAGTTCTTCTGAAAAAAGGCCTCATTTATCAAATACATAGAGAATTCAGTCAAATTTATTAAACTATGAGCCATTTTGGTAGCTAGGTGACACTGGCTCTAAATTCAGGAGGACCTGAGCCAAAATGCAGCCTCAGACATTTGACAATGACTAGCTGTGTGACCCTGGGCAAGTCATTACTTCATTGTCCTGAAAAAAAATGAGCCATTTCCTAATTGATACATGATCAAAAGATATGAAGAATTTTCAGGTGAAATAATCAAAGCTATCTATAGCTATATGAAAAAATATTCTAACTCATTATTGATTAGAAAGATGCAAAACAAAACAATTCTGGGATACTACCTCATAGCTATTGGATTGTATAATAGGACAGCAGAGGACAATGACTATTG
Organism: Dromiciops gliroides; assembly: GCF_019393635.1. Taxonomy (NCBI): domain Eukaryota; kingdom Metazoa; phylum Chordata; class Mammalia; order Microbiotheria; family Microbiotheriidae; genus Dromiciops; species Dromiciops gliroides. The sequence continues at coordinate 65,548,463 of NC_057862.1, forward strand.
TTGTAGGGAATATGGGGAAAATTAGATATTAATGCACTATTGGTGGAGTTGTAAATTGATTCAAACATTCTGTAAAACAATTTGTACTATGGCCAAAGGGATATATAACCATGCATACCTTAGGACCCAGAAATGCCACTTTTAGGTTTCTATCCAAAAAGATATATTTTTTTAAATGTTAAAGGACCTATATGTACAAAAATATTTATGGCTGTCAAGTGTCTGAGGCCAGATTTGAACTGAGATCCTCCTGCATCCAGGGCCAGTGCTTTATCTACAATGCCACCTAGCTGACCCTAAATTGTTTGGGTTGTTAAGGGGAGATGAGAGGGAGGGTGGAAGAGAATTTGGAACACAACGTTTAAAAATGGGTATTAAACTGTTTTTACATATAATTTGGGATAATATATTTGTAAATAAATGAAAAAAATTAGATATTCAGTTGGAGGCAGAGCCAAGATGGCAGAAGAAAAGCAGTAAATGCTCAGACTTCCTGACACAATTACTTCAAAAAAACTCAAAACACATCCAGAAAACAACTCTTGGAGCAGTAGAACCCACAAGAAGGCTGAGATTATTTTCCAGCCAAAGATAGCTTGGAAGTTTGGCAGTAGGGGGAACCAGACTGGAAGTAGAGTCAAGCCCCACAATCACACTGACACAAATCTAGCCCTAGTCAGGCTGCACCAGAAAAAACTTACCCTAGAGTCTCTGAATCAGCTGCAGCACCAGCATCTTCTGGAGCTAAGCTCACAGACTGGTGAGAGGGCTGAACGGTTGGCCAAGGGAAGTTTATAGGGGTGTATATAGGACCTAAGGGGAGGTATTGGGATGTCCTACGCCAGCAGGGAACAAGGAAGAAACCTTGAGCAGTAGCCACCCAGGTATGGGTGGGATATAGGCCCATGAGAGAAAGCAACCACAGCACACAAAGTTTTGCTGCCTGGGTAATTAGCAAATTGGCCTGGGGTTATTGCCAAACTAGAGAAAAGGCCAGGCAAGTGAAGAAACTGTCCCTCATTAAATCATAACACCTGGGACCCCCTGAAACTTAGGACAGTATAAGATGGAAGCAGGACCTCACACTTAAAAGGACTTAAAAGTCAAGTAAAAGATGGGAAAGATGAGCAGGCAAAGAAAGTTGTAAAGCATAGAAAGCTTCTTTAGTGACAAAGAAGATCAAGGTGCACCCTCAGAAGAGCATAGCAGCGTCAGGGCCCCTACATACAAAGCTTCCAAGAAAAATATTAATTGGTCTTAGGCCATAGAGATGCTCAAAAAGGACTTTGAGGATAAAGTTAGAGAGGTAGAAGAAAAAATGGAAAGAGAAATGAGGGTGATGCAGGAAAGTCCTGAGAAAAAAGTGAACAGCTTGAAATGCCAAATGGAAAAGGAGATACAAAAGCTCTCTGAAGAAAATAATTGCCTAAGAATTAGAATTGAACAAATGGAAGCCAGTGACTTTATGAGAAACCAAGACACAATAAAGCAAATCCAAATTAATAAATAATAGAGGGTCTGTGTGACCCTGGGCAAGTCACTTAACCCCAAATGTCACCAAAAAAAAAATAGAGGGTAATGTGAAATCTCTTCTTGGAAAAACTGCTGACCTGGAAAATAGATCCAGGAGAGATAATTTGAAAATTATTGGACTGTCCTTTCCACGCTACCCAGAAGAGGGGTCCATGCGGCATTGTCTTCGGTTTCTGTCATAGTTTTAAGGGGAAACTTTCACAATGTCCAGAGCCCTGGATGTCTTGCAGATGGAAAAGGATGTCCTCAAATTTCTTGCTGCAGGAACCCATTTGGGTGGCATTAATTTGGACTTCCAGATGGAACAGTATATCTACAAAAGGAAGAGTTATGGAATCTACATCATTAATTTGAAGAGAACTTGGGAAAAGCTTCTGCTTGCTGCTCATGCCATTGTTGCCATTGAAAATCCTGCTGATGTTAATGTCATCTCTTCTAGGAACACTGGCCAGCGAGTTGTTCTGAAATTTGCTGCTGCCACTGGTGCTATACCTATTGCTGGATGCTTCACCCCGGGCACCTTCACTAACCAAATTCAGGCAGCTTTCAGGGAACCTCGCCTCTTGTTGGTCACTGATCCTCAGGCAGATCATTAGCCTCTGACTGAAGAATCATATGTTAACCTCCCAATCATTGCATTGTGCAACACAGATTCTCCACTTAACTATGTGGACATTGCCATTCCTTGCAACAACAAGGGAGTTCACTCCATGCATCTGATGTGGTGGATGTTGGCCCATGAAGTCCTACATATGTGTGGTACCATGTCCCATGAACTCCTGTGGGAAGTGATGCCTGGTCTTTACTTCTACAGGGATTCAGATGAGATTGAGAAGGAAGAACAGGTGACAGCTGAGAAGGCAGTGAGAAAGGAGGAATTTCAGGGTGAATGGACTGCCCCTGCCTCAGAATTCACTGCTGCTCAACCAGAGGTAGCTGATTGCTATGAGGGAGTAGAGGTGCCATCCGTGCCCATTCAGAAGTTCTATTCTGAAGACTGGAGTGTTCAGCCAGATACGGAGGACTGGACTGTGGCTCCTACTGCTCAGGCAACTGAGTGGGTAGGGACTACCACAGAGCTTTCCTAAGTTTTAGCCCAGGTGCTATAATAGAGAAGGAAAATAATATTGAAGGAAAATAAATCTTGATTTCTTTTAAAAAAGAAAAGAAAAGAAAAAAAAAGAAAATTATTGGACTACATGAAAACCAAGAGATTGTCAGGAAAAATTGCCCTGATATTCTAGTATCAGAAGATAAAATATAAATTGAAAGAATCTACTGATCACCTCCTGAAAGATATCCCAAAAGGAAAACTTCCAGGAATATTATTGCCAAATTTCAGAGCTGCCAGGTCGAGGAGAAAATATTGTAAGCAGCCAGAAATAAATAATTCAAATACTGTGGAGCTACTGTCAGATTAACACAGGATCTAGCAGCTTCTACAATAAATGATCCAAAGCCAGGGGATATGATATTTCAGAGGGCAAAAGCATTGAGACTACAACCAAAAATCACTTCCCCAGCAAAACTGAATATAATTTTTCAGGGGAAAAAATGGACTTCTATGAAAAAAAGACTTTCAAGCATTTGTGAATAGACCTGAACTGAACAAAAAAACTTGATTTTCAAATGCAAGACCCTAGAGAAGTATAAAAAGGTAAAGTAGAAAAAGCAATCATGAGAGATGTTAAAAGTTTAGACTGCTTAGATTCCTACATGGGAAGATGATATGTTTAAATCATAAGAGATTTCTGAGTATTAGGGCAGATGATAGGATAGGAATACATTTATACAGAGGGCACAGGTGTGAATTGATTATGAAGGGATGATATCTTTAAAGCAATTATTTTTGTTTATTTTTTTTTGAGCGGAGGTCATAGTTGGAGGTTGTTTTTCACTTGTGTCCAGATTTGGGCTCAGATCCTCCTGCATCCAGGGTGGGTGCTTTGTACACTGTGTGCCCAATGATGACTACTTTAGGGAAAAATTGAGCAGGGAGAGGAATGTACTTGGGGAGGGGAAAGGGGAGAGGTAGAAGGGGAGAAGCAGAAAATGGTTTATGGAGTGGGGGGAGAGATGAAGGTGAAGTGGGGAAGTGGGGAAGTGAATGAGCCTTACACTAACCAGAATTTGCTCAAAGACCTTAATATCATCAAAGTTGACTCAAGGAGTGAATAACATACACACTCAATTGAGTGGAATAATCTATCCAACCCTTCAGGAAAGTAGGAGGGGAAGGGGATAAGGAGGGAGGAGTGAAAGAAGGGAGGGCAGAGCAGGGGAGGAGTCAGTCAGAAGCAAAACACTTTTGAGGAGGGTTAGGGTAAAAGAAGATAGAAAACAGAGTAAACATCATGGGAAGGGAATAGGATGGAGGGAAACAGTTATCAAAATTATGAACAAAACAAGCATATATGGAATTTAAAGGGTTTTCTAAGGTTGGTTTGGGAGAACCACAGCAGTTCAAGTCAGAATCACAGCCAGGCTGGGGAAGGGCTATGGCTGACTGCTTCAGCAACTGAGTAAAAGCTGTAAATGCAGGTAGCGAAAGCTACGCATGTGCAAAATCAGGACCTGAGGAAGGTGGATTAGATCTCTGGACTTCCCTGGCAGGAGTATCATGGAGATTGACCATAGGAGGAGTAGGTGGCCTCAGAGGAGGGGAAGGAGGTGGGGTCCCAAGAGGAGGGGAGGGGACCACTCTCCCACATGGTTCACAGCCCAGGAATCAGGTTTGGTTTCAAACTCAGGGCTGATTTCCCCTCCCTCCAGTGCTTCTAGGTGTGGTTGGGGCATTTCCTCCAGGCATGCAAAAGAAGAGAAACTATTAGCATTAGAATTTGAAAAAAAATGCAGGAGTCAGAGGTTTCTCTGATAAGGCTTGGTTGGGAGAGGAGGGGATATTTATATTCCCTTGTGTGAGCACCTTGCTTCCTCTTCTAACAAAAATAAAAATAAAAATAGAAAATCCACATAAACAAAGCACTAACAAGATCTTATCAGCCATTTGTCTGGTTAAACAGACTAAAATCAGAAATAAGGTACTTAGGGAGCTGAAAAAACCCATTTGAAAACTTAAATAGAAAACATCCAGTAGTTTAGAGTTTAAAGGGATAGGGTAGGGGAAATTTTTTCCCCAACCAGAAGATCAGAAAATGGAGATTCAGATTTCCTCTTCGTGGTCAGGCATCTGTAAGGGGGTAAAATTCTAGCTATACTGTCTAAAATAGCAAGAGTTTAGACTTTTAAGCATTTATTAAGGAGAATAAGAATTTTGTGAAGAGAAAAAGGTCTAGATTCATCTATCTATCTCGGGGAGCTACAGTTCTCCTGCTCTGCTCTCCAAGGGAGTCCTAGGGAAAGAGAGTGAGAGAACCAGCCTTGCCCCCTCTTCCTCCCACAAGCTAAGGTCACTTCCTGACACCAAAGAAAAGCTGCATTATTTGCCCTGAGATGCCTTCTCCTCATGGCAGAGCTTTCCTACAGTAGCTCTCCAGCAGGTGGCGTCATTCCAATTGTTACAAGGTCTATTGTGAATAAAATTCTTTGTCAAGTTTAAGGTACTATATAAAATTCATCTCTTAATATTGTTGGAAAAATCAAACTTATAGGTTCATTATAAGGAAATCTCTCTTTAAAGTACTATATAAAAGTAGTTTACTATAAAAAAAATGATAAGCAGGATACTATCAAAATGACCTGGAAGGACCTGCATGAGCTGATGCAAAGTGAAATCTACTGTATACAAAATAACAGTAATATTGTGAGATGTTCTGCTGTGAAAGACTTGGTTATTCTCAGCAATGCAATGATCCAAGACAACATCAAAGGTCTTATGAAAAATGTAATTCATCTACAAAGAAAGAAATGATGGTATCTGAAAACAGATTGAAGCATATTTTTTGATCATTGCTTAATCTGAACTTTTCTTTTTGTCTGTTTTCTTTCACAATCTGGCTAATGTGGAGATGTTTTGCATGACTACTCATGTATAACCTACATTGAATTGCTTGAGTTGTGGGGTTGAGGAAGAGATGGAGGGAGGAAGAGAATTTGGAACACAAAGTTCAAAAAAATGATGTCAACATTGGTTTTTACATGTAATTTGGAAAAAAATAACATTCTAAAGAAAAAATGAAAGGAGCATGGAAATTTTTGCCTGTCAGATTTATTGGTAAGGGCATAATTTATTAACAAATAAGAGATAGAGAGCTTTACCAGATGTAAAATGAGTAATTTTGATTACATCAAATTAAGAAAGGGTTTTCCAAATAAAAATCACAGCAGCCAAGATTTGAAGAAGAGTAGGGAGGAGGGGCAACATTTATTGCCATTTTTATAAAGGCCTCAATTTTCAAATATATAGAGAACGGAGTCAAATTTATAAGAATACAAATCATTCCTCAATTGGTAAATGGTCCAAGGGTATGAGAAATCAGTTTTCAGATAAAGAAATCAAAGCTATCTATAGTCAAATAAAGTGTGCTAAATCACTATTAATTAGAGAAATAGATATTAAAACAACTCTGAATACCTCATACATATCAGATGAACTAATATGACAGAAAAAGTAAAATGAAAAATTTTGGAGGAATGTGGAAAAATAGAGACACTAATGTCCTGCTGGTGGAGTTGTGAACCAACCAGCCATGCTGGTGAGTTATTTTGATCTACACATACCTTTTGACCCAGAAATACCAATTCTAGGTCTTTACCTCAAACATATCAAAGGGAAAGAGAAAGGACCTTTACCTACAAAACTATTTATAGTAGCTCTTTTTGTGGTGGCAAGAAATGTTTAAAATTGAAAGAATGTCTATCAATTTGGGAATGGTTGGACAAGATGCAGTTTATGATTTTGATGCAATGTTATTGTGCTACAAGAAATGATGAATGGGATGCTTTCAGAAAAACCTGGAAAGACTTACATGAACCAATGCCAACTGAAATGAGCAGAACCAGGACAATATTATACATAATAACAGCAACATTATAAAATGATCAACTGTGAATGAATGACACCTATTCTTAGCAATGATCCTGAACAATTCTGAAAAACTTTTGAAGGAAAAATGCTATCCGCCTCTAGTGAAAGAATGGGTGATGTCTGAAGGCAGAGTGAAGCAGAGTCATTTCTTTCTTTACTTTATTATTTATTTTTCTTTTCTTGGTCTGTGTTTTCTTTTGTAACATGGCTAATATGGAAATGTTTTGCATGACTGCACATGTATAATCTATATCAAATTGCTTCTCAATGAGAAAAAGGGAAGAAAAGAAAATAACATGGAGCTCAAAAATTTTAATTAAAAGGATGTTAAGATTTTTGTTTACATGTAACTGAGAAAAAACAAGTATTAAATGTAAAAACAAAGAATGTTTTGCATAGATTTTGACAAGGTTGTCATTATGTTCAAGATATTAAAGAACTGTAATCAAGATGAACACCTGATTTATGAAAGAAACTGTATTTGATGCCATAGATGCTAAATTCCAGTTGCATTTGATTTTTTAAAAATATAATTGAGTTGACTTTTATTCAGTTGTACGAACTGGCCATCTAGAACCAAATGAATTAACATGGAAACTACATTTGTTATCATAGGAATATACAATTTAGAACTGAGAAGAATCTCTTGATCATTTATTCCAACTCCTTGATTTTAGAAAACTGAGAGCTTTGGTTTCTAGAGAAGGTGAATGACTCATTCATGATCATGCAACATGACTGAGTCACAAATCTTGGACTAGAATTTGGATCTCCTGATTCTTAGGGACAGTTTACCTTTTATAACCTGTCTTGCTGACAATATGAAAAATGACAAGGCACTAATTTGTAGAAATCTGTTATTAAGGAAAATTACTTCTCTTTTTATACTAATTTTAAATTAATTTATGTAGGTATGGTAGGGAAAAACAAGATAGTGGTATGGGATCCTATATGCTGATAAGGCAACGATAAGGAAAAAAATTAAAAATAAATATAATAATGCAGAAATTCAGAGTTGGAAATATCTCAAAGGCCACATGTCCACAAAAGAATGTCTTCCATAACGTACCAAGCAAGTGGTCCTTCAAATTTTCTTGAATATTTTCAGTGAAAGAGAATATCCCACCTCCCCAGGGAGACCATGGTAATTTTCAATAGTACTAATTACTAGGACTTTTTCCTTACCTCATCCTAAACTGTATGCTCTAATGTTACCACATTTTGCTCCTAGTTCTGATGTCTGTTGCCAAACTTAGCTTAACTTTTTGTTGTTATTTCTGACTCTTTGGTCCTTTTCTTCCTTATTAATTTTGTAATTGCTAAGATGATATGGCAATTAAGATAGACTCAGAGGTTATTATGCATTTTTTTTTTTTGGTTTTGGTTTCGTTTTTGTCAGGACAATAAGCATTAAGTGACTTGCCCAGGGTCACACAGCTAGTAAGTGTTAAGGGTTTGAGGCCACATTTGAACTCAGGTACTCCTGACTCCAGGGCCAGTGCTCTATCCACTGTGCCACCTAGCTGCCCCACCACAATTTCTAAATGAGAAAATTGGAATCTCTAGTTCATAGGCATCATGGAATTACTGGATATTAAAACTGGAATAAAATAGAAAGTTTATCTAACCCCTACCTATGCTTTTGACAAATGAGGAGAAAACCCAAATAGAAAATGTACCGCAGATCACATGACTACTTAATTACAGAAAAAGATGAGGATATCATCTCCCTACAACAACAACCACCTTGTCCAGGATTTATCCATCCCTACCCCCATTTCCTGATGCTGAATTGCCATGTCATGATTAATTCATTCAACAAATATTTGTTGAAGGCTAGTATTTCTCTGATGATAATGTATGGGTCTCATCAGTTGCTAAAAGATTGCTTATTACAACAGTTTAGCAGCGAATATTCATAGCATAAAGCCTTATGCCTGCCCATCCCCATTCTGGTTACCAGTATTTCCACTCTGAATGGATTCTTAATACCCTACCTCATTTTCTCTGCCAACTTTTCTACTTCTTTTTAAACGCAAACACACGCACAGTGTTATCACAAATAAGAATTGTGACCACAGAGTATTGAAACCGGAATAATGGGAATCTAACAAGATAAAACATATCTCATTTCTAAGTCACAAGAAATTAATTTAACTTATCTGTCCCTGGGTTTTCTGGTCTCTCTGTGCTGTGTAATCTGTTACTTGTCTGTTTGCATATCTGTCAGGAGATGTCAGCTGGCTTGGTTTCTATTTCGTTTGCTCAGTCAATGTCTACTTGACTGTTTGTTGATCTCTCCTCCTCAGCAGCCTCAGGGTTAGACTCTGTGCCAGCTTGCCTATATGATGATCATTCTGAATCCATCTCCAATGAATTTGGGGTGTGGAACAGATGCATAGTGATGGGATTCAGACCCATTCTAGGCTTGCAGAGCCAGACAGGCTGAAGTGGGGAGGGAAGGAGCCCTGGTGGTGAACGACAGCTCTAACCAGCTCACTGTAGGTGGCACTAGTAGATGCAACAAAAGCCTCCCAGCTGATTGTAAGTAATGTGAAGTGTTATAATGCAGCAATTTCACTGCTGTAGCATATGATAGACAATGCAAATTAAAGGTAGTTGAGGACATAACTATCTCCATGTAACAACCATATTTAATAGCCTGGTCCTGAAAAATTAGATAGGGCAAAATGAACCTAGAGGGATGAAAATAGTGAAATGTGGATATCCTGGGCAATAAATTTATTATTATTATTATTATTATTATTATTATTATTATTATTATTATTATTATTATTATTATTATTATTATTATTATTATTATTACAGTGCTCTCTAGTTCTGTCATCTGTTCCTTTACTATGTGATGTTGTGGTGGCTGAATTGAATTGTCCTCTTGCACCCCTGACCATGTAATCATTCTTCTGGTAGACTCATATCATATCTTTTTATAATTTCATGGGACAAAGGGTTGCATGATGTCAATTTCCCTTCTTAACTATCTCTGTAGATGTTGAAAGCTGATCAGCTTTCAAATGTAACTGGTAAATTCAGTTTTTCTTCTCTTTTATTACCCTCAAAGTTATTTTCTTAACTTGCTTCATTCCCTTCTTTTATTTCCAGACTTCTGTAAGCATGAACACACAGATACATATTATTGTTATGATTTAGTGTTCCCACTGTGATGGAAAAAATGTTCTTGCCGTGTTTTATTTTTAATAAGCATGAATAACATACTATGGAGTTCCAATGGGCCCAATCTTCTCTGACAGGAAATGGAATAAATTGAAAATTTACTGTCATAACAAAAGCACTAATACTAGCTAAGACCCAAAGCAGGGAAGAATAATTAAGGGATTCATTAATTTTACATCCCTTTGTATTTCTGTCCCACAAGTTAATTATAAAAATAGGAAATTTTCCTTTGATCACATAGCCATTTATAGAAATTAGTTAAATTATGATTTCCCTTTCCACATCTAGTTAATCATCCATTCCTTTTTCCTCTTTCATAGCAATATCTCATGTATGCATTCCTACGTACATTACCTCCTCCCTTTTTCCCCTCCATTTCCCCCAAATTCAAGTTTTGATTCTCTGAAATATTTCTATTGCATTGATCTTTTAATTAATCTCCCAAAATCTAATATCTTCTTTTATAAATCATGCTGAATACTTGCACTGGTTAAGCTACTCCCTTATTTGACAACCTTTAATAACCCCAGCTGCATTTTACATACTCTTATAACTCTAACATTTAGTCTTATCAAATATGTCTCCTAACTACTTTATTTGGAATAACAACCCTCTTATTTTATTTAACTATTTTATTAAATATTTCCTTCCCCAAATCCCTTGAAAAGACAAACAATATGATATAGTTATAAATGTGAAGTCATGTGAGACATATTTTCATATTGTTTCATTGTTCAGTTGTGTCCAACTCTTCATGACCCTGTATGGAGTTTTCCTTGAAAAGCTACTAGAATGGTTTGCCATCTGCTTTCCCAGTGGGTTAGATGAGCATAAGTTAAATGACTTACCCAGGATCACATAGCTAGCAAGTGTCTGAATCTAGATTTGAACTCAGATCTTCATAACTCAAGATGCAGTGCTCTATGCACTCAGCCAACTGGCTGCCTTCTATCCATATTCATTATGTTAAAAAAAGAAAAAAAAAACATACACATGAAAAGAAATTGAAAAAAAGTATACTAGGACCATCTTCTCTAATTTACTTACAGTCTTCTGAAATACAATATATAAATAGATGATAGAAAGATATACCCATTTCTAGGACTTCTTTCGTTTAATTTCCTCCTCTGAGAAAGTCTTCCGATCCTTCTCAGCTTATGGAAATTCTACCTGTCATTTAATTTCCAACTCTACTGGCACTTCCTTGAAGGAAAACTTGAAGCAGACTTCCCAGATTCCACCAGCCTACACACCTTTCTCCTCTTTTTGAACTCATTACACTAATTGTATGAAACTTTCATTTGACTTTATAATGAGGGTTAGTATATAATAACAGGGGAAAGGGGAATGTAAGACTGAGAGTGAGCAGAGATCTGGATTGGGTCTTACATCATTCACTAACCCAGGTCACTAGGAAAGTCATTCTACTATTTCAAGCCTCAATTTTCTCACCTCTAAAATAGGGATAATAAAGTTCTTGGTACTTGCCCCATAGAGCTGTGTAGAGCAGCAAGTGAAGTAATACATGCAAAGCACTTTGCAAGTATCAAAATATATATGAATGTCATCTATGTGCATTTGGCTTTTATTTGGTGTATGTTAATGCTTACTTCCTCAGCTAGATTGTAATTTTCTCAAATCCCAGGAATGTGTTTTAATCTTCTTTTGTATCCCTAGTAGTGTCTAGTCCAGTGCTAATTAAGGTTTTTCAGTGAATGACTAGAATTATAGTCTTTTCAAGTTAGAAGGGATCTTCTGGTTAGAGATAACTGAGATCAATAGAAGTTCAGTGTCTAGGCTAAGAATAAAGATCTAAATTTGACACCAAGTTCATTTACCCAAACCTTACATTACCTTAATTCTTGGATACCTACTCTCTATTATAGAACAAAGTACCCTAGAATTGATAGTATGCTTTGCTTGAGCTGGTCTTTCTTGGCTAATATTTTTTTTTTCTCAGACTACCTATTCCATGTGTGATTCTATTTTTCTGGTTAACATCTGATTAATCTTTCTACTCTAATTAACCTCCTGGGTTCTAACCTATATTAGTTACTCTTCTTTCTGTGACAGTGTAAATATACTGTCCTATGACATTCATTTGCCAACCATGTACAGATATCAATCATTGTCATAACTGTTAAAATGAAATTGATCACATTCAATATAATTCAGTTCGATGTTTATTAAGAGCTTCCTATGTGCAGAACCCTTTGAAAATAGTTAGATGAGTTCCAAAGATTAATGAAGACTAGGTCCTGGCCCTCATAAAGTTTACAGATTTTAAATGATCATAAGAACATAGTATTATACATATAGGATTGATAAGGAAAATTATCTACTATATACCCTGAACTCTGGATAAAAGAGAGAAATAATTAATGTGTCTCAGGATTTTTAATGCATGGACATGTCTAATATGCATTTAGATATCTGTATGTATCTATGCAGAGAGACAGACAGACACAAAGAAAGCACAAAACTTTACATATACATACATATATATGTGCATGTATATATGTATATACATATATACCAATGAGATATGTCTATGTGCATTTGTATATGTGTATGCATATATACACATGTACACACATATCATTGGAACCTCAAAAAGCCCTTTAAGATAGGTACTATTATTATTCCCATTTTACAGATGAGGATACTGAGGCTGAAAGAAGTGAATTATCTAAGATAACATAGCTAAACAATTGAGTGAGAGATTTGAACTCAGGCCTTCTTAACTCCAAGTCCAGTTCACTAGATAAAGTTCACCAACCTATCCCAAGGAAAGTGTCACTAATGCCTAAGAAATTAGAGAAGGTCTTGTGTGAATTTGCATTTGAGGTGAGACTTAATGCACAGTTAAGATTTCAATGGGTAGGGAGTGGGGAAAGATATTGGAAATGAACAAATTCCCAGATGTGAAAATTAAAAGGGCATGATTTAGAAATAATTATTTGTTTGATTCAGCTAGATCATAGAATAAGTGGAGGTAATTGATAAGGATTTTTTTTTAATGGTGACATCAGATTGTGCAAGTTCTCAAATACTAGGTTATGGAGTTTGAATTATGTTCAGTTGTAGACCTCTGATTGTTAGTTGTTCTATTTTTCCTGTCTCCTTTTCCTCTGCTTATGGATGTCATGTTCAATTTATGGTAGTAAAATAGTTTGACAGGTGAAAGGAACCTTAGTAGTCTTTAATTCCAACTCTCTCATTTTAAAGATGAGGAACCTGATGGCTAGATAAGTTGACTGTGGAAAAGATAAACAAAGGACTGATGTGACCAGATCAACACACACACAAAATAATAATTAATGTATTATACTTATTTATGCTAATTATCACCCTTCAGAAATATGTGTCCATAAAAACATAATAGAAATATTATCAATCTCCTTATTTCTTTACTAATAGCTTCCATTTGATCTTCAGCTACACACTTACTGACTGAAATGGCCCATTTTCATGGGTGATATTAATTCTAATGCTCTAGGTCTGCTTGAAGCAACTCTTGAAAAATGGTAACCTGCCTTCCAACTTTGCTAGGTGTGTGGGTAGCTGTCTAAGGATGCAGAGAGAATTCCCTTAACTGTTTTGTTATTCTCACTTTGATTCTTAGTAATTCCTGCATTCTAGCAAATGGTGCTATGACTGGAGGAGAAGGACCACATTAATCATAGATGGTAACTTATGCTTGTAGATGTTAAAAGTTTGCTAAACAGTTACTGCATTAATCTTTTCTCTCCTGATGTATTTCTATCAAAATTATCATTATATGGCTCAAAATGCAGCATACATCAGAGATGGTAACAAGATATTTTCTTTACAGTTGGGAATTTTGGTACTATGGAATGCCTCCCACATCTGTAATAACTTTGTAAATCATTCATCTCTGTTTACAACTCAGATAAATTAAATGCCTGAAATTGTGGTTTGTTTCCTAAGTATCACCAAGAAAGAAAAGTTTAGACAGTCTGAGAACTGTTGCCAAGTTGACTAATCTTGTTGGAAAAATGTAATATCACAAGGACACCCACCAATAATCAACGAGGGGGGAAAAAGAGAGAGACAGGCAACTACCAAAGCAAATGCATTTTTTAAAAATTGCTGATGCCCATTTCCTTTATGATTAATAGATAATTTAACTGTGATTTTAATTCTTATAAGACTATCTAGTTCCATTCTTTGCAGTCATATTGTATGCCAGTTTTCCCAGTGAATTTCAATATCTTTCCTTTCTAGGAAGGAAATTCATGGCTCTATTCCATATCCTTCCACAATGTCTTTTTCATGATGGAAATATTGATAGGTCTGTTCTATATGCAGTCTAACTCTATCACATTTTTGACACAAGACATTCTACTTCCATTAAGAATTAACATTGCTTTTAGAGGGCCATGAAAGGAATTACCTGACAGATCTATGGAAATGGAAGAGTTCCTGACCAAACAAGAGATAGGTTCACAAGATATAAAATGGGGAAAAAATTATACAAAATTTAAAGGGTTTTGCACAAATAAAACCAATATAATTACAATTAGAAGATAAGCAGCAGAGGCATTATTTGGTGCAATGGTTAGAGCACTGGCCTTGGAGTCGGGAGGACCTGAGTTTAAATCTGGCATCAGACACTAGCCATGTGACCGGGGGAATGTCATTTAACCCCAATTGCCTTTAAAAAAAGAAAAAAGATTGATTGATTGATCCTGTGGATATGTAATTTATAAAGAACCCAGGCTAAATTTCCAGATTTATGTAACAAATGAAGGAAACAGGCAAAGAATATTTAAAAGGATATAGACAGATAGATAGATAGATAGATAGATAGATAGATAGATAGATAGATAGATAGACAAACAGATATGTGCTATGATAGTGTGCTATGAGTTAACTGAAAGCACCAATATTTTGGGAATATGAAAATCCACAAAGAACATTCATATATGTAAGGGAAGAGAACTTTCAAATGCTAATTTCCAAGCATTCAAGTAAGCAAGAGCTATCACAACCATAATTAGTTTGAATTTTAAGGAACATGGGGGGGGGGGAACTACTGTATTCTGTATTCTATACTGTATTCTAAAAGAAAAGAGGAAAAAATGCTAATTTTTCAAATACCATCAAATAAAGTATCAATTAAATTCCATCTACTAAAGTTACAAGAAAATAAATATTTTTACATTCTGATTCTTTGATGAAATATGAAATCCATGTATTTTACTAAGAAAAGAAAGGTTGAATTGGCCATGTAGGGAGTTTGGTTATATTTCTGGATAATTGCTACAGAGGAGGAAATATCAGTTTATCTCATTATATCTATCTATCTATCTCTTTTTCTCTCTCACTCACTCTTCCCTTCCTCTCCCCCTCCCCACTCACAATTGATCATATCATTGGAGAGACAATACCAATTGGAGATAATGAATCCATTTGGGGAAAGACAGACTGGACCTAGAGGAGACAATGAATTCTGGCAATAGTAAGAGATACATTTATGATTTGTTAAGGGCTAAAATTCTAGCTAAACTGTCTAAAATATCTAATGAGTGGTCGCCAATAAATTATAAGCTTTAGCAAGAGTTAGACTTTTAAGCATTTATTAAGGAGAATAAGAATTTGGTAAAGAGAGAGAAAGGCCTAGATTCCTATCTATTAAAGGGAGAGCACATTTCTAGCTCCGCTCTCCACCAGAGTCCAAAGGAAAGAGCGCGAGACTGAGCACCAGTCTCTTCCTTCCTCCTCCCACTAGCCCGCATCACTTCCTGACACCAAAGAAAAGACTCCTGGTCTTGCCCTCAAAGACCTTCGCTTCATGGGCAGAACTCTTCTACAGTAAGTCTCCAGCAGGTGGCGTCATTCCAATCGTTACAGATTGAAAAACCCATGTGGAAGGGTATTCATCTAAGGAGGGATACAACTTCAATTATGATCCCGTGTACCACAGAAACATATTGACTTGAATTAAAAAAGGACTTCCAGGCCATAAAACGTCAGGAGTTTTAAGTTGCCATTTTGTTATACATGTATCATAGCACTTTGCGTCACTCCTATTACATTCTAGGTTTGTTTGTATTCACTCTTTTTATTGAACTTTATTTGTATAATAGTTTGGAAGTGAGGGATGAGGGGACTATTTACTTCACCTTTTCTCATTGCAGTACCTTAATAAATATCTTTTGTAAATGATAATTAGTCTGACTGTGTAATTATTAATGGGAAACAGATTTATGGGGGCTCTGAAAAATATGAATAAGGGGAAATTACTTTTAGAAGCATTAGAAAGGGTCATCTGCTATTTACTAAGGATTGTGAGTACAAGTTGGAGAAGTTTTCCAAGAGAAGATACTATATATAGATTTAATTTGGAAGGTCTTATCAAGATCTTTGTAACAATTAATGCTCAATATAAAATTTTTATCAATGACTTACATGATGTTATTGCTATCTTGGTTATCAAGCTGAAGGTTGGCACAAAGTTGAAAGACCTAATTAATATGATACATAATAAAACAACTTAATAGGTTGTTATGAAAATATCAAAGAAATAAGAGTAATATTTACAAAGAATAAAAGTAAAGGCCTAAGGGGGCAGCTAGTTGGTGCAGTGGATAAAGCACTGTCCTTGGATTCAGGAGGACCTGGGGTAAAATCCAGCCTCAGACACTTGATACTTACTAGCTGTGTGATCTTGGGCAAATCACTTAACCCTCATTGCCCTGGAAAAAAACAAAACAAAACAAAACAAAAAATGCAAGGGGCAGCTAGGTGGCACAGTAGATAGAGCACTGGCCCTGGATTCAGGAGAACCTGAGTTCAAATCCAGCCTCAGACACTTGACACTTATTAGCTGTGTGACCCTGGGCAAGTCACTTAACCCCAATTGCCTCAACAACAACAACAACAACAACCAAAAAAAGTAAAGGGCTACATTTAGGTTTAAGTATTCAGCTATGAATCAATATACAATAAGGAAATAATGTATGCAAAAGAGCAAGTAGTAATTTTATGTGAGCCAATCATGTGCTATCAACAAAATCAGGACAATCTTAGGCTTCATTAAGTACATTAAAATCTCTAATAAGGAAAGAAAAGTTGGTGTAGGAAAGTCAGTAACTTGCCTAAGCTCTCCCCAAGATGCCTCCAAATACTTTCAAATAATGCCATAAAGCAATTCCTGGAGCAGCAGAACACACAAAAAGACAAGGTGAAATAATTTTACAGCCAAAGACAACTTAAGAAGGTCAGCAGGAAAGGTCTGTTTTACCAGGGTGAAAGTGTAGAGCAGCCCAGCACAGGCTACACCAGAGGAGACAAAGATCCATGCATAGCAAACCAGAAATAGTCCTCGGGAGCCTCTAAATCAGCAACATCAGCAACTGCTTCTGGAACTCAGCCCACAGATGACCAGGGGGGTCAAAAAATTGGCCAGAAGGAGGTTACAGAGATCTCTTTGCTAGCACTGAGGCAGGACTCTGTTGTTTTGCCTATACTCAGATCACGGTGAAAGTCCTGGGCTGGGGAGGAGAACAACCATACAGGAGCTTACAGTCACAGCATAGAGGGACACTGTTCATAATTTCAGGACAGAAAAGCAGGCCTGTAGTTGCTTGCAGACCAAAGCACAGGCCAGGAGAGTATTAAACATACCTCTCTTTAAATCATACCACCTTGGAAGGAGTATGAATTTACAAATACCTCAAAGTATCTCTGAAAACAGCTGCATACATGTCCTGAAGCTTGGGACAGTGCTCCTTCCACCCTGGAGGTAGTGCCCCACTTTAACAAAGAGTTAAAAGTCAAGAAATAGTCTGTGAAAATGAGCAAACAGAAAAAAATCCTGACTCTAGAAAGTTTCTATGGTTACAATGAACATCAAAATACACCCTCAGAAGACAATAATAAAGTTAAATTTCCTACATCTAAAACTTCTGAGAAAAATATGAATTGGTCTCAGGCTATAGAAGGGTTCAACAAGGACTTTGAAAATAAAATAAGAGAGGTAGAGAAAAAAATGAAAAAAGAAATGAGTGATGCAAGAAAGTCATGAAAAAAGTAAACAGCTTGGTAAAGAGACAGAAAAAATACTGAAGAAAACAACACCTTAAAAAACAAACTAGGCCAAATGGTAAAAGATACGCCAATGAGAAAAAGAATGCCCTGAAAAGCCAAATTGGCCAAATGGAAAAGGAGTTACAAAAACTCTCTGAAGAAAATGACTCATTAAAAATTAGGATTGAGCAAATGAAAGCTAATGATTTTATGAGAAATCAAGAAACAATAAAGCAAAACCAAAAGAAAGAAAAAAATGTAAAGCAATGTGAAATATCTCATTGGAAAAACAACTGACTTGGAAAATATATCCAGGAGGGGGGAAGGGGATAGGGGAGTTGATAGAAGGGAGGGCAGATTGGAGGATGAAGCAGTTAGAAGCAAGACACCTTTGAGGAGGGAAAGGGTGAAAGAAGATAGAGAATAGAGTAAATGATATGGGGAGAAGGTAGGCTGGAGGGAAATTCAATTAGCAATAGTAACTACGAGGTGATCAGCAGGATGCTCTCAAAAAAAAAACTGGAAAGACTTATATGAGCTGATGCAAAGTACTGTACTGTATAAAAAGTTTACATGTACATGTACTGTATACAAAGTATGCATGTACATATACTGTATACAAAGTAACAGCAATATTGCAAAATGATCAGTTGTGAGTGACTTGGTTATTCTCAGCAATGCAATGATCTGGGACATCTCTTAAGAACTTATAAAAAGTGAGTTCCATCTACAGAGAGGGAACTGCTGGTGTCTGGATACAGATTGAAGCATATTTTTTTTAATCATGAAAGTATTTTATTATTCTCCAGTTTCATGTAAAGATATATTTCAACATTTGTTTTCCTAAGATTTTTAGTTACAAATTTTTGTCCCTCCTTCCCTTTCCTCCCCACTCTACAAGACAGAAAGCAATCTGATATAGGTTATATATATATATATGCAATCACATTAAACATACTTCTGCTTGAGTCATGTTGTGAAAGAAGAATCAGAACAAAAGGGGAAAACCTCAAAAAATAAAAAAGAAAGAAAAACAAACATAGAAACAGTATGGTTCAATATGCATTAAGATTTCACAGTTCTTTTTTCTGGATGTGGAGAACCTTTTCCATCATGATTTCTTTGGAATTGTCTTGGGTCATTGTATTGCTGAAAAGAGCCAAGTCTATCATAGTTGATCATCACACAATGTTGCCCTCACTGTGTACAGTGTTCTCCTGGTTCTGCTTATTTCACTCAGCATCAGTCCACTTAAGTCTTTACAGGTTTTTTTTTTTTTTTTCCTTCTGAAAACGGCCTGCTTGTCATTTATTATACCACAATTGTATTCCACTACATTCATATACCACAACTTGTTCAGCCATTCCCCAAATGATGGGCATTCCTTTTATTTCTAATTCTTTGTCAGTACAAAGAGAGCTGCTATAAATATTTTTATACATGTGGGTCCTTTTACCTTTTTATGATCTCTTTGGGAAACAGACATAGCAGTGATATCACTAGGTCAAAGCGTATGGCACTTACTCCAAAGTCTAAAAATATTTGTTTGTTTGTTTTAATGAAATGATTTAGATTGATTCAGCACAAATTTAAATAGAATCAATAACTTTCTCATGATAAAATTTGTCTAATAATCGATTGTGATTTTTGTTAGATAATAAATTCTCAATAAGTAGAGATTTTCAAGAAGATGCTTGATGACCATATGGTAGAGATGTAGCTAAGATTTCTATACATAGATTAAATGATCTCTACTCCCTCTCTAATTTAAATAATTTATTTTATTAACTTAGCAAAATATCATTGAGAAGAAGTTCATTCTATGTATTCAAATAGCGAAATTGCTAAAGTGATATGGAGAAGATATTTCCTTTAGAGCATAAGCATGTATCCATGCTCATTTTCTTCCTTTGGAGTTACTCACATTTCCAGTTAAAATTAAGTTTAATGTTTCTCCATCAGTGTTCTAAATGGGAAAGCACACAAGAGTTATACCACTGTGTAACATTATAAGAGTTAATTTATATCATTCTCTAGAAATGTTTAATATGACAGAATGACAAAATTCACTATCATAATTTAGAGGGTATAAAAAGTTCCCAATATCAAGCCTGAAGGGATGTAGGTAAATTTCAGTTCCCTAAGTTTGACTTTGATTTAGAATAAACAAAATGCCTATGATCAATTAATCATCAATCTTAAAAGTTACAATCTAAACAAATAAATAATCTTTATGTTGTTGTTGTTCAGTTGTTTGGGTCATGGCTAAATCTTGGTGACTGAACTTAGGGTTTTCTTGGCAAAGATAATGAAGTAATGTGCCATTTTCTTCTCCAGCTCATTCATTTTATAGATGAAGAATTAAGGCAAACATGGTTAAGTGACTTACCCAGGTTCACACAGCTAGTGTCTGAGGCTAGATTTGAACTCAGAAAGTGTAATCTGGGGCAGCTAGGTGGCGCAGTGGATAAAGCACTGGCCCTGGATTCAGGAGTACCTGAGTTCAAATCAGGCCTCAGACACTTGACACTTAATAGCTGTGTGACCCTGGACAAGTCACTTAACCCCCATTGTCCCGCAAAAAAAATTTAAAAATTAAAAAAAGAAAGTGTAATCTTCCTGACCTCAAGCTCAATATTCTATCTACTATGCTACCTGGCTGCCCAAAAAAATCTCTTAATGGGTATGAATTTTGTGGATTTGGGAGGAATTTGACACATTGTTCTGAGATGGTGGAACGGTATATGTATTTTGAAATAATATTATAGCTAAATATTTTGCAAACAAAATTAACAAATTCTTACTGAACATGAATATGAAGAACATAGAGTATGAAACACTCTTTCTACCCTCAAATGGTTTGCAATCCAATTTGAGGAATAAGAAGCAAATATAAATTAAAAATCAAGATCCAAGTGGTAAACAATCCTCAAGGGGCACAATGAAATTCGCAATAAGTAAGTGATTAATCAGCAAATGAATTATGCAGACAAGAGTACAGTGTTTGTGAGTAGAAAGCAATCACTTCAATCTAGGTTCAGCAGGGCAGCTAATTGTCTAGTTTACTTATATGGGCAATCCAACAGCCTCTGAATTTCATTTTTAAATTGCGTCACATTCTATGACCTCTTTTGCATAGATCAATTCATCAATTATCTTTGTTACTCAACAAGGTACTAGTGGGAAATCTTTCTGTTTATATACAGCTGTGTATTCAATGGACCAGGTGTGTCTTTAAATTTCAGGGTTTTTATTTTTGTTTGTTTCATTCTTTGTTTTTGAGTCATTAAGCCCTGAGTTACGCAGCCATTTGATTGAAGCATTTTAAGGATGAGATAAAAGACATCATCTTCTTCAGAAGTGCTGAAGGGATGAAGCCAAATTTCTGACTTGAAAAGGGGTTTCTTCAGCTCCCCAGGTGGGTAGGGAAAGGAGACGGCATAGCCAGCAGAGTGTTCGGACATGTTAGCACTTATGGTGATAAATGGTGTTTATGTGCACACCACTAGGAATTGAACTGAGACTACAAATTGTTCAAAAGCAATTTCTAACTGGAACATTTGAAGAGGCAGTTGTATAGAGGTTAGAAAGTTGGTTTTTTTAAAGATCATTATTCAATCAATAAGAAGGGAGATGGGGAAGGAATAATACACACCATGTTTACAATTTCTTTTGGGAATATTATTGGACTATTGTTAAGGTATTAAATGTTCCATTATTATGATTTTTTTTCATTATGACTGGCACATAATTTGAGATGAATTTTTAGGGGTAGTTTCTGTTTCTTGGTTGAACTACTAGGATTGGTGAGTCACTGTAACTCCTTCCACAATCTCTAAGAGGGGAACTGAAATCAAGGTGATGGGGTAAATTTATCATTTCAATCATCTAGAGAGATCTAAAATAATAAAAATGGGGGAAAAGAGCAGAGAATTAAGGCTACACAAAGTTACAAAAAAAGAATTTCAAAAATTATATTTGGGTAGTAGAACTGTGACTATGAAGCAATGAAACAGATTTTGTAATGGATAGAGAGTCAGCTTCATAGTTCAGAATGAGTTCGGGGCTCAGGTCCCACCACCTCTGACATAGACTGTGACTCTTGGCAAATCACTTAACCTCACTCTGCTCTCAGAAACTTTCTAGTACAGTGAATTATAGAAAATATTCCAGTCTGCATTGATAAAGGAATTTTCTTCAACTGGGAGGTAGTAATAATAATAGCTAGCATTTATATGATCAAGTTTTGTAAAATGCTTTACAAATATTATATCATTTTGACCTTGAAGCAACCCTTTGAAGGTAGATACTATTTTCATCCCCATTTTACAGATGAAAACAAACAACAACCAAAAAATAGAGATTAAGTCATTTGCTCAGGTTCACACAGCTAGCAAATGTCTGAGGTGGGATTTGAACACAGATCTTCCTGACTCCAGGTCCATTAATTTATATATTGTGTCACTTTGCTGACTATATAATTCTCTATATCAATTAAATGAAAATTTCATTCCCTCTCCTTTCTTTGAAGTCAAAAATCTTATGTGGATGTCTAAAAAATAGAATTTTTCTAACCTGATAAGAAGTGGAAGCCTTTTCTTGAATTAAAAGCCTAGAACATTAACAGTTTCCAGTCTCCTTCACCAAAAGAATATCACATTGATTTCTCCAAGAGCAGGAAGAGTCCCTTAGTCAGGAAACCTGACTTTAGGAAAACAGATTTAAGTTGGAATTTGAGATGGAGAATTGTTAAGGGCTAAAATTCCAGCTAGTCTGTCTAAAATATTTAATGAGTGGTCACCAATAAATTATAAGCTTTAGCAAGAGTTAGGCTTTTAAGCATTTATTAAGGAGAATAAGATTTTGTTAAAGAGAGAGAGAAAGGCCTACAGTCATCTGTCTATTAAAGGGAAAGGGCATTTCTAGCTGCGCTCTCCTCCAGAGTCCACACAAAAGAGAACGAGTCAGAGCACCAGGCTCCCCCTTCTTCCTCCCACAAGCAAAAGTCACTTCCTGACACCCAAAAAAAGATGCATGGTCTTGCCCTCAAAGACCTTCACCTCATGGGCAGAGCTCTTCTACAGTAAATCTCCAGCAGGTGGCGTCATTCCAATCATTACAGAATCAAGGATGAAGAGAGGTATTAGAAAAATTTTCAAATCAAACTGCGAAGCTGTCTATTATAGAGGATGAGAGGTAATGACAGTTTAGTGGGTGTCTAATAATTCTATGGGAAAAAATAAAAAGGAAATGAAACAAGAAAAGTTTTGTCCTCAAATATAACAGTACCCCAAATGTGGATAATCAATAAAATGTACTTGAAATGTTATTACAAATTAACTGCTATTACGTAGGTACCATCAAGACTTGGTTATGTGTGCATCCTGATGCAAATCCAATAAAAGAAAGGTATGCTTCAACTTCAAGTTCACTTTTAAATGAGAAACTCAAACACATTTATCCAAAGAAACAAGCAGATAAATGCTCACCAGATTTCCAAGCTAGTGAAATTCAATTTCCCAGAATCATGGACTCTCAGAAAGAGAAGGGTATCAGAGCCTAATTCAATCCAAATGGGAACCAGAATATTCTCCACAACCTTCACCAGAGGAGGCCTTTATTTGAGCCTTCATTTGAAGATCTTTAATGATCAGAAAAACACTCTTTCCTAGAGCTGACAATTCAACTCTTTTTTTTTTTTTTTTTTAGTGAGGCAATTGAGGTTAAGTGGCTTGCCCAGGGTCACAGAGCTAGTAAGTGTTAAGTGTCTGAGGCCGGATTTGAACTCAGGTACTCCTGACTCCAGGGCCGGTGCTCTATCCACTGCGCCACCTAGCTGCCCCTGACAATTCAACTCTTGAACATTTCTCATGCTAAGATTTCTGTTTACTTTGAGTCAAATTCTTGCTGCCTACCACTTCCATTTATTACTGTTATTTCTAATCTCTGAGACCTACCTCTCTTCCACATGATAATACTTCAATTTCCTAAAAATAACTACTAGCCCCTGTTCCATCTTCTCTTCTCAAAATTAAACATCTTTATTTCCTTCTATTGATTGCAATCCTGTTGCCATCCTGCTTTCATTCCTCTGGATAAAAATTCATTTTGGGAAATTTTTTGATAAATTGTGACATCCTTTAGAATTCACCAAAGAATATTTAAGCCATAATTTAATTGCAGTTTACCATTTGTTATTTTTAATTATTTATATCATTGAGAATTTATTAACAGAGAGATAAAATCACAAAACTTGTTCTCCAAAAACTAACATATTAATGGAGGAGACAGGGGATTACACTAAGGCCCTAATTTCTAAAAGATTATCCCAATGTTCAGTTTTTTACTAAAATGATAACACTTTATGAGTTTATGGTTGACCAGGAAGTATTTTGGCTGGCCACAAAAAGGTTCTTAACTTGAGCATGATATCTGCTTTGTTTTGTTTTGTTTTTTTGAGTGTGGTGGTATGTTTTATTTCTGAAATCATACATTGCTTCTTGCCCTGCTGGAAGTACAATTCCTCTCAACCTAAAACACTTGCTTTATATAAGATAAGAAGATAATAATAAAGAAAAGAAAATTATGGATTGCTTTTAATGCCTTGGTATCGGTGCATTTGGGTGCTTCATTCCCCATTTGCATGCTTATAACGGGGCTCTTCGTAACTCAGCTCTCTGCCAATATTTTGAATAGCTAGCCCTTTGGAGAGCTCTGTAGGTCCAACTTGATTCTCCTCAGTTTATCTACACAAGCTAAAAGTGGCCAAAGTGGGGGGCTGGGGAGGCAATGAGAGTTGAGTGACTTGTCCAGGGTCAAACAGCTTGTGTCAAGTGTCTGAGGCTGGGTTTGAACTCAGGTCTGCCTGAATACAGGACCAATGCTTTATCCACTGCACCACCTGACTGCCTTCTGAAGTGCCTTGTGAGAAAGAAGTCCATTGTGAACACACCCATACTCTTTATCAATCCTCCCTGCACTAGCTATGTTAAGGGAATCTTTGACCTTCAGGCTTTCTCTGACCTCAGAGGTATATTAACTGGTCTTTTGAGTTCCCTTTACCACATCTTCAGAAAAAAAATAATATTTTCCTTTAAAATTTGCTTCACAAATGATAAGATCCTTTTCATTCTGGACATTACTCTGAACTATCTATCCTACTTATTGAGGAAATTTGCTCCCAAATTGGTGGGCTACTTTCTCCCTCTCCTTCTATATTAGAAATGTTTTCTTTCCTTTTTTTTCCAGGGCAATGGGGGTTAAGTGACTTGCCCAGAGTCACACAGCTAGTAAGTGTCAAGTGTCTGAGGCCGGATTTGAACTCTTGTCCTCCTGACTCCAGGGCTGGTGCTTTATCCACTGTGCCACCTAGCTGCCCCTTTATATTATTGTTTTGTTTTTGTTGGGGTTTGTGGATCAATGAGGATTAAGTGACTTGCCCAGGGTCACACAACTAGTAGGTGTCAAGTGTCTGTTGTTAGATTTGAACTCAGATCCTCCTGAATCCAGGGCTAGTGCTTTATCCACTGCACCACCTAGCTGCCCCTCCATTTTCTTTCTAAAACTGTAATTTCTTCCAAAGTCAGCTTCTACTCTTGAATCCTTCCTTTTCTTTTCTTCCACTTATCCCCTTGAACATAACCACTCTGACATTTTTATCTGTTTTTTTTTTTTAGTTTTGAAAACTTTTCTTCTTTAAATTTTTGGCTTTTTCTTCCTTAAAATAAGAGGATGGAATCAATTATCCATAAGGTCCTTTATAGATTAATCTGCTTCCTTCTTCTACAATGCTCAGAAGCAGTTGGTATGTAATGGATAGAGTACTGGCATTAGAAACAAGCCCTATTATTTGTTCTGATCTTGGGCAAGCCATTCTCTAGCCCTTTATCTTCTCATCTGCTGCCTGGGTGTATTGGAATAATAATAAGAGCTAATATTTCACATTTTATAGGACTTTGAGGTTTGTAATATACTTTACAACTATTATATTATTAAAGCACTATGAATCTGATGCTACTCTGTGACCCAATTTTACAAATGAGGAAATTGAGACTAAGAAGGTTGTTACTTGTTCAATGTCATTCAGCTACTAAGTTATCAGAAGCAGGATTTTAATTGTTTCTTTTTCCTGATTCCAAATACTAAATTCTATTCCAGCACTAAATATATTGTACTTTCTATTAGCAATATTGAGTCACTAATTACCTTTGGGGATTCAGGGGAATTTTCTGGGTATTCAACTGTGCAGTACAGTCCTACTCATGTTATTTTGTTTAAGGGTAGAATGGATTTAGGGGATACAAATATTGTGCTTAGAATAAATGGAAGGGCAGCTAGGTGGCACAGTGGATTGAGCACTGACCCTAGATTCAGGAGTACCTGAGTTCAAATCTGGCCTCAGACACTTAACATTTACTAGCTGTGTGACCCTGGGCAAGTCACTTAACCCCAATTGCCTCACTAAAAAGAAAAAAAAAAGAATAAATGGAAAGGGGCAGCTAGGTGGCACAGTGGATAGAGCACTGGCCCTGGATTCAGGAGGACCTGAGTTCAAATCTGGCCTCAGACACTTGACACTTACTAGCTGTGTCACCTTGGGCAAGTCACTTAACCCCAATTGCCTCACCAAAAAAAAAAATATATATATATATATATATATATATATATATAAAAGAATAAATGGAAAGACCTGTTCTGCCATTTAACAGCTTATGTGACCATATGTAAGCCTTTTCATCTCTACTGAACTAATGTTTACTCTTAGATGAAATGGAGACAGTGAGTGATACCTGCCTCACTTGCCTCACAGTATTTTTTCAGGGAACCAATGAGATGCTAGTTATAAGGCAACTGGATTTAGCTGAGTTCAAATCCTGACTCCCCCATTTACTGTCTGTATGACCTCGAAGAAGTCACTCAAACTTTGTCTCATCTGTAATTCCAGATAGTACTACTACCTACTTCCCAGGGTTATGAGGATGAAATGAATTAACATATGCAAAGTTCTTTGCAAAAATTTAAATTTTACTTGCAATATTTGCTCTCAAGTGTTCCAATGCCCAATAAGTTACTAATAAAAGGGCAACTAGGTGGCATAGTGAGTAGAGTGCTGGGCTTTAAGTCAGAAAGATTCATCTCCAAATTTGAATCAGGCCTCAGACACTTAGTAGCTCTGTGGCCCTGAGTAGGTCACTTAACATTGGTTGCCTCAATTTCCTGATTTATAAAATGAGTTGGATATGGAATTGGCAAAGCAATCTAGTGTCTTTGCCAAGAAAACTGCAAATGGGGTCGTGAAGTGTCAGACATGACTGAAATGACTGAACAACTACAAATAAATGGTCATTGTGTTTAATTCAATTTTGTAATTTCTAGTAAAGCAAAACTCTGGAATGCCATAGTCTAGTGCTATTGATGATTTGGTCTTTGTGTTCCCATTGCCTAGACAGTTCCTTGTGTATAGTAGGTGCTTATCAATTATAAAGCACTATAAGAATGTTAATGAAATTATAGGTTAGAGAGAAGAAGGGAAATTTAGTTAATGTGGCACAAACTCTTTCTTTCTCAGATGAGGCCACTGAGACCAAAGAAGTAAGGTGAGTTTTCTAGGACAACACAGGTAGTAAATAACAGTGAGAATGCAGTTTGACCCCTTCTGAATAAGAACCCTTCGATCTGGGGCAGCTACGTGGCACAGCGGATAAAGCACCGTTCCTGGAGTCAGGAGTACCTGAGTTTAAATCCGGCCTCAGACACTTGACATTTACTATCTGTGTGACCCTGGGCAAGTCACTTACCCCCATTGCCTCTCCAAAAAAAAATAAAAAGAACCCTTTGATCTGTTCAGTGCACTGTAAGGAGTAAGGAGGAATCCTTGCTGCTGCTATTATACACTATTCATTTGTGGGCATCAGTAAGAATTAGAGAATTTTCTTACCCAAAATATATCTGGTGGAAATAACAAAGGGAGAGAATATGGAATTATTAGATAATTTTTCCTTTATTAATTCCCTCTATGGTGATGGCAGTGAAATAATCGAGGTGTTTTTTTTTTCATTTTAGCTCCAAGCATATCCATTGTGTGTATACTCCAATGACAGTTTACTCCTAAATTCTGATACATCTTGGCATTCCCGTAACTTATTAAAAGCATTGATAATTTACCTAACAATGGTTTCTCTGTTTTCCCTATTGTCAACCATGCCATGACTGGTTAATATCTTTTTAGTCATATAGCCTACATGGGTCACATTTGTATTTTTCAGCTCCCAAGAATGGATGGTTAATCTCAGTTGTATACTGCAAAACATTTGCCATTTGGAACAATCTACACAGCTGGCTGTGCTGTTCTTCTATATAAATCAGAGTGCATTTAGAGTTCTGATAAAAGCTTCCAATAAACTTTTGTCTGCATCATAAAAATGAGACACATTTGGTACCATTCATTCCAGTTGTCTCTTCTCTGGATTAATATTGTACTTCATGTGAATTTTTGGCAGTTAGGCTTGCTAACTAGCACAGGTCAAATATTCCTAGGTGTTTACTTCTCACAGTAGTATATGAGCAATACCCAAAATAGAGCTGTCCAGGGTTATATCTTTTTGGTCATATATTATCCAGTGCCTGATAATACTAATCTACATGGATAATGAATAACATTATTATTTGTGTTTTTCCTTCAGTAATCTGGTTTCATCCATATGGGGAAGTCCTGGTATAGAAAGTCTTGCACTAATACATAACAGGTAATTGCTAGATTTGAAGATTTACCCGGGATACTGAGAGGTTCAGTGATTTGTCTATGGTCATGTAGTATGTGCCAGAGCTAAGACTTAAATCAAGGTGTTTCAGAACCTTAACATCCTTATTTCTACTAACAAAATTATACTACTTCTTACCTTAATCATAACTGAAAATTAATAATTTTGTTGAATGTTAGTCACCTGGGTGTGTATACACACACAGACACATACATACATATATACATATATGCATGTGTATGTGCACACATATACTTATATAAACACATGCACGCAGATATATACACATGTGCACACATACATATAGGAGTATATATATATGTGTGTGTGTGTGCATACACACATAATTACTAACCATATGCTATTTGCTATATATGTGAAACATTTAGGTACCCATATGTATATAAAATATGAATATGTTATATATCATATTTGTAAATACTGCTTGCATGTTATATTTAATGTGTATACACATATACATATATACATACACACACACACATATATATATATACAACACATAGCAGATATTCCTCTATTAGAATGTGAGCTTCTTGAGAATCTTCATCATGTTTTGGCCTGTCTTGTGGCCCAATTGTTTAGAAAAGTAGTAGTTACATAGTAAATACTTTAAAATGCTTTTTGACGGGCAAAGTCTAGAGTTGGACCTGAATCTAACTGTCCTCACTGTAACTCACATATGCTAAAGCTGAGGAGGAAAAAGAGAATCAGATGTGTTCACCTGGTGGCAGCATTCTCTAGGTAAATAGAGGCAAAATAGATAGCCTTTTCCAAACTACATTTTTAAGCCTAAAGATGAGAAGTGACAGCAATAAATTCTATATTATTGATTCACCCATTCCACATTATAAAGGCATTAAGCTTGCCCTTTGGTTGATAGCCTTAGCCGCTGTTTCATCAAAAATAATCCTAGAGGGAGACATGTGGTCAGGAGTGAGAACTTTCTCCCTTTCCCTATTTCCTCATACAAAATAATGTTCCCTGAAGGAATGCATACTAATGGATTTAAAAAATATTCAGTATCCCCCACAGTTTCTTCCACCAATGGATTTCTAATCACCTAGTATGATTTGACTGCCACCACTAACTTATAGTTACATTTAAGAAGATTGTTCACTATTGAGAAAAGATCATAAGAGAGGATTGTAGAGTTTGGTCCATTCTTGATCAAGGGGAAAATTATCCTTTGGGTGGGGAACAAACACCAAAGATATCAGGAGAAAAAAGATATTAAGATTTATAGTCATTATATAAGACTCTAGAATTCATAGATTCTTAACTGAAAAAGTCTGAAGAGTTTTAGGGACCTTAGAGACATTCTCATTAGAAGTCAACTTTTTTTTTTCTTTAAAAGTTTTATTCCTGTTTTTAGCTTTTTCATTAATCATCTCTAAATATGTCCCAGGCCCACAAGAGAGAATCCCTATGTAATTAAATAACCCCACTGTAACGATTGGAATGATGCCACCTGCTGGAGACTTACTGTAGAAAAGCTCTGCCATGAGGTGAAGGTCTCTGAGGGCAATACCATGCATCTTATCTTTGGTGTCAGGAAGTTATGTTTGCTTGTGGGAGGAAGAAGGGGGAGCCTGGCACTCTGACTCTCTTTCCTGTGGACTCTGGTGGGGAGCAGAGCTAGGAATGCTCTCTCCCTTTAATAGATAGATGAATCTAGGCCTTTTCTCTCTCTCTTTACCAAATTCTCATTCTCCTTAATAAATGCTTAAAAGTCTAACTCTTGCTAAAACTTATAATTGATTGGAGACCACTCATTAGATATTTTACACAGTATAGTTAGAATTTTAGCCCCTTATACCACCAAACTAAACTAAACTAAACAAAAACAAACAACAACCAATTAAGCAAAATCAACAGATACATTGGTTGAATGGCTGTACTCAACAATGTATGCAACATACCACTTAGGCAATACACTACCTATTTTGCAAAAAAAAAAAAAATAGGAAACACATTGTTTTTTTATATTTTCCTGAGTCAAAATAGGTCATGAAAACTATAAAATATTTACTTTGGGTATTATTATTTTCTGTTTACATTGCTGAAGACATTATCTATATTATTTCCTATTTTTCCTCTTACTTTACATATATATGTCTACTATTATCATTATAGGACTTATATAGGAATAAAACTAGACTCATAAAATAATTACTTTAAATTCAATTAAGTTCAACCATCATTGCATAAAGATGTACTGGCTTACAAATTTGGGGTAGAGTTAGAGTGAATGCAAGAAATTTGTTTGGTTCAGAATCACAAGTGAATTCTGACTTTATGTTAATGCCCCCTAGAGGGTCCAGGTCAGAGTTACCCTCAGAAATATATTATCAATGCAGTATTCATGGTAAAGAGATGATGTGGTTCTCAGTGGTGAGCCAGTATGTCAGGTCTCAAGACAGGTACATAAAGGGGATCACCAGGAGGAAGAAGATGATGGTGTTTTCATTTCAGTTGTTAGGTCCAGTTCATATTATCTAAAGGGAGACAAAAGAAGAAAAAGATATATATATATATATATATATATATATATATATATATATATATATATATATGTATATATATGTATGTATGTATATATATATATATATAAGAAATAAATGGGGCAACTCTGTGATGCAGTGGGTAGAATACTAGGTCTGGAGTCAGGAATACATGAGTTCAAATTCAATCTCAGAAACTTTCTTGCTGTGTGACCCTAGACAAGTCATTTAACCTCATTTTCCTCAGTTTCGTCATCTGTAATATGAGTTAGAGAAAGAAAGGGCAAACTCCTTTATTATCTCTGCCAATAAAGCCCTAAACAGGATCACAAAGAGTAATAGATGACTGAAACTACTGAAAAAAACAACAAAGAAAGATTCTATCTGTGTCTGTCTGTCTGTCTATATATCCTTCTTTAATTTATCACTAGATATTTCTTGTCATCTGGGTCATTGGTCTCCGAGTCAGCCTTCTTATGATTCTCTACCTCTTTTCACCATATTGATCCACTCACCTTTGGGAGTAGATGAATAAATATAGGGTCTGATTCCCTGAATGTTCCCTCTAGGTTGCCCTGGCTTCATATTGAGTGGATGCTAAAAAAATAACTGAACTGGGGCGGGGGGGGGGGGGCGGGGTGTGTGTGTGTGTGAAGAAAATGCAATGAATCTATCTAATAAGGTCATCATGAGGATTCAGGTATCTAGGGGGATGTTGTACTCAGTTTTTCAGGGTTCTGCTATAAACAACAACTACCATCACTTAAGTCATTAATTCCTGTTTCCTGTTGTTTTGGGAGGGAGTAGCATCATATGAATGCGGATCAATACAACTGGGACTTCTAGTTACTCCTAACTTTGTTTCATTACTGGTTTTGTGTCCCTGTCCCACTCATTTTCCACCCTCTGATAATATGTTTGCAAAGAGTCAAGTAAGGAATAAACATCCTTTCTTGGCCTTGCTGTGTTGACAGTGAAGACTGATCTTGGCATGCAGTTGATCTAACATTCTACCTTTGCTTACTGTCCTGTGCCTTTAGAGCTTGCTCGAGGCAACTATTCCATACTTCCACAATCTCTACTGGATAAGGTTGATATGGAGCATGGAATGCACATGTTCAGTTTTCTTCATTTCTGAGTTTGTTAATATGAAAGCTGTGCTATTACCCCTAAAGAAATGGAGTATCTCAGCTTGAGATAATGCCCTTTTCTAGAGCTTTGATTGTATAGTTCATGATGGGCCACCAGTTTGAAAACCTTGTACCCTACATAGGTACCTACAGCCATGAGGATATATATACTTGAGAGAGGCCATTTTGTTATAGTGATGAACCTATATTATCGATTTATCTGCAGTGTGACGGGATTTTCCAGGGCAAGGGATTTTGTATGTTGTCAGAGCTAACATATTTGATATTCTTTGTGAGCCTGAGACTATTCATCATGGGTAATATGGCAGCCTCTTTCATGGACCCATTGTTGCATAGTTTTCTCATTGTTATGGTCTAGTAGAACATGAATTCACCAGACAATGGTAGATTTTAGGCTTTTTTTGGTCTGGAAACTGCTACTTTAATTTCAATTCAATTCCACAAAAAGACATATAATGTACCAGGTACTGTGCTAGGTACTAGGGACACAAAGACAAAAATAAAAGCAAGCCCTAGCCAAAATAAATTAATATATAATGGGTGAGCACAATGTATACCTAGAAAAATAGAAAATATATACAAAGGGAATATAAAGTCATTAGGAGACATGCTAACAACTAAGTGGAAAGAGGAAAGGCCTTATGTACAAAGCGGGAATTGAGAGAAATACTGAAAGGAATTAGGGAGCAGAATTGAGGAGGAAGAGGAGCCCACTGTGGGAATTGGTTTTGAGAGAAATTTGGGATTGAGTGTCATGGATAGGAGATAGCAAGTAGGTCAGAATATTTGAGGAGAAAGTGATCAAAAAACAATCTGGAATTATACATTGGAGCCAAGACTGGGTTGAATTTTAAATGCCAAAGTGAGGAATCTGTATCTTATTCTAGAGGTAGTAGGGAATTAGTGAAGGTTTTTGAGCAGTGGAGTGACAAGTTCAGAACTCTGCTTTGGGAATAACAGTTTGATAGCTAAAGAGATAATGACTTGGAAAGAACAGAATTGGGAAAACCAATTAGGAGTCTGTTACAATAGACCATATAAGAAGTTAGAAGGCCCTGACCTAGGGTGGTCTATGTGGGAGAAAAAGGGGCAGAACTTGAGCAAGTGACTAGTGAAGATTAGTCTCCTGCTTGTAATCTGAAACCCAGACAAATAGGCCTTCTTGCTCCTTCTCAGTTATTACTTTCCACCTGCTGCTTCTATGGTTTTGTATAAAAGTTCCCCTCATGCCAGGAACATGCTTATTCCTCCTCTTAGAAATCCTACTTTCCCCCAAAGTTTGGTTCAATACCAGCTCATAGGTAATAACTTTGCTTATCTCTTGAACCTCTGATACTTCTGCCTTGAAATTATCTTGTATTCTTTTTTATAAGTCATTTGATACACTAATATGTGTGTATACTGTCTCTTATGATAGAATGTAAGCTTCTTAGGGTAAATGCCATTTCATTTTAATTCCCAGTGCCCAACACATAGTAGGTGATTGATAAGGACTTGTGGATTTATTAAAGCCCTTTAAAAGATAATGCAGACTACTTTGAGAAAAAGAACATCAAAATTCCTTAGGAAGAACAATGCAAGTGTTTCCTCTCATTAGCTTCTTAAGGATGTGGAAATTTGTTTTTCCCCCATCCACCACATCCAGATTTAGACAATTTTATTTTTTAATTTTGTTTTTAAGTATTCCATTAACCAGATTTTATTTTCTCTCTCTCCCACCACCAATTTAGAAGAAAAAAATAAGAAAAATTACCTTGTAACAAATATGCATCATTAAGCAAAAGATGATTACATTATTCATGTACAAAAAGATATGTTTCATTCTATATGTTAAATCCATCACCACTGAGTGGTGGAGCAGAATGAACAAGAGTGGAAGCATTTATGTAAAGCTCCAAACTACAAATCCAAAAAACAGTAAAAAAAGTTTCTAGTAATTTACAGAACTTAAAAATAAAGGTCCTACAGAGAATCATAATTAAAATTTTAATGTCCATGTAAACTAATAGACCATGTTAAGTTTTCTGAAGTACTGGAGTGGACCTCAGATGATGGGCTGCTATTTTGACAATACTGACTGCCAGAGCATCATGCTCATCATATTCACATTTCTTTAGGATGACTAGAAAAGAAGAAAGAGTCACAATTAAAATGGATTTTCAGAACAAAAATCTATCACACATTCTGCTTAAATATTAGCAACCAACATTGGAGAAGACTTAATCAAAGGAATCTAAGCTCTCATAGTCATCTTTATGCCACAGTTGAATTCACCCCTGTTACTACTATTAAATAATCTCAATATCATGGATCAAAGAAGCCAAATTCAGGAACTACACCAAGGGAACCCACATGAAACTCTCTTCTTCTTTTATAGTTGTAAAATAGATGGACATCTGTGTGCTCTGATTAATTAATTATCTGTGATCTCATTCCTATGGTCTTTATAAAATGACAAGCAGAAGTGAATGGTGAGATTGGAGGTAAAGAATTTGCTGCTGTACTGAACAGGGAATATGACATAACCATAAGATTTTTATGATGATGTAGCCATTGAAGGGCTTTGATATTTGGTTTGGGACAGGATGGAAGAATGTCCATATTAAATTATAGTGTAGGGGGCAGCTAGGTGGTGCAGTGGATAGAACACCGGCCCTGGAGTCAGGAATACCTGAGTTCAATCCAGCCTCAGACACTTAACACTTACTAGCTGTGTGACCATGGGCAAGTCACTTAACCCCAATTGCCTCACTAAAAAAAAAAATTTTAATTTAAAAATTTAAAAAATTAAATTATAGTGTAAAGAGGCCTGGATGTGGGGTCTAAATATATGGGTTTCATACTTACTACATGAGGGAGTATCAAAAAGCAGCAACTGGGAACCTACTTCCTGAATGCCTTTGATTATCTATAACTCTTGTGCCAAACTGTGTAAGAAAACAGAGGGTAATGTTGGCAGTTCTCTCTGCAACTCAGCACTCAAGTTATCTCCATGAAGGGTCAAAATCACTGGTTTATACTGAAAAGTAGAATTTTTGAAGCTCACCTCTACCTAAGAAATAAAAAGATCATCTGATAGTTATACATGAGTGGGATACAATTCTTGATTCTTAGAAGTTGAAAGCTATTGCCGAAGTTTTGAAGCAAGGTCTACAAAGTCAATTAGTGCTACTCAAGACTTATTGATAAGTAGCTATGAATTTTCCATGATGAATTGATACCCCTCAGTCAAGAGAAAAGTTTAGAAGAGAAAGTCTTCATACTTTGTTTTTTCTTTTTTTTTATGAAACTTTTTGATAATCTGCTCAATGATTATTGTCTTTTTGATTTTCTTACAAAGGAAAATGGCCTTTACAAAGGGAATGACACAACAGAAATGACAAACTGGGAGCTAAAAGTCAAGATAACTAAGAAGATGCTAAGAGCACATGTAGATGCGTATGATTAATTTGTTACCTGGCCAAGGTGAACTATTTCATTAAGTCCTGAAAGAACTAGATGATGTGTGGAGAAAATGAGTTACTGAGGTTTACAAAGAAAATCAATTATACTGAAATGCAGTTATTCAAACATTGTTAAAACCAAAAAAAAAAGATCATGTTGCTAATTTAAGAGCCCTTATTATAGAGCCCACATTGTATGACTTTAATAAATACTCATTGATTGATGGAGCTAGAGAATAAGAGAGTCTACTGGTCTGTAAAGACAAGACACACAAACACATGTAGACATGAATATATTTCATATATCCATATATACATTGGCACAGATAGGTGTGTGTGTGTATATATATATATATATATATATATATATATATATATATATATATATATATATAGTGTATATGTATATATATTTGTTGTTACTGTTCCATCATTCAGTCACGTCTGACTCTTTGTCACCCCATTGACCATAGCACAACAGTCTCTTCCATCCTCCACTATCTTTTGAAGTCGGTCCAAGTTCATGTTCATTGTTTCTATGACACTATCTATCCATCTCATCCTCTGCCATCTCCTTTTCCTTTTGCCTTCAATCTTTCCCAAGATCAGGGATGTATATATCTATGTCTGGATGTGCAGCTGTGTCATCTATGTCTATATATTTTTGGCTTTGGAGTCAGGGAGTACATAAACATCATCCTAGGAGAGAAACAGAAGGATGTATGTTACATTCTACTAAACATGAATCACATGTAAAAGCCAATTCAACCCAAATCAGCAGCATCTTTAGTAGCAAAAGTAATGGGGGGAAGTATTTCCTAGTGTAAGGTTTCTCTGCCAGTATTAATGTTGATTATGGTTGAGAGGTAGAATACAAATTACACAGAAAAGTTGTAAACTGGAAGAAATAAAGAAATACAAAATCACCTTAACTCCAACAAGGAAATTTCCAATAGGAATACCTCATTTGTACCTTGTTACATATGTTGAATATGTTAATCATATTAAAGATAAACATTGTGGTCTGAATAGACTCAGTGGAGTAAGGATGAGGAATTTCTGTTACATGCTTATGTTGCCAGCAGATATGATAACTCACGATTCATCCAGTGTTGTAGTTTCAGTGAGAACTTAAGCTACTCATTAGCCCATGATTTGGAATATTAGATGATGAAGGAGGTCCAGCAATTCATGACCAGTATGCCTTGTCATTGAATGGATAGCTGAGATAGATCTATATTCAAAAGTAGTTTCAGAGCCTTAGAATATTTAAAAGAGAACAGTGACACCATGCTTAAGTTAGCTTTCAGAAACTCCAAAAGGAGAAAGATAATGGTTACACAATGTTAGTATCACTGGAAAACAAAAGATAGCTGGCTGATGAACCCCCCTCCCTATATCTCTACCATAGAGACTAGTAAATCTATCAGTCTATAAAAATCACACTGAAAAGTCATCACGGTCATACATCAAAATCATCTCTTGTTCAAAATAGAACAAGTAAAAATGTCAAGTGAATAGAAACATAAAATGCAGTAGAATCAAGAAATCAGGTCTGCAGAGATGCCATCTACTGTTTTCAGGAAGTTTGGTTTCTTGAGGAGTGTACTTCTGTGATGTTGGCCTGGTCCAGTCTTCTCATGAAGATCAATTCAAACCTGAATACCCCCCTCAATTATATGGAAAACCACAAAGGCAAGTTCATCTGTTATAAAATCACTTCCATGGAAGAGGAAAGAAGCTCTAGTGGGACTAGTCACCTTCCTGACTGCTATATACTCACTAGAATTCTTAGGGAGCAAAAGCATATGTATCCCGGAGCACCAACCCAGGAATATGTCAGTGTCAATGAGTTGTGTGATAAGTGGCACAGAGAAGAGAGCACTAGGCCCAGAGTCAGGAAAACATAATTTCAAATACAGCCTCAGCTATTTTGCTAGCTATGAGGTCTTTGAGAAATTACTTAAACTCTAGTTTCCAGCAGTCTCAGTTTCTTCATCTGTAAAATAGGGATAATAATAGCACTTATTCCCCTGGGTTGTTGTGAGGATCAAGTAAGATAATAATTGTAAAATATTTATTGTAGTATCTGGCATATAGTAAGCACTATATAAGCAATTATTGCTGTTGTTTGTTGTTATTTATACTAATTTTATTAACTGATAATTACATAAATAAGCACATATAACATGATATATTATATATAATAATTATATTAATAATAATAGTTGTTATTAATTCAGGGTTCTAATCAATGTACTCCCAAGCATCTTCTATCTTCTATATAATAGGTAGAGCATGAAGAAATGGCATCAAGTCATGGGGAATGTGCATCACCCCAGTCAATGACCAGGGGACATAATACCACAATGTTAATACATGAAGCTGTCACAAACATAGCACACAAAACTCTACAGGAATGGACATCATGGTGCCTTCTGGAGAGAATGATATACAAATAATAGAGTGCCTATGATCGTTACTGCACATGAATTTACTTTACATGAACATTTCATATCACACATCATGCCCATGAATGTCTTTATGTGAACATTACATATAGTGTAATCTGCAAGGCTTGGAAATGTTTTGATTGGAAGGAAAAATGTAGCCAGGCCTCATATGTTTTTCTTCATCACCCCCTCTCAAAATGAATGGTGTCTCCTAAAGTAATGCAAGGTGAAAGACTTCAGAATCAGCTGGAAGAGACTTTAGACTTGTTAAGTTTAAACCTAGAGGGCTAGACTTGAATTAATTAGAAGAACCTAGAATGAGGCAGATTTAGATTTGATATAAGAAGGGAAAAACAAACAATTCTGACAATTAGAATTATGCAAAAGTTGTTGTTGTTGATCCAGTCATTTCAGCTGTGTCCAACTCTCTGTTACTCCATTTGGTGTTTTCATGGCAAAGATACTGGAATGGTTTGCCATTTCCCCCCCCCCAGCTCATTTTACAGATGAGGAAACTGGGGCAAACAGGGTTAAGTGACTTTCCCAGGGTCACACTGCTAATAAGTTTCTGAGGTCAGATTTGAATTCGGGGAGATAACTTTTTTCTAATTCCAGGATTGGTACTATTCCTCCTAGCTGCCCCTATACAAAAGTAGAATGTTTGATTTTTGGAGGGCATGAGTTACCTGTCACTGGAGATATTCAAACAAAGAGCACATGAACACCTATTGTCCTGATGTTGAAAGGATGTTGTAGAGAGGGATTTTGTTCAAGAACAGGTTAACTGGGTAATCACTGAGAAACCCATTAGCTATGAAATGCTGCAGTTTGGCAATTCTGTAGTACATAGTCTCCCCCATATATGGTATCCAAATTAGGGTTGGATTATAAGGAGCAGGGACTACTAAAAAAACCTCATATTTTGTATGATTGAACATGTATAACCTATACCAAATTGATTACCATCTCAGGGAGTGGGGAGGTGAAAGAGGGAGGGAAAAAATTTGGAACTCAAAAAAAAGAATGTTAAAATTGTCTTTAAAATTAATTGGGGGAAATAAAATGTTATTTAAAATCAAAACAAAAGGGGGGGTGACTGGGTGACGCAGTGGATAAAGCACCAGCCCTGGATTCAGGAGTACCTGAGTTCAAATCCGGCCTCAGACAATTGACACTTACTAGTTGTGTGACCCTGGGCAAGTCACTTAACCCCCATTGCCCCCCCCCAAAATCAAAACAAAAGAAAACAAATAAAAAACAACCTAATGTTATTTAAATAAGCTCCACCTTTGCCCATTACCCAACAGAAGTCATTCATTACTTAGTAGAAATAATTAGGTAACAACCAACTGAGGGAAATTGTGGGGGCCAAATTTAATGTATAAAGAGTTAATTGGATGGCTCGCCTAAATATTGGGGTCCTGGAGATAATGAGGGACCTCTAGTTTTAAAGTTCCCTCCCTTCCAAAACTACGTTTCTAGATATTTCTCCCAGGCCAATAAGAAAGGAGCCTTACAGCCTCAGTTCCACAGATAAATCGGATTTTATTCAGGAGAATAAGGTAAACAGCAAAGGTGAAATTAATAAAATCAAAGACAAGGAAATAAGGGAGAAGAAATATGGATAATCCTCCTAGCTCTAACCTAAGTCTATTCAAAACAGCAGAGTAGTTTACCACCTGGAGCTTGTAGCTTCAATGGAAAGAACAACTTAAAACCAGGCTTGAATGATTTGGCTGCTGCTCCTCCTGCTCTTGCCACTGGAAGGGAGGAAGATGGAAGAAGAGAGAGCTCCAGAAGAGACTCAGACTCCCCTCAGCAAATGTTCAATTTTCCTCCCCCAAAAGGGGAGGTCATTCAAAAACTGCCTATGGAGAGAGGTTTCTCCTTCTGACCTCAGTAGCATACGTAACTTCAGGGTGAGCCAGGTGTGGTCCCTCCCAAATGAGTCAGTCAAATTTAATTTTACCACAGAATTTATACTTGTCACCTATTGAAGAGTGATGTTGTGATTGGGGCCCAAGTCTAACAGATGTTAAAGGGAGAATGGGCCTCAATCCCTGTGGCCAAAATGCTTAAACCTGGTGCTGATCACAGAAGTGCCCTTGACCTGAGTGCAGTTGGCTCCTCCTTGCACAGTCTTTTCTGAGGAAAATTGATGGAAATTGGGAAGCAGTAAGAGAGTAACAAAGCCTCTATGTACAGTGGTCCATAGTATGACACTCAGTCTCCTGAGTCATGATAGAAAACAATAACAAAGAGCATCTCCTGCCCAGCAACTGACTTTTCAGAGACATTAACTTATATGGGGATAAAGAGATTGTACTCAAGTAAAGGGAATGATGGATTAAATCTGAGGGGTTTGGCCTTATCTGAGAATAACACTTTGAGACATTTCAAAAGTAATTGGTTGGGGGGGGCAGAACTGTGCAAACATGGAAGAATTACCTCACTCAATTTCCTCATCTGTAAAATGTTGGGGTTAGACCAGTTGGCCCCTAAAATTTCTTCTTATTCTATGATCATATGATTTTATTATAATGAACAGTCCTTCCACCCAAAGAACTGTATTTGAAGTCCTATATATGTGGGTTCCTCCCCTTCTGCTCCCAACAGATCTTGGCATCCCCCACAAATATAGGACCAAATTTTA
Organism: Dromiciops gliroides; assembly: GCF_019393635.1. Taxonomy (NCBI): domain Eukaryota; kingdom Metazoa; phylum Chordata; class Mammalia; order Microbiotheria; family Microbiotheriidae; genus Dromiciops; species Dromiciops gliroides. Next base: position 65,589,215 of record NC_057862.1, read on the forward strand.
GAATATGATATATGCCTATGAAATATAGTGCTACATGAGATCTAATTGTCAAGAGGGAGAGATCAGGGATAGATTCATAGGGGCATTCCTATGTTTGTTAAACTTTAAAGGATAGGCATGAATTCAGCAATGAAAGGTGATGAATATGAGACCTGATTTCAGGCAGGAAGGAAATACTATGGCAGGCAGAGAGGGGACTGAGATACTATGGTTGGACAGGTAAAGGAGGGCCTCAAATGCCAGGAGAAATATTTAGAACTTTATTCACAAAATGAGGAATGACTGATTTTGAGGAAAGAAATAGCATGACTATATCACTGGAAATTGTACCTCTATAAATTTCCTTAACACTTTTTCACAAAATAATATGCTTCACATTTCCACCTCGAAAAGAGATTGCCACGAGCCTCACTTGAAACAAAAGCAGTATATGAAAATCCAGATTTGAACCAAAAACACATTAAAGTGTTATTGCATGGGGGCAGCTAGGTGGCGCAGTGGGTAGAGCACTGGCCCTTGAGTCAGGAGGACCTGAGTTCAAATCCGGCCTCAGACACTTAATACTTACTAACTGTGTGACCCTGGGCAAGTCACTTAACCCCAATTGCCTCACTAAAACAAAACAAAACAAAACAAAACAAACAAACAAACAAACAAACAAAAAAAGGATGTTAAAATTGTTTAGGGTGGCTAGGTGGCACAGTGGATAGAGCACCGGCCCTGGAGTCAGGAGGACCTGAGTTCAAATCCGGCCTCAGACACTTAACACTTACTAGCTGTGTGACCCTGGGCAAGTCACTTAAGCCCAATTGCCTCAACAACAAAAAAATAAAAAGTAAAAAAAAAAGAATGGTGTCTATTATGACATAGAAAATGCAAAGTCATATTTATTTAATAAACAATACCACTGTATACAATTATAGACTTTGCAACTGACAGGAACCTTGGAGTTCATGATTCTGTAGAGAAAAAAACCTTATGCCCAGAGAGGTAACGTTAACTGCTTAGTTTTGAATGGGTAGTACAAAACAGAAGTCAGAACTGAGCCCAGGTTCTTTGACTCTAAATCCAGAACCCTTTCCCTTAATCCATTGTAGCTCAAACTCGAACCAACTCCTATGATCAGGTGACTTCCATTGTTAGGCAGTCTTTTTTTGTACTCTCTTCTTTGGAAGTGAAATTTCACTGTTCAGCAGATTCAATAAAGATGGAAAACGTTAAACTAATGAATGATTCAATCAGTCTTTCACCCTTCATTAGTACTGAATTAATTTATTAAAGAAATGAAAGATATCCTTCAGTTGTTTAATGTGTAAATTTCATTTTAAACATGCACAAGTCTCATTCTATTTGGGGAGTAATATGTCAGTGATGAAATAAGAATTACAGGAGAGTAATCAAGCCTGGATACCACGAGCTATTGCCCTTGGTTACTGTTGAGATACTATAAGCATGATCACTTTTGCTAACCTGATTTTTAGTACACAGGAGGAAGATGTTGAGTATAGAGACAACATGTGGTTTTTGTCATGAATTATAGATAATTGGTCCAGAATCTAGAAATATATTTCTTAGCAAACTGTTTTCTTGAAGAAAAGAACATTGTTTCATTAGGCCTGAAAGAATTTTCTTTTACTTTTAAAAATATTTGCCATATTTTATTGTATATAATTTGAAGAGACTCATTATTTCTAGTGCTGAGGGATGAGAATGGGGAGGGAGAATCAACTGATTTACCTTACTCTACATTTCTTTCTTTGGAATGTTATTTTATTTCACTTCAAAATGAAACTATTTCAGGCTTAGTAATATTTGGGTAGAGAGTTTCACCACATTCCTCTTATCATTCAAGAACTATAGTTTTGAATTCAATGACTGCTTTTCTGGCCTGAATTATTCTGGCCTGCTGTTGATGGGGCTGGTACATTGATAGTTTAGACTTAATATTTTGTAATGAAATGACACAATAATAGGTCATTAAATAATTAACAAAAAAGAAATTTACTTAGCCTTAGCAGGAGAAAAATATGCTTGAACACTCCAAGTTTCTTAAGCTGAGCAAAGGTGATTTGCCTGAATATTACCCCTGCCCTCTTCCCTTCCCCACCCCCACCAAAACTCCCTTACTGAACCTACCCATTGTGGTCCAGAGAACATTAGAGGACCTGGAGATACTTGTGGAGGTTTTTGTACTCAAATCACTAGAAATTATATTAAGAAAAAAAAATTTATCCTTTAATCTCCTGAGCCAATCATTTGTTGAGTATATTTCAAATACCTTTAAGGAAAAAATAGTCTATCTTGTATGAGGTAAGAGACTAAGATACTGTTCCCATCATAAGAGCAAAGAACTTTTCTTAATTCCATCATCCTAAAGATGATGGAAGCAGAATGGTTAAAGATGCCAGAGTGTTTGCGTGAGAAAGTTGGCATGAAGAAGAACCAACACAGGTCCAAAGAGGCATCCTTGGAAAAACTGCAGGCCAAACATAGTCTTGGAATTCCATTATTCCTTTTGATTCATTTTTTGGGGGCAGATAGGCTGAGGAACAGAACTTCTGGCCCAATTCCAGGGGTAAGGAGAAAGAGAGAAGAAAAAGAAGAGGAAGAACAAGAACAAGAATGAGAACAAGAAGAAGAAAGAGAAGAAGAAGGAAAGAGAGAGAGACTTCTGATATTTTTCTCAAATGCCTCTGCACCACTCACTGCCTAATAAATGTGAATATCCATATCTTTCTTGAAGGCAACATCAATCATCATATCACCCAAGTTCACAAATTCATAGTTATCCTTGACCCCTCCCTTCTCTCAATCACCCATATCCAACTAGTTACCATGTTTCATCATCTCTACCTCCATAGTATCATGTATCTATCTGTCTTTTTTCTACTATTACCTGGTTAAGGTCATTATTATCTTTCACTGGACTTTTACAATAACTTCCTAAATTGGTCTCATTGCTTACAACCTCCTCCTGTTCTCTCCAGACTGTATTGTATAAACTAACAAAAGTAATCTCGCTAAAATTTAGATGTGACCATGGCAACTCCTAGTTTGATCATCTTCAGGGGCTTTTAGCATAAAACATATCTCCTTAAGTTGATATTTGAAGCCTTTCACTATTGAGTTTCAATCTAACAACATTATTTCAGTGTTTCCCTTCTCTTATTGTATAGTACAGCAAAACTGGCCTAATACTTATTTCCAAAACTGAATGTGATAACTCCTGTCTCTATGTCTTTAAAAAAAAATGTATCCCATGACTCTAATACCCTCTCTCTTGATCCCTATTTTTTCAGCTTCCCTATTTTTCTTCAAATTTCAGCTCAGTTGCTACTGTCTGGAAAACATTTCTTCATCCAAACTCAAAAGGTAGCTCCACTAGTAATCCACTTGCAATTTACTCTCTGAATTATTTTGTATTTATTTAAGTTCACATGGTTTATCTCTCCCTGAGTCCTAGTGGAATGTTCCCGAAAGTGTTTTTTGCAATCACTAGAATTAGCATAGTGCTTTGCACATAGTAGGAACCCCGATAAATCTTTGTAAAAGGGAATGGAATGGAACAAAATTAAATTAAGTTTAATTGAATTGGAATTTTCCATTCCCAGTGATCTTTTGTAACTAGACTAGTTAGGAAATAATAACATAAAAAATGTTACACTGCATCAGAACATTCAGATTAGTGTTCTAATAGAATTACAGAAATATATTTTGTGGAAGAACATCTTAGGGGTTAGGTTGAAAATTCCTACCTCCCACTTACTAATCTTTTATGATCCTATCTCAGAGGTAGATTTCTTTTTTAAGTGGGGCAATGGGAGTTAAGTGACTTTCCCAGGGTCACACAACTAGTAAGTATCAAGTGTCTGAGGCCTGATTTGAACTCAGGTCCTCCTGAATCCAAGGCCAGTGCTTTATCCACTGTGCCACCTAGTTGCCCCCTCAGAGGTAGATTTTTAAATCTACTATAGGTATATTTACGTCCTGCCTTACCTTATAGAGGGCAGAAAGTTCCACATGCCTCCTTTCCACTATTTAAAACACTCAATTGTTTCTGGCATTAACATGAAAAATAATTTTGACAGATGCCCCTGTGATAAACTCCTATTAAGCTTTCTTTGAGGAAATAATCACAATATAGTAATTAAAGAATTATTAAAGTAATTGTCATAAATTATCTCTATTTTAAATTTATAAAATGGCTTAACCTTTTGCAAAAAAAAAAAGTGTTACAGAAATTTGATAAGTAAAGAAATAATAGCATCACAATCTTCTTGTAGTAAATGATTGTAATTCCCCAGAAGGATTTTCCCCCAATTAGGTGAATGCTTCCAAGAAGGAACATGAATTACTCATTTCCCTTTATCAGAAAATTAGACATTATTATTTCATTACTTTTCCATTAATGACTCTTAGAATACTTGGTTCAATAGATGACATTACAAAGATTTAGTCCCAGCCAAGATACCAAACAGATGAAAATGCAGGGGTTGAAATGTGTGTGTGGTGAAGACAGAAGGTACACAGACCAAATTGGATATGAATTAATTCATAAGGAAGGACAGTGCCATAGGACTTTATTCAGTCAGGTTGGTAGATGTGCAAACTCAAATTAGAATAGAGGAGAATTGTCCTTCCTGTTCTAAGAATAGACCAATTGCCCAAACATGTTGTATCTATAAAAAGGCAAGCCCCTAGTGATTTAAGACTGTGTCCCTCACAGTTTTACTATGAATGTGAGTATATGAGAAAAGGACTGTCAGCTTTTAAAATTCTCTCTAACTGTTATTATTATAATTATTAATTATCTGTGCCCTATGACAACAAAACCTCACAAAATTAGAAAAAATGGACAAAAGCCTTATTATTAGTGAAAAATACAAAGTTTACATGTGTTAAATGTATAAAGATTTCTTACAATAAAATTTATTTAGACTAATTGGTGGTATATGAGTTATATAATTTTAAATAAAATTTAACATTTTTAAATTTTTAAATGAAGAAATGGCTTTCTTCCATTCCACTTCCTGCCATTCCCCATTGAGAAAGTAAGAAAAAAAAATCTGTTTCATGCAATAACAATAACAATTACAATAATAACAACAAAATAATAATAATAGTATATTTTGACCATGGTGGGTAGAAAGTCACAATATGGACTCAGATTCCATTCTATCAGGAGGCAATTAGCCTAGTTCATCAAGAATATTCTGTATTTGTGAATGGCCATTGTAATGATAAGTGATTTTAAGTCTTTCCAAATCTATTGTCATTTCTATTATTATATAAATTGTTTTCCTGGTTCTGATCATTTCACTTTGTATAGATTCTTATAAGTTTTTCCCAGATCTCTGAAATTATCCTATTCATCATTTCTTACAGCATAATAATATCCTATCATGTTCATATACCACAACTTATTCAGCCATTCGCCAGTTTATGGGTAACTCCTAATTCTTTTCTACCACACATAGACATGCTATAAATATTTGTTTACAGATATAGATCACTTTCCTCTTTCCTTGGTCTACTGAAGAATGATATTTTTGTGTCAAAAGGTAAGCACAATTTAATAGTTTTTGGGAAAGTTTCAAACTTATCTCCAGATTGTCTGGATCAGTTGATACCTATACCAACTGTGCATTAATGTATTTGTTTTCCTATAGCCCCTCCAATATTTGTAGTTTTCTTCCTATTTTTTTGTTAGTCATCTTTGCCCATTTGAGGCTTATGAGGTAGAATTTCAGAGTTGATTTTATTTGCATTTTTCTAGTTACTAGGAATTTAGAGCATTTTTCATCTGACTATTGATAGCATAGATTTCTTCCCCTGGAAATTGCCTCTTCATGGCCTTTGACGCTTTTTTTTGTTTTTTTTTGTTTTTGTTTTTTTGCGGGACAATGAGGTTTAAGTGACTTGCCCAGGGTCACACAGCTAGTAAGTGTCAAGTGTCTGAGACTGGATTTGAACTCAGGTTTTCCTGAATCTAAGGCCAGTGCTTTATCCACTGTGCCATCTAGCTGCCCCCTTTGACCATTTTCAATTGAGGAATGGCTCTTTCTCTTATAATTTTGAATCACTCCCTATATGTATTTGAAATGAGACCTTTATTTTGAGAAACTTGCTACATTTCCCCCCATTTCCCCTTGCCCCTTCTAATTTTCACAGCATTGGCTTTGTTTGTGAAAAAAATCTTAAAATTTTATGTAATTAATATTGTCTATTTCACTTTCTGGTTTTCCTTGCTTAATGATGAATTCTTCCCCAATCCACATATTTGACAGTGAATTTCTTATTTTGTCCTCTAATTTGTTTTTTTAATTTTCCACTAAGACCAATGCACACACATACCATATATATATATACACACACACATACACACACACACACACACACACACACACATATATATGTGTGTGTGTGCATGTGTGTCTGTATGTCTGTATATAATTGTAAATAAATATGTATATGCATATACACACATGCATACATATATTTAATCCTGGGGATGGGATAAGGAAGGGCAAGATGTCACCAGGAATTAACAGAAGTATTTCTTTTTCTTGTCACACAGGAAACAGAACTGCAGTGCTGAAGATACAACACACAGCAAGGCAAACCAGAATACAATTCGTGGCTAGCAAAGAGGAGTGGGTGGAAGAAAAGGCCAGAGAGAAGGAGGAAAGAAAAGACCAAAAAAGGGGATATGGGGGAGGAGAGAGACATAAAGTATCCAGTAGGGCTGAAATTAGCAGTTCAGGATTTATAAATTACATAGAAAATGTTGCTGCTTGTGTTGCCACCTCAGTGCTGGCTTGGTCTGACTCTGGGGTTTCTGCTCTGGATAAAAAAGAGACTGATCCTCAGTCTCACTGGGAAGCAGAGTCATCCTCATTATATGGGTTGTTTATTTTCCAGCTGATAAACTTTTTTTTCTTTTTTTTAACTTAACCACAGCCAAAATAAGACATTAACTGCATAATCCAAAACGGCTACGCCCACACTATTTATAAAAACGGAAAAGTCTATGCAGGCCAGGCCAGGAGCTATACTATTCCTAGAGATTTTGGCCAATTTCCAAGCAATGGAATTTTCCACGGCCTTCAGATGCGTCGAGGGCTCTTCTAGTCTTGATAGTGTGCTTGGCTTCCCGGACTTGGGGCCAGACCTGGCTGGGCACCTGTTAGAGGCTTGGCCTTTCACACTGGTAACTTTGCTTGAACTCTTGCACTGTGATGATAGCTAACATTTCCTACCTGGTTGTGTCAGAAGTGTTTGGGGATTCTGTCCTCTCTGTCATTCCTGTTTGAGAGAAGAGAGTCTCCTACCTGATTTCCTATCATGAGAACTTCTTTGAGGAGATAGGCTAGCTCGTTTTTTGTTTTGTTTTGTTTTGTTTTGTTTTTAGTGAGGCAATTGGGGTTAAGTGACTTGCCCAGGGTCACACAGCTAGTAAGTGTTAAGTGTCTGAGGCTGGATTTGAACTCAGGTCCTCCTGAATGCAGGGCCGGTGCTCTATCCACTGCGCCACCTAGCTGCCCCCAAAATTTTGGGGGGGAGTCAACTTTTTGTTTATTTATTTATTTATTTTTTGGCGGAGCAATGGGGGTTAAGTGACTTGCCCAGGGTCACACAGCTAGTGCCAAGTGTCTGAGGCTGGATTTGAACTCAGGTACTCCTGAATTCAGGGCCGGTGCTTTATCCACCGCACCACCTAGCTGCCCTGTTTAGCTCGTTTTGATGGAGGTTTGTCTACCCTTTTCTGATGGTTCATAGATCTTCCCACTTCCTTTATCAGTTAATTGTCTTATTTAGTGTGATGTTTTAAGGTGACCACACAATTTAGATTTTAAACATCATATTAGTAAAGTCAGTTTGAGCTCTGTGAGTACAAAACCCTCTTTGCTGAGATTGCTGGGGGACTACTTGTTGGGGAGGTGGTGTTAGGCTGATTTCGTATGGAATATAGGTCTTGTGAATTTGAGGAGCTGTGTGGGTGTCTCCCTTTTCCCCCTTCTCTTATTTAACACTGTATTATTTTTTTAGATTTCCCATTCTCCTTCTTTGACTGGGCAGAGGAGGGAGACCAGGAACTTGCTGAGGCAATAAGACTGGCTAGTTTACTATACTTGTCTTCTGGAGATAGAAGAGACGCTGCTCACGCTCAGGTCCCAGGACTTCTCAGATACTGATGGGGAGTGAGAAATAGAGGCAGAAGATGATGGGGAATGGGACCTAGAGAGAGATTTTGACGATGACCTGGATCAGAAACTAGATCCGCTATAGCTACTGGCGCTGCTGATGCTTCCGCTGATGGTCTGCCTCCTGGGTGGGATTCTAGTTTGGTGGGCCTTCCTTCTTCCTTATCTGTTATCTCCTGGTTTGGTTGGCTCTGGTGCAGTAATGATTTTGGTGGGCTGGAGTGGGGTGGGGGGAGGAATGGAAGTGGGACTGGCTTTTTCAGAGACTTCTCTCCTTTTCCAGCAAGTGGGGTAGGCTCTCCTTTAGGTTTTTGTTGTCGTTGTTTGTTTGTTTGTTTTTAAATAGAAGGGTTATGTGGGGATGTTGTTGGAGATGGAGAAGAGGAAGATGAAAAAGACAAAAAACTGGATCTGATGCCTGAAAATGAGCTATGTCTAGAAGACTTACTAGAATAGATCTGTAAGATGAGAACATGGAATGGGATCCTGAGGAAGCCCAGAAAGAGAATATGATGATGAATGAGAAGATGACCTGAGGAATTGGTTCCAGATGCTGATGAGGTAGATGTTTTTAAGCGCCTCTGAGCAGAGCTCTGAGAAAGTGATAAGCCACGTTTCTTCTTAGAGCACTTAGATCATTGCCAAAGATCCTTCCATTCTTCTACTCTTTTCACCTGTGAGCCAGTTAGTGTGTGGTTTCCTTCTTCCTGATTTTGGTGGTTGAGGGGATCTAGGTTTCGCTTTTGTTTTTTTTTTGTTTTTTTGGTGGGGCGGCGGTGGTGGTGGTGGTGTTTGTTTTGCTTTTGCTTTTTCTCTGTTCAGGTCTCTGTGTTCCCTGCCTTTTTCATCTCTCTTGGCTTGTTCTCGTTCCCACTCCTCTTTCCTTCCTTGGCGTTCTTTATCTGGCTTTCTTTCTCACTCTTTCTCCCTCTGCCACTGTTCCCTTTCTCGGTCTCTCTCCTGTTCCCATTTTCTCTATTTCCTCTCTCGTTTCCTTTCTCTTACTCAATAATTACGATATGGTTCAGTTTCTGTGTCTTGCGCTCTGAAGTTCTCATATTGTCTACCACACCCAAATCACTCTATTTCATAATCATAATGTATGGAGCAAACTGCCTCAGTTTACCCAAATAACTCAAGGAGACCACCAAGTCAAGCAGAGACAGATTTATTACATCCTCATGAGGACGGGCAAAACCCAATTACACATTGAAGTCTTGCAAAGATATGCCCAATCCTCTAGGTTTTTATAGTAATCTTGAAAAGGACTGTCCCCACATACACCTAGGGTGGATGAGCTCACAATCTAACATCCAATCCTGTCTCACCCAGGGTGCGTATGGAGACATGCATACGTGTTCCAGGGACAAGGGAGAAAAGGGGAGGGGGAACAAGGTCAAACCAAAGGAAAAAGAAACAGGGGAGTGAGAGTCAGATGTTTCACATCTCACAGTTCCCACTGACTCCCCTCTCCAGGCCCCTGTCTCTAAAGATAAGGATGACAGGGTTAAAATTTATCTTTGGCTATGTTGGGAAGAAAAGAATAATCCATTGTTGGGACCCCAAGGCCAAGGGGATTCTGCTCTGAGAAAAAGAGACAATGTTACTTAACATCTGGTCTCAACTCAATGGCTGCATTCTGTGCCTAGTCCCATCCTTTCTTCTTGAGTCCCGAGTATTGAATTGGTGGGCAAACTCCCTGACCCACTGACTGGGGTTCTGACACATGATAGATTGCAGACAAAACTAATATGTAGCTGACAAGTGGGGAGACTGAGCAGAAGTAAAAATACTGTTAATTGGCAATAAAACTTAAAGGAGACAGTGAGAATTTTGACAAGCAATAAACTTCTAACAAACTATACTGGGGCAGGTCTGGGTACCTTCCAGACCCCATGGTCAGAGTTTAATCTGACTCAAATCCATAATCATATCATACAATCCTCCATTTTTCTTTTATGCTCAGAGAGCATATTCTGGATTTGAGTCACTGTCATTGAGCCCTTCAGCCATGCAGGATTTCAGCCCATCAGTCCAAGTCCAACTCATCACCAGTCTCTCCTTCGTGAAGTTTCAGAATCAGGGTCTTTAATCTTTTCTCAGTGAACTGCTGAGTCACCATCAGCTGCATCTGTTGAACTGCACGTTGTATCAAACCTATAAAGCAAGGGACTAAACAGGGACAAATATAAGAACTCCAAAATTACAAATGAATACCTAATCCTGTCCCATAGGCATCTTTCAGGAGGTAAATTGGGGTCTAATTAATTATCCCAATATACCATATACATGTCAATAACTACCAATATTATAACAACAAATATGATTTAAAAACCTCTTTATAATTTCAGTGATGTGCTCCCAGTGTCCATTCACTTAGCAATTTTCATCTTTGACCTCAGGTACCCCTATTAGAACCTTTTACAAAGCAAATTTAAATAGCAAATACAACTGTTTCCCAACTTTATCCAAGGAAAGAGTAATCTCTAATTGACCTCTTCTAGGCCTGAGTATCCCCAACTAGACTCAGGCCCACCAGGCTACCACTACATTTCCCCACCCCTCCTTCCAATAGCTAAGGAAAAAGAGGGCGAAGATCTCTTCTTCTGTAACTGCTTCCAGCTGAATATGTGTGTAGAGCTGACAGTGGAAGGTGCAGAAATCCTTGCAGGCCTGGTCCAGATGATGAAGGGGGTATATAGTCTGGAATTGCTAACATAAAATTGAAAGCCTTGAGCCTAGATAAAACAAACTATCAAGAGGTTAAAGAGACAAAGACAAAAAATTTTAAAAGACAACAATAGGGAAAAGGGGCAAACCAAAAGAGTGAATCCAGGAACCCCCAGATCCTGCATCAGGAGCGAAAAGCTGTTCACAAATGTCCTTCATCCAGTGAAAGGTGTCATGAATGCCCCGTGCTGTTCAAAGCTTTACCTAGTTCTGTATCTGACAGACATTATTAACAACAAGTCAAAGGGTTACCACTATCTTGCTACATGCAAGCCATATAATCTAAATGTTTCAAAATGCCACTGATGGCAGAACCCTTAAATTTTTCCAAATTACATCTATATCCATTTCACTTTATTTCTCCAAAAGTTTTCACTCAATTGTTTAAGATGTAATCCTCACATAAAACTTAGGTTACAAAATACCTTTGTAAGAAGATGACCACAAATGAACTTACATAAGAGTTACCAAGTTAACTTCAATTCTAATAAAAGACTTAGGATGACATTTAACCAATTAATTTCAAAACAGTGCATGTCAAATAAGTTGTCCATAATAAACCATGTTTGTATTACAGGACATGCTCTATAGACAGATATTATTTCTACATTACACAATAAACTTATATAACAAAACATTCTATATTTTACTCTTCTCTGTTTTCTTGAAACAGACTTGAGATGTCTCTGGTTCAATTTCTAACATGCATAACTAATAACAGACAGATGACAAGGCTAAATGCTTATACATTCTAGTTGTTCAGATTCTGAAAGGGACTAGAATTTCTAAGGCAAATAGCTTAAATCTTAAACCTGCATCTCACCCAGATGTTACAGTATTAATCTAGGGATGAAGAGACAATATTGTGTTCGTGCTTATCAAGTGACATGATTATAGGAACTTGCCACAAAAGAAAAAGAACAAAGCTCTGGGGGAAAGGTACTTTCCCAACTCCCAGTAGAAGTTTTGTGGACAACCAATGCAATATGCCAGACCTAAAATCAGCCAGGTGGGAAAGTTTGCATTCCATATGTAATATTCGGGGAAACCGAGTCAGGAGACACCTACCTCAGCCTTTGCCAAACAGTCGGTCTCCCATCCTTTCCCAAGAGAACTCCACCTGCAGTGCACACATGTAAAACCCCTATAGGGTTGCTGGTATCATGAATCATATGGCTCACCATTCCTTGATAGTAATAACTGGAGTCAAACTCAGAGCAATAATGATTAATAGTCCCATAACATCTTAAATAGCAAGTCCCAACAATCAGCACTAAAAGTGAATTCATTTCTCAAGGATCGCATATCCTAGACAGCAAGTATTAACTATACTTGTACTTAAATAGGTTTCTCTTTTCATCCATAGGTTAGCACTACACAAATGAATCTGCTTTGAGATGCTCAATAACAAGCAATGGTTGAAATAAGTGTAAGCAATCCCAAATTGCATACTGGGAACAAACTAGAAAATGCCCCACACAATAGCACATGGTAAAATGGGTTTAGATGTTAAACATAAGATACTGTCCTCAGAATTCCTCTAAACAATGGGAACATCTTTAAAGTGACAACTAGTTTGCATGTGTTTCTACACATGTTCTAATTCCAATTAAATAAAAACATAAGTAAACTTCAGATTCCCTATTAAGATGATACAAGATAGCTCATAAGTTACTTATTGTTCACTAACATGTCATACATGACAAGTTCAGGCACCAATTTAACTATTACTTAGCACCAATAAATCCAGATCAAAACAGCAAGATCTTTCTCATAACTTACAAATTATTTAGATGTTCTTGTATTAATTCAATAACCAATTAATTCAATGTTGCAATAACAAACTTCCACTTTGTCCATTCTCATAATAGAAATATATACCAAACCTTAAGAATAAAACTCAAATATTCAGATATTCAGGATTCCAGAAAAGCTTTTTCCATTAATTAACACAATTTCACAAATCACAGTAAGTTTGAACATGATTGTTATCAATATCAAATCACCATTGCAACAAATTAGCTTAACTTTATCTCTGCTCCCCTTCTCTCTCATCTAAAGTGTTTGCAGTGGGGAGGAATTTCAGCTTCTTCCAAACCAAAGAGGAAATATTCAAATAACCCGTTCCAATCATAATAACAAATTTTACTAGGCCCCTTTTTAAATCCTCTCATTATCTCTTGTTGTAGTTGTAGTTGTTCTTTCAAACTACAGTATACCAGATCACAATACAACTTGAAGTAATCCAGCAGTTTCTTTTGCCAGTTTTTTTTTTTCTTTATCTCTAGATTTCGTTTCTTCCTGTCCTTCAAGGTAAGATACTGCACTAAGGATTTCAAGTCCCATTCCCCTCTAATACCAAATTACATTTCACAAAGAGATCCCATCAAGCTTCTAACTTTTAGAAAAAAAAGCAAATCACTATACTTTACTGAGGATCTGTTGGATCTTAAAGCCTTAATATACAGCTAAGAATATTCTTACTATGCCCACTTCACAGAAAACCATTATCACATTCAATTAAATTCATAACCCAAAGTAATTTAGAGAGTCCAAATCTGACCATATCTCCAATACAATAAACTATTAAACTATTGGGCACTTTTCCTTTCCATATTACAAATCACCTTGAGGTAGTCAGCTTAAAGTTACACAAATAGAACAGTATATATTTCACTTAGAGTTAAATCAGAATTAATTCAATTAAACCCCAATTTATTTTCTGAACGATATCGTATAGAACCTCATTGATAATTTCATATTAGTATTAATTCATCCCATAATCACTTAATCTAAACACTTCCTATTTTCCTGTTTTTGTTTCTCCTTAAACAGTTCCATTACAAAAGAAAATTTTTAAAGTGGCAGTATATAGTTTGTATGATTCCCAAAGTTTCTTAAATAGATAGCCCAATCAAATTCAATTACCCTTCTTGATTCCCTAATTACACAAACTTTTCTTTTGCTAGTTTAAAGGAATATTTTAATGCCACATTTAGTCCTCCAATTCAGTCTGAAAGACAATGCCAGAGCAGCAAGATTCCCCCTGCTCCTCCCCCACTTCCTTAACCTAGCAAGTTGTTTTTTTTTTTAAGGGTAGCTTCTTCAATTAAACAAAACTTTTCCTTCTAAATTCCAAGCACAGACTTATGCTCTCTCCTCCCCCACAGCAGAAAAAGGGGAAGGGGTGGCTTTCTTTTCTTTCTTCTTTCTCTCTCTCTCTCTCTTTCCTTCTACTTTCCTCTCTTTCTCTCTCTCAAAAATCCTAACTATTCACTCTCATACCCCTGGTCACAGTCAATGCAGACAGGGCAGACCATGTAGGCTAGCAAACAACTTCCTAACCATTCATTCCTCCTCACTTAATCAAACTTCCTCGTACCTTCTCAACATACTTAAACCATCTGAAACTAGCAAAGTGGCAGCTTAGCCAATATCTCACCAAATAACCCCATTTATCTATTTTAAGATAGACCCAGGGGATTCTCTTCTTTAATCTGCCTATTACAAACTTTAGGTGTTCCCTAAGAACAAACTTCACACTCACTCTTTCTCCTTTGTGGTCAGCAGCCTTTTACCTAGGGCTGCAGACAGATCACATTTCAATGGCTCAATTCAAATTCTGAGTAATTTACAATTCTACAATCCCCTTCTCAGTCCCTTCTCTAACCCAGACTGCAGGGATCAATTTCCCTTTCTTCTTCTTTTGTCAATACAGTTATTTTGATGGAATTTTTACTCCTGGACCTCTACTTTTAATTTCAATTGAAAAGGTCTCCTTCCAATTATCTAATCCAGGATTTTTTCCAGCCTCCTCTGGCTCTTTAAACTTGCCCTACTCTAGATGTTCTACCCGTATTTTGTTCAAGATCCTAGCCTGGTCTGGACTTTTTAACCCTGAACTCACCGGGCTCCTGTTTTTGCTCAGGATGTCTATTCAACCCTGGCTCAGCATGGACCTCCACCTTTAAAAGGTCTCTACCATCTAGCCGGTTTTTCAATCCTGCAAACAACAGGTACTAAACCCCCCCTAGGGGCGTTCCTATATTTTGTTCGGGGTGTCTATTGTTGGTTGGGCGTCCCCAGACCTTTTCAACCCCGCAAACTCAATAGGACCTAGAGGGCACCCTAAGGTTAATTCTGTATCTCGTATCAGGGTGTCTATTCAGTCCTAGTGACCTGTTCAACCCTGCAAAACTTCAACAGACCTTAGGATGATAACTAGGGGTTCCCCGATTTCTTCCTAGAAATCCCCCTGAATGGTCACCCAGTTACTCACCAGTCTGGGTCTGTGCACACGTTGTGACCGAACCAATCCAGATACTCCTCATTACTTTAGCCGGCATCCCTGTGTCTGGTTGGCTTTTAAGTCTCTCTCTTTCCGGGCATGGATGCTGAGAAGCCTCACCAAGAGCCAGACCCCTGAACCTGCTGAACTCAGCAGGGACGTCCTTGTTCAGAAGGACAGGCTCCTGGGAGTCTCCAAAGATCCCCAAAGAGATCCCGGACGCGCCCCCATCTGTATGGAGCAAACTGCCTCAGTTTACCCAAATAACTCAAGGAGACCACCAAGTCAAGCAGAGACAGATTTATTACATCCTCATGAGGACGGGCAAAACCCAATTACACATTGAAGTCTTGCAAAGATATGCCCAATCCTCTAGGTTTTTATAGTAATCTTGAAAAGGACTGTCCCCACATACACCTAGGGTGGATGAGCTCACAATCTAACATCCAATCCTGTCTCACCCAGGGTGCGTATGGAGACATGCATACGTGTTCCAGGGACAAGGGAGAAAAGGGGAGGGGGAACAAGGTCAAACCAAAGGAAAAGGAAACAGGGGAGTGAGAGTCAGATGTTTCACATCTCACAGTTCCCACTGACTCCCCTCTCCAGGCCCCTGTCTCTAAAGATAAGGATGACAGGGTTAAAATTTATCTTTGGCTATGTTGGGAAGAAAAGAATAATCCATTGTTGGGACCCCAAGGCCAAGGGGATTCTGCTCTGAGAAAAAGAGACAATGTTACTTAACATCTGGTCTCAACTCAATGGCTGCATTCTGTGCCTAGTCCCATCCTTTCTTCTTGAGTCCCGAGTATTGAATTGGTGGGCAAACTCCCTGACCCACTGACTGGGGTTCTGACACATGATAGATTGCAGACAAAACTAATATGTAGCTGACAAGTGGGGAGACTGAGCAGAAGTAAAAATACTGTTAATTGGCAATAAAACTTAAAGGAGACAGTGAGAATTTTGACAAGCAATAAACTTCTAACAAACTATACTGGGGCAGGTCTGGGTACCTTCCAGACCCCATGGTCAGAGTTTAATCTGACTCAAATCCATAATCATATCATACAATAATAAGGATATGAATAAGGTTCAAATGTTTTATCTTTGACATAACTAATAAACTGATAATTCCATTCTCTCGAAAATTCCTTTTCTTTGTCAAATTCCCACTCATCTTTTCCAAAAGTCACTGTAAATTTCCCCCCCTCAAAAAATCAGGCTCCTGTGTTTTGCAAATGGTTGCCTTTCTAAAATATCTCCTTTGCATGCTGGAGTCCTCTCTCACAGGAACCCTCTGTTGGGGGTTCTCTAGGTGATGGAGGCAAAATTTCAACTGATCCACCTCAGGGATTGACAGGCATCAATGATGAGGTCCCCATTGGGTGGGAAAGGGTCTAGTTTCATGATCAAAAATAGTTTCCTTTGTCATTCACTCCAGGATGGATAAACCTATAATTCATTCCAAATGTAAAATGACCTCCTTATCAGTAGGATCTTTCACTATTCCTTTCAGAGCATCATCATTGGCTGCTTCAGCTCTGCATTCTGCTCCAGCTCAGGTTTTTGGCTTCCTTGAGATGCATGGGGAACAAATGGGCTTCACTACCTTCAGGCCAGTGTGGTAAAAATTTGAAGTTTTAGCTGAATCATTTGAGAGTTGAGTGCATGCTACTGAAGTGGCTTTTGAGGGACCTCCCTTTTGGGATGGAGACTATGACAAACTTCTGGGACACCAGCTTAAAACTGAGGGTGGAATGGAAGTTCAGTCTCTCTGGTTTTTCAGCTTAGCCATGGTGCGTTTGCTGTTCGGTGCTGGTTCTTGGCCTGGCAGGCAGTTTGGAATTTGGTGAGTTTTATAAAGGAATATAGACTAAGTTTAGATCTAAGATTATTCATTTGTATTTCTACTTTCCTATTTCCCTAATTGGTATCACCTTTTGTTGTCTAATTAATTCCCAAACAATAAAAACTAATCTCTCAGGGCAGCTAGGTGGCTTAGTGAATAAAGCACTGGCCCTGGAGTCAGGAGTACCTGAGTTCAAATCCAGCCTCAGACACTTTACACTTACTAGCTGTGTGACCCTAGGCAAGTCACTTAACCCCAATTGCCTCACTAAAAAATAAAAAACAGCAAAAAAACCCCAAAAAACAAAAAACCTAATCCCTCACTAATTAAAGCTCAGAGGCTTCTTTTTCTTAGTGGTCTGGGAGATATATAAGGGAAAAGTTAAAAGGGGGAGTTTAATGCTCATATATCCAATTTTAAATCTCACACCAGCCATAGACCACCTCTCTCCAGAAAGCAGGCTTCCCTCCTTCCCTGTTCTCTCCCTGGCCTGGGCTGGGCCTAATTCATTTTTGATGGTATCCTTTATGCTTTAGTTATGTGAGATGTTCAACTAGACATACATTCTGTCAGATTTTGAATATTTCTAAAATAAATGTTTTAATACTTTAATGTAATATAGCAGGAGGTGTGGGTGTGGGGGTATGTGAAAGAACTACCTATAAAGGAATTCCTTGTTTTATCAGGCCAACTTCAGACTTCGTCTACTGTGTCATAGCTATTCATCCTAAAGCCTTACTCCAACCATGTTGGATGTATCTGTTGTCCCATTCCTCTTCAGTTTCCTTTATACATTGTCTTCTCCCACTAGAATACAAACACACTGAGGGTGGGGACTATTTTTTTTCTTTCCACGTATATTTTTATTTTCAGTACTTAGTACATTGTCTGGCAAATAGTAATTATTTAATACATGCTTGCTAACTTACCATTTCCCCAAAAGATAATAATAATGATAAAATAAGCTTCATTTCTATTAACAGCATTCCTCAAGGTTTAGTGGAAAGCACATTGCGCAGAAGAAATGGGTTCAGATTCTAGTTCTGAGATGTACAAGTGTAAAGTGTGTTTGAGTGTGTGTGTGTGTGTGTGTGTGCATGCACACATATGCATGCATAAACACACACTGTCTATTTTGCCAATATAAGTTATGTGTATCCACAAAGGGATGTCAACATGTAGCTTACAGTTAGGCAAGAATTGATATCATTAGATTCTCCTCCCCTGGCCCTTTTCCTTTTTTTTCTTTTTCTTTCTTTTTTTTTTTCGGGGCAATAGGGGTTAAGTGACTAACCCAGGGTCACACAGCTAGTAAGTGTCAAGTGTCTGAGGCCGGATTTGAACTCAGGTACTCCTGAATCCAGGGACCATGCTTTATCTACTGCACCACCTAGCTGCCCCTTCCCCTGGCCCTTTTACATGAAAGATTGTGATTCCTGTCAGGACAGGAAGCCATAGGTTGGGACTAGAGGCTGACAATTCTGCTCTCCTTGGGAAAAAGATAGGTAGTACTGAGCTAGAATTACATCAAGTTATTCACTTAAATATTATTAAAGGAGAAATAATTTTTACATTCAAACCATTTTCCTGATTACTCTTCTTTAATAGGGAAGGTGTGCCCCAAGCTATATATTCAAGGTTTGATTCTAAAATGCGAGTTCCACAATGAATGGCCATAGAGAATATAAAATAAATCTGTTTATCCAAATCAACACCAAAACAGAAATCAAGGAAGGTATGCATGTATATGTATGTGTGTACATAAATATACAAGACACATATGTATGTATGGCTATATGTGTATGTATATTAATATTCCAGACAATACAGAGTGAATGAGTTCTCCAATTAGGAATGAGATAACTTCTCAACCAAGAGAGGGAGTCTCTTTTTCACTCAAGGGGAAATTCCCAGGAAGTCTCCAGTGCAGTAAGGTGAGAATAGGGATATGATTAAGGTCTCAGCTCCTTTACATCTTAGCTTCTTCTGAGTCTTTCTCTCCATTCAGAGACTTGGAAAACATATGGAAAGAATGGCTTATCATATTTTTTTTTCTTTAAAGTTGGAAGCCAGAAGCCCAGGATCTCACTTCTCCTAAGACATTAACAACTCTACCACTCACAGAGACATGGAGCATTGAATAACCATTCTCCACCAATGTGAAGAGTCTTATGCAAATAAATTTTGAAGTTTGAGTTACATACTGTTTTAATGTGATTAAGTTATTTAAATTCTTTGAGACCTAGTATATTTCATCAGTTAAATGGGGATAGATACAATTCTTTAAAAATTGCCAAGTAAATATGTGCTTTTATTATTTTCACAAACTCAACTAAAACCCTAAGAAGGAATTCAGGCTATTATATCTCCTTCTTAGTTTTAAATTCTTAGTTTTCTTCTTACCTGTAAGTGTTCTTTTTTTGTCTCCTTCACTGTCTCATCATTCTTTTTCAAGGTTCTTAGTACAGTACATAATAGGTGTGGAACAAATGCTTGTTGAGTGATTGGGTGAATTTTCTTCAAAGATATATCCTTAGCCCTTTTAGTTTTCTACATTCTCTTCTTTGGCTGTCTCATTGAGATACATATCATACAATATTATTTCTACACAGATGAATTCCAAGTTTAGATCTCTAGTTCCAAACATTCTTCTGAATTTCCAAATTAATATCAGGAAAACTCTGCATGGTATTATAACTGACATCTCAAACTCAACAAGTCTGAAACAAATCTTGTTCTTCCCCCTAAACCTGTTCTTTCTTCAGAGCACTATTTGTGTTTGGGGTGACATAATTATTTTGGTCCATCATATTTTTAATATGAGGTTATTTTTCACTCTTTTCCCTTCTGGTCAAGTCTAACTTCACTTCTTTTCCTTTTTTTCTTTTCTTTTTTTGTGTACAGGGATCAGGTCTTCTACTTTTCCTGATCAAAATTCTCCATTTGCTCTCTATCATCCCCTAAGAAAAATTCAAACTCCTTTGCCTGTCACTTTAAGGCCTTTCATAACCTTGTGCCTTCAAGAGCCGATCCCATTTTTCCCACCTCTACACACTTGACAATCTACTGAATCTGGATAACTCTCTGCTACCTGAGCATACTCTGTGCTCATGTCTCCATATCCTATGCTTAAAATATCATCCATCTTCCTTCTCTTTTAAACTTCAGTGAGCAGTTTGGTTTTTATATGTTTTAATATACTCACTATGAAATATTGTGTTCTATACTTACATATGGTGGTATCTTTCTATTACTATTGTGTAATTTCCTTAAAGTCAAGGCTCATATCTTAGTTAAATTGTGGATATCCTCAACACCTGTCACAGGATTCTATGCACTGCAGGCATTCCTTAAGTATCTTTTGTCTTAAAAATGTAAACATCACCAGGAATTTTATTTACCTACTGAATTTACTTTAAAATAAGCTTTGTTCGCATACAGTGAAAAGATAAAAGATGATTGAAAATTGGCACAGTGAAACATTAGTCACCTGGTTGCAGCCATCTGTTGATTAGTCTCACCATATGCAAATCAGGTTATAGACATACAATCTGGGAAATTTAGGAGGCTAATATGGAGAAAAGAATGGTAGCCTTGAAAATATAGTATAAAACCAGACCACTGGAAATATTCCCTTAGGGTTCAAGACAAGACCTCAATCATTCTTTGAGGCCAAGATACAGGAAAATGGAAAGTGGATCAGTAGTGTTGTTACCTTAAGACTTTTGGCTTCTGAGACGAGGGAAGCAATTTAACAAGTGAAGTCTCTTGTGATTATATTTAATGTAATTGTGAAAAGAAGGCAATATAGACAATATCATAAACAAATAAATAAAGAGTAATAACATAAACAGAGACTAATAAAAAATACATAAATGCTGTGTATAAAATCAGAGGTCCAACATTTGACTGTTGTTTCACTATGATTCTTTGATTCACTTACTACCTCTGCGACATTGGGCATATCACAAACTATCTATCTTTCAGTTTTTATCATCTATAAAATGAGGGGTTTGCACAAGATGACCTCCGGGGACCTTTATGAGAAAAATCCATGATCTTATGATCTTTTGAAAATGGTCATATTCCTGTGCTACAAATGTAGGCTATGAGAACTTAATGTTAAAAGCATTTACTTATATCATTTTTCTTCTTTTTAATAAAATGTTTAATTACCATTGCCAAGATCTGTATTTAATGAGATTTTCTAATCAGAGGAGATATAAATTGATTTGTGAGAACTATTATGTCTAGGACTCAAACTATTTCTGAGGTTTATGTATCCAGAGTCTTAAGCAATTAAGCCATATTGTAAATAGATAAACATAACTATAACTATACATATATGTATATAAATATATATGTATGTATAAACTTTGCTTATAAGGCTTACATGCCCATGTATCTTTCAATTGATCAATATGTATGCATATATGCATGCATGTATGTATGTATGTTTATGTATTATATATGTGTCTATGGAGGGAGGGATGAGTGGGTTTTCAGGGAAGCCCCTCTTCAGGTGTGCCAACCCCTTTTCAGGGGTGCTTTTCACGTTTGGTGTTCACTTGCCATTTGATTGTCACCTATGCCTCCAAGAAGCTTTAATATGTTCAGTGGCCACATTCTGGTAGACTGTTTCCACAGAAGAACTAAACCAGAAGGATTTCAGAGAAACCTGGAAGGACTTACATAAACTGATGCTGACTAAGAGGAGCAGAACCAGGAGACCATTGTACACAGTAATAGCAACATTATGTGACAAACAATGGTGATAGACTTGGTTCTTCTCAGCAGTGCACCAATCCAAAACAGTTTCAAAGAACTCATGATAGAAAATGTTCTCAACATCCAGAAAAAAAAAAAAAAGAACTATGGATTGTGAATGCAGATTGAACCATACTGTTTCTACTTTTGGGATTTTTTTCTTCTTTTTTGAGGTTTTTCCCTTGGGCTATGATTCTTCTTTCACAAGATCACTAATGCAGAAATATATTTAATGTGATTGTACATATATAACCTATATCAGACTGTTTTCTGTCTTGGGTAGGAGGGAGGGAAGGGAGGGTGGGAGAAAAATTTGGAACTAAAAATCCTATGAAAACAAATGTTGAAAACTATCATTATATGTAGCTGGAAAATAATAAAATACTAAAAAAAATAACTAAACCAGATTGAGAGTAACTAAAAGGCCTCAAACCTGTAGGTGAATTGGGGAGCTGTCTACTGCAAGCATATGAAAACTTTCCTGAGGAATAAGTGGATATGAATGATTTGTCAATTTGTTTCAAAGAGCCATGAACCCTGAACACTACGTATATATATATATATAGTCAAACACCTTCAACACCTTCAACAAGGAGGTCATTAAGGCATTAAGGTCAGCTACTGCAGTTATGGTAAATTATTTAACTTGAAAAGGCTACAAGCCAGAACTAACATGGAGGGAGAGATGGCACATGACTTTGTTCACAGTTAATTGTTCACTCAGTGCAGCCTCTGAGTCTGAGATGGAATAAGTATGGATCAAATTTCTGCTGTTTGTGTTAACTTAGGCCTAAGAATTAATAGCAAGAAAACAAAGGTTTTCTACCAGCCAATATCACACCATACATGGAACCATTGGCAACAAAAAATTGACAAATTGTGAATGATGTGGATAAAGACATTTACTTTGGCAGGTTGTTGAGGATGAGGTTGTTGCACACCTTGTGAGATATAGCTCAGTATTTGAGAGGCTCTGAAGGAAAGTATTGGAAAAAATAGGTATTAGGCTACCTACCAAATTAAAGATATTCAGTTGTGTTGATTTCATTGTTGTATGCCGGTAAAACCTGGACAGTTTATTAGTGTCATGCCAGAAAACTGAATTGATTCCATTTGAATTGTCTTAGGATGATTCTGAAGATGTTCCAGCAAGATAAGGTACTAGACACTGAGGTCTTTTCTTGATCTGAACTCTCAAGTACTTAAATTCTATGGGAGAGAGCACAACTTCAATGGCTTGTTCACATTGTTAGGGTGCCAAATGTGTGTTTGCATGAAAGACTATTTTAGGAGAACCTTGTAATCAGTTAAGAACTTTATTTTTCCTCAGTTATATGTAAAAACAATTTTAACATCAAATTTTAAAACATTGTGGGCCAAATTCTCTTCCTCCTTGTCTCACCTCCCCCCCAAAAGAATGCAAGCAATTCAATATAAGCTATACATGTATACTCATGCAAAACATTTCCACATTAGTCAGGTTGTAAAAGAAAACAGACCAAAAAACTTAAGAAAAAGAAATGATAAATGTGCTTTATTTGGTATTCATATACCATCATTTCCTTCTTTTTTTTCTTTTTTTTTTTTTTTTGCTGGGCAATGAGGGTTAAGTGACTTGCCCAGGGTCACACAGCTGTCAATTGTCAAGTGTCTGAGGCTGGATTGGAACTCAGGTCCTCCTGAATCCAGTGCTGCTGCTTTATCCACTATACGACCTACTTGCCCCACCATCATTTCTTTCTCTGGAGATGAATCACATTTTTCATAAGTCCTTCAGATTTTTCTTGGATCACTGCATTGTTGAGAATAGCCAAGTCATTCACAGCTTATCATCTTAAAATATTGCAGTTACTTTGGATATAGTACATTATGTTTTGCATCACCTCATGTCTTTCCATGTTTTTTTTTTCTAAAAGCATCCTCCTCATCATTTCAGTTAATACTGTTAAATGAATTTCTCTCCATCATACTCCCTTCCTATGTCATTTATTCTGTATTCTCTATATCCTTTCACCGTTTCCCTCCTCAAAGGTGTTTTGAATCTGACTTCCTTCCCCCTCCCCCAATCTATCCTCACTTCTATCACTCCTCTTCTTTTTCCCCTTCCCCTGTGACTTTCCTGGAGGGTAAAATAAATTACTATACCCAATTGAGTGTATATGTTATTCCATCTTTGTGCCAGTTCTGATGAGAGTAATGTGCACTCACTCCCCAGAAACTCCCCAATCTCCCCCTCCACTGTATAAGCTTTTTTCCTTGTTTTATGTGAGATAATTTACCTCATTCTACCTCTTCCTTTCCACTTCTCCCAGTTCCTTTCTCTCTTACCCCTTAATTTTATTTTTTTAAAGATATCATCCCTTCATATTCAATTTACATCTATAGACTCTGTCTAAATATACTCCATCCACCTGCCCTAATGAGAAAGTTCTTATGAGTTAAAGTGTCATCTTCCCATGTAGGAATGTAAACAGTTTAAGCTTTTAATATCCCTTATGTTTTATTTTTCCTGTTTACCTTTTTAGGCTTCTCTAGAGTCTAGTATTTGAAACTCAAATTTCCTATACAGCTCAGGTCTTTTCATCAAGAATTCCTGAAAGTCATCTCATTGAATTCCCATTTTTCCCCTGCAGGATTATACTCAGTTTTGCTGGGTAGGTGATTCTTGGTTGTAATCCCAGTTCCTTTGTCCTCTGGAATACCATTTGCTAAGCCTTCCAATCCTTTAATACAGAAGCTGCTAAATCTTGTGTTATCCTAACTGTGATTCCATAATACTTTAATATTTTTTTTCTTTCTTGCTGCTTGCAATATTTTCTCCTTGACTTGGAAGCTATGGAATTTAGCTATGATATTCCTGGAAGTTTTCATTTTGGGATCTCTTTCAGGAGGTGATCGGTGGATTCTTTCAATTTCTATTTTACCTTCTGTTTCTAGAATATCAGTGCAATTTTCCCTGACAATCTCTTAGAAGATGATATCTAAGCTCTTTTTCAATCATGGTTTTCAGGTAGTCTAATAATTTTCACATTATCTCTCCTGGATCTATTTTTCAAGTTACTTGTTTTTCCAAGAAGATATTTCACCTTGCCTTCTATTTTTATTCATTTGGATTTACTTTATTGTTTCTTAATTTCTCATAAAGTTATTAGCTTCCATGTGCTCAAGCATAATTTTTTTTGACCAGGCTATGAGGGTTAAGTGACTTGTGCAGGGTCACACAGCTAGTGTCAAATGTCTGAGGCCGTATTTGAACTCAGATCCTCTTTAATCCAGGGTAGATGCTTTATCCACTGCACCACCTAGCTGCCCCCTCAAGCCTAATTTTTAAGGAGCTATTTTCTTCAGAGAGCTTTTGTAGTTCCTTTTCCATTTAGCCAATTTGGCTTTTCAGGGTATTCTTTTCCTCATTGGCTTTTTATACTTCTTTTACCATTGGGCCTAATCTGTTCTTAAGGTGTTATTTTCTTCAGTAATTTTTTGTGTCTCCTTTACAAAGCTGTTGACTTTCTTCCCATGATTTTCTTGCATCACTCTCATTTCTCTTTACATTTTTCCCTCTACCTCTCTTACATTATTTTCAAAGTCTTTTTTGAGCTGTTCTACTACCTGATACCAATTCATATTTTTCTTGAAAGTTTTAGATGTAGGAGCTTTGACTTTCTTATCTTCTTCTGGGGATATATTTTAATCTTCCTTGTCACCATAGAAACTGTCTATGGTCAGCATTTTTTTCTGTTTGCTCATTTTCCCATCCTATTCCTTGACTTTTAACTTAGTGAAAGTGGGGCATTGCTTCCATGATGGAGGGTGCACTGTCCCAAGCTTCAAGGGATTTATGCAGTTGTTTTCAGAGATACTTCTAGGTATTTGTAAGTTTTTAGTTCTTCCAAGTTGGTATTATTTAAGTAGAAGTATGTTTACCACTGTCCTGGCTCGTTTTCTGGTCTGTAGGCAACCACAGGCCTTCTTTTCTGCCCTGGAACTATGAATAGATTCCTACTCCACTGTGCCTGCAAGCTCTTGTACGCTTGTGTTCCTCCCCAACCTGGGACCACCGCCCAAGTCTGTGAACTGAATCTGAGGATGGGCCAAACAAGAGTCCTGCCTCATTGCTGCAAAGAGAACCCTGTAATCTCCTTCTGGTCAATTGTTTGACCCCCTTACCATCTGTGGGCTGAGTTCCAGAAACAGTTGCTGCTGATGATGATTCAGAGGCTTACAAGGCCTGCTCCTGGTTTGCTGTGACTGTGGCTGGGTCTGTGCCAGGGCTGGGGTTGGGCCTGTGCTGGGCTGGACTCCACTCTCTGCCTGGTAAAACAAACCTTTCCTTCTGATATTCTAAGTTATGTTTGGCTGGGAAATTATTTCACCCTGTCTTCTTCGGGTTCTTCTGCTCCAGGAATTGTCTTATGCCATTATTTGAAGGTATTTGGAGGGGTCTTAGGGAGAGCTCAGGCAAATCACTGTCTTTCCTCCACCATAGGAGAATTTTCACAAAGCAAGCAATCACATGGACATGAGAAGAAGGGATACAAAGGTACTCTCAAGATTTCTCTGAAGAACTTTATAGTCACTTGTGAGACATTGGAGACATGGCACAGAACTGGCAAGTATGCCATGGCCACTTCAAAGGATGTGCTATGCTTTATGAGCTAAGCAGAATTGCAGTAGCTCAAAAGAAATAGGGGACATGCAGATTTAGAGACATCTCTGCTATAAATGTTTAAATGGACCATTTGTGCCCAACTTGTGGTAGAGTCTTCTGAGCTTGTATTGGTATGATCAGCTATAGTAAGACACACTGTGCCTTGACCTTGTCCACTTTGAGTACAGAGGACAATGAACCATATGTGTGTGATTGTGTATATGTATTTTCTAAGCACCATTACAGCTTAAGTCAAACTTTGAGTGAGATAGAAAACTTTCCCAACCACCTTTCCAAATATTTTAATCCCAGGCCAAAATGAATCTCTCACATAAAGGAATGTCAATGATGCAGCTATAATGGTTCTGAAATACCTTTCACAGAAACTGGAAGTGTAATAAGGCCAGGAGTTTCAATCCCATAAGCACATTACTGCTAAAAGTAAACTCTGATTTCCTTTTTCCTACAATGTTTTTCTACTTGTCTCCACTATAAAACACTGGCATGATGAAGGTCATCAATAAACTTGGTGTGGTCCTCTAATGTAGTCCAAAACTTTTGGTATTATTTTTGTCACTGCCTTTGGCCAGGGTCCTAAGAAAGACAGTCTGTTGTTGTTGTTGTTGTTGTTGTTGTTGTTTTAATTGATAAGTTCTGGATAGATAATTGAAAATGAATTTCACTGAACATTATGTAGACAAGCATAGAAGAAGAAAAGGCTAAGTGATGTGAAAAATAAATTTAAATGCTTAAATTGTACTAACTAATCCTATTAATTCTAATTCAGAGCCTTGCACATATTAAGCATTTAAATGTCAAATTTTTTAATAATGCTGACAACACATGTATTATCATTCATTAACTCAAAAATATCCATTTAAGTCCTACTGTGTGCAAAGGGAACTACTCTTTTCAGTCACATATGGCAATATGTTAAAATAAATATGAAAAATAAACAAAATAAATTTTCTTGCCATTTGTAATGATTAATGAGTCTTTTTTTAAATTAAGTATGGATTCAGTAAAAGAAAAAGAAATCTAGAAGTTCGAAATAGAAGTAAATGTTAGTTGTTACCATAGGCACAAGAAATGTTAATGTAATTTTATTTGCCACCACTTTTTAATTAGAATGAAGGGATT
Source organism: Dromiciops gliroides (assembly GCF_019393635.1). Classification (NCBI taxonomy): domain Eukaryota; kingdom Metazoa; phylum Chordata; class Mammalia; order Microbiotheria; family Microbiotheriidae; genus Dromiciops; species Dromiciops gliroides. The sequence continues at coordinate 65,616,844 of NC_057862.1, forward strand.
CAAATAAATATTTAAGTAGAATTAAACAATTAAATGAATGATTTTGATTTCTCTGTCATTTTTTTCCTCAGGTAATCAATGCAGGTTTGATTAATTGACAAAGTCTAATTGAGCAGTACTTGTGATTTATAAACATTAAAATCAGAGGTTACATTCCCCTTAATTGAGTGAAAGGGATGGAAATCCAGAACAATGCTTGAGAAAATGCCACCATCTGATGGACTGAGGCCTATTTATCCTTGACTATTTTTCTGTCATCAGGGTTAGGTGTATTCTCTCTCTCTCTCTCTCTCTCTCTCTCTCTCTCTCTCTCTCTCTCTCTCTCTCTGTATATGTATATATGCATATACAGAGAGACGCACACACATATATCTGTGTATGTATATTAGATTTTGTACTATGGTTTCTTATTGAATTACAAAATTTTACACTTGCATAGTGATTTCATTTAAAATGTTTTTCTCTTTCTGGTGATGTGCCAAGAGGTTCATGATACAGATTAGGGGAAATGAAAATTCTACCACAGAAGCCAATCAGATAACTTCTTTCAGCTTAGAGTGTTCTCATTTAGGTTACAACTTCTATTATGTTTCTGTTTTAACATAACATTTGAGCTTCATCTTATTAAGTTCATTTACATTACTATGAAAGTCAGTATAATAATAGAATAAATTATTTTGAAATTAATGTAAAACACTAAAGACTCCAAGGCAGCTTTGATGATTAAGGTTGATTGTAACAGCTAAATGTTGACAATATAATACATTCTCCCATTATTTCTTGGAATATTGAAATTCATAGTGCCTTTCCCCCCTAACTAATCTAGAACTATTCTTTCAATTCTAAAAGAAAAAAAAACCTTAATAAGTAACCAGAGTCTTCTTCTGACCAATACACAAGCCAAGCAAGGAAAGAAATTAGAAGGATAACTAAATAATTATGATTCCTTGATAAAAATAATCATTTTCACTCTTTATTATCATCACAATAGCACAAATTTCTATATGCACTTTGCAGTCTTCACAGTGCTTCTCTACTAGCAGCAAGTAGGTAGGACAAATATTACTAGCTTAATTTTACAGATGAGAAAACTGAGACTGAGAGGTTAGTTGCAATAAGACAGAGCATTTTCCAACTCTCTGTCTCTCTCTGTGTCTCTGTGTCTGTCTCTGTCTCTCTCTCACACACACATACACACACACACACACACACACACACACACACGAAACATGCACTACAACTTTTCCAAGCCATTTCTCTTTCCAAGCCTTCCCCCAGCCTCATTAATTATCACTCATTCTCCCTTTTGCCTTGAGTATGTGATCTTAGCTTCCCATTTACTGTAAAGATTTCATTTCAGCAATATTGTCTTTCCTGGTTCCATTTTCACAATAAAAAATGTTTTACCACTAACTCCTGTCTCTTTTTCCTTCTGTAAAAGGACACAGTGGTCCTAATACTTTGATTAAGGGTCTCCTTTCTAAATGTGCCCTTTCTCTGATCCCCTCCCATACCTTCAAAGCCCTTTTTCCTTAAATCATTTACACTATTTTGTCTTAGTTCTCTAAAATCTACTAATATTCTCAATTCCTCCTATATTAAAACAAAATAAACAACCATTTCTTTGTCTTCCATATTATGAGTCTCCTCCATTTCTCTGCCAAAATTTAAGAAAAAGAGGAGTCCTGGAGATGTGCTGTTTCTACTCCTCATCATTTAATCAATCAATCAATAAGTATTTATTAAGTGCTTATGTGCTAGGAACTATTCCAGGTATTGTTAGGTCCTGGGGATATAAATAAAAAGAATGAAATAATTTTTATGACCTATACATCTTTCTGTTTTGTTTTGTTTTTGCAGGGCAATGAGGGTTAAGTGACTTGCCCAGGGTCACATAGCTACTTAAGTGTCAAGTGTCTGAGGCTGGATTTGAACTCAGGTCCTCCTGAATCCAAGGCCAGTGCTTTATCCACTGCACCACCTAGCTACCCCAACCTGTACATCTTAATGGGGGTGATGAGTGTACACGTGTCTGTTTGTTTGTTGTTCATGTGTAATAAATATAAAGAATGTTCTGTGACTTAGAGAATCCGGGAAAAACTTTGATTTGAATGTGCTGTTTATGCTATATTGGAGAGAATACATGGAATTTTATAAGGCAGAGATAAGGAGGAAGTGATTTCCAGGTATGGAATGGCATGTGCAAAGAAAGGAAGAGGGAAAATGGAGTACAATGTATGAGGGAAGAGGTCACTTTAGAAATGCTAATGATTTATTTGGATTTATTTTATATCCTACCACTTTGCTAAAGTTGTTCCTTGTTTCAAGTAGTGTTTTAGTTGATTCTCTAGGATTCTCTAAGTATACCATCATATCATCTGCAGAGTGATAGTTTTGTTTCCTCCTTGCCTATTATATTTCTGTTAATTCCTTTTTCTTCTCTCATTGCTAAAGCTAACATTTCTAGTGCAATATGAAATAATAGAAATGATAATGTACATTCCTGTTTCACTCTTATCTTATTGAGAATGCCTCTAACTTATCTCCATTATATAGAATGTTTGCTGATAGCTTTAGATAGATGCTTCTTATCATTTTAAGGAAAGCAAACAGGTCACTTTGGTCATATAGGAATATAGTAAGGGGAGAAATAGATGTATTATGGGGCTGAGAAGAAAGATTGAGGCCAGGGTTGTGAAGGATTGTTACAATCTAAAACAAAGAAGGTTATATGTGGTTATAGGGTTAATATGTAAGGAGCAAATTAATATATTGAGAAGAATAGCATGATCAGAGCTGCTGTTAAGGAATATCTTGCATGCTCTATGGAGGATGAACTGGAGTGGCAAGAGACTTTAAAAAAAATAATTAGTTGTGCCTTTACTGACTTTAAGCTTCATTAATTGAAACCACTTGTTTCCTTCAAGATAAAGCATAGGTGGAGGACTTCCGTGGCAGAGCCAAGATGGCTGAGGAAAGGCAGTGAGCTCCAGAACTCATGACACAATCACTCCAAAAAACATCCAAATAATGCCATAGAAAAATGTCCGGAGCAGCAAAACTCACAGAAGAATGTGCTGAAATCATCATCTAACCAAGAATGGCTTGGAAGGTCGGAAGGAGGGAGCTGCTGTACTGAAACAGGAGTCGTGCCCAACCCCACAGTCACCCTGACATGGATCCAGTCCCAGGAAAACCTCACCAGAAAAGCAGACCCCCAGAGCCTCTGAATCAGCTGAAGCACCAGTGTCATCTGGAACTAAGCTCACAGTCTGGTGAGTGGGCTGAGCCCTGGGCAGGGGGGAGACTACAGGAGTCTATGCTGGTGCTAAGGCAGAACTTGGATTTTACACCCCTACTGAGAACCAGGTGGTAGGCTCAAGTAAAAGTAGCCCAGGTGGGGGAGGGGCACAGGCTCATCAGAGCTGACAACCACAACACACAAAGCTGGTTGATTAGCAAGTTGATCTGGGGCCATCTATGGGCCAGATAACATGCCAGGTGAGTGAAGAACCTGATCCTCCTTAAATCATACCACCTAGGACTTCTTAAGCTTAGGATACTGCAGCCTGGAAACAGTGCCCCACTTTAAGAAACTAAAAGTCAAGTAAAAGAAAGACACTATGAGCAGACAGAGAAAGGTGAGGACCATAGAAAGTTTCTTCAGTAACAAAAAAGACTGAGGTACACTCTCAGAGGAAGATGTCAACATCAGGGCCCCTATATCTAAAGCTTCCAAGAAAAATATGAATTGACCTCAGGCCATAGAGGTGCTCAAAAAGGACTTTGAAGATAAAGTTAGAGAGGTAGAGGATATATGGAAAGAAAAATGAGGGTGATGCAGGAAAGATATGAGAAAAAAGTCAATAGCTTGAAAAGTCAAATTAGCCAAATGGAAAAGGAGGTACAAAAGCTCTCTGATGAAAATAATTGTCTAAGAATTAGGAGTGAACAAATGGAAGCCAGTGACTTTATGAGAAATCAAGACACAATAAAGCAAATCCAAATGAATAAAAAAATAGAGGGCAATGTGAAATATCTTTTAGGAAAAACTGCTGACCTGGAAAATAGGTTCAGGAGAGATAAGAAGAAGTTAAAATAGAAATTTAAAGAATCCACTGATCACCTCCAGAAAGAGATCCCAAAAGGAAAACTCCTAGGAATATTATAGCCAAATTCCAGAGCTATCAAGTTAAGGAGAAAATATTGCAAGCTGCCAAAAAGAAAGAATTCAAGTACTGTAGAGCCCCAGTCAGGATAGCACAAGATCTAGCAGCTTCTACATTAAAGGACCGGAGGGCATGGAATATGATATTCCAAAGGGCAAAGAAAATGGGATTCCAACAAAGAATCACTTACCCAGCAAAACTCAGCATTATCTTTCTTTTCTTTCTTTTTTATTTTGCAGGGCAATGGGGGTTAAGTGACTTGCCCAGGGTCACACAGCTAGTAAGTGTCAAGTGTCTGAGGCCAGATTTGAACTCAGGTACTCCTGAATCTAGGGCCGGTGGAACTTTAATGAAAAAGAAGACTTTCAGATATTTGTGATGAAAAGACTTGAACTGAATGGCAAATATGGCTTTCAAATACAAGACCCTAGAGAACTATAAAAAATTGGAGCTGGGGGACATAACTGGGGTATGTTTATAGTGGGAGACTGTCTTATAACTGAGGCGAGGTTTTGGCTGGGATCCCCTTGTGTCCAGGGGTGATGCTTTGTCCACTGTGTCACTTAGCTAAATGATGACATCTTTAGGGTTAAATTGAGGGGTGAAGGGAATGCACTGGGGGAGGGGGAAGGGCAGAAGTGAAATCCTACATAAAAGTAACAGGAAAAGGCTTATGGAGTTGGGGAAGAGATGGGAGACAGAGCAGGGCAGTAAATGAATTTTAAACTCATCAGAAACAGCTCAAAGACCTTAAACTCATCAGAGCTGCCTCAAGGATGGACTAACAGACACCCCCAACTGGGTGGAGTAATCTATTTAATCTGGGCAGTAAATGAGCCTAACACTCATCAGAATTAGCTCAAAGACCTCAATCTTATTAGAATTGGCTCAAGGAGGGAATAATGTTCACACTCAATTGGGTGGAGTAAACTCTCTAACCCTGCAGGAAAATAGGAGGGGAAGGGGATAAAGAGAGAGGGGCAAAAGAAGGAAAGGCAGAGTGGGGGAGGGGACAGACAGAAGCAAATCCCTTTTGAAGAGTGATAGGATGAAAGAAGATGGATAATAGAATAAATATCATGGGGAAGGAAATAAGATGGAAGGGAAACACTTAACAATAGTAATCATGAAAAAGACAAAAGGGGGGAAATTGTACAAAAAAATATTTATAGCAACTCTTGGTAGAGGCTAAGAATTGAGATTGAAGGGAATGTCCATCAATTGAGGAATGATGGAAAAAGTTGTGTTATATGATTGTAGTGGAATGATCTTGTGCTACAGGAAATGACAAACAGGATGATCCCCGCAAAAACCTGGAAAGACTAATAAACATCAATGTATAGTGAAGTGAGCAGAGCTGGGAAGACATTCTGGAAAGTGACAACAGTATTGTTCAATGAGCAATTGTGAATGACTTAACTACTCTCAGCAGAGCAACGATCCAAGACAATCCCAAGGAACTAATGAGGAAGCTTACCATGCACCCCTATAGAAAGAACTGATAAAAAGAACACTTGTGGATTGTACATATATAACCTGATTGTGATCTTGTGGAGGGGGAGGAAAGGGAGGGAGGGAGGGAGAAAAATTTGAAACTCTAAATCTTATGAAAAAGAACGTTGAAAACTACCCTTACATGTAACTGGAAAATAAAATTAATGTTTGTTGCTGAAAAAAAAAAAGATAAGATAAAACATAGGTGCCACATCTTCCATGATCCCCCACTAGAAAGGACTCCTTTTTCCTTGAATCTCTCAGAAAATATTGTTTGCTATCTCCTGCCTAATTAAACATTTTCTAGTAAAAAAAAAAATTTAAAAAAATAATTAGTTGTGGGGCAGCTAGGTGGTGAAATGGTTAGAGCACTGACCCTGGAGTTAGGAGGACCTGAGTTCAAATCCGGTCTCAGACTCTTAACACTTACTAGCTGTGTGACCCTGGGCAAGTCACTTAACCCCAATTGCCTCAAAAAAAAAAAAAAGCTTAATGCCTAAACTGATGCTAAAGCTTCTAATTTGGGGCAGCTAGGTGGCACAGTGGATAAAGCACTGGCCTTGGATTCAGAAGTACCTGAGGTCAAATCCAGCCTCGTACACTTGAAACTTTCTAGCTGTGTGACCCTGAGCAAGTCACTTAACCCTCATTGCCCTGCCAAAAAATTAAAAATAAAAATAAATTAGTTTTGTTTTGCAATAGTTCAGTGGATGGATGAAGAAGACCCAGGTGAAAGCTGTTGGTTATGTCAGTGGAAATAAGGAGAATGAACTCTAGAGATATTGTGGAGAACCATGAGATTAAAAATTGATTAGATATGGGGGACTGAATAAGATTGAGAATTTAAGGATGAATCCAAGTTTGCAAATGTGGGTAATGGGAAGGGTAGTGGTGCCTTTGACCAAGTTAAAAAGAAAAGAGGTGAGTTTGTGTTGTGGGGGGTGGGTGGAAAGGAAGATAATAGTTAATCTAAACTTTGGATATGTTAAGTATGATAAGTCTAATAGAACATATAATTTGAAATATTCAATAGGCAATTAAAGATATGGAACATTAGCTCAAATAAGAAATAATAGCTGAGTATATACTTCTATGTGTCATTTGAATAGAGAAAACAAACTCGTGGGATCTGATGAAGTTAGAGTGAAGAAAAGAGAAGAAAGCAACAGAGAACCTTGGGATATACTCACCATTTTAGGATATCATATGGATTTATGATTCAGTAAAGGACACATAGAAGGAGAGCAATCAGGATTACACAAGACTTAGCATCTGCAACATAAAAGATTGGAGTCCATGGAACATGATATAAGAAGGCAAAGAAGCTGGGACTACAACCAAGAATAACTTACCTGTTGAAATTAAACATAATACATGAAGTGGGGAGGAGATTGTCATTCAATGAAATAGAATTTCAAACTTTCATAAGGAGAAGACCAGAATTAAACCAAAAATTTGATCTCCACAAATTTGATAGATACAAGAGAAACATAAACAGGTAAAAAGGGGAGTGTGGAATTCATTTGCTGCCCTGCTCCTCTCCCATCTCTTCTCCCACTCCATGGGCCTTTTCCTGTTTCTTTTATTTAGGGTTTCACCTCTGCCCTTCCCCCTCCTCTGGTGCATTCCCCTTGCCCCTCAGTTTGGCCCTAGGGATGTCATCATGGGCAACTGGGTGACACAGTGGACAGGGCACCACCCCTGGTCCCAGGGGGATCCCAGCCAGGGCCCGGCCTCAGACACAAGACAGTCAACCACTGTACAATCCTAGGTGGGGTAAATGAGAGAGAGAAAGAAAACAAATGCTTGTTAATTGAAGAAAATAATTTAAAATACCAATAGGTGACCTTATATCAGTACCTTAGGATTTACCAAGAACTATCCTCCCAATAACTCTGTGAGTGAAGTAATAAACCACCTAGGAAACAAGTATTGTGGCTAAGCAAGACAAAATCATCATAGAAGTCACATTTGACCATGGATACATTCAATACCTAGTCTTCCCTGCTTGACTTCAAGAGGAGAGAGGCCTGCTTCAGGTCACTGAAGTCACAATTTGTCACTGCCTTGATGAGAATTTCTGATATCTTTGCATTTCCACAGAAACTCTTGAAGAGGCAGGGTGATATGGAGAGAGCCCTGGATTTGGAGTCAGTGTTTCAAATCCTGACTCAACCACTTGTGGCTCTCTACATTTCTGAGCGTGGGGAAATTACTTAAAGTCTCTTGATCTCAATTTTTTCATCTGTAAAATGGGAGCATCAAAATAGAGGACCCTTGAGGCTCCACCCAGCACTAAATCTATGATAACTGAAAGACATCATGGAGAAGATGCCTAAACTGACCAGAATTCCAGACCCTGGGCAAAAGAAACTTTTCTCCTTTATGAACAACAACAAAAAATTCATAGTAGAGCCTATGAATGAGGTTTCTTTACATTAAACAATAAAAAAAACAGGTAAAAAGGGAAAATATAAGATAAAGGATTCAATAGAGCTCAATTGTTTATATCCCTACATGGAAAGATGGTACTTGTAATTCTTAAAAATCGTATCACTAGTGGCACAGCTAGAAGGGATACATTAACAGAGGGTACAAATATAAGGTAAATTTGAGAGGATGACATAAAAAGTAAAATAAAAAAGGAGTACACTGGGTACAGAAGGGAGAGGTAGAATGGGGTAAATTATTTCACATAAAGAGGTACAAAAAGACCTATTACAGTGGAGAGGAAGATGGGAGGGTAGGTGATGGGAATCTCTTGAAATTTACTCTCATTAGTATTGGTTCAGAGAGAGAATAATATACACAATCAGTTGAATATAGTAATCTATCTTAACTGACAGGGAAGTAGAAGGGGAGAAGATTAAGTAAAAGAGGAGAGGGGAAGAAGGACTGACCAAAGGAAAGGCAAACAAACTAAACTACATCTTTCTAAAAGGTACCATAAACAATGAAGCAATATCAACACTAAACATACCTACACCAAGTGATACGGAATCCAAATTCTTTTTTTTTTTTGGCAGGGCATGAGGGTTAAGTGACTTGCCCAGGGTTACACAGCTCTTAAATGTCAAGTGTCTGAGGCCAATTTTGAACTCAGGTTCTCCTGAATCCAGCACCAGTGCTTTATACAGTACAGCAACCTAGCTACCCCCTGGAATCCAAATACTTAAAGAATTTATGTGAGTTACAGGAAGAATTAAACAGGAAAATTATACTAGTGGGGGACCTTAAATATGTACTCTTAAAACTTAATAAATCTAACCAAAAAATAAACAACAAAAAAGGAGAAAAAATGATATAAGAAAATTTATAGAATAAATGCACAGAGTTCCTGACAAAATTACCCCCAAAACAGCAATAAAACTAGCCCTAGGGTAGCAAAATCCACAAAAAGACAGGATGAGAATATTTTCCAGATTAAAGAGGGCCACACTGGGCTGGGAATAGAGTCCAACCTCATGATCATGCCGATCATGCTGACACAGACCCCAGACATGCTTATGGTGAGGTGAGAGGGCTGAATGGCTGACAGTAGGTGGGGGGGGGGGGAGAAGTACAGGGGTATATGCGGGACCTAAGGAGGAATTTGCTTATCCCACCTCAGCAGGGAACCAGGAAGAAATCCTGAGCAGCAGGAGGCCTAGGAGGGAGAGGGGCACAGGCTCCTTGAAGCTAAGAACCACCACAGCACTCTGTTGGCTGGTTAACTAGCAAGTTGGCTTTAGGATATCTTCGGATCAGAGAACAGGCCAGACAGGAGAAGGACCTGCCCAGCCTCAAACCAAAATACCTGGGACCCTCTGAAGCTTGGGACCGTGTAGCTTGGAAGTAGGGCCCTACTGGAAGAGGGAGTTCAAAGTCAAGTAAAAGACAGCAAGATGAGCAAGCAAAGAAAGTTGAGAATTATTGAAAGTTTCTTTAGTGATAAGAAAGATCAAGGTGCACCCTCAGAAGAGTATGGCAAACTCAGGACCCTTATATCCAAAGATTCCAAGAAAAATATGAATGGGTCTCCAGCCCATGGATGCACTCAAAAGGGACTTTGAAGAGAAAGTAGGAGAGATAGAAGGAAGATTTAGAGAGGTAGAAGAAAGAAAGGAAAGAAAAATGAGAGCAATGCAGGAGAGTCATGAGTTATGAGAAACCAAGATACAGTAATGCAAAATCAAATGAATAAAAAATAGAGGGCAATATGAAATATCTCCTTGGAAAAACAGCTGACATGGAAAGTAGATCCAGGAGAGATAATTTGAAAATCATTTGACTACCTGAAAAACATGACCAAAATAAGAGTTTAGACACCATCTTCCAAGAGATTGTCAGAAAAATTTGCCCTGATATTCTAGAAGCAGAAGGCAAAATAGAAACTGAAGGAATTCACAAATAACCTCCTGAAAGAGATCCCAAAATGAAAACCTCCAGGAATATTATAGCCAAATTCCAGAGCTTCCAGGTCAAGGAGAAAATATTGCAAGGTGTTAGAAAAAAGGAATTCAAATACAGTGGAGCTACAATCAGAATAAAACAAGGTCTAGCAACACCTACATCAAAGGATCAGAGGGCATGGAATATTATATCCCAGAAGGCAAAGGAACTGGGACTATAGCCAAGAATCACATAGCCAGCAAAATTGAGTATAATCTTTCAGAGGAAAAAATGGGACTTCAATGAAAAAGAGGACCTTCAGGCATTTGTGAAGAAAAGACCTGAATGGAATAAAAAATTTGACTTGCAAATACAAGACCCTAGAGAAGCATAAAAAGGTAAACAGGTAAAAGAAATTATGAGGGATATTAAAAGATTTAACTGTTTACATTCCTACATGGGAAGATAATACTTCTAAGTCATAAGAACTTTTTGAGTAAGTAATACACAGAGGACACAGTTCTTAACTGAATATGAAGTGATGAAATCTGTAAAGCAATTTTTTTTTATCCTTGTTCTTTTTGGGGCAAACAGGGTGGGGTGTCTTATGTCTAGAGCCAAATTTGGGATGGGGTTCTCCTGGGTCCTGAGCTGTTGCTTTGTCCACTGTTCCACCTAGCTAATCCATGATGACATCTTTAAAATATGGTTGAGGGGTAGGAGGAATAGGCTGGGGGATAAGGAAGGGGAGAGATGGACTGGGGAGAGGCAGTTCACATGAAGGAAAAAAGACAAAAGCTTATGGAAGGGAGGGGAAGAGGGGGAAGGAGTTGGGGAGTGAGTGAAACTTGATATCATCAGAATTGGTTCAAAGAGAGAATAACACACATACTCCAGTGGGTATAGTAATATATTTTTGCCCTGAGGGAAAGTGAGAGGGGTGGGAGATAAGTGGAGGGGGGAGAAGAGGGGAAGGAGGGAAGGGCAGATTGAGGGAGACGGATATAAAAAGCAAAACACTTTTAAGGAAGGTGAAGATGTTCTGCATAACTGCACAAGTATGACATATTTAATTGCTTGATTTTATAGGGATGGTTGAGAATGGAGGGAGGAAGAAAAATTTAGAACACAGAATTAGCTCAGGGACCCTGATATCATTGGAGTGGGCTCATGGAGGGAATAGATTTCATACCCAATTGGGAGGAGTAATCTATTTAACCCTGCAGGAAAGTAAGAGGGGAAGAAGATAAGGAGGGAAGGGTGAAAAAAGGGAGGGCAGAGCAGGCGAAGGGACAGTAAGAAGTAAAACTCTTTTGAGGAGCAATAGGGTATAAAGGTAGAAAATAGAGTAAATATCACAGGAAGGGTATAGGATGGAGGGAATTAGTTATGATGATTGACTATAATGACAAAATGTATGGTACCTACTCTGCTGGGCTATCATAAAGTAAATGCTTTGTCAAGTTTAAGGTACTATATAAAAGTTATGATGAACAGGATGCTATTAGAAAAGGCTGGAAAGACTTACATGAAAGGAAGCAGAGTGAAATGTACTGTATACAAAATATCAGCAATAGTTTAAGATGATCTTCTGGGAAGCACTTGGTTATTTTCATCAAGGCAATGATCCAATATTACCCTGAAGGACTTATGAAAATTGTAATCCATCTACAGAGAAAGAAGTGATGGTATCTGAAAACAGATTGAAACACATTTTTTCTTTGACCTTTTTTTCTTTTTAATCAGAAATTTTATTTTTAATTGTTTTCTCTCACAACCTAGATAATATGTTTTCCATGACTACTTGTATAGCATATTGAATTTCTTGAGTTCTTGGGGGTGGGGGGTGTGAAGGCGGGATGAAGAGAAGTTTAAACACAAACTTTTTAAAAATTGATGTCAAAATTTGTTTTTACATATATTTTGGAAAATAAAATTCTAAAAAGAAAAAAATAAAATTTCGATATGATAGACCTTTGGAGAAAACTGAATGGGAAGAGAAACTTATATATCTTTTTCTCAGTAGCACATGTCACCTACACAAAAATTGAACATGTATTAGAGCATAAAAACCTCACAATCAAATTTGAAGGGCAGTAATATTATATGTATTGATTAACAGATGAGGAAATAAAATGCCTAAATAAACCCATCTAAGAAAAAGAAACTAAACATTCCATTAATGAACTCCTTAAGAAAAAATCTCAGGATGAGATGGGTTCACAAGAAAATACTACCAGGGGGGCAGAGCCAAGATGGTAGAGGAAAGGCTGGAACTTTCTGATCTCCCGACATGATCCATCCACATACCTTCAGAAAAAAATGTGATAAGACAATTCTTGGAAGAGTAGATCCCACAAAAGAATAGAGTGAGATCATTTTCTAACCAAAGGTGGCTTGAAAGGATGGCAGAGAAGGTCTGTTGTACTAAGTTGAGAGAAGGGCAGATCAAGCCCCAGGTAGGCTGTGCCTCCAGAGTCTCAGAATCATCAGCATCAGCAGCTACTTCTGAAACTCGGCTCACAGACAGGTGAGGGGGTCCAGCAGTTGGTCAGTGGAAAACAGTCGGGGTCCCTGATGGAGCAGAGGCAGAGCACTTCTGTGTTGCTCAGGAAGCCGACTTGAGTGGCAGTTGCTCAGTGGGGGAGGGGCACAGGCACTCCAGGTTTGCAACCATAGAGAATCTGATTTCAATTACATTTCTGCTTCTGGATTAAAGAGCAAGCAGGTCTGTGGTTACTCACAGGGCTTATGGGCTGAGAATGAGCCTCTCCTTAAATTGCACCACTTGGGGCCCCCTGAAGTTTGGGATAGTGTGTCCTGGAAGCAGTGATCCACTTAAGAGGGAGTTAAAAGCCAACAAATTGGTGGGCAAGATGACTAGGCAGACAAAGCAGCTGATCATCAATAGTTTCTTTGATGACAAGGTAAATCAAAATATACCCTCAGAAGAAGATACCAAAGTCAAAGCTCCTGCATCAAAAGTTTCCAAAAATTATGAAGTGGTCTCAGGCAATAGAAGTACTCAAAAGGGACTTTGAAGAAAAAGAAAGAGAGGTAGAAGGTAAATAGAGGTAGAGGAAAAAATGGAAAGAGAAATGAGAGTGATGCAGGAGGGTCATGGAAAAAAAGTCAAAAGCTTAAAAAAGCCAAATTGGCCAAATGGAAAGGAGGTACAAAAGCTCTCTAAAGAAAATCATTGCTTAAGAATTATGATAAACCAAATAGAAGCTAATGACTTTATAAGAAATCAAGAAACAATAAAGCAAATCCAAATGAATAAAAAACTAGAAGACATTATGAAATATCTCCTTGAAAAAACAGCTGACTTGGAAAATAAATCCATGAAAAATAATTTGAAAATCATTTGACTACCTGAAAACCATGATCAAAAAAAGAGCTTAGACATCATCTTCCAAGAAATTGTCAGGTAAAATTGCCCTGATATTCTAGAAGCAGAAGGTAAAATAGAAATTGAAAGAATCCACTAATCTTGTCCTGAAAGCGATCCCAAAAGGAAAACTCCCAGGAATATTATAGTTAAATTTCAGAGTTTCCAGGACAAGGAGAAAATGTCTCAAGCAGCTAGAAATAAACAATTCAAGTACTATGTAGCTACAGTCAGGATAACACAAGGTCTAGCAATTTCTACGTTAAAGGACCAGAAGACATGAAATATAATATTCTGGAGGGCAAAGGAACTGTGATTAAAACAAAGAATCACCTACCCAGCAAAACTGAATATAATATTTCGGGGGTGGGGGGTGGGAATGGGACTTCAATGAAAAAGAAGATTCTTAAGCATTCGTGATGAAAAGACCTAAACTGAATAGAAAATTTGACTTTCAAATACAAGACCCTAGAGAAGCATAAAAGGGTAAACAGGAAAAAGAAATCACGAGGGATGTTAAAAGGTTAAATTGTTTACATTCCTACATGGGAAGATGATACTTCTAACTCGTAAGAACTTTTTCAGTATTAGGGCAGCTAAAAGGAATATACTTAGAGGGCACAGGTGTGAATTGAATATGAAGGGATGATATCTGTAAAGCATTATTTTTTATCCATTTTGTGTTGGGGGGGGTTAGGTATAATGGGATGGTTTATATTTGGGGTCATATTTGGGCTCATGGCGTCCTCGGTCCAGGGTTGGTGCTTTGTCCACTGTGTCGCCAAGCTGCCCCATGATGACATCTTTAAAATACAGTTAAGGGGTAAGAGGGATGCACTGGAAGAAAGGGAGAAGTAGAATTAAGTAAAGTAGCTCACATAAAAGAAATAAGAAAAAGATTACGGAGTGGAAGGGAAGATGGGGTAGGAGTGGGGGAGTGAGTGAACCTTACTCTCATCATAATTGGCCTAAAGAGGGAATAACATACACACGCAAATGTGTATGTGCATGTGTGTGTGTGTGTGTGTGTGTGTGCATAGCATTCACCTACTCAAAAAAATATAAATTTAAAATATCTTCCATGGCTCTCCATTATTTATTAAATACATTTCTTCATAGAATATCCTCCTTGGGGCAACTAGGTGGTGCAGTGGATAAAGCACTGGCCATGGATTTAGAAGGACCTGAGTTCAAATCTGGCTTCAAACACTTGACAGTCACTAGCTGTTTGACCATGGGGAAATCACTTATCCCTCATTGCCCTGCAAATATATCTATATATATCCTCCTTATTCTTTGAATGTATAACTCCGGCCATATCACTTCCATGACACCTACCATAACTCTACCTATAACCTCTCACAGAATTCTATTTGGATCTCCTAAGCATCTATTACAAATTATATTATTATTATTTCTCTTCTTAGATTTTAATACACCATGTCTTGTTTCATCTTGATATTCTCAAAATCTTACATAGTTATTGAACATGATGTTTACGAAACTAAATTAAACTAAGTGACTTACCAAAGTTCACAAGGCAACTTAGTGATAGATCTGGGAATACAACCTGTCTTTGGATCTAATGTACACTGCTCTTTCTTCTATACTATAATTATTGCCTCTTTAATGTAAATCTTGTAATTCTATAAGATATTCCCTTAGATAGATATTCAGTGCATACATCCTGTCATGTATTCAGCTCAATCCTTTATCCACTGAGGTTAGAAAATAATATAAAATAGGGTGTATGAGGGCATCTAGGTGGTGCAGTTGATAGAGCACCAGTCCTGGATTCAGAAGAACCTGAGTTCAAATCCAGCCTCAGACACTTAACACTTACTGGCTGTGTGACCCTGGGCAAGTCACTTAACCCCAATTGCCTCACAAAAGAAAAAAGAAAAAGGAAAACAAAATAAGAAAATAAAATAGGGTGTATGCCATTAAGGAGTTCCTAGGAAAATATGTATGTATGTATGTATGCATGCATGCATGTATGTATATACATAGAAAAATGTGAAGATATGCATGTGAATATCTGTGTATGTCTATGAGTATGCATGTACATATGTATGTGTTTATATATGTATACATACTTCAATAAAAATATTTCATGTTTCTGCTATGTATATATTCATAATACATCTATTTTAATTTTCTTTCTATCAAGTAGTGACAAATTTAAACTTCACATTAGATATTTGCCTGCATTAATTTTCTTTTTGAGGATGTAGGCTTACTATCCTTATTGCTGACAGTCTATTTTCTCATTTGTTCTTCTTAGTTTCCATAGGAGAGTTGGAAATTTTCTTTGATAGAAACACTTTCTTTTTCAGTGGTTCCTCATGTACTAAAGAGCCCATTTAGTCATCAGAGGAAATAACTTGCCCAGAAATCACATCATCTCCAGTACATTCCACTGCCTAATTGAAATCTCCTTTTCTCAATCCAGACCTCTTGACTGTTTAGCAACTCATGGGGCAGAGTTCTCCCCTGGGGAGTGATGTGTCCTAAAAGGAAGTGTTCTCCATCTGTGCCTATTTCCAGTCAGAAAGTACAATTAGCTACGCTTCTGTGCTCTGTGACATGCCACTCTCAAGGTACTCTGTAGTTTTTCCTTGAGTGACAATAAATATTACTCACATTTCCTTGTGATATGCCCAACAGCTCTGGTGAGTTTAATCTTCATGAGGGACATTACTGTTACAGAACATCAGCCTGGCTAAGAAGTCCTATCTTTCTTATCACAGATCCCATCAAGCCGCTGAGAGAAAATTGCCTGGGCATATAGTACTTTATTTTCACAGAAATTACTTTTGGGGACCTGACAAAGTAAATTTTGGTTAGTGGTTTTCTTTCAAAGTCATTTAACTCCTTTCCTATGGGAATCCATGTGTAAATCAATTAATGGGTTGGTAGTTTCTTCCAGAAATCGAGTCTATGCTGCAGTTGGTTGGCATTTTGTTGATGGGGAGTTTCCAGTGGAGGAAGGAAGAAATGCATATTGAGCACAGGAGAAACACATGGACAAATGAAGTTGATCTAGGTCTTCAGGGTTCTAAATATGGCAGTGCTACTTGCCACATGCTTAAGATCCAAACTTGGGAGAGAGCTGATGGATTTTGGCTGCCAAAATTGTTTCCATTCCCAAAGAGTGTGCTTCAAATGTAACACATCAGATGCTTTGCATCTGAAATGGAGCCTGTGCTAAAATTCACGCTTGAAATGTATGCACTGCATTAGAGCCTCTCTGAAAGAATGGCTATAATTTTTTTTTTTTTTTTAGAAAGAGGCAAGACATCTGAAAGCAATAAATTTGTTACTCGCCATAGGAAAAAGATCATAAAAAGGAAGTCACTTAGTAAGCAAAATGCTTTGGGAAAAGATGACAGAAATAATCTTCACTAGGAAAGGGCCAACTGCAGATATAAATATCAGATGTATTAATTGATTATGAGATAAAATATAATAGAAGCATAAACCGAGCCAGCTTTGTTTAATCTTTTACAACAGCATAAATCAACTGTTATCTGATTAGCCAATTTTTTGTGAGCAGATGTATTGCCGAAGGAATTTATAATTATTATATTCAACTGCACCTAAATTTGGGTATAGTCAACTTTACTGCCCAGATTAATCTAGTTATAAAATCTGGTGATAGAATTCTGAGACCTTTTACCAAGCTTCCCCAAGTTCTCCTTTAACCCTTGCCTATACAAACATATTAATTTTCCCTTAGCTGTCATATCCGGTGGTGGAATGAGGGAAGGGGAATTGTGATTTTGCACCAGCTCTTGAATTTTGAGAAAGTTTGACAAAAGTCAAACTATCCATTGACTTTGAAGGATTCTCCACAGAAATGTAGCAGTTATTTGAGGATGTATCAAGTCCCAAGGACTGCTTCCCCATAAAGAAACAACTGTAACCCATCTCCACAGATTAGAGTACCTATTGAACTTCCTTCAGCATATGAAGTTTGATAATCATGAATCCAGCTATGCAAGGGGGCTACACTGCTCCTTTACTGGGGTCAGGATTAGAGTCAGGTGTTCCATTGTCCTATAGAGTACCCTAATGGCCTTGTCTGCATTGTATCTATGGTGTATGTGTGGCATGATTGCCTAGTATAATACTTAAAGAATTATTTTAAGACATGGATCTGTAACACTTCTATAAGCTCCTGCTTCCCAAACTTTCCAGACTAAGTGACTCTTTACTATCTTTGCTTAGAGAGAACCTCCTTCACCCTAATTCTGAAGGTGACTTTGGTGAATTGGGATCTGAGAAATGATAATGAGTGAAAAAATATTGGTTATCTCCTTTTCCATCATTTCATTTAATAAGAATTACTAGTTAGGGGCAGCTAGGTGGTGCAGTGGATAGAGCACCGGCCCTGGAGTCAGGAGTACCTGAGTTCAAATCCGGCCTCAGACACTTAACACTCACTAGCTGTGTGACCCTGGGCAAGTCACTTAACCCCAATTGCCTCACTAAAAAAAAAAAGAAAAAAAAAAAAGAATTACTAGTTAAATAAAAAATGCCAAGTCCTGCCCTGAGATGAGTTTTGACCTATTTTTTTCCTCTATTACATGCAAGGGAAAGGGTATGTCAACCCTTTCTCAAATGAGAGTGTTTCTTGAACCAAGAACAAGAATTTATTAATAGTTATGCTTCTGATTCTTAGTTTACAGTGCTTATTCTTGAGTATGTATTTTTTTTTCAATTTTTTTTCCACCTCAGTACATTCTTTTTTTTTTCTTTAGTCTCTTTGGAGACTTGGGTCCTATGGAGTTGGAAAGAAGAAAGGAAAATTATCAATCTGTCATTGGAAATAATAAATTTCAACTATTTCATTTAACAAATAAGGAAACTATGCCCTAGAGAGTTTAAGTTAACTTACTCAAGTTTAGACAGATTAGTAAGTGGTCATACAGAAACTCAAACCCAATTCAAAGTTTGCTATATTAATAAAAACACATCCAAACCTTTTTTCCTAATCCCCTCCCTGAAAAGTGCGTCTTTTCTATGGATGTAACATAAAAACAAGAAATAAACAGAAAGCAAATACAAAGTATCACAAAGTCTTTTTATGAGAAAGGATGAATTTTGAAATAAAAAATACCATAATGGGAGTCTGAAGAAAAGAAAGTACTTGCCCATTAGAAAACAGTCACCTTCAATAAGCAGACATTTCCTAAAGATTCATGTAAATTTCCAATGCTGAATATGAGGGTTTCTCTCCTTATATAATTTCAAGCAGATAGTTTTTGTGTGATGTGGATGATGATAATAATTGTATATATATTACTATGAAATAAGTTATCTTCCTACTGTACTCTCTTACAGTTACCATCTTTTCTCTCCTTTTGCCCTATTGCTTCCAGCAGGATGTCCCTGCTGTATTTTTCTTAAACATCCATATAACTGTCAATTGTGAGACTAAGTAGAGCAGTGGATAGAGTACTGGGTCTGGAATCAGAAAGACCAGAGTTCAAATCTGTCCTCAGACATTTAATAGCTATGTCACCCTGAGAGAGTCACTTAACTCCTGCCTGCATAAATCTGGAGAAAGAAGTGGCAGATCATTGTAGTATCTTTGCCCCCCCCCCAAAAAAAAAGCCCAATCACAATTGGGTTGATATGGTCATAAAGAGTTGGACGTGTCTGAATGATAACTGTCCATTGGCCAGGAAAGGCAAAACAAATTAAAATGAACAAAAACCAGGAGAATTAAAAAAAAACACTTTGGGGGGGGGGTCTCAAATGTTATAGTCTTCACCACTGAGGCAAAAAGACCCCAAATTCTCCTCTAGCAGTAGATCTTCCTCTACTGCACCCAGTTTGAGTCATTTAATAACAGTCCAAAGACTTTTTCTTTCTGAGGTTATTTCCTTCTCCCACCTCCTACCTTTTCTGCAAACTCTTAGGGAGTCCCTGAACATACACAACTAGTTCCAGATAAGAATTCTCTCATTGTGCTCTAGTTTCAAGAGAATTCCTTACAAAAACTTCAAATTCACAGTTTAGACCCACAATTCTTTTTCTTTTTTTATCCTGCTTCATCTGGGACGACTGTCCTGTACTATAGAGAACATTCCCCACTAGAGCCAACATAGCATTCCAATTTCTTGCAGATTAGCTCTTAAACCCCTGCATGGAATTCCTTAAATAAACAAAGTTTCTTAATATCTGCCAATTAGCATCCCTGCCTAACATAAGGGCTGAACTTCTAGCAAATTTTAGATATTCGTGCCCACAGGCTATCTCCCAAGTTAGCTCCATGGCGGGGAGGGAGTGCTCTGCCAAGCAGGTGGTTTGTTTTTTGATATACATTCACTACTTAATTCCATCCATGGATAAAAATTACTTCTCAGGTCCTTTTCAACTCTGCAATTTTGAGATTCTAGGATAATATATCAAATATTACAGTTATTCCATTGGGTGAGACAATAAAGAATGGGGAACACAGGCTATTCTCTACAACAAATATAACACCCTTAAGCTGCATTCTAGCTCCCTGGGGGGGGGATTTTTTTTTAATGCTTTATGAGGGTCTTCCTTCCCAGGCCAGTGCCAGCACTAGGACTTTTATTACCATGTATTCTTCAACTCTTTAGAGTGCTACTGTTTGCTTTAAAAGGTGAAAATTAGGCAATCTGATAAAGAAGTCATTTAATTTTTTTAATAATATTGATGTGTTAATGAGAATGGCCTAACCTTTGAGGCATACTTCCTCTCTTAGAAAATATTGTATCATTAGCATCCCTGCCCTATTTTTCTTTTCTAAGATAATGGAGTCACTGTATTGATAGAAATTTTAGGACCCAAATCAAAGAATAAGAGCACTGATAGGGAACTCAGGGGTTATGTTGTCCAATCTAAACCTTAAGCAATCCCATTTTCACAATAACTGAAAGTGGTAAGCCAGCCTCTGCTGAGCTGTCTATATCCAATGATAAAGATCTCACTATCTATTTCTGCAATCTATTCCACTTCTAAAGAGACTTTGATCTTAGAAATAGTTACAGAGTCAAATTTGCCTCTCCAACTTTTACTTAGCCTCTAGATAACTATATAATGGTCAATTATTTTACCTTTTGTTTTTATTCTTCCTAGTTCTGCCTTCTAATGGCAAGCAGAATAATGCTAATCTACTTTGAATACTGTTTGATAGTCTAACACATAGTTGAAGATAGCTCTCATGTCCTACCTAAATTGTTGCTTCCTCAAGCATAATATTCTCATTTCCTTCTACAAATACCCATGGTATGGTCTAAAATGGGTAAAGCCCTGTTCATTCTTCTTTGTATGTTCTCCAGATTGCCAATCATATTATTACAATGTAGTGCTCAGAATAGAACATGCTAGCCCAGATGGGATCTGAGTTAGGAAGAGTACAATAGCACTTCCATCTCCTTGACTTCTCTTAGAAAAAAAATAGAATAACATTAAGGTAACATTAGAGGTTATATTTTCTTTGCCATGACACTTGCCATATCCATCCCATGGTTATCTCAAGTTGGATTTTCTTTTAAAATTAATAATTCATATTTTTATTTTATATCACCTTTATTTCTGAACTTCCAAATACATCATTTTCTAGTTATATCCAGTGAGCTATCTCTCATAATACAGAATTTAGAAGAAGAGTCAGAGACAGAGAGCTAGTTCAGTCAAACTAAGCACCAATACATGGAACTTGAATAGTAATAAGCAATATTTGACAACCATAGCCTCCAACTTCTATAAAGGATGCATTTCCTTTACTCTTCTCTAGGGCCAAGCTTTGTCATTATTATAATTATTCCATTTTCAGTTTAATTTTGTTATTTTTATTTTTCATATGTATTTTTATATTCATAATGTATATTTGGGGGTGGGTGGGGTCCTTACTTCAGTCTCTACCAAGTCTTATACCTACCTATGTATCTCTGAATTTTTCAGGTTAATGTTTCTTGTGGTTCACATTGTTTTTAGTTCACCAAAAACCTCAGGCTTTTTCATATTAGTTATTTTCTAGCCATATCTGCCCATATATTTCTTGTTAAATTGGCTTTTGAACCCATGTTTGATTTTATATGTACCACTAATAAATTTAATATCACTAGTTTTAGCCAAAATATCTAACCCAGAGAGATATTTTTGGATAAAAATTCAGTCACCCAACCTGTTGTTTTTCTTTCCCAGTTATCCATCAACTGATAATTTGATGAGCATGTCATCTGTGCCTTTACCTCAGTTAAGAACAAAAATGATAGTCTAGACCCCATATCACAGGAAATAATTAAGGAGAACTTCCCTGATATTATAGAATCAGAGGATAAAATCATGATTGAAAGAATCCACTGGTCACCTCCTGAAAGAGACTCCAAAAGGAAAACTCCAAGGAATATTGTAGCCAAATTCCAGAATTATCAGGTGAAGGAGAAAATACTCCAAGCAGCCAGAAAGAAGCAATTTAAATATCATGGAACCACAGTCAGGATTGCTCATGACCTGGCAGCTTCAACATTAAAGGATTGCAAGGCTTGGAATATGATATTCCATAAGGCAAGGGAGCTTGGATTGCAGCCAAGAATCTATTACCCAGCAAAAATGTTCATTCTCTTTCAGGGGGAAAGATGGACATTCAATAACATTGGGGATTTTCAAGGATCCCTGATGAAAAGACCAGATCTGAATAGAAAAATTGATCTTAACATACCAGACTCAAGAGAAGTTTAAAAATTTAAACAGGAGAAAAAAGTTACTCAATAATGTTAAACTGTTTACATCCCTACATGGGAAGATAATAATTATAACTCTTGAAAACAGTATATGTATTTGGGCAGACAGAAGGATTGTACACAGAGGGTATAAATATAAACTGTCTTTAATGTGGTGATATCAAGAAAATTAAGGGCTTAAAAAGGAAATTTATGGGGAGAAGAGGAAAGGGGAAGTGGAATGAGGTGAATTACATCATATGAAGAGATAAAAATAAGGCATCACAATAGAGGGAAAGAAGGGAGGTGTGAACATTGTTTCAACCCTAATCTCACTAGATTTGATTCAAAGAAGTAATAACATATATGTTCATTTGGATAAAGAAACATAGCTTATTATTTTTTTTTTGGTGAGGCAATTGGGGTTAAGTGACTTGCCTAGGGTCACACAGCTAGGAACTGTTAAGTGTCTGAGGCCGGATTTGAACTCAGGTACTCCTGAATCCAAGGCCAGTGCTTTAACTACTATGCCACCTAGCTGCCCCCATAGCTTATTCTTTAGGAAAGTAAAAGGGTGAGGGGAAAGGGGGGACTGATAGAAAGGAGGGCAAAAGCAAGGAAGAAAGGGGTAAATAAAAGGGAGGGGGTGATAAAAACGGAGGGCAGATTGGGGGAGGCAGGGGTAAGAAGCAAGACATTGGTGAGGAAGAATAGGGTGAAAGAAGGGGGAAAAGTACAATGGGGGTAAATAGAATGGAGGGGAATAGACAGCTAGTAATAATAACTGTAAGTGTGAATGGGATGAACTCTGCCATAAAGCAGAAGCAAATTGCAGAGTAGATTAAAAACCAGAATCCTACAATATGCTGTTTACAAGAAACACATTTGAAACACAGAGATACACAGAAAGTAAAGGTAAAAGGCTGGAGCAGAATTTATTATGGTTCAGCTAAAGTCAAAAAAGCAGGGGTAGCAATCCTTATCTCAGAAAGAGTAAAGGCAAAAATATATCTAATTAAAAGAGATAAGGAAGGAAACTACATCTTGCTAAAAGGTACTATAGATAATGGAGTAATATCAATATTAAACATGTATGCGCCAAGTGGTATAGTATCCAAATTCTTAGAGGAGAAGTTAAATGAGTTACAAAGGAAAAAGACAGTAATACTATACCAGTGGGGGATCTAAATCTTCCCCCTCTCAGAATTAGATAAATCTAGCCACAAAATAAATATGAAAGAAGTGAAAGAGGTGAATAGAATACTAGAAAAGTTAGACATGATAGATGTCTGGGGGGAAATTGAATGGGGATAGAAAGGAATATACCTTTTACTCAGCAGTACATGGCACATTTTCAAAAATTGACCATGTATTAGGGCACAATAACATCATAGTCAAATATAGAAAGGCAGAAATAGTAAATGCATCCTTCTCAGATCGTGATGCAATAAAAATTACATGTAATAAAGAGCCAGGGAAAGGTAGACTGAAAATCAATTGGAAACTAAATAATTTCATTCTAACGAATGAGTGGGTCAAACAACAAATTATAAAAACAATCAATAATTTTATCCAAGAGAATGATGATAATGAGACAACATACCAAAATTTATGGGATACAGCCAAAGCAGTGCTTAGGGGAAAAGTTATAGCTCTAACTGCTAACATTAATAAAAAAGAGAAAGAAGAGATCAATGAATTGGGCATGCAACTTAAAAAGCTAGAAAAAGAACAAATTAGAAATCCCCAATTAGATACTAAACTATAAATACTGAAAATTAAAGGAGAAATTAATAAAACTGAAAGCAAGAAAACTATAGAATTAATGAATAAAACTAAGAGGTGGTTTTATGAAAAAAATAATAAAATAGATAAACCACTGGTTATTTTGATTAGAAAAAAGAAAGAAGAAAAACAAATTACCAGTATCAAAAATGAAATGGGTGATGTTACCACAAATGAAGTAGAAATTAAATCAATAATTAGAAATTATTTTGCCCAACTGTATGGCAATAAATTTGACAATCTAAATGATATGGATAAATATTTACAAAAACACAAACTGCCCAGGTTAACTGAAGAGGAAATAAAATCCTTAAATAAGCCCATATTAGAACAAGAAACTGAACAAGCCATTAATGAACTCCCTAAGAAAAAATCCCCAGGGCCAGATGGGTTTACAGGTGAATTCTATCAAACATTTAAAAAACAATTAATTCGAATATTATACAAATTATTTGGAAAAATAGGTGAAGAAGGAGTTCTACCCAATTCATTTTATGACATAAATATGGTGGTAATACCAAAACCAGGCAAACCAAAAACAGAGAAAGAAAATTATAGACCAATTTCCCTAATGAATATTGATTCAAAAATCTTAAATAAGATATTAGCAAGGAGATTACAGCAAGTGATCACCAGGATAATACACTATGACCAGTTGGGATTTATAACAGGAATGCAGGGCTGGTTCAACAATGGGGAAACTATTAATACAATTAACTACATCAATAAGAAAACTAACCAAATTCATATGATTTTCTCAATAGATGCAGAGAAAGCTTTTGACAAAATATAGCACCAATTCCTAATGAAAACACTAGAGAAGTACTGGCAATAAAAATTATTTCACAGCTTTCTGCATCTCTTCTAGTTTTGGATGCATTGCTTCTGTTTGTACAAAACCTTTTTAATTTAATGTAATCAAAATCATCCATTTTGCACTTCATGGTCATAAACTATTCTCCTTTCCAGAGATCTGAAAGGTAGACTATTCCTTCCTCTCCCAATGTATGCATGGTATCACGTCTTATGTCTAAATCATGTACCCATTTTGACCTTATTTTAGTATAACGTGTAAGATGTTGGTCTATCCCTAATTTCTGCCATACTGTCTTGCAGTTTTCCCAGCAGTTTTGTCAAATACTGAATTCCTATCCAAGAAGCTGGAGTCTTTGGGTTTATCAAATAATATATTACTAATGTAATTTACTACTTTGCCTCCCGTGCCTAGCCTATTCCATTGATCCTCCACTCTATTTCTTAGCCAGTACCAAATAGTTTTAATGACTGCCACTTTATAGTAAAGCTCCAGATTTGGTACAGCTAACAAACCTTCCTGTGCATTTTTTTTCATTATTTCCCTTGATATTCTTGACTTTTTGTTTTCCCAGATGAATTTTGTTATTATTTTTTTCTATCTCTATAAAATAATGTTTAGGTATGGCGCTGAATTGTCATTTTTACTATATTAGCTCTGCCTATCCATGAGCATACATACTAGGTGCCAGCTACTATGTTAACCACTAGGAATATGCAGAGAAAAGAAAACACCAACACCAACAACCCTTGCCTTAAAGGAGGTTACATTCTCATGGGGAAGCTGGGGCAGGGAGGAGGGAGGAGTGGAGGGGATATGTGTCTATTGGTGTTTGTTATTCTAATACAATGCAAGGCAAGAAATACTTACTAAGCACCTATTATGACCCAGGCACTACATTAAGTACTGGGATTACAAATAAGATAAAGACATCCCTTCACCTCAAGGAGCTTACAATCTAATGGAGAAACCAACACCAAAAAGAAGCTGAAAATGGGCACCTTCTCCCACTGTCCTCAAGCACTACCCATGTGCCACCTCTCACTTTATGAGAATGGTAAATGTGAATAGAAGGAGTGTAATAAATGGAAAATTAAGACCTGTCTGGGATGCTGAGGCCTCTTTAAATGTGGGTTTTAAAGGGGATAGCTAGGTGGCACAGTGTATAAAGCAGTGGCCCTGGATTCAGCCGGACTTGAGTTCAAATCTGGTCTCAGACACTTGACACTTACTAGTTGTGTGACCCTGGGTAATCCACTTAAACCTCATTACCACCCCCCAAAAAATGGGGGCTTTGGAATACATTTTTGGTCTACCCTCAATCCCTCCAATTAAGGGTAAAGTATCAGCTGAGGATATTGATGAGGTGTGAGTATCAAAGATGATGCAATCTCCATGACAATGAATTTCTTGGTCATGCCCTATGTCCTGGGGGATAGTAGGAGAATAATAATGACAGAATTACATCTAAGGGGTCTATCTAGTATTAAAAAAGTCTTAGTGTAGTTTTGAGCTATTAAATTTATATGAAATTAGATGTAGCTGATACTTATGCACATGAGAAATTATAAGAGAAATACAGCAAAAATCAATTATCTAATCTTAGAATGGTGTATGGCACAAGTAGTTGGGTGAATGGTTGTGGAGAGGGGAAGAGATGGCAAGTATCTCCTGAGGTACATCTTAATGGAAACCCCTGTTTCTGATAATCTAAGTTTGGAAAGGAGAGCTTTCCAGGTATGGGGTATTGGCAGTACAAAGGTAGCAAGATTGGAGATAGCATTTCACTTGCATCACAGCCAGAAATAAGAAGACTAGGGTACTTGTCTCATAGAGTACATGGAGAAGTACATTAAGTACATTAAGAAAATTGGAAAAGAAGTAACATTCCAAATAGGAATATCTATATATCTGTATTTATCGTTCATACACACATACATATACACACATGTATATGCACATACACATACATGCATGCACATTTGCATATATACACTGTATGCACAGAGATACACATGCATTAATATGTAAACACATGCCTACATGGATATGTATAAATAATCACATATATCCATACATGGACATGTGAGATATGTATATGTATGTGTGTATGCACATATACATATGCACACATGCATATTCTGGGCATTAGATGGAGTCATTGGACTTTCTGGAACTGCCTTGTGGAAGGGAGTTAGTCTTATACTTTAGGAAATCTGGCAGAGAGACTTGAGGCAGAGATATGATTTAAAATGCTATCACATTCATCTAGGGGAGAAATGTTGAATATCTGAAATAGGACAGTTTCTGAGTGAGTGGAGAGAAGGAAATATATGTAAGAAATTATGTAAAACAAGATTTCACAAGGTCTGGCAACTAATTGTGTATGTGGGATGAGAGAAAGAGAAGAATCAAGAATGACACAAAGGTTGCAAACCTGGGTGACTGGAGGAATTGTGATCATCTTGACAGTAATTAATCAGTAAATTCTGTGTTTGTTCAGTGAACCAGTCTATAATCTATTGAGCTCTATTATGATCTAGCCCATACTTTTCCATGTTTAAATAAGTTTAAGTACTAATCAAACATGCTTTGGTGAAATACATGTACACTATTTTAAGTAGTTTACCTGACCTACCTGTATAGTAATAGCATCAAGAAAGAAAATAAAATTAGTCTCTTATGCCATGTTGTTAATTAAGCCAGACTAGCCCTTACTGATCTTTACCTCTCCCACCTTTCCAGATTAAACATTTTATTTATATTTTTCTATCCCAATCTCTATCCTTCCCTTACCCCCTCCCCTCCCTTCTCCCTGTGATAATTGTAATGATACCCCTACTGGAGAGATACTGTAGGGAAGCTCCACCCTGAGGAGAAGCCATGTGAGGACAAGCCATGTGGCGTTAGCATCTGGAAGCTGGCTGGCTTGCAGCTGTAGAGCTGCCTGTTAATTCTGTCAATCAAAGCTACCAGCCAATTAGTTTGGAGCCGTGTGTGTGTGTGTGTGTGTGTGTGTGTGTGGCCCTGTTTCTGTTTTTGTGGGAGACTTCTGGGAGGAGGAAGGGACGAGCAAGCTCTTTCACCCGGGACTTCAGTTTGAGTGGAGCTGAGATGCTGGCTCCGTGAGTAACATAGATGAAGGAATTTTGTCCTCTTTCTCTCTCCTCTCCAAATTCTTTTGCTCCTTAATAAATACTTAAAAGTCTAAACTACTGCTAAAGCTAATAATTTATGGCAACCACTCATTAGATTTTTACACAGTCTAGCTAGAATTTTAGCCCCTTACAGATAGATAGCAACTTTACATCCCCAAGGCAGTAAATAATCCAATATGGGTTATACATTTATGATCATGGAAATCATCACCATATTTGTCACTTAATGAAAGAATGTGAAAAATAACTTGTCCCAATCTTTTCCATCGATATCAAAACCCTTTAAAATATATTTTGAAGTTTTTGCCAGCATTAACAGATAATCTTGCAAGTTCATAGTTTAAACACTTTATTTCCCTTTTTCTTGGCAATCAGGTAAATAGTTGCCTACCTACATTTTCAGAATACAT
Source organism: Dromiciops gliroides (assembly GCF_019393635.1). Taxonomy (NCBI): domain Eukaryota; kingdom Metazoa; phylum Chordata; class Mammalia; order Microbiotheria; family Microbiotheriidae; genus Dromiciops; species Dromiciops gliroides. The sequence goes on from NC_057862.1 coordinate 65,645,141, forward strand.
TTCCAGAAAATTCTCTATCATTTTCACTGAAGATCAATAATCATATTAGTTCCACAGCCTGAAGTGGTATAAAAATAATCAATGAGTAAAAGCCAAGATGGCAGAGAAAAGGAAGGGAATTTCCCTCTAAATAACTTTCAATAATGTCTCAAGAATTTAGGAGCAGCAAAACCTACAAAAGGATAGAGTGGAACAATTTTTCAGCCCAAGACAACTTAGAACGTTGAGAAGAAATATACTTTGCACATGGTGAAAATGGAAAACAGTCCACTGAAGGATTCTTCAGCCCAAGCAGGCCCCCACCAAGCCAACAGCAGGACTTTGGTGTAACTGAATCAGATCCTCCAACAGTCAAGACCAAGAAGGAATAGTCAAACAGGATCAGAATAAAGATAAAATATTGTCCTAGGAAAGCTACAGGAAGAAAGTATATTCAACAAAGTTTTTTTTTATTTAATTATATTTCCATCTGCATTTAAAAGTCCATCTGTCACATACACCACCACCCCCAAACAGTATTGTAATCTTGAGTCCTTGGAATTGCCTTAGATCATCGTATTGCTGAGAATAGCTAAGTCACTTATCATTGATCATTATACAGTATTGCTATTACTGTGTAGTGTGTTTTCCTGGTTCTGCTCACTTCACTTGGCATGAGTTTATGTCAGTATTTTCAGGTTTTTCTCCTAGCATCCCTCTCAACATTTTTTATAGTACAATACTATTTCATCACAATCATATACCACAGTTTTTATTCCATCGCAATGATATTGGGGCAGCTAGGTGGCACAGTAGATAAAGCACCAGCCCTGGATTCAGGAAGACCTGAGTTGAAATCTGGCCTCAAACACTTGACATTTACTAGCTGTGTCACTCTGGGCAAGTCACTTAACACCCATTGCACTGCAAAACAACAAGAACAGCAAAAATGATATCAAAAAAATTCCTCAGCCTTGCTTCAATTAATGTACATCCTCTCAATTTCCATTCTTTGCTACCACTGAAACAGCTGATATGTAAATATTTTTGTACATATCAGTCATTTTCCTTTTCTTCAATCTATTTGTTATACAGAACTAGTAGTGGTATTGCTGGGTCTAAGGGTATCCTTGGTTATATGGCCAAAGGGCTATTTGGGCATAGAGCTAAATTCCTCTCCAGAAGTGGTGAATCCATTCACAAGTCCATTATCAATTCCTAAGTGTCCAGTCCCCATTTTTTTTCCATATTCCCTCCAACATTCCCTCCTGTAATATTAGCCATTCTAATAGGTGTGATGTGGTACCTCAGAGCTGATTTAATTTACATTTCTCCACATAATAGTGGTTTACGGTATTTTTGCATGACTATAGATAGCTTTGAATCCTTCATTTGAAAACTGCTTTTTCATGTGCTTTAGCCCTTAATAAATTGGGAAATAACTTGTGAAAGTAATTATTTTTAATAATCAATTATTAATATCAAAGTCCAGGGTTATTTTTGTTTGTTTTTTATGTGTAAAAATTAATTAATAATAACTATATCTTACCTGGGAAATTATATATAATTGGATTTACATGAAAAATTATAACTAAATGAAAAATGATAAGTTTAGAGAAATTATAATTGGGCCACAAGTCCTGCTGCGGTTGCCATTCAAATGTAGAAATATTTTAAATGACTAGCCTAATTTGGGGGGACTAATTTGATTGGGGTACTAATTCTGGGACTGTTGACTAACTATAAATTTAATGTGGGCCATTTATAAAGTTCCACCATACTTCTTCACTCCCAAATTGATACGCAAAATATTAAGAAACCTCTTAACTAAATAATCAAAGCAGAGTTTATTTATGAGATACTATTTAAAATTAAGAATACAGGAAAATAAAATGCATTGCTGTGCGTCTCTTTCCACTGCATCTCTTTCCCACCTGCTGTGCTTCTAAATTTTTTAATACAATAAGGGCCTTAGCCGCCTCCGGGCTCAGGGCACGTTACACTTTCCCTGCTCAGCTACTTTCTTCTAACTCTGCCTGTGCCCTTTCACTTTGTAAATCCCCCTACTTCTAACTTTACTCTCCTCCTTACTACCACCACTAAACCCCTGTGTTTCTCTAGCACTGACCTTCTGTCTGTCTGCTCTGTCAGTCTGCCCTTTGGCCTCTCTTTTCCCTGTTCCTAGTCCTTCTCATCTTCTCCTATGTCCTTGTAGCTCCGTCTCTAGTCCAATCCCCTGAGTCTAACTCCCAGGTCTATATATACCTTTTCTTCTCTCCACTCAAATCTCAGGGCTTCCTGCGCCCCCACAGACCAAGCTAATCCACCAGCCAGGGCTGCGGCTGGTGGGGCGGGGGGGGCGGTGGGCTCCAGCCTCATGTGTCTCAGCCTAGGCTTTCCGGGATCTTTCGGATAGCTCCACTCAGGTCGGAGGGAGCTGGGGGCTTTTTCTTTTCCCCCAGCTGTCTGACCTGGCATCTTGTACAGGCCACAGGGCTTTTGGGCTCAGCTGAAGCAGAGGGGGAGGGGCACCAGCCCCTCCCACACAGAAGAGACCCTGAGGGCCTAAGGCTTTTCAATCTCAGCCCAAAGGTAGGGTCCCCAAATCAAAATAAATTTCCACACATGTAAAGCCCAGATCTTGTAGGTCAAGTCAACTTCTAAAACACAGGGCTGATGATGAGATTGTCCCAAGCCTCTAGGAAAATGTTCCTTAATCTTGGATGGGACTCCAACCAATTGCGTGATTAAAGTATAAGTAGAATATAATCTAATTTAGGTGAATTCTGCCCCTAAAAAGCATTAGGCTCACTCCCTTGAAACCCACTCCCCATTGTTCAACTTAAGTGGTCTGGGTAAAGAAGGATCTCTTTGTCTATATCAAAGCTTCTAAAAGTGTGGGTCTATACACACAATCTGCCTTCCCTTCCATCACCCCCACCTTTTTTGTTATCTTCTTCCCCTCCTACTTTCTTAGGGTAAGATAGATTTCTATATCCAATTGAGTGTATATGTTATTCCCTCTGAGCCAGTTCTGATGAGAGTAAGGTTTCCTCACACTCCCACCTCCCCCAAATTCCCCTCCACTACAACAGCTTTTTCTTGACTTTTTTTGTAATATGATTTATTCCATTTTCCCTTTCCACTTGTATCAGTACATTCCTCTTTCTCACTCCTTAATTTTATTTTCTTGAGATATCATCCCTTCACATTCAATTCAGACCTGTGTGCTGTCATATGTATTCTTCACTGCCCTAACAATGAGAAAGTTTTTATGAGTTACAGGTATCAACTTCCAATGTAAAAATGTAAACTGTTCATTCTTATTAAGTCTCATGACTTCTGTTTCCTTTTTCCCTTTTTATGCTTTTTTTTTTTTTTGAGTCTTGTATTTGAAAGGAAAAGTTTCTATTCAGGTCTGGTCTTTTCATTAAGAATGCTCAAAGTCCTTTATTTCATTGAATATCTATTGTTCTCCATGAGGGATTATACTGACTTTTTCTGGATAGGTGATTCTTGATTTTAATCCTAATTCTTTTGCCCTCAAAAATATCATATCCCAAATGCTCTGATACATTAATTTAGATGCTGATAAATCATGTGCCTATGGCCCCAAAATAGTTGAATTGTTTCTAGATATTTGCAATATTTATTTTATCTTTTACCTAAGAGTTCTGAAATTTGGCTATAATATTACTGGTAACTTTCAATGTGGGATGTCTTTCAGGAGGTGATCTGTAGATTCTTTCTATTTCTATTTTACCTTCTGGTTTTAAAATATCAGGAAAGCTTTCCTTCCTAATTTCTTGAAAGATGATATCTAGACTCTTTTTTTCTATGTCTTACAAGTAGTTCAATATTTTTTTATAATTTTTATTTTTGACAATAAATATTTTTATTTAAATTTTGAGTTCCAAATCCAATCCCTCCCTCCCTCACTGAGGTAGAAAGCAATTAGATATAGGTTATAAATATGCACTTATGTAAAACATTGCTATATTAGTCATTTTGTATAGGAAATTGAATAAAAGGGAAAAAATGAAAGAAAGTGGGAAAATAGAATGCTACATTCAGTGTTGGATCAATATCAGTTGTTTCTTTGGAGGTTCATAGTATGCTTTATCATGAGTCCTTTGGTATTGTCTTGGATCATTGTATTGCTGAGAATAGTTAGGTTATTCACAATTCTTCATTGAATAATATTGCTGTCACTGTGAACAATGTTCTCCTGGATCTTCTCACTTCACTATACCTCAGTTCATATAAGTCTTTCCAAGCCTTTCTGAAATCATTTGGTTGTCATTACTTACAGCACAAGTATATTCTAACAAAATCATATGCCACAGGCTGTTAAGCCATTCCCCAATTGATGTGTATACCTTTGATTTCCAATTCTTAGCCACCAGAAAAAGAGCTATTATAAATATATTTGTACAAATATATATTTTTTTCTCTTTTTGGGGATGTCTTAGGGGTATAAACCTAGCAGTTGTATTGCTGGATCAAAGGCTATGTATAGTTTTATAGCCCTTTGGGCATAGTTCCAGATTGCTCTCCAAAATGGTTGGATCCATTCACAACTCCACCAACAGTGGATTAGTGTCCCATTTTTCTCACAGCCCATCCAACATCCAATATTTTCCCTTTTTTGTTTGTTTTATTTGCTACTCAAATATGTGTGAGGTGATACCTCGGAGTTGTTTAAATTTACATTTGTATGATCAATAGTGATTTAGAGCATTTTTCCTTTTGACAATTGATATATTCAATTTGTCTGAAAAGTGCTTATCCATATTCGTTGACCCCAATTGACAAATTGGGTGATAACTTGTATTTTTTATACATTTGACTCAATTGTCTATATATTGGATAAATTAGGCCTTTATCAGAGATACTTGTTTCATAAATTCTTTCCCAGTATTCTTTCTCTTATAATTTTTGTATTAGTTTTGTTTGTGAAAACCTTTATAATTTTATATAATAAAAATTATCTATTTTACATTTTGTATTACTCTATATGTTTCTTTTGTCCTAAATTCTTCCCCTTTCCATAAATCTGATAGATAAAATATTCAGTGATCTCTTAGTGTGCTTATTGTATCATCCTTTATTTATAAATCATGTGCTTGTTTTGACCTCATTTTAGTATACAGTGTGAGATGTTGGTGTATACATATTTCTTGACATCAACTTTCCCCAGCACTTTTTTTCAAATAATGAGCTTTTGTTTTGAAAGCTTAGATTTTGTTTTTTATCATAGAATAGATTATTATGATCATATTGTAATTCATATTGTCTACAGTTATTTTAAATGCAATATCTCTATCTATTGCTGCTGGACTTTGTTGGTAACGTAAGAAATGCTGATGATTTATGTGGGTTGATTTTGTATATTGAAACTTAGCTAAAGGTGTTAATATTTTCAAGGAGTTTTTTAGTTGATTTTCTAAGATTCTAAATATAACATCATATCATCTGCACTAATAGTTTTGCTTCCTCATTGCCTATTCTAATTACATTTATTTGTTTTTCTTCTCTTATTGTTATAACTAGCATTTCTATAAAAATATTAAATGGTGATTATGGACATTCTTGCTTCATCTCTTCATTGGGAAGGCTTTTAGCTTATGCTCATTACAGATAATGTTCACTGATGGTTTCAGATAAATATTACTTATCATTTTAAGGTAAACTCCATTTATTCCTATTCTCTCTAGTGTTTTAAATAAGAATGAGTGCTGTATTTTGTCAAAGTCTTTTTCTGCATCTATTGAGATAGTCATATGATTTTGGTTACTTTTGTTATTGATGTGGTTAATTTTGTTGATAGTTTTCCTAATGTTGAACCAGCCCTGAATTCCCAGTATAAATCTCATATGGCCAGAATGTATTATCAATCCCTAATATTTTATTTAAAATTTTTGCATTGATGTTCATTAGGGAAATTGGTCTATAATTTTCTTTCTCTGTTTTGGCACTCCTGTTTTGAGTATCAACACCTTATTTCTCTGATGTATAGAATTTGGCAGAACTTCTAAACTTATTTTTTCAAATTGTTTATAAAGTATTGGGATTAGTTGTTCTTTAACTGTTTGGTAGAATTCACATATGAATTCATCTATTACTGGGGATTTCTTCTTAGGAAGTTCACAGATGTCTTGTTTAATTTCTTTTCCTGAAATTGGATTAAGTATTTTATTTCTTCTTTTGTTAATCTGGGTAATTTATACTTTTGTAGATATTCAACAATTTCATTTAGATTGCCAAATTTATTGACATATAATTGGACAACATAGCTCCTAACAACTGTCTTAATTTCCTCTTCATTGGTGGTGAATTCACCCCTTTCATTTTTGGTATGAGTAATTTTGTTTCCTTCTCCCCCCCACCTTTTTTCTTTTATCAAATTAACCAACAGTTTATTTATTTTATTGTATTCTTTCATAAAACCAGCTTCTAGTTTTATTCATTAGTTAAGTGGTTTTCTTACTTTCAATTTTATTAATTTCTCCTTCAATTTTCAGGATTTCTAATTTTGTATTTAATTGGGGATTTTTAATTTGTTCATTTTCTCGTGTGTGTGTGTGTGTGTGTGTGTGTGTGTTTAGATGCCAGCCCAATTCATTCATCTACTTTTTTATTTTTATTTATTATTTTTTTGGTGAGGCAATTGGGGTTAAGTGACTTGCCCAGGGTTATACAGCTAGTAAGTGTCAAAGGCCTTTTTGAACTCAGGTCCTCATGACTCCAGGACTGGTACTCTAACCACTGCACCATCTGGCTGCCCCAACACCAACTAGCTGCCCCCCATTCAACTACTTTTACTCTATTTCATTGTAAGCAATTAGAGAGAGAAATTTCCCCCCAAATACTGCTTGGGCTTAATCCCTTAAATTTTGATATTTTGTCTCATTGTTGTCATTTTATTCAATGAAAGTATCTATTTTTTTTATATTTGTTCTTTGATCCACTTGTTTTTAAGATTATTTAATTTCCAAGTAAATTTTAATCTTGCTCTTAATTATCCATTACTGAATATAATTTTTATTGCATTATGATCTGATAAGAGTTTGGTTACTATTTCTGCTTTTCTGCATTTGGTTCTGAGGTTTTTGTATCCTAATACATGGTCAATTTTTTTTGTAGGTGCCATGTACTGCTGAGAAAAAGGTATATTCTTTTCTATTCCCATTCAATTTTTTCCAGTGATCTATCATATCTAAATTTTCCACTTCCTTAACTTCTTTCTTACTTTTTGGTTAGATTTGTCCAGTTCTGAGAGGTTGTCCAGTTCTGAAGGTTAAGATGCCCCACTAGCATAGTTATTATCTATTTCCTCCTGTAATTCATTTAACATTTCCTTCAAAAATTTAGATGCTATACCACTTGGTGCATAAATGTTAAGTATTTTTATGACTATCATTATCTATGGTACCATTAAGTCCAATAAGTTATAATTATCTCTTCTACATCTATTTCCCAGGTCAATTGTTTTTCCAATGAAATATTTCACATTGCCTTCTATTTTTACACTCTTTTTATTTATTTTATTGTTTGATTTCTCATAAAGTCATTAGCTTCCACTTACTCAATTCTAGTTTTTAAGGGATTAATTTCTTCAGTGAGCTTTCATACCTACTTTTCCACTTGGCCAATTCTACTTTTTAAGGAGTTTTTCCCTCCCTTCCATGATATTTTCATGCTTCATTTTTAATTGTCTACTTCTTTTTAAGCATTCTTGTCCTCATTGGCTTTCATACCTTTTACCATTTGGCCTAGTCTCTTATTAATGCTGTTATTTTTTGTATATATGTATCTCCTTTACCAAGTTGTTGACTCTCTTTCATGATTTTTTTTTGCAGCACTCTCATTTCTCTTCCCAATTTTTATTCTACCTCTCTTACTTGATTTTCAGAATCTTTTTTGACCTCTTCCATGGCATGAGACCAATTCTTATTTTTCTTCAAGACTTTGGATGTTTGGGCTTTAAATTTATTATTTTCTTCTGAATGTGTGTTTTTATTTTCCTTATCACCATAGTAACTTTCTATGATCAGAATTTATTTTTGTTGTTTGCTCACTCAAGTTTAATTCTTGATATTTAAATCTTTATTAAAGTGGGACTCTTCTTCCAAGTTGGAGGGTGCACTGTCCCAAACTTCAAGGGTTTTGTGCAGCTGTTTCCAGAGATATTTCTAGGGGCCTGCAAGTTTTCAGTTCTTCTAAGATGGTATGATCTAAGGAGAGGTGTATTTACTATTTTCCTGGTCTGTGCTCTAGTATGTCTGTGTGACCACAAGCACTCTTTTCTGTCCTGGGACTGTAATGAGGTCCCTACTCCATTGAGGACACAAGCTCTGGTGTGGTAGCTCTCCTGCTTGTGCTGAGATTGCCATCATGGACTGTGACCCCAGATACAATTATGGGAAAAGCAAGAGAGTCTTGCCCCCAGTGTTAGCAAAGACACCCAAGTAATCTCATTGTGACCAGTTGCTTGACACCCTTACCATCTGTGGGCTGAGTGCTCTTGAAGCAGCTGTTGCAGCTGATGATTCAGTGACTCTCAAAACCTTCTCCTGATTTGCTGGAGCCAGATCATTGCTGGCTCAGCCTGCACTCAACTGCATTCCACTCTCAACTGGATGTTACATGTCCTTTTTTTCTGACCTAAGTTGTCTTTGGTAGGAAAATTATTTCACCCCATACTTTTGTGGGTTCTGCCAATAAACCAGGAATTGTTTTATGGCATTATTTAAAGGTTTTTGGATTGGTTATGGGGAGAACTGAGGTGAGTTACTACCTTTTCTCTACCATCTTGGCTCTGTCTCTCTCAATTGTTATTTTTTTTACATGTAACCGGGAAAATACTTTAAAAAACTTATAAAAATTTTAAAATATATTATCACACCAGGCATGTGGAGTACCATCTATTAGGGATATTATATTGATGGTCAGCTATAAATATATTAATTTTATTTTTCTGAAGTCCCTTCCAATTCTGAGACTTGTTATGTTAGTGGGCATGAGAGGGTAAGATAATTAAAAGAAGAACATGGTAAGGGATGAGGTGTCTTCCAAGAAAGTCAAGTTTCTCTGAGTGTCAGAACATAGTGTGAGATGAAATGATCTTTGATGAAGAGGATTTTAATTATAGAATGTTGGTTCTAGATGGCATCAATCTGGCAGGAGGGCAAAAGTGTATTGTTGCAAGGGCAAGAGAGTTTGGAGGTTTGCACACAGGAGAGGCGTTTCATTTGCTGTTGGTGACTAAATAATAAGGATTAGGGGAGCAAGAGATGGCATTTTTACTACCAATATGGTTGGGAAAATAGGAGGTGATCTGGAATAGGAGACAAGAGGATCTTTAATAATATTATTTAGGAAGGTTGTGTTGTAAAATAAATTTAATTAGAATAGCTCCTAGGAAGCAAATCTACTTAACTATTAGTTTCTGAAGACCTGTTGAGACTGCTACTAGCAATTGTGACAATGGTATAGCTACAGCTATCTGTTAAGGAAGGTTAATAGTCTATGCAAAGCTCTTGGGAGGATAGGAAAGATGTGACCCTTAATATGTTCATTCCAATCACCCCTTCTCCTTCTCAGAAGGCAAAAGCCAATGCTAATGCTCTCCCAGAATACACTAAACAGCATAAAATAACACGTGGCCACATTGCTTCTCTTTCACTCTCTACCACAATATTTCCTAGCCAATTCTGGTGTTTAAACTAGAACCTCTGACTATATGTCCAACCCTATTTTCGGCATATCTTGCTTTTTTTTTTCCCCACCATACCTAAAATTATACTATGTGGTTGATCACTTATTTCTTCTATAGGTAAAAGCAACCCTCAAGGGAAAATGTGCAAATGTCAGATATGTCAAATGACTACTGTGACCTCCTGGAGAGCAGAGAAATCTGTGTCTATGGAACAGGAGACACCTGGATTGAAAAGGAAACATTTGACTAATCATTTAAAGACTCTGAATATGAGAATTTGGGACAACTTAGATTGACTGAATATTCCACTTAATATTTGGTTTTATTTTCTAGCCTGAGCCACAGACTCAGCCTGAGCTTTCTCTCTTTTCTTCCTAAATACTTGGAGTTCTAATTATTAAGCCCTAATCCCAGGAGATGTATGATTTGTATCACAACTGACCCTAACTTCTGGTAATTTCAAGAAGTTTTTCTCATTTGGTCCTAATTGCATAATTTTAATCTTTCAATTGAAAATTAAGGATGACTGAATGAAATTCTAATCAACAACAAACAATAAGGCCAATCATTAAGACTCAGCATTCTACTAAGTATATTTACGGAAAAGAAATTAAAAAGTTTCAGGCCTTGATTTTGAAATAAAAATAAACAACTTTGCCAATGGGGTTTGGTCCTTCACCAAAACTCTTGCTTTGTGGCTTCACTTTGCTGGCAGCATGGCATTAAATACACATATATTTTATTGCGTTTTAGAGTTTGGACCTCAGAGTTCCTATCAGGTTAGGGATTTTTGCAAACAGCTATCAGCTGGCTACATGGTGTACAATACATATTTATTTTGTTCTGTTTTGATTTAATATTTTGAAATATTTATTTTTGTTATTTTTCTTTTAAAATTTTGAGCTTCAAATTCTCTCTTTCCCTCTCACCCATCTCCCATACCCATTGACAAGGTATTCAATATGATATCAATTATACATGTGAAATCATGCAAAATACATTTTCATATTAGTCATATTTCCAAAAATGTATGAAAAAATAGTAAGAAACCTATACTTCAATTTGCACTAAGAATTCATCAGTTCTCTCTCTGAACGTGGATAGCATTTTTTTCATCATAAGTGCTTTGGAATTGTCTTGGATCATTATATTGGTTAGAGTAGGTGATTCTTTCCCAATTGATCATTATTACAACATTGTTGCTACTGTGCACAAATAATTTAATAGTTCCTCTCATTTCACTTTGACAACAGTTCACGAAGGTCTTAACTTTTTTTTCCCCTGAAACTCACCAACCCCCCTGCCATTTTCCATAGCATAATGGTAGTTCATTTCAGTCATATGCCACATGTTCAACCATTTCCCAAATGATAAACATCCCTTTGATTTCCAATTCTTTGCTATCACACACACACACACACACACACACACACACACACACACACACTAGTTGCTATATATATTTGTAAATAAAGGTCCTTTTTTAATTTTTCTTTGATCACTTTAGAATACAGACTTAGTAGTGGTATTGCTGGGTCAAAGGATATGAGAAATTGTTCACTTAAAGGTTAAATCAGTTCATTATTCCACCATTAGTTCACTAGTATACCTGCTTTCCCTTCACTACCTCCATCATGAGTAATTTTTGTTATGTGTAAGGTATTGGATTGAAGTTGTTTTAATTTGCATTTCTCTAATTAATAGTGATTCAGAGCATTTTTCATATGACTTTAAAATAACTTTGATTTTTCCTTATCCAAAGTACCTATTTATATCCTCTGACTGTTCCTTTTTTGTTTGGGTGTTGTTGTTGTTGTTTTTGAAATCCTTATTTATTTATTGAGAATTTCCCCCATTTTACATGTAAAAAGCAAATTGTAACATCAATTTTTAAAACTTTGTGTTCCAAATTCTCTTTCTCCTTATCTCTCCCTTAAGAACTCAAGCAATTCAATATGTTATATATGTGCAGTCATACAAAACACAGCAGACAAAAAAAAAACTTTAGAAAAAAGGAACTAACAACAACAACAACAAAATATACTTCCATCTCTATTCAGATACCATCATTACTTTCTCTGTAGATGGATCGCATTTTTCCCACGTCGTTCAGCATCATCTTGGATCATTGCATTGATGAAAATAACTCAGCCATTTGTAGCAGATCATCTTATACCATTGCTGTTATTTTTCATACAGTACATATCACTTTGCATCAGCTCATGTTAAGTCTTTCAAGGTTTTTCTGATAACATCCTGCTCATCATATATATATATATATATGATGCTAATATATAATATAATAACTTTAATAATATATAATATAATAACTTTAAAAGGAGATTCCCAGAAACCAAGATGGCAGAAGGAAGACATTAAACCCACAGGGCTCCTAATACAATAACAATAAGCCCCAAAATATCAATAAAAGAAACCTTGGGGCAGAAACTCACACAAAAATATGGGCTGAGAGTTTTCTCCAGCTATAGATAGATTTCAGGGGGCCATGCTGGGCCATGAATAAAGCCTAACCCCACAATCGGGCCGACACACCAGACACCCACCAGAGGAATTTGCCCCAGTGCCTCTGAATCGGCTGCAGCACCGGCATCTTCTGGAACCAAGAGCACCGTCGGATTGAATGGGTGGTGGGGTAGCAGGGTAAATGCAGGGGTACCAGTGGACTGGGGGGAAGGATTTGACTGTCCCACCCCAGTGGGGAACCAGGAAGAAATCTTGAGTGGCGGGAGACCCAGGTTGGGGAGGGGAGCAGGGGAGCACTCTCATCAGAAGCTGAAAACCATACCACAGAAATCTTTTCTGGTTGATTGCTTACTAAAGTAGGCCTGAGGTTATCTCTGGACCTAAGAACACGTCAGGTAAGATTAAAGTCTGCCCTCCCCCAACCCAAAACACCTGGGACCCTCTGAAGCTGAGAACAGGAGTGGAGCCGAGAAGCAGCCCCCCCCCCACCCCCCAGTGGAGAGTTGAAAATCAAATGAAAGTGAGGCCTGGCAGGCTGAAAAGAAGCCCAACCATCCCCCAGGCCATGCTGTAGCTTGAACAATGTGTCCTGGAAGCAGCACCATACTTTAATAAGGAGTTAAAAGACAAGAAATAGTAAGCCAGGATGAGTAGGCAGAGAAAGCAGAAGACCATTGAAAACTTTTTGGGGGGAAGGTAGACCACAATACAACCTCAGAAGAAGAAGATAATAACAGGGTCAAAGCTCCAACATCCAAAGCTTCCAAGAAAAATATGAACTGGTCTCAGGCTATGGAAGCTCTCAAAAGGGACTTTGAAGAGAAAGTAGGAGAAATAGAAGGAAGATGTAAAGATAAGGAGAAAAAAATGGAAAGGAAAATGAGAGTGATGTAGGAGAGTCATGAGAAAAAAGTCAACAGTTTGAAAAGCCAAATGGAAAAGGAGATTAAAAAAGTGTCTGATGAAAATAACTGCCTAAGAATTAGGATTGAACAAATGGAAGCTAGTGACCTTATGAGAAACCAAGACACAGTAAAGCAAATCCAATTGAATGAAAAAATAGAGGGCAATGTGAAATATCTCCTTGGAAAAACAGCTGACCTAGAAAATAAATCTAGGAGGGATAATTTTAAAATAATTGAACTACCTGAAAACCATGACCAAAACAAAAGCTTAGACACCATCCTCCAAGAAATTGTGAGGGAAAATTGACCTGATATTCTAGAAGCACAAGCTAAAATACAAATTAAAAGAATCCACCAATAATCTCCTGAAAGAGATCCCAAAAGGAAAACCTCCAGAAATATTATAGCCAAATTCCAGAACTCCCAGGTCAAGGAGAAAATACTGCAAGCAGCTAGAAAAAAGGAATTCAAATACTGTAGAGTTCCAATAAGGATAAAGCAAGATCTAGCAGCTTCTACATTAAAGGAATGAAGGGCATGGAATAGGATATTTCAGAGGGCAAAGGAACAGGGACTTCAGCCAAAAATCATGTACCCAGCAAAACTGAGTATAATTTTTCAGAGGCGAAAATGGGATTTCAATGAGAAAGAGGTCTTTCAATCATTTGTGATGAAAAGATCTGAATTGAATAGAAAATTTGAATTTCAAATGCAAGATACTGGAGAAGCATAAAAAAGGTAAATAGGAAAAAAATATTTCTTGAAGGATATTAAAAGATCAAACTGTTTACATTCCTACATGGGAAGATAATACTTTGAAATCATAAGAACTATCTCAGCAAGAAATTCAGGGACAGCTGAGTGGCTCAGTGGATAGAGCGCGGCCCTGGACTCAGGAGAACCTGAGTTCAAATGTGACCTCAGACACTTGAAAATTACTAGCTGTGTGACCCTAGGTAAGTCATTTAACCCCAATTGCCTCACCAAAAAGCAAAACAAAATAAAAAAGTCTTCACAAGAAATTCACAGAAGACAGGGCTGAACTGAATATGAAGGGATATCTATAAAGCATTTATGTTTTGTTCTTTGTAGGGCAGACAGGGTGGGCTGTCTTATGTCTGGGGCTGGATTTGGTCTTGGGGCCTCCTGGGTCCAGGGCTGGTGCTTTGTCCACTGTGCCACCTAACTAATCCATGATGATATCATTAAAATAGGGTTGAGGTATGGGAGGAATAAACTGGGGGAGGGGGAAGGGGAGAGATGGTCTGCGGAGAGGTAGTTCACATGAAGGAAACAAGAAGAAAGCTTATGGAGGAGAGTAGGAGAGGGGGGAGGAGTTGGGGAGTGAGTGAACCTTAATATCATCAGAATTGGCTCAAAGGACTAACATACATACTCAAGTAGGTATAGTAATATATTTTTGCCCTGGGGGGTGGAGGGAGAAAAGGGGCGGGGGAGAAGGGAAGGAGGAAAGGGCAGATTGGGTGAGAGAGCAGTAAAAAGCAAAACACTTTCAAGGAAGATGAAGATGTTCTGCATGCATTACTGCACTAGTATGACATATTGAATTGCTTGATCTCATAGGGAGGGTTGAGAAGGGAGGGAGGAAGGCAAATTTAAAACACAGAATTAGCTCAGGACCCTGATCTCATTGGAGTGGGCTCATGGAGGAAATAGGTTTCATGCCCAATTGGTAGGAGCAACCTATTTAACCCTGCCAGAAAATAAGAGGGGAAGGGGACAAGGAAGCAAGGGTGAAAAAAGGGAGTACAGAGCACGGGAGAGGATAGTCAGAAGTAAAACACCTCTTAGGAGGAATAGGCAAAAAGAAGATAGAGTAAATGTCATGGGAAGGGAGTAGGATGGAGGGAAATAATTATGATGATTCATTATAATGGCAAAACTTATGGTACCTACTTTGCTGGGCTTTTATGAAGAAAATTCTCTGTCAAGCTCAAGGTACTATATAAAGGTTATGATGAACAGGATACTATCAGGAAAACCTGGAAAGACCTACATGAACTGAAGCAGAGTGAAATGTACTGTATACAAAATAACAGCAATAGTGGGGGATGATCTGCTGGGAAGCATGTGGTTATTTTCAGCAAGGCAATGATCCAATATAACCCTGAAAGACTTATGAAGATTGCAGCCCATCTGCAGAGAAAGAACTGATAGTATCTGAAAACAGATGGAAACACACTTAATTTTTTTTTATTTCCTCTTTGACAATTCCTTAATCTGAAGTTTTTATTTTTTTACTGTTTTCTCTCACAACTAGCTAATATGGGAATTTTTCCATGACTACTCATGTATAACTTATTTTAAATTGATTGAGTTCTTGTGGGTGGAGGGTGGGAATGGAGGGGGGAAGAGAAGCTGGAACACAAAGTTTTTTAAAAATTGATGTTAAAATTTTGTTTTTCCATATATTTTGGAAAATAAAATTCTATTCAGAATAAAAGAAAAAGGAGATTCCCTTGCGAAGCAACCATGAGGTTGATTATTAGATCAAAAATAATAGCTAACATTTATATAGTACTTTATACCTTACAAAAGAATTTTCTTCACAATAGCCCAGGAAAGCAAGTACCATCCTCCTCCTCCTCCTTCTCCTCCTCCTCCTTTTACATTGCTCTTGCCTCTGCTTCAAATTTTTTTTTCCCCAAGTTACTATCACTAACTGGATTTTCCTCCATCTTATTTGCTGCCAATGATATTTACTCTATTTTCAATGTTCTTTTACCCTTTCTCTCCTCAAAAGGGTTTTGCTTCTGACTGTCCCTTCCCCAATCTGCCATCCCTTCCTTCACCCCTCTTCCCTTCACCCCTCCCCCTCCCCCTTCCCCACAGGGCAAGATATATTACCATACCCACTTGAGTGTGTATGTTATTCCCTCTTTGAGGCAATTCTGATGAGAGTAAGGCTCACTCACTCTCTGCTTCCCCCATCTTCCCCTCCACTCTATTAGCTATTTCTTACTTCTTTTATGTAAAATAATTTACTCCATTCAATCTCTCCCTTTCCCTTTCTCCCAGTGCAATTCTCACACACTCTAATTTTATTTTAAAGATGTTATCATGGGGCAGATAGGTGACACAATGGACAAAGCAACTGCCCTGGACCCAAGAGGACATGAGGCCAAGTCCAGTGCCCTCTGTCTAAATTTATTCCTTTCAGATGCCCTAATACTGAGAAAGGTCTTATGAGTTAGAAGCATCATCTTCCCATATAGGAATGTAAACAGTTTAACCTTTTAACCTCCCTCATGATTTCATTTTCCTGTTTACCTTTTTATGTTTATCTATGGTCTTGTATTTGAAAGTCAAATTTTGTATTCAGTTCAAATCTTTTCTTCACAAATGTCTGAAAGTCCTCTTTTTCATGGAAGTCCCATTTTTTTGCCCTGAAAGATTATACTCAGTTTTGTTGTGTAGGTAATTCTTGGTTGTAATCCCAATTCCTTTGCCATCCTGGACATCATATTCTATGCTCTCTGATCCTTTAGTGTAGAAACTGTCATATATTGTGTTATCCTGACTGTGGTTGCAATATTTTCTTCTTGACCTGCAAGATCTGGAATTTGGCTATAATATTCCTGGAAGACATCCCTTTTGGGATGTCTTTCAGGAAGTGATTTGTGGATTCTTTCAATTTCTATTTTATCTTCTGCTTCTAGAATATCAGGAGATATTTCACATTGCCTTCTCTTTTTTATATTCATTTCAATTTGGTGTATTGTGTCTTGATTTCTCATAGAGTTATTAGCTTCCATTTGTTCAATCAGAATTCTTAAGCAATTATTTTCTTCAGAGAGCTTTTCCATTTGACTTTTCAAGCTGTTGATTTTTTAATGACTTTTTTTCATCCCTTTCATTTCTCTTTCAATGTTTCCTCTACCTCTCTTACTTTTCCCTCTAACCCTCTTATTTTCAAAGTCTTTTTGAATGCCTGGGACCAATTCATATTTTTCTTGTAAGCTTTGGATGTAGGAGTTTTGAATTTGTTATCTACTTCTGAGGGTGTATTTTGATCTTCCTTGTCACAAAAGAAACATTCTATGGTCCACATTTTTTCTGTCTGTTCATTTTGCTCTCCTATATCTTGACTTTTAACTCCTTCTTAAAGTGGAGCACTGCTTCCAGAATGATGCACTGTCCTAAGCTTCAGAAGAGTCCCAGGTGGTATGATTTAATGAGAGGCAGGTTCTGCAGTTACCTGGCCTGTGCTCTTTTCTGTGTGTGTGTGTGTATGTATGTGTGTGTGTGTGTGTGTGTGTGTGTGTGTGTGTGTGTGTGTGTGTGTATGTATTGGAGGGGCAATGATGATTAAGTGACTTGCCCTGGGTCACACAGCTAGTAAGTGTCAAGTGTCTGAGACTATATTTGAACTCAGGTTCTCCTGAATCCAGGGCTGGCACTTTATCCACAGTGTTACTGAGCTCCCCCATGACCATTTCCTAATTGGGGAATGGATATTATCTTTACAAGATTGTCAGTTCCCTATATATTTTATGAATGAGTCTTTTAGAAAAATGTAGTTTCCCTGATTATCCATTTTAATTCAGTCTATTTGGCTTTTGTTTTGTCTAATAACATAATTGGCACTTTTTTTTAAAGTTTAGGTGAAACAACTCTAGCCCTTTTTTTTTAATTCAGTGTGTGTCTTTCTGTTTCAAGGTTGTTTCTTGTAAATGACATATTATTGGATTCTGGTTTCTTATACTTTCCGATATTTTCTTCTGTTCCATTTTTTAGTTTAACCCATTCACACTCATATTCATGATTAGTAATTGCGTTTTACCTCCAACATAGATAGCAATTACATAATTAAATAATTGAATACAGCTAAATATTAAGTGAAATAATGTAATTTCAAATTTTTCATATTTTGAACAATCAAATGATTCACTCTTCTCTTTTCAGTCCAGGGTTTGATCTTCCATAAACAAATATATCTCTGTGTTTCATGAGGTCCCAGATGTCATTTAATATATCTTACATGTGCACAGATTTTCCTCTTCAGGGTTGATTTTATCTAGAGAATGAATGATAAGCCACATAGTATGTGAACTCCTTTTAAATGTCATCATCATCATCATAAAAGTTCTTAGAATTACATGTATCATCTTCCCACATAGGAATGTAAATGATTTAATGTTATTGAGACCCTCATAATTACACTTTCAAGTTTAAATTTTTAAGCCTCTTTTTGGTTTTGGGTTTGAATGTCAAAATTTCCATTCAGCTCTGGTCTTTTAATCAGGAATACTTTAAAGTCCTTTATTTCAGTAAATATACATATTTCCATTTCAGGATTATTCTCAGTTTTTCTGGGTAGTTTATCCTTTGTTGCAATTCTAGGTTCTTTGTCTCTGAGAATATCTTATGCTACACTCTCCACTCCTTTAATATGGAAGCTGCTAAATTTTCTGTCTTCCTGACTATGTTTACACAATATTTGAATTATTTCTTTCTGGCTGCTTGAATTGCTTTCTCCCTGACCTGGGTTCTTTAAAGTTTGTTTATTATTTTAGGATCTCTTTTACATGGTGATTTGTGAATTCTATCAATTTCTATTTTATGTTCTTGATCTAAGATATAGTGGGAGTTTCCCTTGATAATTTCTTGAAGTATGATGTGTAGGCTCTTTCTTTGATCATTTTCATTCAGGTAGTCCACTAATTGTTAAACTATCTCTCCCTCATCTATTTTACAGATCAGTTGTTTTTCTAATGAGACATTTCATATATTCTATTTTTTTCTTTATTGTGAATTTATTTTATTGTTTCTTAGTGTGTCATGGAGTCAGTAGCTTCCACTTGCCCAATTCAATTTTTTTTTTCTTTTTGAAGGGCAATGAGGGTTAAGTTACTTGCCCAGGGTCACACAGCTAGTAAGGGTCTGAGGCTGGATTTCAACTCAGGTCTTCCTGAATCCAAGGCCAATGCTTTATACACTGCACCACCTAGCTGCACCCCCCTAGTTTAATTTTTAAGAAATTATTTTCTAAAGTGAGATTTTGAACCTCATCTTCTATTTGCCTACCTCTGATTTTTTAAGGAGCTCTTTTTAATGAATTTTTTAATCATAAAAATATTTTATATTATTTTTCAATTATATGTAAAGATAGTTTTCAACATGTATTTTCACAAGATTTTTAGTTCCAAATTTTCCTCCCTCCTTCCCTTTCCTTCCCCCTCCCCAAGACAGAAAGTAATCTGACATAGATTATATATGTACAATCATATTAAACATATTTCTGCATTAGGCTGTGAAAGAACCATCAGAAAAGGGAAAAACCTCAAAAACAAAAAAAAAACAGTATAAACAGTATGGTTCAATCTGCATCTAAAATCCACATTTATTTTTTTTCAGTGTTGAGAACATTTTCTGTTATGAGTTCTTTGGAATTGTCTTGGATCATTGCACTACTGAGAAGACCCAAGTCTATCACAGTTATCATCACATTACATTGCTCTTACTGTGTGCAATGTTCTCCTGGTTCTGCTCACTTCATTAGGATCAGTCCACTTAAGTCTTTCTCATTTTTTCTGAAATCTACCTCCTCATCATTTGTTACAGCACTATAGTATTCTATTACATTCATATACCATAAATTGTTCAGCCATTCCTCAACTGATGGGCATTCCCACAATTTCTAATTCTTTGCCACAACAAAGAGCTGCTATAAATATTTTTCTATATGTGGGTCCTTTTCCCTTTTCTGTGATCTCTTTGGGATACAGACTTTGTAGTGGTATTACTGGGTCAAAGGGTATGCACAGTAACATATCCCTTTGGGCATAGTTCCAAATTGCTCTCCAGAATGGTTGGATCAGTTCACAACTCCACCAACAATGCCTTAGTGTTCCAATTTTTTCAACAGCTTTTCCAACATTTATTATTTTCCTTATTATTCATATTAGCCAATCTGATAGGTGTGAAGCGGTACGTCGGAGCTGTTTTAATTTGTATTTCACTAATCAATAGTTATTTAGAGTATTTTTCATATGGCAATAGATAGCTTTGATTTCTTAATCTGAAAACTGCATGTTCATATCCTTTGACTATTTTTTAATTCAGGTATGACTTGCATTCATATAAATTTGACTTAATTCCCAATATATTTTAGAAATGAAGCCTTTATCAGAAACATAGGATTTAAAAATTGTTTCCCAGCTTTCTGCTTCCCTTCTAATTCTGGCTGCATTGCTTTTTTATACAAAAACTTTTTAAATAAATTTAATCAAAATTACCCATTTTGCATTTCATAATATTTTCTATCTCTTGTTTCTTTAATGAATTTTTGTTCCCCTTTTTTCTATTCTGACTCTGCTACTTTCAGGAGTGCGTTTCAACAGTGAAGTTTTGTGCCTCTTTTACCAGTAGGCAAATTCTCTTTTTCTTTGTTTTTTTTAAAAGGTATTATTATCTTTAGTTTTGTGTGTGTGAACACTTTTTTAACCAAGCTCTTAATTCTCTTTTTGTACTTTTCTTCCATTACTCATTTATTTTCTTAATTTTTCCTCTACCATGCTTATCTTTTTTCTTTAATGTTTCCAGGAATTCATATTAGGCTTGGGTAAAATTAGCATTTTTCTTTAACTCTTTGCATGTCTCTTTTTTCATATTGTTTTCTTCTGAGTTTATGTTATGTTCTTCCCTGACACCATAGTATATAGTTTAATTCTTTTTGTTGTTACTTGATCTTTTTTTTCCCTAGACTATTCTTTGTCTTTGCACTGTAAGTTAAATTTTGGCTCACTTCACCTGGGGGTAAGGAGGCACTGTTTCAATCTTCAGTCTTTTTTCATGTTTTCAGAGCTAATGCTGGGGTTCTGCAAGTTTTTGCTGCTTCCAAAACAGTGTGATGCTTTGGGATTTGTGATCACTGCTCTCCTGATCTGCGCTCTGGTCTTTTTCAGGTCCCCTGCATCCACAGGCGCTAATGCTCTCTTTTCCTTGGAAATGTGATCAAGGTTTTTGTTTCCTTGTAACAAAACCCTAACAGTTCTCTTTGCCTTGGAATGGCATATGGATAATAGAGTTGCCAAACAGTAACAGTTGTATCCAGTGCTTGCCACAAGTGCTCTATAATCTCATGACTAGTTGTCTGACTCCTTACCATTTCTTCGCTAAAAACTTCTGAAGCTGCAGCTGCTGCTGTGACCATCATTGAAGGAAACATGTATTTGGATTTGGGGCAGGTCTCTATCCCAGTGTCACAAACTTCTCCTTCCAAACTCTTTTTTTTTAAAGAATTAATAAAGTATATTATTTTTTTCCGTTACATGTAAAGATAGTTCTCAACCTTTGTTTATACGAGCTTTACAATTTCAGATTTTTCTCCCTCCCTCCCCTCCCTCACCCCTCCCCTAGACATCAGGTAATCTGATATAGGTTATATATATATATATATATATATATATATATATATATAAATACACACACACACACACATAATAACATTAATCCTATTTCTGCATTAGTCATGTTATAAGAGAAAAAATCAGAGCAATGATGGAAAACCTCAAAATAGAAAAAAAAAGAATCAAAAACAAATGAAATAGTATGGTTCATTTAGCATCTATACTCCACAGTTCTTTTTTTTTTTTTTCCTGGATTTGGAGATCCTCTTCTATCACGAGTTCCCTGGAACTCTTCTGTGCCATTGCATTGGTGAGTAGAATATAGTCCATCACAGTAGATCAACACTCAATGTTGATGTTACTGTGTACAATGTTCTTCTAGTTCTGCTCATCTCACTCATCATCAGCCCATGCAAGACCTTCCAGGTTTCTCTGAACTCCTCCTGCTCATCGTTTCTTATAGCACAATAGTATTCCATTGTATTCATATACCACAACTTGTCCAGCCATTCCCCAATTGATGGGCACCCCCTCAACTTCCAATTCTTTGCTACCACATAAAGAGCAGCTATAATTATTTTTGTACATGTGGGTCCCTTTCCCCCTTCCATGATCTCTTTGGGGAAAAGACCCAAAAGTGGTATTGCTGGGTCAAAGGGTATGCACAGCTTTATCGCCCTTTGGGCATAATTCCAAATTGCTCTCCAGAATGGTTGGATCAGTTCACAGCTCCACCAACAATGGATTAGTGTTCCAATTTTCCCACAGCTTCTCCAACATTTATTATTTTCCTTTTTTGTCATTTTAGCCAATCTGATAGGGGTCAGGTGGTACATCAGAGTTGTTTTTATTTGCATGTCTCTAATCATTAGAGATTTAGAGCATTTTTTTCATATGGGAATAGATAGCTTTGGTTTCTTCATCAGAAAACTGCCTGTTCATATCCTTTGACCATTTCTCAATTGGGGAATGACTTGGGTTCTTATAAATTTGATTTAGTTCCCTATATATTTTAGAGATGAGGCCTTTATCAGAAGTACTGGCCTCGAAAATTGTTTCCCAGCTTTTTGCCTACATTCTAATTTTGGATGCTTTGCTTCTGTTTGTACAAAAATTTTATAATTTAATGTAATCAAAATCATCTACTTTGCATTTTATAATATACTCTATCTCTTGTTTGGTTAAAAACTGTTTTCCTTTCCAAAGATCTGATACATAGACTATTCCTTTCTCTCCTAATTTACCTATGGTATCACCTCTTATGTCTAAATCATGTATCCATTTTTACCTTATTTTAGTATAAGGTGTAAGATGTTGGTCTATACCTAATTTCTGCCATACTATCTTCCAGTTTTCCCAGCAGTTTTTGTCAAATACTGAGTTCCTATCCCAGAAGCTGGAGTCTTTGGGTTTATCAAATACTACATTACTAGTGTCATTTACTACTGCATTTCCTGAGCCTAGCCTATTCCATTGATTTACCACTCTATTTCTTAGCCAGTACCAGATAGTTTTGATGATTGCCGCTTTATAGTAGAGCTCCAGGTTTGGTACCACTAACCCACCTTCCTGTGAATTTTTTTTCATTATTTCCCTGGATATTCTTGATTTTTTGTTTTTCCAGATGAATTTTATTATTATTCTTTCTAGCTCTATAAAATAATTTTTAGGTAGTCTGATTGGTATGGCACTGAATAAGCAAATTAATTTAGGCAGTATTGTCATTTTTACTATATTAGCTCAGCCTATCCATGAGCAATTGATATCTTTCCAATTACTTAGATCTGATTTGATTTGTGTGAAGTGTTTGGTAGTTGTGTTCATAGAGTTCCTGGGTTTGTCTTGGCAAGTAGACTCCCAAGTATTTTATATTATCTACTGGTACTTTAAATGGAATTTCTCTTTCTATCTCTTGCTGCTGGACTTTGTTGGTCATGTATAGAAATGCTGATGATTTATGTGGATTTATTTTATATCCTGCTACTTTGCTAAAGTTGTTAATTGTTTCAAGTAATTTTTGAGTTGATTCTCGAGGATTCCTTAAGTATACCATCATATCATCTGCAAAGAGTGATAGTGTTGTTTCCTCCTTGCCTATTCTAATTCCTTTAATTACTTTCTCTTCTCTGATTGCTAAAGCTAACATTTCTAGTACAATATTAAATAATAGGGGTAATAATGGACATCCCTGTTTCACCCCTGATCTTATTGGGAAGGCCTCTAATTTATCTCCATTGCATATAATACTTGCTGATGGCTTTAGGTAGATACTGTTTATTATTTTAAGGAAAGCTCCCCCTATTCCTAAACTCTCCGGTGTTTTTATTAGTAATGGGTGTTGTATTTTGTCAAAAGCTTTCTCTGCATCTATTGAGATAATCATATGATTTTGGTTGGTTTTCTTATTGAAGTGGTTGATTATGTTAATAGTTTTCCTAATGTTGAACCAGCCCTGCATTCCTGGTATAAATCCCACCTGGTCATAGTGTATTATCCTGGTGATCACTTGCTGTAATCTCCTTGCTAATATCTTATTTAAGATTTTAGCATCAATATTCATTAGGGAAATTGGTCTATAATTTTCTTTCTCTGTTTTTGCTTTGCCTGGTTTTGGTATCACCACCATATTTGTGTCATAAAATGAATTTGATAGAACTCCTTCTTCACCTATTTTTCCAAATAATTTGTATAATATTCGAATTAATTGTTCTTTAAATGTTTGGTAAAATTCACCCATTAACCCATCTGGCCCTGGGGATTTTTTCTTAGGGAGTTCATTGATGGCTTGTTCAATTTCTTTTTCTAATATGGGTTTATTTAAGGATTTTATTTCTTCTTCAGTTAACCTGGGCAGTTTGTATCTTTGTAAATATTCATCCATTTCATTTAGATTGTCAAATTTATTGCCATACAGTTGGGCAAAATAATTCCTAATTATTGATTTAATTTCCACTTCATTGGTGGTAAAATCCCCTTTTGCGTTTTTGATACTGGTAATTTGGTTTTCCTCTTTCTTTTTTTAATCAAATTAGCCAAAATTTTATCTATTTTATCGTTTTTTTCATAAAACCAGCTCTTAGTTTTATTGGTTAATTCTATAGTTTTTTTGCTTTCAATCTTATTAATTTCTCCATTGATTTTTAGGATCTCTAATTTAGTATCTAATTGGGGATTTCTAATTTGTTCTTTTTCTAGCTTTTTAAGTTGCATGCCCAATTCATTAATCTCCTCTTTCCCTTTTTTATTCATGTAAGCATTTAGAGCTATAAATTTTCCCCTAAGCACTGCTTTGGCTGCATCCCATAGATTTTGGTATGTTGTCTCATTATTGTCATTTTCTTGGATATAGTTATTGATTGTTTCTATGATTTCTTGTTTGGCCCATTCATTCTTTAGAATGAAATTATTTAGTTTCCAATTGATTTTCATTCTACTTTTCCCTGGCTCTTTCTTACATGTAATTTTTATTGCATCATGATCTGAAAAGGATGCATTTACTATTTCTGCCTTTCTACATTTAACTATGATGTTTTTGTGCCCTAATACATGGTCAATTTTTGAAAATGTGCCATGTACTGCTGAGAAAAAGGTATATTCCTTTCTATCCCCATTCAATTTTCTCCAGACATCTATCATGTCTAACTTTTCTAGTAATCTATTCACCTCTTTCACTTCTTTCTTATTTATTTTTTGGCTAGATTTATCTAATTCTGAGAGGGGGAGATTCAGATCCCCTACTAGTACAGTATTACTGTCTAATTCCTCTTGTAACTCATTTAACTTCTCCTTTAAGAACTTGGATGCTATACCACTTGGCGCATACATATTCAATATTGATATTACTTCATTATCTATAGTACCTTTAAGCAAGGTGTAATTTCCTTCCTTATCTCTTTTAATGAGATCTATTTTTGCCTGCACTTTGTCTGAGATAAGGATTGCTACCCCTTCTTTTTTTACTTTGGCTGAAGCATAATATATTCTACTCCAGCCTTTTACCTTTACTCTGTGTATCTCTCTGCTTCAAATGTGTTTCTTCTAAACAGCATATTGTAGGATTCTGGTTTTTAATGCACTCTGCAATTCGCTTCTGTTTTATAGCAGAGTTCATCCCATTCACATTCACAGTTATTATTACTGACTGTCTATTCTATCCATTCTATTTACCCCCTTTGTACTTTTCCCCCCTTCTTTCACCCTATTCCTCCTCACCGACATTTTACTTCTTACCCCTGCCTCCCCCGATCTGCCCTCCCTTTTTATCACCCCCCTCTCTTTTCTTTACCCTTTTCTCCCTTGCTTTTGTCCTCCCTTCTATCAGTCCCCCTCTTTCCCTTCCCCTTTTGCTTCCCTAAAGAATGAGTTAAGTTTCTTTATCCCAATGAACATATATGTTATTCCCTCTTTGAATCAAATCTAATGAGAATAGGGTTGAAACAATGTTCACCCCTCCTTTCTTTCCCTCTATTGTAATAGGTTTTTTTTTTCACCTCTTCATATGATATAATTCATCCCCTTCCACCTCCCCTTTCCTCTCCTCCCCATAGACTCCTTTTTTAAGCCCTTAAAATTTTTTTTTGTATCATCACATCAAAGACAATTTATATTTATACCCTCTGTGTAAAGTCCTTCTCTCTGTCCAAATACATTTACAATTCTAAAGAGTTATGAGTATTATCTTCCCATGTAGGGATGTAAACAGTTTAACCTAATAGGGTAACCTTTTTTTTTTCTCCCCCTCTGTTTACCTTTTTAAACTTCTCTTGGGTCTTGTATGTTGAGATCAAATTTTCTATGAAGTTCTGGTCTTTTCACCAGGAAAGATTGAAAGTCCCCAATGTCATTAAATGTCCATCTTTTTCCCTGAAAGAAAATGCACATTTTTGCTGGGCAATAGATTCTTGGCTGCAATCCAAGCTCCTTTGCCTTCCGGAATATCATATTCCAAGCCTTGCGGTCCTTTAATGTTGAAGCTGCCAGGTCCTGAGCAATCCTGACTGTGGCTCCATGATATTTAAATTGCTTCTTTCTGGCTGCTTGGAGTATTTTCTCCTTCACCTGATAATTCTGGAATTTGGCTACAATATTCCTTGGAGTTTTCCCTTTGGGGTCTCTTTCAGGAGGTGATCGGTGGATTCTTTCAATGATGATTTTATCCTCTGCTTCTATGATATCAGGGCAGTTCTCCTTAATAATTTCCTGAAATATGGTGTCTAGATTCTTTTTTTGGTCATGGCTTTCAGGCAGTCCAATGATTCTCAAATTGTCTCTCCTCGATCTGTTTTCCAGATCAGTTGTTCTTCCAATGAGGTATTTCACATTTTCTTCTATTTTTTCATTCTTTTGATTCTGCTTGACTGATTCCTGGTGTCTCATGGATTCCTTATCTTCTAACTGTCCAATTTTAATTTTTAAAGCATTGTTTTCTTCAGTAAGATTATGTACCTTTTTTTCCATTGGGCCAAGTGAATTTTTTAAGGCAGTGTTTTCTTCAATGAGATTATGCACCTTTTTTTCCATTTGGCCAACTGAATTTTTTAAGGCATTGTTTTCTTCAGTGAAATTATGCACTTTTTTTTTCCATTTGGCCAGTCAATCTTTGTGCTTCCTTTTCCAAGCTGCTGATTCTTTTTTCATAGTTTTCTTGTTTTGCTTTCATTTCTCTCCCCATTTTTGCTTCTACCTCTCTCACTTGATTTTTAAAATCCTTTTTGAGCTCTTCCAGGAAGGCTTTTTGTTCCTGAGACCAATTCACCTTCCCTCGTGAGGCTTCACATGTAGGCAATTTGAGGGTATTGTCCTCATCTGAGTTTGTGTTGGCTTCTTCCCTATTGATACAGAAGCTCTCAATGGAGAGGGCTCTTTTTTGCTTCTTACTCATTATTGCAGCTTATTTATTTATTTTTTAAGCTGAGGTCTGTTCTCGGGGCACCAGAGTCCCTGTTTTGGGCTTCTTGTGCAGGGGTATAGGTGCTGTGTGACCAGCTTTTTACTCTGAGGCCTTTATGGTGTGTGGAGATCCCCTGCCCTGAACTTCCTGTCTGGGTGCACTCAGCCAGCCAGGCGCCTGCTCCTGGCGTCTGTTCCGCCTGACCCGTTCCTCGCCCTCCTGTCCGGTGCAGGTAGCTTTTTCCACTGTCCTTCTTGGCCACCAGATTTTTGAACCAGGTTCCAGGGGCCTCAGTTGTTCAGCTGTGGTCCGCAGCTCCTGCTGACTTGCCCCGACCCCCGCGGCGCTGGGTTGCTGCCCTGCGCTGGGCCACCCTTTTGCCCGAGTCAGACTGACCTTTTCCTGAAGTCTTCTAAATTATCTCTGGTTGGAGGATTGTGTTTCTCTGTCCCTTTGCGGGTTCTGTAGTTTCAGAATCCGTCCAGAGGCTTGATTTAATGTTCTTTTTGAGGGAACAGAAGGAGAGCTCAGGCAGTTTGCTGCTTCCTCTCCGCCATCTTGGCTCCGCCCCTCCTGCCAAACTCTTAAAAGTTTTCTTAGCCTTGAAAAATATCCCCCACATTGACCTTTACTTAGTCATAGCACTCCAAAATTTTATTTGAGGCATTATTTTACAGTTGTTTGGTGTTGAATGTTGAGAGAGTTCAGCTGTGTTACCTTCAATCACCAACTTCTTGACTATATTTACAACTTGGAACTCAGATTTCCAATCACTACATGCAACTTCCAGGGTAGAAAAATCACTCCACCTAGCCAAATAGGAAATTCTCCTGTACCATATAATCTATAGGATTTTCCTGAGATATTTCTAGCTAGCTAAGTGTCAATGGAACAACTTAAACTCAGCCCTTTCTGATTCTAAGTCAGGTCCTTTATCCACTATGTTATGATGCCTCCATAATGTCTATAGGAAAAATAAAACTTAGTATGGCTTACATGTATATACAAATATATAAATATTATGTATCTAATATTTGTATTTTGCATAATTGCCCCAAGTTGGAAATCTTTGTCTGTAGGAGTTCATGTGAGAAAAAAGAGACTTAAAAGATAGGGTAAAGTTACAAAGGCATGAGGTATACTATATGTGTATCTCTTTAGAGAGACAGAAATTGAGATATATAGCTACAACTATCTATATCTATAGACATATAGACATAGTTATATATCAATACATTTGTCTATCACCCCTTTGATCTTAGGAAAGATGGATAAATTATGGTAATACATGTATATGATATATATATGTATAGTATATGTACATGTATGTGCATGCATATGCCTATGAATGTGTATATGTATATGAAGTGTATGTGTTGTTAAGGGTTAAAATTCTAGCTAGTCTGTCTAAAATATCTAATGAGTGGTCGCCAATAAATTATAAGCTTTAGCAAGAGTTAGACTTTTAAGCATTTATTAAGGAGAATAAGAGTTTGGTAAAGAGAGAGAAAAAGGCCTAGATTCCTATCTATTAAAGGGAGAGCACATTTCTAGCTCCCTTCTCCGCCAGCGTCCTCAGGAAAAAGAGCGCGAGACTGAGCGCCAGTCTCTTCCTTCCTCCTCCCACTAGCCCGCGTCACTTCCTGACTCCTGGTCTTGCCCTCAAAGACCTTCGCTTCATGGGCAGAACTCTTCTACAGTAAGTCTCCAGCAGGTGGCGTCATTCCAATCGTTACAGTCCCCCCTGTTGTTCCTCAAGAAACAAAATGTTTCCTTGACGGAACAGTAAAAACAATATAATAACTATTGCTAACTAATAATATGTGAACAACAATATAGAAAAGGAAGAGAGGAAAGTTTTGTCCAGAGGGGCGATTTTTTTTTTTGTCCTCATGAACCGACGCTTTGACATTAGTCTTGCAAAGGGAGGACCTCTGCAGAGAATACATGTTACAGATGGTGTATATTATAACAGAAAGAGAAAAAAACAACAAATCAAAACTGTTCATTTAAAGTCTCTGAAAGTCTTTTCTCAGATGTCCTCTAGGTGTAGTCGTGGAATGGAAGTCTTTTCAGGGGTTGATGTGTGGATGCTGGTAATCAGCCAGGAAAATTTCCTACAAAATTGAGCTTAACACAACTTTAAAATAGCTTTGTCAATAATCAAATCAAACAATGAAAGTTCTCAAAAACATGTCTAAGGGAATTCAGAATCTTAGTTGTTACACATGAAACATACAATAAAACAAAAATTGAACCATTCTTTAAAATTACATTATTATTATAGTCCCCCCTTATGGAGAGTAATTGAGAAGACAATTGCTGCGATATTAATTTTTAAAAATAATTTTTTATCTTTGTTTCATCACTTTTTGCATCATCTGCCTAATTATCCTCATGCCATTATGAGAAATTCAAAAATCTAATATAATTGGTAACAGGTGTCAAGGCCAAATTCAACACTGTATTTATCATGACACCTGAGATAATTATGGGGGTTACCATAAAAGAACAGAGAAATGATGGGATGTGAGCATTCCCACACTTGAGCAATATGTACTGCCCATACAGTATGCCAGACTTAAAATAGGTGGATGGAATATATGTCCATGGCACCGAACATATTGGAGGAAACTGAGTCAGACTTAATCAGATGCATGGGATTGAGATGTCCATGGCATCAGGCATATAGGAGGGAGCATAGAAGCCAGGTGTAGAAGTGAGATGGGTGGGATGAATACTTCCAGCCATCTGTACAATATTGTGGGGAAAAATAAAATAAAATATTAAACCAAGAGAATCCAACCTCAACATTAGTCAAAAGCCGTTCCCTCGGCCATACCTTGACTTCATGCATGTCTCCCCTCATGTGACAGTTCAGTGCCTGCTCTTGCATGTATTCCTCTTGTGATTGGATGGCATCTTGGCCAACTGGCATCTGATAACTCAGAATAAAGGCAATTAGTGTCTTAAATGATAAGTTCCCATAATCCAAGTCTCATATGGATTTAAAAATTGAGGATAATAAATGATTGCAAAAAATGTGAATACATCTTGACTCAGAATATAATATATAATTATGCAACAATTTCAAATAATACCTTTTTTTTTACTTAGCATACAATTACTTTTTTGAAAAATCTGAACATATTTAAATACAAGTTAAAGCACAACACAATCTCAAAGACAACTTTTACAAATGTTCCCCTCTTTTTTTTTTTTTTTTGGAATAAGCTTATCAAAAATAATACTTCTAGAATCAATTTACACTTGCCATGGCAAACAATTTGCTAGGGAAATGCTTTAAAGAGTTTGATCAAATAATCAGTTGAGAAAAAATAACAAAAACAAACAACTCAGAATATGGGAGCACAATACTCCTAGAATTAACATTGTATTATGAAATCAAAACCATGTTTCAAAATTAGATAGATGAATGAATAGAAGAAGATACACGTGGAACAATAAAAGACAATGAAATTCAAACTAAGGAAATCTAAATGAATATGAACTTAATATCAATAAGAGTATTATAAAATATAAACTTGATCACATGACTATAAAAAGCTTTTACAAATATTCTCCTTGTTTTAGAAACTAGGTATAAGACACAATCTCAAAAGCATGAAAATCTCTATGAAAATAAACCCATACCATTAATTTCAAAATGTATATGTAATAGCATAGAAATCCTATGTAACCTCTGAACTGATACTATTAATAATCTGAGTGAATTTAGAACACTTTTGATTCCGATATCTAAAATCCCCAATACTCATATCAATACCTTGCTGCTTACTTCTACATTTCTGTAAAATATATACCCTTCCATGGCAAAAGAAGCAGAGTCTTGAACTATGGTGATGATTGTCATTCTTATTCAGCTTAAGTTTTTCTTCTTTAACCCCTCTATATTGTCTGTCAGTCTTTTCACCATACAAATGCTTTATAAGATTACTAATTAAAGACAAAAGCAGGTTAGCAAAATTATGAACAAAACGAGCATATCTGGAATTTAAAGGGCTTTCTAAGGTTGTCTCAGAAGCACAGCCAGGCTGGGGAAGGGCTGAGCCTGAAGCTGCAAATGTAGTTAGAGAAAGTTGCGCATGAGCATTAGATCTCTGGACTTTCCAGGCAGGGGAAGCTATGGGCTTGGCCATAGGAGGAGTAGAGGGTGGGGTCTGGAGAGGAGGGGAGGGACCAGCACAATTTGAATCACACTTGATTTTGAACTCAGGCCTGGATTCCTCTTCCCCCACCTTGCCTCCAGGTGCTAGGGGATTAAAAGCTTCTAGAGGGTGGGTCATTGCCTCCAGGCATGCAAAATTAAAGCAACAATTAGTGTTAGAACTGGGAAAAGCTGCAGGAATCTCTTCAGGTTTCTCTGAAAAAGCATGGTTGGGAGAGGGAGAGATATTTCCTTGTGTGAGTAAGTTGCTGGCTCTTTTAACAAAAATAAAAAGAAAAATAGAAAATCCACAAAAACAAAGCATTAACATGATTTTATCTCCCATTTGTCTGGTTAAACAGACTAAAATAAAAAATAGGGTAATTAGGGAGTTTAAAAGGTCCATTCGAAAAAATTTAAAGGAAAACACAGCCAGTACACCAGTACTTAGCAGTTAAAGGGAGAGGGAGGGGAAATTTCTTACCCAACCAGAAGATCAGAAGTGAGGTTCAGCTTTCCTCTTCGTGGTCAGCCATCTGTTAAGGGCTAAAATTCTAGCTAGTCTGTCTAAAATATCTAATGAGTGGTCGCCAATAAATTATAAGCTTTAGCAAGAGTTAGACTTTTAAGCATTTATTAAGGAGAATAAGAGTTTGGTAAAGAGAGAGAAAAAGGCCTAGATTCCTATCTATTAAAGGGAGAGCACATTTCTAGCTCCCTTCTCCGCCAGCGTCCTCAGGAAAAAGAGCGCGAGACTGAGCGCCAGTCTCTTCCTTCCTCCTCCCACTAGCCCGCGTCACTTCCTGACTCCTGGTCTTGCCCTCAAAGACCTTCGCTTCATGGGCAGAACTCTTCTACAGTAAGTCTCCAGCAGGTGGCGTCATTCCAATCGTTACAGTGTATATATGTATGTATGTATGTATATATGAAGTGTGTATGCATATATGTATATGTTTATGTATATGTATATTTATTTATGTGTATATGTTTCTATCTATCTACACAAACATCAAAATATTTATGTTTCAAAAAACCAAACATTGAAACCAGGCATTTCTAGAGGCGTATTTTTAAAACCTTGATTTTTTTTTTTAAATCTGACTTTTTGCACATTGAATTTCAGTGCTTGTAGAGGCTCTCCCCTAATCTGGTGACATAAAATCTATCATTAGAAGCAAAGTATCTTAATAGTCACACAATTCCAAGAAACTGTATTAAAGGTGTGAAAAGAATAAGAACTTGCAATCCAATCCATATTGCACTTGCTAGAAGCTCAGCTAAGATAATAACAAATATACACAAAATGCCTGTATGACTCTAAAGGGAGGCAGGTAATAAATAAGTGTATTTCCTTAGTCAACCTAACAGGAGCCTGATGGAGATGTATTGACAGGAAAGTAAGTCAAGCAAGAACTGAATCAGTATAAGTCTGGCCCATGGAATTTCATGATAAATACAGGCTTCAACAGAATGTGAGTATAGGCAGGTCTATTTTGGTATCATTTTGCCATTCGAGTTAAATGGAGGTTTAGTGAGCCAGCTTAATGAGTCTGTCTTCTGAAAGAAACCCATAGAGATCATCTGATCTGACACAGCCCCTTTCACATGTAAGAAAACTGAGGCCCCAAGAGAATAATACATCATCAGTCATTTAAAACTGAAAGGAACATCAGAGTCCTTCTAGTTCAATACTTTCATTTTATTTATGATGAAACTAAGGCTGTTAGGGGCTAAGTGGTTATCCAAGGTTATCCAGTTTATTCATGACAACACTATAATTTGAACTCAGTTCTCTTCCAGCTGCCTCTCCATTCTAATCTAAAAGTCCAAATACTGGAAACAGCCTTTGATTCTACCTTCTTTCATACCAGTCTCAAAGAATACAGTTCTATTCCCTTTCAGTAACATAGAAAGAGATAAAAATAATTTTAAATCATGAGAATTAAAAAACAATCATCTCCAAATCTCAGTGGTTAAGATGTGCCTAGAAAAGTGAAAATATCTCATGAGAAGACTGCTATATATCCCATCTTTCCTAAAACCAAAGGGTAAAGTGGGAAGAAAAGCAAAATCACATGTATTTTCTGTCCCAATGTAAGAGGGATACACAAGAAAACTAAAAATATGTGTCATTAAAAGACAAATGAAACAACGTTTGAGTTGATAATGAATATTAAGCTTCCCTTGCTTTCCCTATTCCAACAATTATCAGATATATCTTGAGTTTTTTTGTTATTATTTTTTTGTTTTTGTCTTTCAGAGAGGCATATAAGTTAGGTTTTTTTGCCCTGAGAATACACTAATGGTAAAAAAAAAAAAAAAGTGGTTTGCTTTCTAAGACTGCATTTTCCCACAGGTTAAAACAAACACAAAATAATAATCCGAAGGTTAATAAATACGAATTGACATTGATAATGCCAATCAATGTTTTAATAATGCCAACTATATGTAACATAAGACAGCTCTATGCTAGGTACTGTGGAGGAAAAGAGGATACAATTAAATTCAACAATATTTATTAATCACTCTATATAAGGCATGGTACTTGTCACTGATGAATAAAATCAGAAAAATTAATAGCACCTTCCTTCAAGGAGATTATGTACCACTGCAGGTGAAGGATAGGGAGATATATGACAATCTGGTAATAAGTAGATAGTATTTTTATAGTACTTTGAGGTTTGCAAAATACTCTGCATAACTTTCTTTTTCTTTTCTTTTTTTTTTTTATTTTGTGGGCAATGAGAGTTAAGAGACATGCCCAGGGTCACATGGTTCTAAGTGTCATGTCTGAGGCAGGATTTGAACTCAGGTCCTCCTGAATCCAGGAATGATGTTTTATCTACTGTGCCACCTAGCTTCCTCCTCTTTTCTTTTTTCTTCCTTCCTTCCTTCCTTCCTTCCTTCCTTCCTTCCTTCCTTCCTTCCTTCCTTCCTTCCTTCCTTCCTTCCTTCCTTCCTTCCTTCCTTCCTTCCTTCCTTCCTTCTTCCTTCCTTTCCTTCCTTCTTCTTCTTCTTCTTTCTTTCTTTCTTTCTTTCTTTCTTTCTTTCTTTCTTTCTTTCTTTCTTTCTTTCTTTCTTTCTTTCTTTCTTTCTTTCTTTCTTTCTTTCTTTCTTTAATGCTTTACATATCTTAATGCATTTGGGCCTCCCAACAACCCTGTGAAGTGGGGGCTATTCAGATTAGGAAACGGAAACACAGAGAAGTTGAATGACTTGCCCAAACTCACACAGCTAGTGAGAATCTGTCTAAAAGCAGGAATTTTGTCAGCTTCACTACTTAGCTGCCTTCAGGTATATTCAAGATTGTATGTGATCAGATAAAAGAGTTTTTTTGTTTGTTTGTTTTGGGGTTTTTTTGTTTGTTTTTGTTGGATTTGTGACTGGACCAAGGTCACAGAGCTATTAAGTGTCAAGTGTCTGAGATCAGATTTAAATTCAGGTCCTCTGGAATCCAGGGTCAGTGCTATATTTATCTACTATATGACTTAGCTGCCCCCTTAAAGGAGAGATTCTAAGTTATCCTGTTCTAAAAAATGGCATAATCCCAGTCCTTCAAGGAGCTAACTACATCAGGGAATTAATTAGACCTACACACCTGAAGCAATCAAAAATAATACATGATAACTATTGATTCTGTTCTAGATTGGGTAGCATAGATTTGAAAATCTCCAAAAGTTTAAAGAACAGTTATAATGAGTGTGAACTAGACTGATGACTTAGGATTCTTAAAAGAAGAAAGATTTGATCTGAGCCCCAAATAAGCAAATGATTAGTGTAGTAAACCTTAAACCCTCAAAGCTATTATGTTACTTGCTCCAATGCTGTGACTTCTAAGACCCTATAAAATACTAGATAGGGGAAGACCTGAATTTGAATTTTCCCTTTGATATTTACAAGCTATGTGACCATGGAAGTGATATGGGCTGGAATTTGGGGTCAAATTGATTGTGAGTGGTCCCAAAAGAACTACAAGACTCAGTGACTCAGTTTCCCAAGTTTTATTGCAATACCCTGGGTGACCACCGGGAGAGAACCAGAATAGTGGAAAGGTATCTCTTGATTAAGGAAAGAAAAGACAGTTATATTTATAGTATGGATAAATTATCAGTTTCATTTTAATAATCTCCACCTTAGGGAGGTACAGTGGAGGGCTTATCTTAATTTTGAGTTCCTGGAGTCCAAAACCAACCCCCGAGGCAGGTACCTTTTTCTGTGGAGGTGTGTTTTTTGGGTTTATACATCATAAGGTGAATCTGGGGACAAATTTGGCCTTTTCTGAGCATGTTTCTTTCTGGTTCCCATAGCTAGTTTCAAAACATCTTCATTTATCATTTATTCCTAGTTTGAATTTCTGTAGCCTTTCAATTTTATCATTGTTATATGACCTGCCCTTTATGTCCCCATTATGGGTACTGATTACTGTGGGTACACAAGAAGTGAGGACCTGACTTATATCAATGAAGAAGTTATCCATTAACTGGGGTCCGAATCCCTCTTAGAGCTCATATCTGAATTACAGCTTTGGTCTTAGGTTTTTCTCTTAACTGCTTTTTCACCTCCTATATCAGAACCATTTAACTTTTCAGAGCCTTAGTTTCTTTTTTCTGTGAAATGAGTGTGGGGGAGTGTATCTAACTTTCAGGAATATTACAAGCCATATACTAATGACAACTATTTTATTATTATTATTATTAATATAGGTAAAGCATTATCCTCTCTAACTTTATGACTTTGGGCAAATCACTTATGCTCTTTGAGCTCTGTTTCTTTATCTATTAAATTTGGGTTTCTAACTCGATGCTATCAAGGTCCCCTCCCACTCTGATATTATCTGATACTATCATAAGCCCAAGTTGTTATTGATTTCCTCTATTCCATCATCCCTAAACAAACCTTGTACATTTCACTAATAACAACTACTTTCCCATCCCCCCCCAAAAAAAAGAATAAAAAAAAAACCCATAACCTGTCAGCAATTTACTTTAAAAGTATTAAGAAACAAGTTGCCAAACAAATGGCAGCCTTTTATACCTTGTGTTCCCTACAAAACACAGAGAAAAGAACTGGATTATATGATTGAAATGAGTTTTGAAATTTGATCCAGAGTCATGGTGACTAGCTTAGCACCAAGCATTGACATGGACTTGTGGTACAGGCCCAGAGTCTCTTACTACAAAGGTAGAAGCGAGAATAGCATCTTGTAATGAGAACTCAGAAAGAACTTTCTCAGGCAGGGAAATGAAACAGATTAAACCCAAGGAATATGGACAAAATAAAATCAAATGAAGGAGAGTCAACTTAAATAGGATCTGAAGTAATAGGAAGAGAAGGATGGCAGATGATTAAGAAAGACAGATAAGCTACAAGTGAGAAATGAAATTTTTTCTTGCAATAGATGTTGGCAAATCCTCTAACAATTGTATCAGAATACTAAGAGGTCCTCTATGCTACCACTGAGGAAATGAATTTAAATGGAGTGCTTCTTTTAAAATTGTTTATTTAAATGGTTAGGGCTGTGAATCTTGCTTCCTGTCAGGTGCCCTTATTTAGTCAGCATGATAAGATTAAGATATCTAGACTATATCGAATGCATTTCCCCCTGTCTTTTATTTATGATTTGGCAATGTATTTTCATTCTTTAGATCTGAATTAAACAAAGGGAAAGAATGATTTGGAAGATTGCCTATTGAATACATGGGCTAAAACAAAAGTCAGAAGATGGATTGAATAGAGTCATATTGAGACAGCAGGGCACTGCACGATGATGGTACTAGGATCCACAGGACAGAAGCCAAATCAAAAAAGTGAGTCACAGGAATCTGCAAGTGCAAATTTGCTATTCATGCTTACAGATGCAGTCTACTGAGGAAATCTTGGCACTGTAATGGGAACAAAAGTTAGTGTCAGAAAGACTCGTGACAAAGAAGAAATTATTGATGACATGTGAATTTGTATAAGACCATTATAAGAAATGGTAATAGGTTCAGTTGCTGTACTGATTGGAAGCCTGGCCCAAGCATAACCCATAGCCACAAGAAAACAGTAAAGATCCCATTCCTTATTGCTGACTAATTTAGCCACCTGACATCAATTTGTTTAGCTTCTCACTTTTTTTGTATCAGCACCAAATCAGTTGATCTATGGCAAATCTGTGTGTGTGTGTTTGTGTGTGTGTGTGTGTGTGTATACATTTCCATTTCACATATGTGTTTCAGCACTCAAAAGGAAGAAGGGATATGAAATTTCTATCAAAATTCCTTTCCTCTGAGAGGGTCATTAGAAGTTCTAACCTTCTACATGCAAGTTACTCTCTGGCTCCTTTACTTAGGGGCATTACCTCTTTTCAGCTGCTAGATGGCACAGTGAATAGAGTACAGGGCCTGGTGTTAGGAAGACTCATTTTCTTGAGTTTAAATCTAGTCTCAGACATTTACTAGCTGTGTGAGGCTGGGCAAGTCACTTAACTGTTTGCCTCTGTTTTCTCCAATGTAAAATGAATTGGGGAATCAAATGACAAGCCATTCTAGTATCTCTTTTTCAGGAAGAGGTGGATACAACTGAAACAACTGAACAAACAAAAATTTATCCCTAATCTATCTTCTAAAGATCTATTAAGTAATGGAAAAATCCTCAAGGTTAATAAAATCAAACACATTTCAGCTAAAGATAGGTAGTCCCATCAATCCTTAGAGTACTGCTTTGGATTATGAAATGAAGGGCCTGGACCACTTGACGTTTGAGGTCCCTTCCAAATTTCAGTCAGTCAATGAACACTATGTTCCTGGCATCGTGTTAACCCCTAGGGATAGGAAGAAAGGCAGAAGACATTCCCTGCTCTTAAAGTGCTCAAGATCTAATGGAGAAGACAACATGCAAACACTTGCCTAGGAACAAGGATGAATAGGAAACAATCGATACAGAGAAGGGACTAGCATTAAGAGGTTTCGGGAAAGGATTCTTTCCCGAAAAAAAAAAAAAAAAGCAGGACTCTTGCTGAGAGTTGAAAGAAGTTGGAGAAGTTAGGAGGCAAAGAAGAGGAGGGAGGACTTTCATTCATGGGGACTAACTGGTGAGAAAGGCTAGTCAGAAGACTCTTTATCTTATTTAAGAAATAGTAATGTCTCATAGGACCAGATCACATGATCCCCTGAGGAGACTGAGAAATAGGGATGGCCATGTTATGAAAAGTTTTGAAGGACAAAATAAGGATTTTAGATTTCATCTAAAGTGATAGAGAGCTGCAGGTGTGTGTGTGTGTGTGTGTGTGTGTGTGTGTGTGTGTGTGTGTGTTTTGTTTTTTCCAAGTACAGTCACATCTGTCATTTTGGAAGGCCACTCTGACAACTGAGTAGAAGTTGTACTAGAGATGAAGAAACTTATGACTGTGAGACCAACTGGCTAATTCTTGCAATAATCCAGATGTGAGGTGATGAGGAAGTGCCTCATGATATTAACCATATAAGAGGAGGAAAGTGGGAATTCCTGTGATTTCTCTAGTCTTGGTAGATGAGTTATATTTACTTTCAAATGACTGGCAGTCCTTTAGGCCCAAACTCAAAATTCTTGGGGAACTGACCTTACCTTGATTATGAGGAGTCCAGAGATAAAGAATCTATTCTATCACAATTTTGAAACTGTTTTGTCTCATTTGAGATAAGATAAGACTAGCTGACTCATAACTCAGTTATGTATGTCTCACTATGTCTGACAAACCCAAGAAGAAAAGTGCCAGATATGAATCATTAAATGTTAGCACTGGAGGCAACCTTAGAAATCATCTGGTCCAATTCCTTTATTTAATAGATGAGGAAAAAGACACTCAGAACAGAACATTGTCTTGTATGAGAACAAACAATGAGTTAGGGAAAGACAGAATTTAAAATCACACACACACAGATAGAAACATTCATGCACATTTATATTAATGTATATATATATGTATGTGTGTATATATGTATATGTATGTGTGTATATATGTATATTTATGTGTGTTAACATGCATATTTATGTATATTTCTCCTGAATATACAATCATGTATATTTAATTATAAGACATTATATGTTTATATGTGGGACACCTTGACTTTATATTCACTTCAAAGAGTCAGGATAATAGAAACTAAAATTGAGGGCCCCTCTCCTCTAATTTTGGGACCTGATTGCCTAACTGATTTCACTACATTTGATCACACACATTGAATTATTTTCAGAGCTGTACAGCCTAAGTCAGAAAAAAACCTAAGCAATACTAGTAGCCAGAAAACATAATTTTAGACAACTAACATTTCCTTTAATGGTTAGATCTAAGAGACTGTTCCTTGTGCAGACTGTTTCTATATACTTGAACACATCACTCAATCTCTTCTGAGTCAATCAAGCAAGAAAGCATTTACAGAGGGTTTATTATGTATTAGAAATTGTTCTAGGTAGTGAGGAAACATAGGTTAAAAACTCCTTTCCTGTAGGGAGCTTGCTTTCAATTGGAGGAAACAACATGCAGACATACACGTGTAAGTAAATAAATTTAAGGGATAGGAAAGAGAACAAGGACCTAGAGGGATTAGGAAAGGCTTTACTTAGGATTTGACACTTGAACTGAGTTTTTTTTAATTTTCTTTTAGTACTTTTTATTAACTTTTTTTGTTTGTTTTTGGTTTTTTGGTGGGGCAATGAGGGTTAAGTGACTTGCACAGGGTCACGCAACTAGTAAGTGTCAAATGTCTGAGACCAGATTTGAACTCAGGTCCTCCTGAATCCAGGGCTGGTGCTTTATTCACTGTGCCACCTAGCTCCTCCCTTGAATGGAGTTTTGAATGAAGCTACAGTTTCTAAGGGAAAGACATAAAGGGGGAGGGTCATCCAAGGAGATAGGAATATCATTTTTGCCCCATTTGGAAAGAGAATTAAAGAAAAGAAAGGAGTGAACTGAAAAATCCAATTAGAAAGCTACAGCAATATCTGGGGCAAAAGATGATGAGATCATGAAGAATGTTGGTGACCTTATGAATAGTGAGAAGGGGACAGAAGTGGAAGATGTTTGGGGAATGGAATTGAATTGATAAAATTTGGTAATTAATTGGATACATAGGAGAGGGAGACTAAAGCCATGAAGATGCTTCCAAGATTAAATTCCCACTTGTGCTGACTGTGTGACTTTGGGCAGGTCATGAAATCTCTTGGGACTTCAGGTAACTTTTTAAGACAACATAAAAACTGTAGAAAAGGTTTGATCTGGATGCCAAAAGAAGTTTCTTCACTTGAGAGTTCCTCTTACTAATAAAATTGCAAGTCTAGATATTCATCTCTATCATAATTATTATTAAATCAATTTCTATTCTCATTGATGTAAGTATTCCCTCTATCATTCCAGATCAGTTCATAATCCATGCCTGCCCCTCCTGTAAAAAGGATATCCATGTCCTCCGCAAACATTAGGCAAAAGGGTTCACTTAACTTTCTGGGCCTTTATTATTTCTCCTATAGAACAAGAATACCAGAAAGTACATTATCCTTCATTCTTGCCATGCAAATAACCCACTTTCTTTTTTTACTTGTCCATTTCACTACTTCTTTGTAATTTTTTATGTATAATGTGTTCCAGCCTATTCACACCCATCATGAGCATTTTATTGTTGTTGCTTGAATGTTTTCTTTCTTTCTTTCTTTCTTTCTCTTCCTTCCTTCCTTCTTTCTCTTCCTTCCTTCCTTCCTTCCATTCTTTCTTCCTTCCTTCCTTCCTTCCTTCCTTCCTTCCTTCCTTCCTTCCTTCCTTCCTTCCTTCCTTCCTTCCTTCCTTCCTTCCTTCCTTCCTTCCTATCATCTATCTATCTATCTATCTAATTCTAGGAGATTGAAATGTTCCATGTCTCATGGTCATACAACAACACGAGGAGGCTATTAGAAGAGAGGCCATTTTTCTCATTAAAAGAACTCTGCAGTACCTCAAAGGGTACTGCATACTATTCTTCCCTTCTATTCTTCCTTTTCAATTTTAGGCCTATCTCATTGTTTATGTGCCATGTCTGCCCCCCTCCCCCCAAAATAGATAAATGATACACACATATATGCATAGAAAGAGAGAGAGGGAGGAAGGGAAGGAAGGGAGGGAGGGATAGAGGAAGGAAGGAAGACATAGGTGATAGATGGGTAGAATTAAAACAATGGATCTAAATATTGAACTATACCAAATATAAATGTATCTATATCTACTAATAGGTATATTCTAATGCATAAACTCCATAGACTGTCTACTCAAATACATATTATAATTTTATTCATTGAACAGATTTTCCCCTTGGATTTTGTAAGAGAAATCATAACCATGTTGAAAAAGAATGAAATACATATCAACCCTATAATCAATGTTTCCACAATTCTCCTGACAATATTTTGTATAAGCCTACAAAAGAACTTACATATTAATAATTTTTAGTGAGGCAATTGGGGTTAAGTGACTTGCCCAGGGTCACATAGCTAGTAAGTGTTAAGTGTTTGAGGCTGGATATGAACTCAGGTACTCCTGACTCCAGGGCTGGTGCTCTATCCACTGTGCCACCTAACTGCCCCAATATTTTTTATATTACAAAAAAGCCACTTTATTTACCCATACAATAGTCTGAAGAACAATCATTATTTAAGGGTAATATGAGGTTATTTTTTGTCCAAGGACCATATCTATCTTTACCCTATTAAAAGATAAAAATGATATAAAAATAATTGACAATAATAATAGTTGCATTTGGTGCTAATGTCCTTAGAATCACATACAAAGTATGTTTTTGACAAATTCAGATATAAAACTACAATCTACATAACCTATCTTCCAAATTAAGCACAAGAGCTACAGAATATTTTCAAAATAACTTAGTCTACATACCAAATACCCTCATTTTTCTATCTGTTTAAAAAGGGTTAACCAGGCACTATTGATGCAATTAAACAATCCAATATATTCACAAGTGTGCCATGGAGGCTGATTGGCAAATATTGTTAAACCAGAAGTACCAATTAATTACTTGATTGGGCAATTAAACATCTGGTATGCCTTTGTAACTCAATAAACTTAAACAGTTCATTAAAAACCAATGAAACATGACAGAAAAAATATATATTTTTTTATTTCCTAGTTCCTTTATGCCCACCTGTATATTGGGGAAAAAATTCCTCCTTTGGCAAAAAAGTAATAGTTGTCAGCAGGGGTGGAAGTACAAATTTCAGGTTGATAACTTGAATCAATTCCATATCTTTTCCTAGGTAGAAAATAAATGAGACCTCAAGCAAGGATGAATCTTCTTTTGTAGGTCTCCCAAGAATATGAATATTATTTATGTGATTTAATACTTATATGCTTTTGAAATTGTTACTGTTAATCATTCATATTTAAATAGAAATTGTAGGTTTTGAAACTGTTTTCCTCAAAACAAAACTGTAAAGTGGGCAGTGTATTTTTCATTATCCTTGTGCTACAATTGAGAAAAGTTCTGAGAAATAATTGGCATATACCTACACAATATGTATCTGAAGTAGGATTTAAAGACACTTTTTTCCTGACTCCAGCTCCATCTCTATGTAAATTAATCATTCTAAAAACAATTATTTAAGACCCTATGATGTATCAGGAACTTTGCTAAGTGCAAAGGATACATACACAAAAAAATATTAAAATTTCTTCCAGATACTTATATTCTTGGGTTGGTGGAAAGAGTCAGAGGTCTCAGTTCAAATCCCACCTCTTGATACTTACTAGTTATATGAACTTAGCAATTTACTTGACCTCTCTAAGCCTCATTTTCCTCATTTGTAAAATGTGTGTGTGGGAAAGAGGGTAGATATTATTTGACGTCCCTTTTGACTCTATAGCTATGATTCAATGCCAGTATTTATCATTCTCATGATTTTGGAAACATAAGTTATCCTAGGAGTTTAGTGGAATGTTACTTAGGCTTCATATATTAATACTTATCATACACATAACATAATTATAGCTTTAGCACTATCCAAAAGAGTACAAATTTTATGAGCATCATCTTTTTCTTTTTTTTTTTTGGTGGGGCAGTGAGCCTTAAGTGACTTACCCAGGGTCACACGGCTAGTAAGGGTCAAGTGTCTGAGGTCAGATTTGAACTCAGGTCCTCCTGAATCCAGGGCTGGTGCTCTATCCACTGTGCTACCTAGCTGCCCCCAAAAAACATCTTTAATGATGATTAAATTGCCAAATATAAAGGGAAAGGTATGTAATCATTTTTCCCTAGGGCTTGAATCCATTTTATAGATGACCATCACTGTGGAATCAATGCAAATTTAGGCTCCTTCCACGCCCCATCA
The DNA here is from genome assembly GCF_019393635.1 of Dromiciops gliroides. Taxonomy (NCBI): domain Eukaryota; kingdom Metazoa; phylum Chordata; class Mammalia; order Microbiotheria; family Microbiotheriidae; genus Dromiciops; species Dromiciops gliroides. The sequence continues at coordinate 65,688,987 of NC_057862.1, forward strand.
TGAGGTTATCATAAGCTTTAACAATTCAGGATTTTGGTGTGTCTTAATGTCTTATTTTGGCCTAAAAATGTATTCTATGATCTCCAAGACTAAAACAAACCATGCAAACTTCCCTATCAATCTAGAAAATCTATAGGTATGTGTTCATTGGTAGACCATATATACAAGTATTAGCTTAACTAAGTTCAGAGAAGAACTGTTTGACCATTGCCACTTTCAGAGTCAGAGGACTTGCAACTTGTTTCAATAGAGTAAGAACTTGTGCCATTGAAATTAAAAAAAAACTTGGCATATCAAATCAAGGTATAACTATTAAAAAATCAAATCACTTAAAAAAATTCAAGACAGCATTTTCTATTCAAATGAAGATAAAATTATATAATAAATATCAATTTGATGCAGTATTCCTTCTTCTACTTCAGCGATGACCCCTGCTCCAATGTCTGTCTCTAATACAGTATATTTCCTCTCAGTATAAGAAAAAATGTACCTTTTTTGTTTTGTTTTGTTTTTCTACATACTGAATATGTGACCATGGAAAAGTCCCCGTTCCTTTTTTGTGCTATTTTTTTTTAATTTAAAAAAAGGGGGATTTAGACTTAATTATCTCCTGGGTCCTTTTTCTGCTATAAATCTTATTATAATATTGGTTCATTGATTGCATCACAGCTGAAAAGTATTCTGTGAATACCAGCTGTTTGTGGCTTGTGCTTTTGAGATGAGAGGCTCAAGACACTTTAGGGATATCTTAACTGAACATACTTTTTCCTAATTGGAACAGAGTAATAGATTCTGATCTGGAGGGAATGGCAGAGGCCATCTCATCTAGCCCCTTCATTTTATGGATGAGGAAAATGAAATGCAAGGATGTGTGACTTTCCAGTGTCACATAGTTACTAAACAAAAGTCAGACTTTTAATATAGGTCCTCTAATACCAGAACCAGGGCTCTTGCCACACTACTATGCTTCTTCTAGTGTGAAGATTATATGCAAATTAAGTATTATACAGAGGGATTCTCTAAATCATTCCAAAGTAAAATATTGATTTCTCTAAGGAACTCTCCACAGGGTAACCATCCAAAATGCTCCATGTATTTCTCCACTTCAGATTAGATGACAATCTTCTTCATATTATTTCAACCATGGTTAGAATTACCAACTGCAAGGGGGCAGAGCCAAGATGGCAGAGGAAAGGCTGTGATTCCCACAAGCTCCCAATAAACCTATCCACTCACTCCCAAATAATGCCATAAAAAACAGAGCAGTCTAATTCACATAAGAACAGAGTGAGACTTTTCCAGCCAAAGATAACAAATGGATCACCTGCTGATCAGGTTGAGAGGGGAGTTCAGTGCCCAGTATGGACACAGCCAGGAACAGACTGAGTCTCCAGAACTTTGGAGTATTTAGCACCAGCAGCTTCTTCTGAGGCTTGGCTCATGGACCAGTGAGGTTCTGAAGTTGTCCAGGTTGAAGTGGCTGCAATTTCTGCTGGCGTTGGGGTGAAGCACCTTGGTTCTGAACCAGGGGGCTGAATCAAGTGGTGGTGGCCAAGTGGTGGAGGGTCACAGACATTCCAAGCTTCAACCATAGAAAATCAGAGTTCAATCACACATCTGCTTCCAGGTTGAGATGAGTAGGCAAAAAAGACAGCAGACAATAAATAGTTTTTGGGGGGTGCGAAGTCGACCAGAATACACCCTCAGAAGAAGATAACAACAAAGTCAAAGCTCCAACATCCAAAGCTTACAAGAAAAATATGAATTGGTCTCAGTCTATGGAAGCACTCAAAAGGGACTTTGAAGAGAAAGTAGGAGAGATAGAAGGAAGATTTAGAGAGATGGAGGAAAGAATGGAAAGAAAAATGAGAGCAAGGTGGGAGAGTCATAACAAAAAAGTCAACAGCTTGAAAAGACAAATGGGAAAGGAGATACAAAAGCTCTCTGAAGAAAATAATTGCCTAATAATTAGGATTGAACAAAGGGAAGCTAGTGACTTTATGAAAAACCAAGACTCAGTAAAGCTAAACCAACTGAATAAAAAAAAAAAAAAGAGGGCAATATGAAATATCTCCTTGGAAAAAACAGCTGACCTGGAAAATAGATCCAGGAGAGATAATTTGAAAATCATTGGACCACCTGAAAATCATGAACACAATAAAAGTTTAGATACTATCTTCTAAGAAGTCATCAAAGAAAATTGCCCTGATATTCTAGAAGCAGAAGGTAAAATAGAAAGTGAAAGAATCCAACAATCACTTCCTGAAAGAGATCCCAAAAGGAAAACTTCCAGGAATATTATAGCCAAATTCCAGAGATTGCAGGTCAAGTAGAAAATATTGCAAGCAGCTAGAACAAAGGAATTCAAATACTGTGGAGCTACAGTAAGGATAACACAAGATCTAGGAGAATTTACATTAAAGGACCAAAGGGCATGGAATATGATATTCTGAAGGGCAAAGGAACTGGGACTACAGCCAAAAATCATCTACCAAGCAAAATTGATTATAATCTTTCAGGGGGAAAATGGGACTTCAATGGAAAAGAGGACTTTCAGGCATTTGTGATGAAAAGACCTGAACTAAATACAAAATTTGACTTTCAAATACAAGATCCTAGAGAAGCATAAAAAGGTAAACAGGAAAAAGAAATTATAAGGGATATTAAAATATTAAACTGTTTACATTCCTACATGGGAAGATAGTACTTCTAACTCATAGAACTTTCTCAGTATTAGGGCAGCTGAAAGGAATATACTCAGAGGGCATTGATGTGAATTGAATATGAAGGGATGATATCTGTAAAGCATTTATTTTTTGTTTTTCCTTGATTTTTGTGGGGCAGGTAGGGTGGGGTGTCATGTCTGGGGCCAGTTGTGGGCTCAGGGCCTCCTGGGTCCAGGGCTGGTGCTTTCTCCACTGTGTCACCTAGCTGACCCATGATGACATCTTCGAAATAAAGTTAAGGGGTAAGGGGAATGCACTGGAAGAAAAGGAAAGGGAGAGATGGAATGGGGAAAAATAGCTCACATAAATGGAAAAAGAAAAAGCTAATGGAGTGGAGGGGAAGATGGTGAAGGAGCAGGGGAGTGAGTGAACCTTACTCTCATCAGAATTGGTTTAAAGAGGGAATAACATAGGCATTCAAGAGGGGATAGTAATATATTGTGCCCTGAGGGAAAATGGGAGGGGAAGGATATGGGGGGAGAGGGCAAAGAAGGATGGGCAGTTTGGGGAGGGGGGAAAGCAAAACACTTTTTTTTTTAGTTGACTCTTTTTATTAACACATATACATTTAATTGTCTTATGGCTTGTTGGAGTAGTAGGTTAGACAACACTTGCCACAATAATGTCTGTCAAAATGGCTGGCCATAAAGACTCCAGCACCACATTCATCAGAAGGGCACTCTCATCAAAGGAGGTTAATCTTGCCATTCTCATCAACCTTAGAGTACTTCAGAACAGCAAGCTTAACCTTCTTTGTCTTATGCTTGTTCTTTTCGGGAGTGGTGTAAGATTTGTTCTTTCTCTTCTTGGCACCACCCCTAAGTCTCAGAACAAGATGAAGCATAGACTCCTTTTGATTGTTGTAGTCAGACAAAGTCCATCCATCTTCCAGTTGCTTGCCTGCAAAAATTGACCTTTGCTGATCAGGGGGAATACTTTCCTTATCTTGTATCTTTGCCTTGACATTCTCAATAGTATTGGATGGTTCGACCTCAAGAGTGATGGTCTTTCCTGTCAGGGTCTTCACAAAAATCTGCATCATGCCGCAGGGTCCACCCAGTTGATGGCAGATCTGAAAGAGCAGCAAAACAGTTTTGAGGAGCTATAGGGTAGAGGAAGATAGAAAATAGAGTAAATATCAAAGGGAGGGAATAAGATGGAGGGTAATACAGTTCGCAATAGTAACTGTGAAAGAAATGATGAACAGGATGATATCAGAAGGACATATGAAAAATGCAAACCATCAAGAGAGAAAGAACTGATAGTATCTGAATACAGATTGAAGTATAATTTTATTTGTTAGCTTCTCTTTCTAAAGGTATTTTGTCTATTTTCTTTCACAACCTGACTGATGAGGAGATGTTTTGCATGGCTGCACATGTAAGACTTATGCTGAATTGCTGGATTTCATAGGGAGGGATGAGGAGGGAGGGAGGAAGAAAATTTAGAACATAAAGTTTTTAAAAATCAATGAGAAAAGTAATGATGAGCAGGAGGAGTTCAGAGAAATCTGGAAGGACTTACATGAACTGATGCTGACTGAGAGAGGAGCAGAACCAGGAGAATATTGTACACAGTTAACAGCAACATTGTGTGATGAACAATGGTGATAGAGTTGACTCTTTTTCACAATGCAAAGGTCTAAAACAATTTCAAAGAACTTCATGATAGAAAATGTTCTCAACATCCAGGAAAAAAAGAACTGTGGTTTATGAATGCAGATTGAACCATCCTGGTTCTACTTTTTGGGCTATTTTTTCTTTCTTTTTAGAGGTTTTTCCCTTGTGTTCTAACACTTCTTTCACAAAATGACTAATGCAGAAATATATTTAATGTGATTGTACATATATAACCTGTATTAGATTGCTTTCTGTCTTGGGGAGGGGTGAGGGAAGGGATGGTAGAAAAAAAATGGACCTAAAATCCTATGAAAACAAATGTTAAAAACTATCCTTATATGTAACTGGAAAATAATAAAATACTGAACTATAAAAAAATTAAAAGAAAAGAAAAATATAAATATTAACTGCAGCATATGCCCAAATCTACACACTGCTTTGGGCGTCACATAAATGAGCAAAGACAATGGTTACCTGCTAACTTGTTTTATTTTTCTCAGGCTTTAGTTCTGTACCACATCCACTTACTGATGTGGCCCTCATCCATTATTTATGGCCCAATAGGCTGCATGCACATCTGATATCCTCTCTTTTGATCTGGCATCTCTCTTTTAAAGTGCTTATGACTTACCCAGAAAGATGTCAGCTAGGAGGGAAATATAAATTGATTTTTTAAAAACATTTTGAAGATAGCCCCCCTACATGCTTGCATTCACATGGGCAAAGTTTTGAGGTCAATTGAAAGAGGTTAGCTTTTGTCACTTTACTAAAGTGTCTTATGTTTGCTACAGGTTAGATAAAAAAAAAAACACATTTCTCACCATTGCTCAAGATGGCAAACAGACAATATAGTGGTGTACATGAATCCAAAACCATCTGGATTCCTTTATCCATTATCAGACTTATTAGCTATGTAACCTTATACAAGCCAGTTAAACTTGCTTGGCATTAGTTTCTCCATCTGTAAAATAGGAGACAACAAAATCCAGATCACACACCTCACTGGGCGATTATGTAGAGTCAATTGAGGTAATGGATGTTAAATGCTTTGCAAGATTTAAAGTGTTACCTGAAAGTCAAAGTTTTCTTAATCTCTAATTACTGTAGTTATCGTCAGTTGGATAGGAATAGGATTACAAAGGAAAGCAGGGATCCTTTAAAAACTTAATGCATATAAAAATTAAATCAAAAATTTAATTTAAAAAAATCCTAAAAAAAAAAAGAATACCATATTTAATCAAATCAAAGTAACCTACTTGGAAGTTGCACACATGAAACTCAGTTCCATGTTCCATAAGTTTTAATACTATAGTTTATGAATTAAACCACTCAAGGACAAATTTCAGTATAGATAGAAAAATACATAGATAAGTGCAATAAAGAAAGGTTGATTATAGATTTATATATGAAAAAATTATGGTTTAAAATATTATTTTATTGGCAATCTTTTGCATTACTTTCCTTTCCAAATATATTCTTTCCCCTCCCCTTACCATATCTCTCAATAAAGAGATTAAAGTAAAAGGGGGACACAAATGGTTTCATCAAAATCTATCAAAGAACCATTATGTTTGAAAACATATGTCATGCTCCAAACTCACAGTCCCCCATCTCTAAAAAGCAGATAGGGAAGGACATTTTTTTACTGTTTCCCAAGCCAGAAGTATCTTGTATTATGTTTGGTCTGCACCACAGTTTCTAGTACATGCACATTTATTAGGCATCTGCTATGTGTAAGACACTGAGGATACTTTAAATCAATCAATCAATAAACAAACTTATATTAAACTGCTATTCCATAACAAACACTGTTCTAGTTGCTGGTGTTATGAGTAGAAAGAATGAAACTTTCCCTACTAGCACAGGGTTTGCATTCGAATAAAAAAAAAAAACAAATGTACATCATACAAGTATATATTGAATAAATATAACAAACCTAAAAACAACATCATTAAATTCAAGGTCTTTGGAGAGAGAGGACACTAACATTTGGGAGGATGAAAAGCAGCTTTTTGCTGAAAATGGTGCTTGAACTACAGCTTAAAAGAGAAAAATAATTTGGAGGCTGAGTACCTTCCTGGGATGAGGGATATCCTCTGAATATGCAGGAAAACAAGAGATTGTGTATCTGTGAGAGGAACAGAAAGATCAGCAGTCTCAATGGACTGCAGAGTATAGGAGATAAATAATGACCATAAATTTGGGATGATAGATTGCAGCCAGGTTGTGAATCTGTGAAATCTACCTAATTTAATCAGCCTAGGAAAATTCCCCATGAGTAGCATATCCAACCTGTCTATGACTCAGTGGTAGATAGTCCTAGAGAGTTTCTTGAATCACATAGAAGTTACATGACTTGTCTAAAGTTACACATCGAATAATTTTGCTATGTAGGATTTAAAACTATGTATTCCTGATTAGGACCTTTTATGTTGTCCACTATGCAGTAACTATTGTTGCCTCTGGGGATTCAAACATGAAAAACAAGGAGCAGCAAGTACTCAATAAACAGCTGTGTAATAAATAGCTTGATATTTATTTATTTATTAGTCATCAGAAAGCCAAGGGATTTTGGCATTAAAATGTGTCAGGCTTTTGTATTATGTACAACTCTAAAAGGCACTGTTACACAGTGAGTAGGACAAAGCATTCAGCAAGGTTTTAGAAAAGTCTTTAAATACATAATATCATGAGCTCTGTAGAAGATTCCCTTCTGGGATTATTGTAGTGGAAGGTGAGAGATTATAGTTTCTGAATTGATGGAGCTTTATTCATAGGAAGGAAGGAAGGAAGGAAGGAAGGAAGGAAGGAAGGAAGGAAGGAAGGAAGGAAGGAAGGAAGGAAGGAAGGAAGGAAGGAAGGAAGGAAGAAAGGAAGAAAGGAAGAAAGGAAGAAAGGAAGAAAGGAAGAAAGGAAGAAAGAAAGGAAGGAAGGAAGAGAGATCCTCTCACCTGAATATTCTGGGTTTCAGTCAAAAGGCTTACTGCCCTTATGTGATGATCCATCTCCCATGGTTGTGCCTTCCTTTACACAGGCTGTCCCCATATGCCTGGAATGCTCTTCCTCCCTAGCTTTGCCTCTTAGAATCCCAAGCTCCCTTCAAGGTTCATGTCAAGGGCTAATTCATATGTTAATCCTTTCCTGCTACCTCTTCTACCATCCACTTAATTAGTTCTAATAATACTAGCTAGGATTTACACAGCACTTCAAGTTTTGCAAAACACTTTACAAATCTTACTTCCCTTTATCCTTGTAACAAACATAGGAAGAAAATACTATTATTATCCACACTTTTATAGATGAAGAGACTGAGGCAGACAGAAGTTAAGTGATTTAACTTTGGGTCAAACAACTAGTAAGTGTTGTGATAGATTTTTAACTCAGGTGTTCCTGAATATGCACTCTATGGCAATTAGTACCCCTGAATTACTTTGCATTTACATATTTTAAATTATATATATATATAATTTTAATTCCTCACAATGGAATATAAACTTCTTGAAGGGGGTAACTGTTTTTCTTCATATATTTGTGTAACAATGTCTCACCTGTGACTTTTGGCAGTACATGTTTTTGGTAAACCTGCTCCTGGAACTGCTTCCTGACAAAGTCGAATTAAAACAACCAGCTCTCTTTTTCATAAATATGCATACACAAATTCTGTGAGGTCAAATGAGTCATTTTTCCTTCCTAGCTACATTTCAATGTAGAAGCAAACAATTCAATGATTCAATGCATCTGATTTAGGGTGAGAACCTACTTTCCCCACCTGGGTGGTCATGAAGCCCTGAGCACATAGTCCTATAATTGTTTTTTTTTCTCACCGTGTCTATTCTTTCCTCTCCTAGTAGAAGGAGTATTATTTGAACTAGTTTTTAACTTTGTGAGTGATGAAAGGTGAGGATAACTGCTACAGATCCAAGGCCAGGAGTCTGTGCCTGAATTTTCCAATAGCCTTGACCTGTGTGAACCAAATTATTGGACCCAGTCCAACAATGATTCAGACCCAGTAGCTGGTCCCATTCTATTGGAATTTTGTCCATTGGGTATGATATATTTGAAATTGAAGTTGATGGGCAAATGCTTTGTAGAAACTACTACAATTTTAAGGCAGTTGCTCAGAGACACTGAGGTGATTTTAAAGGAGAGTATACTTTTTGATGTTTGGGTGACACATTTGTAATTCTTGTTTTTATTACATCACCTTAGTAAATATCCCCTTTTATAAGATAACTCATGCTAATTGGTTCAATGAAAATGTAATACTAATCATTACTGATTAATTTTTGGCAGAATAAATTGAAGAGAGCAGAATAGGGACTTGAGCCAAGAAAATGTATCACAAATACTTCAGGGGTACACCTAGAACACCAAAAGAGAATTGATGCAAACTATCTTGACACCTGATCTATCAGTGTGTATGTTAGCTGAGATGATAAACTTCAGTGCTTATGGAAAGTACATTTTAATTCCAAGTACCTAGAACAGTGCTGGCCACATAAAGTTAATTAATCCTCACTTAAATTGAATTCATAATCAAATGAAAACTAAGGTGTTAGAAAGTAAATTGTTACCACTCCTCATCACTTTTCAATTCTGAAAAAGGACCACTATAAGAAATAATAAAAGAAAAAAAATCCATTCTCTCCTCCCCGCCCCCAGTAAAACTGCATGACTCAAAAGCTTCTAATCTAATTGAATTTTAGTTGAAGTGGCACTCAGCAATGAAGATTTTTTAGGGAACGGTCAACATCCAATGTATCCCAAACGGGTATCTAATATCTAATGTTTGCAGCTAAATTCTGACCTTTCTTACAATATGTTTTCTGTATCAATCCTATAGACCCTACACTTTGTCTCCATTGATTGATATATAGCAACCTCATTTGCCTTTTATTTAAATGAATTACATTAGGCTAAAATTGTATGTGCTCTGATTTATGGGACTTTTTAAGGACTTTGACACTCTTCTGGGGGGAATGGATGAGGAGCATTCTTGGCGAAAGGTTTAAGGAAAGGAAGCCAGAAGAATTCAGTAAGCCTCTCTACCTTGGAGAGCTCTGCCTTTTCCCGTTAAATAATAGAAGAGAACTTTCACACTAGACAGGTTTTCCCAGGCTCTCACAGTTCTAATAAAGATGAATGAAGAGTATATGAACACAGTAAAGCCAAGAAGCTGAAAGAATAAGAGTGAACCAGAAAAACCAAGGCAACATCCCATAAAACAAAGCATATTTCTCTGAATAGCAAGATGGGAAAATGCCATAGATATAGCAATGGGCACAAACTATATAATGTGTTAACTTACTTAATAGAGGCCAAAGGTATCAGTTATAAATGGAAGCAGTATATTTGCCAAGAAATGAATAATGCTTTCCTATGGTTTGCAGCTATATGTTATGATGGGGGGGAAAAAGCCACTGTATGTGGAAGACCTAAGTTTGAATACTGACTCAAAATGTTAACTACTTGAGCCACCTTATTTATAAAATGGGGAATATACTAAGACCAAATGAAATTTCAAATATAAAGCAATTTCCAAACCTGAAAGGTTATATTAATGCCAACTATTGTGATGATGATGTTTAATTGTCAGCATTGTTTCAAACAATGACTTAGACTTTTTATCATGTGGCCTGAGATTGTAAAAAGTCAGTTGCATATCTTGTGCTGGAAGAGAAAGATGGCCAAAGTTTAGTCTCCCCCGTGGGTAAACTTCCAAAGTGAAAAAAGACACCTGTCTTTTCTCTTTTCACTTCCATTCTAAAAGTCTATTCTTCTGGAAAGTCTTGCTTTATCAGCTTTCATTCTTACATTGATTGACTTTCATTGACTACACTAAATACATTCAGATCAGAATATTTCTCCTTCAATGTGGTGGGTAGTACAGAAAAGCAACAAAAATATGAAAATACAAGAAAGATTAAAGCAGAGTTTCTGGGAAATCATTCCTCTTTTTTTCCCTTCCCTTCCTTGCATTGTAATATACAATAATTCCCGGATATTGTTCCCCTTGGTACTCTGAAGAAACCACACTTATGGTGAGTTAATAATGAGAATGTGAAATAAATATACATCTCAAAACACAGGAGAAAGGCACTAGAAGTGGTTGAATTGAAAAAGGTCTCCTACAGGTTGAATTTTAGCTAAGGCTTAAAGCCAGGAGGTCAAAGTTAGGAGAGAAAGAGAAAGAGAAAGAGACAGAGACAGAGTGACAGAGAGAGACAGACAGACAGACAGACAGACAGACAGACAGAAAGACAGACAGACAGAAAGACAGACAGACAGAAAGACAGGGAGAAAGAGACCGAGAGAGACAGAGACAATGACAGAGAGAGCAATCTAGGGGTTAGGGGACAGATTTTGAAAAGGCATGGAATCAAAAAATGGGAGTGTTATGTTTGAGGAATAACAAGAAGCCCAGTGCCTCTGGATTATAGAGTATATGAAAGTAAGTCAAGTGTAATAAGATTGAAAATGTAGGAATGCAGAAAGCTGTAAAAGCCTTTAAATGGCAAAAAGAGGATGTTACATATAATCTTAGGGGCAATAGGGAGTCACTGGAGTGTATTAAATGATGGTGGTGATGGGAAGAAGGTCAGACCTGCATTTTAAGAAAATCACTTAGAAAGATGAGTACAAGATTGAGAAGATAACAGGCCTCCCAGAGTAAAAAACAAACAAACAAAAGACAAAGAAGAAAAAGGGAAAGAATATATATATATATATATATATTTGTTTTGGGGTGATGAGTTACCTATTTATAATGTTATCCTTAAGATAACATGATAATCAACCAATAATGATAATGTATACTTGTTTTGAATACATCACTATTTAGCCCAAAGATACATATTTTCTCAAGGGGAGTGTCTAACCATATTGGTGTGGGTTCTTTTTCCAATGATCCAGAAAACAATCTAAATATACTTTCTTATCTATGTGACTCCTTTCAATATCCTCTTAAGTATCTATGATATGGACTATACCTAACACACAGGCAGCCTTCTTCTAAATTGTTTGACATTGTGTATGTTACAATGGAGCACATGGACTATAATTTATTCTTCACTCTAACCACATGGTCAGACCATCCCCTTTGTTTCTTTGGTATTGTGCCTCTCTGAAAATATATTTTATTCTGTTTATACTGTGTAATTCTTTGTTTCTTATATATTCTTGCCTATTTGGCCTTTGCAGGATATTCCATTTTAATATTCTAGGCTCTATGTTATTGTTTGATCTATCATCATGAAATAAGGCATATTAACATTTTAAAATATAAACTTTTTGTTCAGAGAGAACCTGTGGGAGATTAAAATTTCTGAGAACTTTACTAAAAGCAATCTAGCCTACTTTTCTGGTTGAATCTTAGGTGTAGGTCATTCTAGATCTTGACATTTTACTTAATGGTATCATTTAATTTGGTGAACATATTCATATTTTATTATTGCCTTAATATTAATAATCTGAAACTCATTAAATAAAATTATCTCTGTAGTTAGATATTTTCAGAATTTAAGTGATTGTGACACTTACATGAGAGACACTTTATTGAGGAAAATCTTTAAGATGATTTTTTACTCTATTGCATTAAATGTGGTGTGTGTGTATGCCTATCTGTATTTCTGTTTTAATAGTCAATAAAGATAGCGGGATCTTGAATTGCCTTAAATATTAAGTGACTTTTGACTGAAGAGATTGAATATCATTGATTCATATAGAATATCATTTTTGAGAACCTTCCTATTTCCTTCTCAATCATCCAAATAAGGATGCAATGAATTACTCTCTAGATTATTATCATTAATATTTAGTGGAGGAAAAGAAAGAGGTCTATAAATACATAGTCACTGGTGTTTCATCAGTTGTCTTTTTAATAATAACGAATTTCAAACTTAATTTTCTATCATTTTGTTATCTTATCTCCACTTCAGATAGCTTAGGTCTTCAAATATGTTAACACTCAAAATTATGCCACCTTCAGAGCAGACCTTCTTCTCTAAATACAAATTATATTCCAACCACTCTTTCTCACCTTTGTTTTCTTTCATATTATCCCTAATCTCTCATAAAGCTATGATATATTAGAGTCAAAATGTGGTGGTTCTACAAACACTGATGAGCAAACAAAACAAAATGAAAAAGTGTATCAATCAGGGAAGCAGAGCCAATGTGGCATAGAAAAGGCAGTAACTTTCCTGAGGTCTCCCCCAAATAGATCAGAAAACCTTGAAATAATGTTATAAAATAATTCCATGGAATGGCAGAACCCACAAAAATACAGGGTGAAATAATTTTCCAGACAAAGACAACTTAAAAGCTTGGTAGAAAAGGTTGGTCACAACTGGATGAGAGTGAAGTAAAGTCCAGCACAAGTGCCAGCACAGACAGGGACCCAACAAAGCAGCAACAGGCCTTGGGAGATAATTAATGACAAGCTACAACAGCTACTTCAGGAGTGCTCAACCCACAGATATTAAGTAGGTCAAACAACTAACTGGCCAGAAGGAGATCACAGTGGATTCTTTGCTATCACTGGGAAAAGAACTCTATTGCTTTGCCTATAATTGGATCTGTGTCACAGTCCAGAGTAGCAGTATCATGTTGAAGAGAAGCACTAGCATACCAGAGCTTGAAGCCAAAGAGGAAGAGGGAAGAAAGAGGGTTTGTGGTCACTCACAGACCAGAGCACATGCCCAGGAGAGTGGTAAACAAACCTCTCCTTGGAGAAGTAAAGAACTAAATACTTACAGGTCCCTGGATATATCTTTGAAAATAGCTACACAAAACCCCTGAAGCTAGGGACAGTCTGCCCTCCAACTTAGAAGCAGAGCCCCACATTATAAAAAAGAGCTAAAAGTCTGAAATAGACTGGAAAAATGAGCAAACAACAGAAAAAATTCTGACCATAGAAAGTTACTGTGGTAACAAGGAAGATCAAAAAACATACTCAGAAGAAGATAGAAAAGTCAAAGCTCCAACTTCCAAAGCCACCAAGAAAAATATGAATTAGTATCAGGCCATGAAAGGGCTCAAAAGGGACTTTGAAAATCGAGTAAGAGAGATAGAGGAAAATTCAGAAGAGAAATGAAAACAGTGCAATTAAATCATGAAAAATGAGTCAACAGCTTGGTAAAATAGACACACACAAAAACATACTGAAGAAAATAATACCTCAAAAAATAGACTAGGCCCAATGGTAAAAAGAGGAACAAAATGCCAATGAGGAGAAGACTGCATCAAAAAGCAGAATTGGCTAAATGCAAAAAAAGGGCACAAAATGTTCACTGAAGGAAAAAAAACAACTCCTTAAAAATTATAATTGGCCAGATGGAGAAGGAGACACAAAAGCTCACTGAAGAAAAAAAAACTCCTTAAAAATTAGAAGTGAACAAATGGAAGTAAATGACTTTATAAGAAATCAAGAAACAATGAAACAAAACCAAAAGAATGAAAAAAGAGAATGTGAAATATCGCATGCCATGATAAAATAAAAAAAGCCTAGACTTCATCTTTAAAGAAATTTGTCAAGTAAAACCACTGATATTCTACAACCAAAGGATAAAATATACATTGACAAAATCTACCAATCACCTAAAAGAGATTGCAAAATTAAAATTCCCAGGAATATTATACCCAAATTCCAGAGGTGCCTGACCAAGGAGAAAATACTGCAAGCAGCCTGAAAAAATAATTCAAGTATTATGGAGCTATAGTCAGGATAACACAAGATTTAGCAGCTTCTACATTAAAGGGTCAGAGGACATGGAATATGAAATTCTGGAAGGCAAACAAGCTAGGATTACAATCAAGAATCATCTACCCAGCAAAACTGAGCATAATCCATAAGGGGAAAATGGACATTCAATGAAATCAGACACTTTTAAACATTTTTGATGAGAAGACCAGTGCTGAATATAAAATTTGACTTTCAAATAAAAGACTAAAGAGAACCATAAAAAGGTAAGCAGAAAAGAGAAATCATAAGGAAGTTAAAAAGTTTAAAATGCTTACATTCCTACATGGGAAGATGATACTTGTAACTCATAAACATTTTCCCATCATTAGAGCAATTAAGAGTATATATAAAGTTCAAAACCCATACATGATTTAGACATAAAAGGTGGTACCATAGGTAAATTAGAAGAGAAAGGGAAAGTTTATCTCTCAGATCTATGGAGAGAAGAAAAATCTATGACCAAACAAGAGATAGAGGATATGACAAAATATAAAATGGATGATCTTGATTATGTTAAATTAAAAAGGTTTTTGTACAAACAGAAGCAACACAGCCAAAATGAGGAGGGAAACAGAAATCTGGGAAACAATTTTAACATTCAATGTTTCCAATAAAGGCCTCAATTCTAAAATATATAGGGAACTAAATCAAATATATAAGAAGGCAAGTCATTCCCCAATTGAGAATGGTCAAAGGATATGAACAGGCAGTTATCAGATGAAAAAAATCAAAGCTATCTATTGTCATATAAAAAATGTCCTAATTCACAATTGATTAGAGAAATGAAAATAAAAACAACTCTGAAGTACCACCTCACACCTATCAGATTGGCTAATATGACAAAAAAGGAAAACAATAAATGTTGGAGTAGCTGTTGAAAAATTGGAACACTAAGGCATTGTTGGTGGATTTATGATATCGATCCAACCATTCTGGAGAGCAATTTGGAACTATGCCCAAAGGGCTATGGGACTATGCATACTCTTTGATCCAGTAATACCACTGCAAGGTCTGTATTCCAAAGAGATCATGAAAAAGGGAAAAGGACCCACAGGTATAAAAATATTTATAACAGCTCTCTGTGGTAGCAAAGAATTGGAAATTGAGGGAATGCCCATCAATTTTGGAATGGCTGAACGAGTTGTGGTATATGAATATAATGGAATATTATTGTGCTATAAGAAATGATTATCAGGCAGATTTCAGAAAAATCTGGAAAGACATAAGTGGACTGATGCCGAGTGAAATGAGCAGAACCAGGACAACATTGAACACAATAGCAGCAACATTGTGCAATGGTCAACTGTGATAGATTTAGCTCTTCTCAGAAATACAATGATCCAGGACAATTCCAAAGGACTCGTGATGGAAAATGCTCTCCACATCCAGAAAAAAGAACTGTGGAATATGAATGCAAATTCATACTGAACCATACTGTTTCTACTTTTTGGTTGTTGTTTTTTCCCTTTTATGAGGTTTTTCCTTTTTGTTCTGACCTTTCACAACATGGCCAATGCAGAAATATGTTTAATGGGATTGTACATATATAACCTAAATAAGATTGTTTTTTTGTCATGAGGAGAGGGGAGGGAAAGGGCAGAGTGAGAAAAAATTTAGAATTCAAAATCTTATCAAAACAAACATTGAAAACTACCCATACATGTAACTGGAAAACAATAAAATACTTTTATGATTAAAAAAGTATGTGTAGGAGCAGCTAGGTAGTTCAGTGGATAGAGCATTGGCCCTGGATTCAGGAGGACCTGAGTTCAAATCTGGCCTCAGACACTTAACACTTACTAGCTGTGTGACCCTGGGCAAGTCACTTGACCCCAATTGCCTCACCAAAAAAGTATATGTAGACAGTGTGCACAGGTGTGAGCTGAATATGAAGGGGTGATATTTTTTTAAAAATTAAGAGGTGAGAGAGGAATGCACTTGGAGAAAGGAAAAGGTAGAATAAGGAAAATTATCTCAGACAAAAGAGGCAAGAAAAGGTTTTTACAGTGAAGAGGAAGATTGGTGAATATGTAGAAGTGAGTGAATATACATACTCAATTGAATATATAAATCTACCTTACCCAGAAGGAAAGTAGGAGGGGAAGGGGATAAGAGAAGAGGGAAGTGATAGAGTGGAGAAGAGATTGGGGGAGGTGGTAGTCAGCAGCAAAACATTTGAGGAGGGACAGGGTGAAAGGAAAGAGAATAGGATAAATAGAGGATGAAATAGGATGGAAGGAAATAGTTAGAAATCATAATTAAAAAAAATTTTGAAGCAAGTTTCTCTGAGGAAGGCTTCATTTCTCAAACATATAGAAAACTGTGTCAAATTTATATAAGTGAGTTACTCTTCACTTGACAAGTCATCCAAAGATATTAATAGTTCAGGTGAAGTAATAAAAGTTATATATAGTCATTGAAAATTGCTTTGCATACCCTTTGATACAGCAATACCACTACTTGGTTTATATACTAAAGACATCCCCAAAAAGAGCAAAATGACCTATTTGTATGGAAAAATATTTATAGCAGCTCTTTCTGTGGTGGTTAAAAATTGGAAATGAAGGGAATGCCCACCAATTGAGGAATGGCTGAACAAAATGTGGTATATGATGGTAATGCAATATTACTGTGCAATAAGAAATGACAAACAAGATGACTTCAAAAAAGCTTGGAAAGACATGTATGAAATGATGTATTTGGAAGTGAGCAGAACCAAGAGAACACTGTACACAGAGACAGCAATATTGTTCAATGAAGAGCTGTGAATTACTTGACTTTTCTCAACAATACAATAATCCAAGACAATCCCAAAAGAATATTTATATAACATAATATTCACCTCTCAATTAAATATACTATTCACCTCCAAAAAAAGAAGTGATATTGATTGAACAAACTGAAGCATGCCATTTTCACATTCTTTCATTAAGTGACAAATTTGGTGATGTTTTGCATGATCATATTTGTATAACACATATTGGATTTTTTGCCTCCTTGGGAAGGGGGAAGGAGAGGGAGGAAAGGAGGGATAGAAATTGGAATAGAAAAATATAAATAAAAATGTTTAACCAGAAAAAATAAAGAAAAATACTCTAAATCATTATTAATTAGAGAAATACAAAATAAAACAATTCTGAGGTACTACCTCATAACTTAGATTAACTAATAGGACAGAAAAGGACAATTATGGATGTTGGAGGGTATGTAGGAAAAATGAGATATTAATTCACTATTGGTGGAGTTGTGAAATGATTCAACCATTCTGTAGAGCAATTTGGAACTATGTCTAAAGGGTTATAAAACCCTTTGATATAGCAATACCACCACTAGGTCTGTATCAAAAAAGAGATAAAAACATTGGGTTGAAAATGGAGCCCAATTAGGCTTACGGAAATCGAATTTCAGAGGAAACAGGGCTGGTGGAGCCCAAACGAGAACCCGATTGGTGAGCTGGTATCAGGAGGAGATGGGGTAGGGTCCCCCACACTATCCTGCAGGATGATTCCCCACCGGCCACTTGCAGCAATGAATAGGTGAGGAAGAGTCAGAAAACAGGTGGATAGCCATGGTCAAGGTTCCACTTTCCCTGAGAATAAAGAAAAGCCAACAGAGACAGTCCAGGCTGCTGAAAGCCATCCAGGGAACTTTCTAAAACCATCCTCCTCCCCTTTGATGCTGCTGCAGCCCACCACCTCAAGGAGATTTCTTTGCTTTTTATCTGAGCTTCATCTCACCCCTCATAAAAAAGGGAACAGAAGGCTGGGTGTGTTGGTGGATACTTCATGCTATTTTCCTGGTAAAACATTCTCAGGTGCTGGGAGCTAATGAGCTAATTTCAGACAGCACAGCAGTAGCCTCTCCTCTATATTAAACCCCACCCCATTGCCATGTCCCTGAAAGAAATAGATGTCTGCATTTATATCTGGTTTGAGGTGCCACTTAATATCCCATGATAAGTAGTCATCATGGCTGGGGGTGTAGGTGGATAAGCAGGAGGAGGCAACAGGATTGAAAGTATGAATTTGGGGGCTAGGGAAATGAAATAATTTAAAAAGTTGACTTTTGTTATTTTTCAATAAAAAAGTAAAAACCCTATCAACTTATAAATTAACAAGTAAAATATGAGATTTCTGGGGTTCAGAAATGGATCATTTCAATTTACATTACTCCTTATGGAGTAATTACTCCTTCATTCAGTACTCATTGTTTTCACCACTTGTCTGTCTTCTGGGACCAATTAATGATGAGTACCGATGTACCACTGTATCTAAAAAAAGAATTAGTTTTATAATCTCAGTAGTTTAGAAAAAAGTCAAAAGCTATCTGTATAAGCCTTGAAAATGATTATCAAAAACTATTTGAGCTACAGAAATTCTTCCTGAACTTGAATGCATGTGCCCTTTATTTTAGACATTTTTTCTGTGCTTTCTTCTATAGGAAATGAGTTAGTCAGAGAAGACTAGATTAGAAGAATTGAGTTTAAATTCCAACTCAGCCACATTGAGAATAAAGGCATTGGATACACAGTACCAGTTGTCAGATGCTAGTTCTGCTACTTACTCTCTGTATAATGAATTTGACAATGGAAATACACATGTATATATTTTCCTTTTGATTTTTAATGAAAATATAGGGACCCTTAGGTCTCATATTCCTTGTGGGTTCAAAATCATGGGCCAAGAGGGTTGTGCTAAAATGTCTTTAATGTTGTCTTAAGCATTAAATAATTGTAAAGATTAGTATGAGTAGTATATTCAATTACAGTAAGAATTTAAAAGAGATTGTTGGTGTTACTGTTGTTTTCATTGTTCTTGTAACTGTTGTCATTGGCAAAAAATAGGAACCATTGTCTTAAGTTAACAATGTATGATGTTTTTTCTTAAGATTTTCAGCAAATAACCAATGCAAATCAGCATGGAATTATGGGAAGAATGAAAGATTTGCCATGAGAAGAATTGAGTTCAAACCCCAGCTCCAATATTTATATCTGATTTACCTTAATATACCAGTCATTTTACATCTTTGGGCTTCACATATCTCATCTGTGAAATAAAGAGGATATCTAGTTATCTGTCTGTATCAATATGCTGTTGTTTAATATCCATTATGTATTCCATTACACAATTAATTCCCAGAGTAGGATTGTAGTGGTGTAAAATGTGATTTTGCATACATATTGAATCAAACAATTCCAGAAAATCTAATTGTCTACTATGCACAAGGAATTTTGTGTCCTTTTTGTTTTTGTTTTCATTATTTTTTAATTTGTGTCTTCTGTTTCTTACATGATCAGAGTTATCACCAGTATACTTCTACCTCTCCCCTCACCAAAAGTCAACCCATATTTCAAATAGCATTTTTAAGAGGAAAATAAATCAATACAAGTAGTTGATACAATGAAAAAGTTAAAAAACTATATGCCATGTCTAACACCAGTTAATCTCCCTCACCTCCATAGAGGTTAGTTGGAGGGGGGGTTCCTTCATTGGAGTTATGCATAATCTTAACAATCCTATTATATTCACATTTGATTTTTAATTTTTTTTATTTTCTTAGCTTTTTTGTTCTTTCTATTTAAATTGTAAGAGTAACAATATATGTATTTTCTTGCTCTGTTTACTTTACTATGCATGAGTTCATATAGATATTACTATGCTTCTCTTTATTCAGTTACATATTTGTTTTTCAGAATGATAATAGTGAGTCAGTCCTCATTCCATGGGCATCAACTTTGTTTTCAATTCTTAGCTATTAGTGAAAGATGCTGCTATAAATAGAGACTTTCTTGTTATCAATGCCATCTTTGGAGCATAAATTTAGAAATGGAGTTTCTGATTCAAAGGTTATTGACACTTTTGTCACTTGAATTGGATAATTCCAAAGTGCCTTCCAAAATTTTTGCACCATTTCACAATTCCACCAACAATGGACTAGTGTTTCTATTTTCCCACAACCCCTCCAATACTAACTATTCCTATCTTTTGTCATCTTTGTCAATCTGTGGCATACAAAGTACAACCTCAGAGTTGTTAGTTATTTGGATCATTCATTCATGTCTTTATGAATACTTAGCAATTCTTTTGAGAACTCTTTGTTCATCTCTTTTGACCATTTAATTATAGGGCACACACACAAATATGTGGCATACATTCATATGCATATTTATACATATATATATGTATGTATACACATATGGATATATAAGTATATTTTATGTACATATGCCTGTCTATCTATCTACTGTTTCTATTTCTCGTATATTAAACTTATCAGAGAAATTTAATGGAAATATTTTCTCCCATTCACCACTTCCTTTCTTATCTGAAGTGAATTAATTTTGTCTATGCCAAAACCTTTCAGTTTCATGTAACGAAAGTTATTCATGTTATTTTTAATTGTCTCTATCTCTTGGTGATTTAGGAATATATCTCCTATCCATAGCTGTGAGAGGTATATTATCTGATTATCTTCTACTTGAAAAAATATTATATTTAATACTAAGCTCATTTATCCATTTAGAATGCATTGAGAAATATGGTGGAGGGTGTTCATCTAAGCTTAATTTCTGCCAGACCACATTCCTGTTTTCCCAACAGTTCTTATCATGTAAGGAATTTCTTTCCTTGGTAATTTATGTTGTCAAACAGGATTATTGAGTTTCACCACTGCTACTTCTTCATTGCCATTAATCTATCTCTCTATTTTTTTAAGCAATATGAGATTGTTTTGATGACTGCTGCTTTTTTATTATATTTTGAGGTCTGAAAGTGCTACTCCTCTTTCATCTCTACTTCTTTTGAACATTTCCCTTGATATTGTAGATGTCTTGTTTCTCCCATGGATTCTGTTATCATTTTATTAGTTCCATAAAGTACAACTTTTGCTTCTTGGATTTTGTTATTGCTATCTAAAAAATCATATTAATTTTGAGGGATTATTTCATAAATGTTGGTGAAGCTATTGTCTCCAATAACATATTTGCTGATACTCTAGCATTTTATAAGTATGTCATTATATCATTAACATAGGGGATACTTTTATATTCTATTGGCCAATCATTCAGTCTTTATTATTTTTTTCTTTTGAACTCTCATTGTAGCTAGCATTTCCAAAACTACATCAAATAATAGTGGGGAAAATGGTCATTTTTTTTCATTCCAATATTTATTGGAAATGATAAGTAATGTTTCTCCTTTGCATATGATGATTGTTTTTGGTTTTAGCTAGATGATTTTCATGATATTAAAAAAAAAGCACCTTTTTGCCACACAGATCAGTATGTAAAACAAACATTGACATTTTGACCTTTGTTTAGTTTCTACAGAGTGTACAGTTTGTAACTATCATAAATAAGCAAACAATTTCTGGAGAATGAACAAATAATATGTAGCACATATAACTTTTTAAAAATGTATGTTTATATTGTGATTAATAAAATATATATTCATTTAAAATATTGTTAAATTCACAGCCAATGCTTATTAATACTACAAATATTATCATCTGGCAGGGACTGTTATTGTTTTTGCTGTTATAAATAGATATTTTAGCTTGAAGTGTTGGTGAACTAATGTTTTACATATTTTAAGAGTGATACCAAAGCAAGGCAATTAGAGTTCTGCTTTAGGTCACAAAACTTTACATGTATCAAAAATATATAGTAGATGAGCTCTAATCTTTAATCTCTGCTGGGCAGTGGTTTCATAAAAAGCCTGTTACTTCACTGTACTGTATTCCTGACATGGGAGCCAGTGTACTGTGTCTTTCTTGTCTTTCTCTTACCTTCTAACCAAAAGCAGTTTTCTCTGTTCTCTTCTAATAGTGTCCTTGCAAGGTCTCTTTCTTCATAAGTTAGTGTATGGAGATCTGCCCCATAAAGTCATGGTTGATGTGTCGCTATCTCTCATGGTTGATTTGATGACACATTATGCACTGCCTCCCCCAGGGGTCAGTATTGCAATTTACCCATTGCATGGGTAAATGAACTTTGAGGGGTGGGGACAAAATGGTGGAACAAAACAAGCAGTCAAGCTCTCCCAATATTCCCCTCCAAATAAATCTAAGATAATTCCTCAAAACAAATTCTGGAGTGACAGAGGCAACAAAAAGTTAGGGTGACACATTTTTCCAGCCCAAGATAACTAGGAAAGATGGAAGAAGATATAAATGACATTGAGGTGGGGGCTGGCCTGAGAATATGCTGTGGCAACACCAGCTGTAGGCCTTGTAGGCAGCAACAGAAACAGAAGCTGCTTCGGGAAGTTGACAGTTGGGGGAATCTATCAACTTGTCAGGAAGAGAATATAAGGAATCCTGTTATTAACATGGAATAGGGCACTGTTTGACCACTCCATTGTTTATATTCACTTCCAGGTCACAATTTCAGGGCAACATGGAGCATTTGCAGTCTCAGAGTAGCAGGGGCTTTGAGCAGCCGTATTGCTTTAGATCACAAATGACCTGAGGCCATGAGGGGCAGTATTGCTTTCTGTCCCAAGGAATCAAGGGCCCTGAGGAAAATTATGTTTCTAAAGGAGCAAGGGCTCTGAATAGCAGTACTGTTTGCAGGAGCAAGGGATGAGGGTTCCTTCCTGGTTAAGGACTAGAGTTCAGACCAGAAGAGAAGTGAGCACTCCTTTTCCTAGATCAATCAACCTTGGAAACACCAAAAACTTAGAGATCCCCAAAACTAGTTCTGAAAACAGCAGTGCAAAAAAGGCTGAAGCTTGAGAGAGTGTCCCCTTTCGGGTTATTTCCTATCCCAGAAGCAGAGAAGAACTTTAGCAGAAAGTTTGAAGTCAATAAATATGCTGGAAAAAATAGCAAACAGCAACAAAAAAGAATCTGACTATAAAAAGCTACTACAGTAACAGAGAAGATCGATACAGAAGCCAAGGATATCAAAACAGCCATAAGCAAAGCCTCAGAGGGGAGAAGGGGAAAAAGATATTAAATTAGACATAAGCCAAACAAAAATTCCTGGATGAGCTAAAAAAATAATTTTCAAAATCAAATGAGAATGGTAAAGGGAAATGGTGAAAAGAAATAAGAACAATTCAAGAAAAATTTTGAAAAAATAAACAATTAATGGCTAGGTAAAAAAGACATAAAACATACTGAAGAAATAACATCTCAAAACATAAACAGAATTGGCCCAATGGAAAAAAAGAGGTATAAAAAGTCACTAAAGGAAATGATTCCTTACAAATTATAATTTGGTAAGTGGAAGTTAAAGATCCCATGAGACATCAAGAAACAATAAAACAAAATAAAAAAATGGAAATGGGGGGTGTAAAATATATAATTGAAAAAACAACTGTTCTTAAAAATAGATTGAGGAGAGAATTTAAGAATTATTGGATTACCTGAAAGCCTTGATTAAAAAAAAGAGCCTAGACATCATATTTCAAGAAAAATTTTTTTGGGGGTGAGGCAATTGGGGTTAAAGGACTTGCCCAGGGTCACACAACTAGTGTCAAGTGTCTAAGGCCGGATTTGAACTGAGGTCCTCCTGACCCCAGGGCTGGTGCTCTATCTATTGCACCACCTAGCTGCTCCTAATAAATTTTAAAGGATAATTGAACCAATAACTAGAAAGATCATAAAATAGTAATTTAATGAATCTATCAATTACATCCTTAAAGAAGTTCCAAAAAGGGGGCAGCTAGGTGGCGCAGTGGATAGAGCACTGGCCTTGGATTCAAGAGGACCTGAGTTCAAATCCAGCCTCAAATACTTGACACTAGCTGTGTGACCCTGGGCAAGTCACTTAACCCTCATTGCCTTGCAAAAAAAAAAAAAGAAATTCCAAAATGATAACTCCCCAGAATATTATAGTGAAAGTCCAAAGCTCCCAGGTCAAAGACAAAATACTTCAAGCAGGCAGAAAGAAACTCTTTGAACATTATAGAGCCATAGTCAGGATCACACAAGATTTAGTAGCTACCATTTTAAAGGATCAGAGGGCTTGGAATATGATAGTCTATAAGACAAAGAAGTTAGAGTTACAACCAAGAATAACTATCCAGTAAAAGTGAGTATAATTCTTTGGGTATGTTTGGGGGATAGCTATTTAATGAAATAGAGGACTTTCGAGCATTTCTGATGAAAAAAGAAAGCTGAATATAAAGTTTGACTGTAAAAACAATCCTCAGAACTATAAAAAAGTAAACATGAAAGACAAATCACAAGGGACTCAACAAGGTTAAATAGAAATAGTTTACTTTTCTAAATGGGAAGATGATACATATAAATCTGAAAAACTAGTATTATAGCAGTTATAAGGGCTCTATATGGACAGAAAATATTGGGGTAAAAATGGACAGGTAAAAAAAGAGGAAGAGTGAGAAAGAATGGATTAAATAATTTAATATAAATGAGATATGCAAGAAAGAGCCTTTATAATGCAGGGAGAGAATCTGCGGAAGTGAAGAAGGTTTGAACCTCACTCACCTCTTAATTGGTTCAAAAAAGGGAAAAGGAAAAAATTATATATATATATATATATATATATATATTATATATATACACACATACACATACACACTCAATTGGATATAGAAACATCTTACATAATAGGGAAGTAGAAGGGGGGATAAAAGAAAGAGAGTTGTTAAAAAGGAGGGCAGATTAAGGGGGACAGGGGTCGGAATCAAAAAAAATTTTGTGATAGGTGTGATAGGGTGAAAAAAGAGAAAGAGAAAGAAGAAAATAGGATGGAAAGTGGCACAATACCCTATTTTAAACTATATTACAGAATACTGACACTTTAAACAATCTGGTATTGTCTGTGAAAGAGAGTGGTAGATTAGTGAAATTGATTAATTGTATAACTGTTTTTGTTCAGTTTAGTTCTGTTCAATATTTCATGACCCTATGTAGCATGCTGTCCATGAGGTTTTCTTGGTAAAGGTGATACAGTAATTGGCCATTCCCTTTTCCAGTTGATTAAAACAGGAAAAAGTTAAATGACTTGCCCAGTCACACAGTTAGTAAATGTTTGACTGGATTTGAACTCAGGTCTTCCTGACTCCAGGCCCTGCATATTATCCACTGAGCCATCAAGCTGCCCAAGAGCTAGTACGCTACACACAGTAGTAAATGACCATAGTCATCTGCTGTTTGATAAATCCATCCAAAGTTTTTGCTTTTGAGGCAAGAACTCATCATTTGACAAAAATTGCTGGAAAAACTGGAGAGCAAGTTTGGCAAAACAACATCCCACCCCATATACAAAAATAAGGTAAAAATGGCTAAATGATATGGATATAAAAGGTGATATTACAAGTAAATTCGAGGAGCATGGAAGACTCATCATATCTATGAATAAGGGGAGAGTTTATTATAAAACAAAAGATAGAGTGGATCATGTGAAATTAAATAGATAATTTTGATGACATGAAGTTTTTTTAAAAGGTTTTTTTTTTCTTTTTTCTCACAAACAAAACCAATGCAGTCAAAATTAGAAAGAAAAGAAATTGCAGGGGTAGGGGGAGTTTACAACATTTTTTTTTTCTGATATAGGCCTCATTTCTCAAATACATAGGGAAATAGGTCAAATGCATAAAAAGAGCAATCTCTAAATTAATAAATGGTGAAATAATATGAACAGATAATTTTAGAAGAAATCAGATCTATCAATAGTCATAGGAAAAAATGCTCTAAATCACTATTGATTAGAGAAATGCAAATTAAAATAAATCTAAGGTACATATCACACCTATCTGATTGGTTAACATGACACAAAATGAAAATTATAAATGCTGGGGAAAATATGGACAAATTGGAATACTAATGAACTTTTGTTGGAGTTATGAACTAGTCTAACCATTCTCTAGAACAATTTTCAACTACATCCAAAAGGCTTTCAAGTTGCGTGTGGCCTTTGATTCAGAAGAAACACAACTAGGTTTATATCCAAATCCCATTATTTTCTCACAATCCCAAAGAGATCAAAGAATAGAGAAAATGACAAATATTTACACAAATATTTGTAGCAGCTTTTTTGTGGTGCCAAAGAATTGGAAATTGAGGGGATGCCCATCAATTTTGGATGGCTGAACATATTGTCATATATGATTGTGATAGAATACTGATGTCCTATAAGAAATAACAAGAAGCATGGTTTTGGGATTGGTTGGGAAGGCTTATATGAACTCATGAAAAGTGAAGTGAGCAGAACCAGGAGAACATTGGACATAGTAACAGCAATATTGTTGGGATGATCAACTTTGAAAGATTTATATAACTGTGAAAGACTGATCAGTACAATGATAATTTTTACCCACTGTACATATTGCACAGGGTGGCATAAGCAATGTTTTCCTGTTAGGATTTCATTTTCTTTATTTTAACACTTTGCACAAACATGGGATTGAAGTCTTTCTGCACAGAACATAAGAACTAAGAACATAAAAACTGAAACTGAATTTGTTATTTATACTCTTTTCTCTTTCTGGTGAGCCTCTTGGAACTTCTGGTTCTTTTCACTCAATTCCAAGAAGCCATTTCACAATTGGTATTTATTTTCATTTTCTTGTTTATCCTTGAAAGACCTAATACACCTATGACCTCAATTAAAGTCACTGAACAAAGGTCATTAGGCTGTGAGGTTTCTTGGCCTTTCATGTGACATCTGATTCATAGAATGACATACACAACCTGCCTCACCTGCATATTTTGCACAGCAGAGAGCTTATTACCTAAGAAACAGGCTCATTAGGAATGTGGTATGGACCAGATGGCCTTTCTTGTTCCAACAGAGTTGAGAGAGTCTGGAATTCAGGATACTTGGAATGTATTCCCAGCTCAATTGCTTCCTTGATCTGTGACCTTGGGGTTAGTCTACATGTTTATACCCCATTTGTAAGAAGGGAGATGAGTCCTGTTTTTTTTTTTTTTTATTGGTAGGAAAAGATGGAGGTCTAAGAGACCTAATGAGTTATCTCCAATAAGTAGAAGGGGGCTTAATATGTCCATTTCTTATTTACTAAAAGTAGAAAACAAATTAATCCAGTCAATAGAGAATTAAACTAAATCTCTATACCTTCTATATGCCTCTGCATGACTAGGGTCTGAATCAGAACATTGTTCTGTGAATGTGTCTGTTAGGAGAAAAAAAATCAGCTTTTAGAATGTTTACAAATAATTTATCCTTTCAATTTCCTTGTTAATTTAAATGTTATATAGGTGTGAAACACCAGCATTTTTACAACTTTATGTCCTTAAAACACCCATGATTAACATTTCTGCATGTACCATATGTGTCCTAAAACTACCATTTAAAAATCATTACTCATTTGAGATATGTGTGTGCATTGAAAAAAAAAACTACACACATCAGTTTAATTTTTCCTACTGTAAATCCTTTAGCAGGATACATTAGAAGCCCCCTGTCTGGTATTAATCCCCCTGAATCATTATATGGACAAGAGGAAGACCTCCTCCATTAGGAGTTGTAGGCTTCATCAGATTAATAAGCTTTGGGGGCAGCTAGATGGCACAGTGGATAAAACACTGACCCTGGATTCAGGAGGACCTGAGTTCAAGTCCAGCCTCAGACATTTGACTCTTACTAGCTGTGTGACCCTGGTCAAGTCACTGAACCCTCATTGTCCTGCTAATCATCATCATGATCATCATCATCACCGTGATAATAATAAATCTTGGTTATCAGGGTCCAATCCTTTCAAATTACTGAATGTTAGAAGAGATAGTTTGAGAGAGAGAGAGAGAGAGAGAGAGAAAGAGAGATTTGTAAAAAGGGAGGAAGCCTATCACGAATTAACTCTTTTTCAGTTGGCCAGACATGGCAGATATATTTGTATGAGGAAATATTTTTTATGGTTATTTAAATTTCCCCTTTTCTCTTCTCCTTCTCCATTGTTTGTTACCTGAACACATAGTTTTTTAACTTACTATTTTATGTACAATGTAGATGAAGATGATAAACCTTGTCCAAATGTGCAGTTGTCTGAAATTCATTCCCATGCAGTTCTCTTCTTCCTTGGTCTCACCTCTCATTATCTTCCATTATGATTTAGAAAGTAGCAAGCACACGTTAAACTAGGCAAAACCCTATGTTTTCAAGGGGGAGGGGAGAGAGAGAGAGAGAGAGAGAGAGAGAGAGAGAGAGAGAGAGAGAGAGAGAGAGAGAGAGAGAGAGAGATGGGAGAAATTTAGATTTCAGGTCTTTTAGCAGACAAGAAGGAGAAGGCAGATCAACTTAAATGATTGCTCTGCTTTGTAAAATACTTTCTCTAGGAATTAGTTTAGTTTGGTTCTAGGTAGAAGTTAAGGAAGTACCTTAATAAAAGAACTTTGTGTTCAAATTCTGAATTTTCTCTTTTGCTTCCTATGATCTTAGTAAAGACATTTCACATCTCTAGGCCTCAGTTTTCCCATTAGTAAAAGAAAATGGTAGGACTAGGTGACTTCCAGGTTCCCTTCCAATTCTACATTTAATTTCTTAGAGTATTCAGAAAGGACCATTGTTGTCATGCATGTCTTCAAACCGAGAATTAATAAAACCCATGTAGAAATCAGCCTGTTAGGTCCTATGGGGAACTTAGATCAGATACAGATCTTTCCTTTTGATGGCGCATTAATCTTTCCTAAATGGCAGTGGATGACTAAGTTTCTTATTCACTCGACATGAGTGGAGAAAGACTTTTTATTCATTCAGTGCCTACTATTTTCCAAGCACTATAACAGGTCCTGAGAATAGAAAAAACAAAAGATAAATATTTTCTACCCTCAAGAAGACTATATTCCACTGGGGGCAGTGTTTGTATATATTTTGATGAGTGTATTGTAAGGGGCTAAAATTCTAGCTAGTCTGTTTAAAATATCTAATGAGTCGTCACCAATAAATTATAAGCTTTAGCAAGAGTTAGACTTTCAAGCATTTATTAAGGAGAATAAGAATTTGGTGAAAAGAAAAAGGCCTAGATTCCTCTACCTATTAAAGGGAGAGTGCATTTCTAGCTCCCTTCTCCACCCAGTACTGAGGAAAGAGAGCAAGAGAGCCAGCCTTGCCCTCTCTTCCTCCCATAAGCAAAGGTCACTTCCTGACGCCAAAGAAAAGCTGCATGGCCTTGCCTTCAGAGGCCTTCTCCTCATGGTGGAGCTTTCCTACAGCAAGTCTCCAGCAGGTGGCATCATTCCAATCATTACAGTATGTATGTGTGTTTGTGTGCATACACATGAATGGCAAACTATAGAAGATAAATACAAAAATATATGAAAGAAAATACAAAGTAATGAGTGAGGAGAGATGTAGGCTAGCAATTTAGGGGATGAGAGCAGACATGATGTAGGGAGTGCCACTTGAGCTAAGTTATGAAGAAGGCTGCAAATTGTAAAAGACCAAGATGAAGAAAACAGAGCATTCCTGATATTGTGGAAATCCAAGGCTAAAACAGGAATGAAGTCAGAAAATGGAAAGTCCTATAAAGGGAACAGAGATGGTCAAATGCATGAAAGGAAAAGATAATGTGATACACTTTGTGTGTGTGTGTGTGTGTGTGTGAGGCAATTGGGGTTAAGTGACTTGCCCAGGGTCACACAGCTAGTAAGTGTTAAGTGTCTAAGACCCGATCTGAACTCAGGTCTCCCTGACTCCAGGGCCAGTGCTCTATCCACTGTGCCACCTAGCTGCCCCTGATGTGATACACTTTTAAAGATAGACTGCTCTCTGCCTGAGAAGGACTTTTATTTCCAATCAGACAAATGTGTATCCTTGCCATAAAGGTAACAAAATCCAAAATAAGACAAACAAACAACACAAACAAATGGAGCTTCTTAGACCATGGAGTGACAGGGTCAGACCTTTGCTTTAGGAACATTAATTTGGTGTCTCTCCTATGCAGGAATGATTGTCAAAATAGAGAGACTAGAGAGGAAGAAATGAGTCATGTAAACAATTGGTATTCTTTTGACTAGAAATAAAGGAAAAGGTACAGCTTCCATATTCAATCAGGAATAAGCAAACTCTTCTTTCTTCAGATAGAGAGCACAGGTGGTATAACATGTCTTCATCTATTGTTCCTCCTCCTGAGCTTCTTTCTCTTCTATCTCAGTAACTTCCCAAACTAGGCAACCCTCAACTTTAGAAAACTCTAGGCCCTGAAGCTGGCAGTTCCCTCATTAAAGAGCTCATGCATTAATGACCAATTAAACACATTTCCCTCTCCATTCAACTTTCCTTTGCCCCTTCCAATCCATTGGACAATGGGAGGACAGCTCAAGACCCCATTATTCCATTCCTTTCCCATGGATTCCCCAGATTTCCAGGGCTCATGTAATATTGAAAGAATTCTCATCTGGACCATGCCAAGAATACATAATTTTGGTTGTACTTATCACTGTCATGCCAATAAGACAATGTGATTTGACTATAATTCTCCTTCAATTTACCACAGGCAAAAAAAAAAAAAAAAGATTCCCAGCAACAATTTTTTCCAGGAAAAGTGGAGGTCCTCCATGTACTCTGCTGTTCATAGTTGAAGGTTAGGTATGAGTGAAATAGATTTACAGGGACCTTGCCAGCACTTCCCACTCAATTTCAATTAGAGGAAAGATTTGTCTACATTTCCACCACAAATAACTTCTTGAAAAGTATTCTGGCTGGTTAAGCAAGTGACAGAGTTTCATAGAATCATAGATCTAGAACTAAAAGGGACCTCAGAGGTCACCTAGTCCCACTATCTCATTTTATAGATGACAAAACCAAGGACCAAAGAAGTTAAATGGCTTGCCATTTAGTCACAGGAGCAGAACTTGAATTCAATACCCAAATGTCTAACTGTAAACCCCATGCTCTTCCATTAAACCAATACTTAGTTTAGTCTGAGAAAGTTACTGAAACATCTCCATTGCTTAGGAGTATTGGGAATTGCTCAGAAATTTTGCATGTGAAACTGTTCTGATATCTTATGCATGGGGATTCCACTAGATATAGATATAGATGTGTGTATGGTTGTGTAGATAAATAGGTAGCTTTTTAGCTAGCTAGCTAGCTAGATGATAGATCCATAGATCAATAGATAGATATAGACATATAAACACAAATACACACATATATACACATACACATATATCTACATATATGTGTGTATATGTGTATGTGTCTATATCTATATCTATATCTATATCTATTTGTTTTTGCAGACTGTGATTTCATATTCAAGGGAACTCCTGAGGAAAAAATCTCTTCCACTGTGAAAACCAGCAAGTCATCTATAATGTGTACACTCTGAGAGCTACATGGGGCACTGACACATTAAGTGACTTAACCAGGGTCATACAACTAGTATATACTTCAAAGATTTGAACTCAACTCTCTCTAACTCCAAGGATGACCTATCTCTTATGCCACTCTTCTTTTCCGAAAGAAGGTGCATAATGCCATGGAAAGAGTCAAAAGTCTCAGGTTTAAATTTTTATCTCTAATACCTATTATTAGTATAAATTTGGATAAGTCAGTTAACTTGCCTGGGCCTCACTTGCTCTTCTATAAAATGAATGAGTTGAATGATATGGTCTCTAAGGTTTTTTCTAGATTGATAAACTTTGAAATGTTCCATTACTATTACACTTTGTTAAGGCTAAAATTCTAGCTAAACTGTCTAAAATATCTAATGAGTGGTTGCCAATAAATTATAAGCTTTAGCAAGAGTTAGACTTTTAAGCATTTATTAAGGAGAATAAGAATTTGGTAAAGAGAGAGAAAAAGGCCTAGATTCCTATCTATTAAAGGGAGAGCACATTTCTAGCTCCCTTCTCCGCCAGAGTCCAGAGGAAAGAGCCCCAGACTGAGCGGCAGTCTCTTCCTTCCCCCTCCCACTAGTCCGCGTCACTTCCTGATGCCAAAGAAAATACTCCTGGTCTTGCCCTCAAAGACCTTCACTACATGGGCAGAACTCTTCTACAGTAAGTATCCAGAAGGTGGCATTATTCCAATCGTTACAACTTATTTAATGTTTCAGAGATTGTTTCCATGATCTGTGGTCAAATAGCAACTAGAGAGTGTGTTGTTTTAAATATTGGGGGGAAGCTTGTCTCTGTTCTAAGTTATTGGGGAATTTAGCTAGGGTTTCTAATATGTTGCTACTTATAAATTAATGACTATTGCACCAGTTTTGGGCATTAAGAACTTATTAAATAATATTAAATGTTAGTAATGAGTTGACTGCATTTAGAGTTGACCACATTTAAGATAAGCCCAAAACCCCCAACATCATAGAACATCATGATAGAGCACATGGCTCCCAGGTTCAGAGGTCTTACATTACTTAGAGCTAGAGAAAGAACAGCAGGGGAACACTTCCTCCTTCAGCGTCCCAGGCCAAGAGAGTGTAAGCCTCTTGCAGACCAGAAGAGAGGTGGCCCTTACACACTGTGCAAAGGTAATTGACTAGCATCATTCGAATCTATTGGTTTACTGTACCTGAGGGTGGTCCATATTCAAATGAGCAGTGCTGGGCCGAGCTCCAGATCTAGTGAAAGAAAAACCCTCTTGAGGGCAAACTGCTTTCAGGTAGGTGTGGTTTCTATTGTCTACAGAGTTAATCTAATCTCTGATGTACCTTTGGGGCTAACTCTGAAAAAACAATCCAGAGTTCCTGGGGGGGTGTCTCTAGGTTCTCCTAAAACCTATTATTAACAATTATTTTCTCATAAGAGAATATTGAGGGGTAGCTAGGTGGCGTAGTGAATAAAGCATTGGCCCTGGATTCAGGAGGACCTGAGTTCAAATCTGGCCTCAGACACTTGACACTTACTAGCTGTGTGACCCTGGGCAAGTCACTTAACCCTCATTGCCCTGCAAAAATTTTTTTTAAAAAATTAAAAAAAAATAAGAGAATATTGATATGAAAAGGCTTCATTTAACATGTAATGGCTTTTCCATGGTCTTCCCCATGTACACATTTGTTAGGAATCTCTAGATTGGTTCTACTGTTGCTTTCTTTGGGGTAGTAAGTGTTGCATTATTCCAGCATCTCAATGACAGTTCAAACTGAGGACCTACACAATTTCAATGATCCTGAAATTCTTTGATTCAGGGTAAGTCTGATTTCTGATTACTGCCCTTCTAGTATGAACTCGTAGTAAAGTTCCTGACTTGGGTTTAGTTCTGAGCAATAAGCATGTGGAGTTGCTAGGCCTCCCTTCAATAAGGATTTCCTTCCCTAATTTTCTGCGGCTTAAAGCGGGTCTGGTGGTTGGAATTGAGGGTTCTCACCATTAGGGTCAGAACCACACAGCTACTATTTGCATCTAAAATCGTTCCCCAATCTTTAGACAATTCAGGGCCCATGATCATGCCTTTTTGGGGAAATACATGTGTTCAATACCTATTATACACAAGACATTGTGTGAATGACACTTTTATACACAACTAAGGTTGAGTTATTAAATTAAGTTTATTTTAGGTTAAATTTAGATAAAATTAAATTAAATTTATCAACCAAATTTCAAATTTTTATATATATATGAGATGCTTCAAATCTAAATGTGGGTCCTAATCTGTCCCCCCCTGCCCAGTTTTATTTTTTGTTGGGGAAGGGGGATGGGATCTGGCTAAGATTTACTGATAAATTCTGCAACAGTTTAGGCTTTTAAGGATTTGTTAAGGTATATTAGAAGTTAGTGAAGAGAGAAAATGGAAAACCCTACTTTAGATCTATTCAGTATAGCCAGAGAGAAACCCTTGCTTTTCCTAGCAGTGCACATGAAGTCCCCCAACAAGCCAAAGTCCTGGATGAAAAGGACCCTCCTTTTCTTTGTCTGCTGCCACCAAGCCAGTTCCAGATGAAAAGAGAGAGATCCAGCAAGCCTGACTCAACTTCCTACTTCCTGTCCCCCTCCCCAAAAGGGAAGGTCCTTCAAGCTGATTGGTTGAGAGTGGTCTCCTGTTGATGGTGTTGTCCACAGCCTCTGAGAAAAATACGCCACTCAGGCCAGCTAGGCATGGTCTTGTTTTAATCATTCTTAAGTAGATTCTCAGTCAGTTTCTCAATCTCACCCAATTCAATCAATACTAAATCAATCTTCAGGGGGGCCCCCCCTGGGCATCTGTCAAATCCCATTATTTTATCATATGTATATGTGTGTGTGTGTGTGTGTGTGTGTGTGTGTGTATACATATATATGTGATGGGGGGAAGTGGGGTACGGGTTGGGTTAGGGGTTGGGGTTCTTAGGAATTCCTCTTTAAAGAATTATACCCTCTTGCACACAAAAGTAGTTAGATAAGGTGGTAGTTTATTTAAGGACAAGGGAAGGGAAGGGTGGGGAAGGGAAACCATGAAAGAAATCCTTGGACTTCTCATAGGGAGATAGGCACAAAGCACATGGCTCAGAGGTACCAATCTTCTGGAACAGGAAAATGGTAGATACTTTTATAGAAGACTGATGGGAGGAGGGGTCACCATTTGACTGTGGAAAGTTCCTTTAGTGAGGGAGGACCATCCCCCACTGGTGGTAGCTGGGGGAATCAGGTGAGGAGTGGAGGACTATCCCCCACTGGTAGTGACTAGAGGAATTGGGTGAAGGGTGGCTAGGGATCCCTCTTCAGAAAACAAAGGCCACAGCCACACCCAAATTTATCTCCCCAGGGTAAGGGAGACCAGAATGAAGGGTAGGAATCTGAAGTTAGCTCAGTCAGATTTGGTTCCACTTATCTCTCTAGGTGTTATCTGTCCTCTGGTTTAGTTTCTCAAGGAGAAGGTTCCTTGATATGCCCCAGAGAACTTCTGGGGTGCTCTGCACCCCATGACATTTCCCCACTTCTCTATATATAAGGAAAGGGGATGAAGATTCTTCTGAAACTGCTTCATGCTGACCAGGAGTCAAAGAAATAACGGCGCAAGGGAGGGGGAGGGGAGAGAAGTGGAGAAGGCCTGGAATGCGTGGAGCTCTGAGGGGCCCAGAGAGTCCAGAGGGTGGGAGGCGAAACATAGGCACAATGGGTATCTGCCGTGAATCCTTGAGCCTAGATGGAACAGACTTAAAAAAAAAAAAATTAAAACTGACCAGAGCAAAAACGAAAAGGGACTTAACAGATCAAGAGTAAAGTGTAACATTTTTTTTTGTTTTTTTGTTTTTCCCAGTGAAAGCTGGACAGGCTGAATGCAGGACAGGGTGTGGCCTGCGTTATTGAAGTTAAGTAATCTATGAGGGGCAGTGTCTGTCTACATTAAGGGTCCTTTTATCCCATCCCCACTTTGTATCTTGATGGCATGCTAGGACCTGAACCAGAGAGTAAGACAGAGGTCACCCCAAAACAATTCCTAGGCTTGCTTCCTATGTCCAGCTTGGCCACGGGCCTGACAAGGTGCTAGCCAGGAGAGCAAGCTTCAGAGCACTGGATTTTCGCTAAGCTGATCTCTTGGATGCTGCCCTGGGGACAAAGAGGTAGGAGAGCTGGCCTCACCTTTGTGCAGCATCCCCAACTTCTGTGTCCCGGTTTACTGCAGCTGCCAGAATCTCGGCCAGCCGGAGTTCTGCTGGTAGCAGATGTGGTGATGGCTACTGCTATTATAGAAGCTTGGTCTATGGAGAGGGCACAAGACATCTTTTCTCTCTCTTTGGCTACTGCAAGGTCCCTGTTATTAAAAATCTTAAAAGCAATATGAAGGAGTTGTGAGGATGGGATCTGGGGACCCCAGTCTAACTTCTGGAGTTCTCTCCTAATGTCAGGAGCAGACTGGCTGATAAAATGAATATTGAGGACAATTATTCCTACATCTCTTTGGGGGTCTAGGTTAGTTTATTTCTTCAGAGAGTATGCTAAGTGGCTCATGAAGACAGCAGGATTTTTGTCAGACCCCTGTGTTACCTCCCTCACCTTTCCATAATTGACTTGTTTCTTAACCCCCCTTCTCATTCCCTCAACTAGGCAGGTGACCATGTGATTTCTACGAGCTCTGTCTTCCCTGTTATGATAGTTTCATCTCAGTTCTACAACTGGGACAGCTATAAATCCAGGGACCCCAAACCAATTTCCAACCTGCAAGTGTTCATCCCCAACTTGTACCGCCAGGAAAGGTCAAACTCCAGTGTCACAGACTTAAAGCCATCTATGAACTTTGTGGGGTTCTCTGAGTAGCTCTCCAATTTCTCTTTAATCTGAGATAACCTGCTTATGGAAAAAGGTACATGCCTTAATGTTGTGCCCTTCCCAATGGGAAATTCTCTTAGTGGAAGCAGGGAAGCAGTGGGAGATGCTGGTAAGGACCTGGGTGAAGCAAGTTGGGGAGATAGGTCAGGTGGAGACAGAGGATTGGGTGGAGGGTCCAGTGGGTGGAGGGGTGACAGACTTTGGCTGTGGAGTAGGTGGGGGAAGGGAAAAGGAGATAGCTATAGGCGAGGGCAGATTAGGTAAAGCAGATGGGGTCGGCTGCTGAATGGAAAACACAGGAGAAATGGGAACATATTGGAGTTCCCCCAGATTGTAAATGGGGTAGAGCAGGATAGAAGGAGACTGACATCCACTCCCCGTGTGGCACAGGGAATTGGTTCTGAGATCAGCCGGTGGGCAAGGGGAGGTCTCAGTCATAGAGTGCTATGACAATGGTTGACACATAGGTACAGAAGCAGGTGGGGAAGATGAAGTGGAATGAGAAATAGGTAGGGAATGAGTTTGAGGAGCAGGAGGGCTGAGGTCTCAGAGGAGGTGCCCAAAGGGTTAGCTAATTGCTTGGACTTGCGGTGATTCTCAACCAGCAAGGGGACCTCATCCTTTCCCTTTGACTTCTGGCTTAAAGTCATAAAAACGTATATGTATGGAATCTCTGTCAATCTCCCTTCACGCTTGCAAAACTTGTCCAATTGCAAAATGGTATTATAATTAAGGGTGCCGTGTACAGGCCAATTTCCTTCACTTCCTAGAGGATAATGTGGCCACAAATTGTTACAAAAATGTATCATGCATCTCTTTCTCAGATTTTTAAGTTCTAGCTTAGTCCAATCACTTAGGATGCACCCCAGAGGAGAATCTTTTGGAATGCTCACTCTCTGCCCCATGAGCCTAAGGCCATTTAAACCTTTGCCCAGACAATTCTACTGGTCTTAACATGGTTCAGACATTAGGTCGGGCCTTCCGCAAGGGAAGGTGACTGCTCTGCCTGTCACTTGACAAAAAAAAAAAAACGAGCCCTGGTAAGGGTCAGGGGGAGAGATTATGCCGAACGTGTTCTCACCTCCTCTGGGTTTTGTGTGCCAAGCGTGGTCCAGACATCTGCTTGAGCTTTCAGCGAAGGAGGGAGACTCAGGCTGCCCTCCGCTGTCATGTGGAAGCTGACCTTCTCTCTACCTCTCTGTGACTCCAATGGGAGGTTGAGTCAGGATGGAGAGGGAGAAAGGAAACCCAGAAGGGAGGTTCCCACCCCCCAGTTTTGTGTGCCAAGAGGAAAGAGGAAATTTCTGTGTCCCTTCAGACATTTGGGCACCAAAATGTAATGGGGGTAAATGGGGTATGGTTTGGGTTAGGGGTTGGGGTTCTTAGGAATTCCTCTTTAAAGAATTACACCTTCTTGCACACAAAAGTAGTTAAATAAGGTGGTAGTTTATTTAGGGGCAAGGGAAGGGAAGGGTGGGGAAGGGAAACCATGAAAGAAATCCTTAGACTTCTCATGGGGAGATAGACACAAAGCACATGGCTCAGAGGTACCAACCTTTTTTTTTTGTTTTGGCGGGCAATGGGGGTTAAGTGACTTGCCCAGGGTCACACAGCTAGTAAGTGTCTGAGGCCGGATTTGAACTCAGGTACTCCTGAATCCAAGGCCGGTGCTTTATCCACTGCGCCACCTAGCTGCCCCGCAGAGGTACCAATCTTGTCGAACAGGAGAATGGCAGATACTTTTATAGAAGACTGATGGGAGGAGGGGTCACCATTTGACTGTGGAAAGTTCCTTTAGTGAGGGAGGACCATCCCCCACTGGTGGTAGCTGGGGGAATCAGATGAGGAGTGGAGGACTATCCCCCACTGGTAGTGACTAGAGGAATTGGGTGAAGGATGGCTAGGGATCCCTCTTCAGAAAACAAAGGCCACAGCCACACCCAAATTTATCTCCCCAGGGTAAGGGAGACAAGAATGAAGGGTGGGAATCTGAAGCTAGCTCAGTCAGATTTGGTTCCACTTATCTCTCTAGGTGTTATCTGTCCTCTGGTTTAGTTTCTCAAGGAGAAGGTTCCTTGATGTGCCCCAGAGAACTTCTGGGGTGCTCTGTACCCCATGACATTTATATATATATATATATATATATATATATATATATATATATATATATGTACATGGAGAGAGAGAGAGAGAATATACAAGAAGAAAAAATCAGAGAAGAACATATTCTATGAAAACTATATATCAAATTGAAAATTTGATCAATATACTAAAAAAAAAATAAAAGGATAAAAATGTTACTACCTATGCTTTACAATCACATAGATGATTTAGAATCTTCAATTCTTTCAAATAAAAGCTATAAAGTATAAGGGTGTTTTTTTTTTCATTCAATGATCACCATGATACTTTGTAATGACCACAACAATAATAATAATTTTGAAAAGTTATCAGAATTTTGATCAATGGTAAATCTTGACTCCTGACTATCAACAATGAAACATCCTTTTGTTTATACCACTAGTATACAAATTGATATTTAGTAAATACTTGTTGATTCTTGATTGATCCATAGATATGAGATGACAGTTTCAAAAATGGTCAATTTATTGCTTCATTTTGTTTAAATAAGCTTATTTGGTACAAAGGGAGGGGGATTTTATTAGGTCCATCATTGATAAGTGACAGCCATGTTAAAGAAGTGTCAATAAAATACCTAATCACATATTTGTTTCAGAAGTATACTCATCCAGGAAAAAGAAAATCTATCATAGATGGTTCTTACAGGGCAAAAGAGCTACTCATTTGTCTTTCTGCACTAGGCTTTCTGAGAGCAAGCCACCTTCCTAAAGTAGCATTGAAATCTAGTATTCACACATTTCTTTTGATGTTTTTTAAATGTGTAGTTAAATGAAGCTGTGCAATATGAATAGAAAACACTAATGTCTCTTTCTTTTGTAAATGCAGTAGAGTTTTCCCAGTTGGGGCATACTTACTATGAACAGAGACAATGTTAAAGAGCTGGGCTTTCTCTGAAAAATCAGGGTAGTTTCTGAGTATTCCCTAATGGGGTGTGCAGGGGTGAGGGGGGCATTTGGCAGGAACCTTCTAAGGAAGCATGTTAAGAAGTAAAGTCCTTTAGGGCCCCTGTGTAAAGCTTTTCCTACTCATTGGACAAATGTAATTGAGAGATATTGGAGATAGCTTTCACTCACTCCTCTGCACAGACAAAAGCCATACAATCACCAAGAAAAGAAGAAAAATTATCTTGACAAACAACAACTACCACAGATCCCCTCTAACCACCAAGGGAGTAGACAAAGTTAACAGGCAACCACAACAATTTGGCTACTGTGCAAATTCTTCCAATTATCTTGTATAATTTTAAAGCATGGATTATGTCCAATCACCCGGTGTGTCTGCTACACATGAGTTAACCAGAGGCAGAGAAACAGATTCGTACCATTTAAAATGACATGCCTCAGGGAGATTCAAATATGAAATTGAAAATATCTTGGAAAGGAGCCCACATAATATCTATCAGGCAGTTCTAAGAAATCCACAACCGATTTGGGTGCTTTGGGAGGGGAAGGGGGGAGGGGAGAAAAGGTTGGTGCATATTTATGTACCTACACATACATAGAGACAAATGCACATATATTCACATACTGAGAATTCATTGTGGATTGGATTGTAGATCACATCGATTAAGAACAGTGCATAGAAAACGAAATTCTAATTGAAAAGATGACTGCAAATGCCCCGGAGGTTTGTATAAAAAAGTAATAAAGTCAGTAGGGCAACAAATTCCAATATAAAAGCAAATACCCCGGGCAGCAAAGCAGAATGGGATAGATAATAATAACAACAAAAATGTCTGGAAGAGTTTGACCTCTAAGTTAGTGACAATGCCCATCAGTAACATTTTGCCTATTCACTTCCTGTGGAAAAAAAAAAAAAGTCAAGGACATGGACTCCCACAGGAAATTGAATAATTCTTTTGTCCCACCTCGTCTGGACCCAACACACATACATACATACATACCCCTTTCGATCCTCATTTTTTGGTAGTGATTGCTTCTATTGATTTTGTTTATAAAATGGTTTGTTTATGAATGGTAAAGTTTGCTGGTAAGTGTGTTGCTCTATAATAATCAGAAAAATAGTTAGTCCTTTTTCGTACTTGAAAGTCAATGAATAACATTTACTCCCAAATCCATAAATGTGGTTCCAGGTAGAAAATTATATCAGAGTGAGAGTTGGGTTTAGCATAGTTAAGAATTATTTTAAGTTATTTTAGTTGAGCCAGCAAGGTGTAGCATTGTAGAGGGTATCAGCCAAGGACTTAAAAAGACCCTGGTTCAAATGCCACCTCAGATACTCACTAATCATGTAACTTTGGGTAAATCAATAAATCATTTTCATCCGCAAAATCTAATATCCCATCTAACTTTAAGACTATGATGCTTTGAGAAATTAGGAACTAGTATTTGTCATGTTGCATTCAGGAGAAGAGTTCCCATAATGCATCTCAATTCTTTTTTTTTTAAATAAAGTATTTTATTTTTTTCCAGGTACATGTAATTTCTCAACTTTTGTTTATACAAGCTTTCCAATTTCAGATTTTTCTCCCTCCCTCTACTCCCTCCCCTGTTCCCTAGACAGCAGGTAATCTGATATAGGTTATATACATATATATACATATATATACATATATATACATATATATACATATATATACACACACATATATATATACATATATATATACACATATATATATATACACACACACATATATACACATATATATGTATACATATATATAACATTCCACATACTTCTGCATTAGTCATGTTATAAGAGAAAAATCAGAGCAATGAGGAAAAACCTCAAAATAGAAAAACAACAGCAGCAAAAACAAAAGAAATAGTATGGTTCAATCAGCATCTATACTCCACAGTTCTTTTTCTTTTTTTGTCCTGGATTTGAAGATCCTCTTCCATCATGAGTCCCCTGGAACTCTTTTGTACCATTGAATTGGTGAGAAGAATCTAGTCCATCACAGTAGATCAAGACACAATGTTGATGATACTGTGTATAATGTTCTTCTGGCTCTGCTCCTCTCACTCATCATCAGCCCATGCAAGACCCTCAATGTTTCTTTGAACTCCTCCTACTCATCGTTTCTTATAGCATAATAGTATTCTATTACATTCCTATACCACAACTTGTTCAGCCATTCCTCAATTGATGGGCAACCTCTCAACTTCCAGTTCCTTGCCACCACATAAAAAGTAGCTATAAATATTTTTCTACATGTGGGTCCTTTTCCCTTTTCCATGATCTCTTTGGGAAATAAACCCAAAAGTGGTAATGCTGGGTCAAAGGGTATGCACAGCTTTATAGTCCTTTGGGCATAATTCCAAATTGCTCTCCAGAATGGCTGGATAAGTTCACAGCTCCACAAACAATGCATTAGTGTTCCAATTTTTCCACAGCTTCTCCAAAATTTATTTTCCTTTTTTGTCATATTAGCCAATCAGATAGGTATCAGGTGGTACCTCAGAGTTGTTTTAATTTGCATTTCTCTAATC
The DNA here is from genome assembly GCF_019393635.1 of Dromiciops gliroides. Taxonomy (NCBI): domain Eukaryota; kingdom Metazoa; phylum Chordata; class Mammalia; order Microbiotheria; family Microbiotheriidae; genus Dromiciops; species Dromiciops gliroides. The sequence continues at coordinate 65,730,796 of NC_057862.1, forward strand.
AGTAGTGATTTAGTACATTTTTTCATATAGCAAAAGATAGCTTTGATTTCTTTATCTGAAAACTGCCTGTTGTAATGATTGGAATGATGCCACCTACTGGAGACTTACTATAGGAAAGCTCCACCATGAGGAGAATGCCTCAGAGGGCAAGGCCATGCAGCTTTTCCTTGGTGTCAGGAAGTAACATTTGCGCACGGGTACTGTCCAACAAGGCTACCAGCCAATTAACTTGAGGAGCCTCCCATTTTCTGGGAGGGGACAGGAAGGAGGAAGGAGGGCCTGCGCAGAGAGGTCTGTCTCTTTTGGGTTCCTGACTTGATGGTGGTGGTGGAGGCAGAGGACTACACAGGAAATTTGAGGAAAGATAGGAACGCCAGGATGTTGGAATTCTGTTCTCAATCTTTCTCTTTCTATCTTTCAATAAACCCTTAAAAACCTAAACTCATTTTATCAGTGATTTTAGTCAGTTTCTTTCAATGATGATTTTATCCTCTGATTCTATAATATCAGAGCAGTTCTCCTTAATAATTTCCTGGAACATGGTGTTTAGATTATTTTTCTGATCATGGCTTTCAGGCAGTCCAATGATTCTCAATTTGTCTCTCCTGGATCTGTTTTCCAGATCAGCTGTTTTTCCAATGAGGTATTTCACATTTTCTTCTATATTTTCATTCTTTTGATTCTGCTTTACTGATTCCTGGTGTCTCATGGATTCCTTATCTTCCAACTGTCCAATTCTAATTTTTAAGGCATTGTTTTCTTCAATGAGATTATGTACCTTTTTTTGTCCATTTGGCCAAATGAATTTTTTAAAGCATTGTTTTCTTCAGTGAGATTATGCACATTTTTTTTTCCATTTGGCCAGATGAATTTTTTAAGGAATTGTTTTCTTCAGTCAATCTTTGTGCTTCCTTTTCCCAGCTGCTGATTCTTTTTTCATACTTTTCTTGTTTTGCTTTCATTTCTCTCCCCATTCTTTCTTCTACCTCTCTCAATTGAAATTTTTTCTTTTTTGTTTTTTGCTTTTTGTTTTTTTATGAAGGGCAATGGGGGTTAAGTGACTTTCCCAGGGTCACATAGCTAGTTAAGTGTCAAGTATCTGAGGTCAGATTTGAACTCAGGTACTCCTGAATCCAGGGCCAGTGCTTTATCCACTGCGCCACTTAGCTGTCCCTCAATTGATTTTTAAAATCCTTTTTGAACTCTTCCAGGAAGGCTTTTTGTTCCTGAGACCAATTCACCTTCCCTCTTGAGGCTTCACATATAGGCAATTTGAGGATATTGTCCTCATCTGAGTTTGCGTTGGCTTCTTCCCTATTGATACAGAAGCTCTCAATGGAGAGGGCTCTTTTTTGCTTCTTACTCATTATTGCAGCTTATTTATTTATTTTTTAACTTGAGGTCTGTTCTGGGGGCACCAGGGTCCCCCTTTTGGGCTTCTTGTGCAAGGGTATAGGTGCTGTTTCACCAGCTTTTTACACTGAGGACTTTAAGTGTGTGTACTTCCCCCCCACCCTGCACTTCCTCTCTGAGTGCACTAGGATCAGTGGGCCTAGTTGCACCTGACTTGTTTGTCGTCCTCCAGCTGGAAACTTGCCCTCTTGGCTGGTGCAGGTAGGTTTTTCCACTGTCCTGCTGAGCCACCAGATTTTTGAGCCAGGTTCCAGGGGCCTCAGTTGTTCAGCTGTGGCCCACAGCTTCTTGTTGACTTGCCCCGACCCCTTCGGCGTTGGGCTGCTGCCCTGCACTGTGCCTCCCTTTTGCCCGGCCTCTTCCTGAAGTCTTCTAAATTATCTCTGGTTGGAAGACTGTGTCTCTCTGTCTCTTTGCAGGTTCTGTAGTTTCAGAACCCATCCAGAGGCTTGATTTAATGTTCTTTTGGAAGGAACAGAAGGAGAACTCAGGTAGCGTGCTGATTCCTCTCTGCCATCTTGGCTCTGTCCCCAACAAAATCTCAGTACCATATTTTTAAGAAAATACTTCTTATGTTGTCACATCACTAACTTCCTATTGAATAGTTTCTCTCTTGCCCTATAGTCATCTTCAACCCAAAGAGCTTAAACAGAATTTCTACCCTGAACTTGCCCTCCTCTAAACTTTCCAAATCTTATAAAGTCAGAGTGATCCTTGACTCTTACCTCTGCTTTGCTCTTGCTGTATGATCAGTTACCAGACATTAGAGATTTTACCTCCCCATTTTGTTGTTGTTGTTGTTGTTGTTGTTGTTGCTTTTAATTTATCTCCTTTCTACACACACCTTACTTCAGATCATCATTTTCTCTTACCTAGACTCCTAAATGATCCCTATGCTTTTAATTTCTCCTCTCTAGGATCCATTCTCTAAAGTGGTCAAAACAATCTTCCTCAGACACAGGAAAGATATGGTAAGACCTTTGCATCCTGGTTTTTAAGGTGCTCCAAAATTTAGTTCCTGCCTGTCTTCTCAATACTTTCATCCTTCCAGAGGCTTGATTTAATGTTCTTTTTGAGGGAACAGAAGGAGAGCTCAGGCAGCTTGCTGATTCCTCTCCTCCATCTTGGCTCTGCCCCCCTAATGCATCTTAATTCTGCTCCAAATGATTAGACAATTATTTACAGAGCCTATATCCATGTGTGATTTTTTTTCATTTTTTATCTCTATTTATTCTTTCTTTTTTTCCTAAAGTGGTAAGTAAATATGTGTATCCAGTAGAGGAATAAAGCTGGAAGTGAACTTAGGTCACCTGCTCCAACAAAGTCCTTTTCGAAAGAGGAAAACTAGAAACAAGTGATGATTTCATTAAAGAAAATGACAATGATGAGATGACATATGAAAATTTATGGGCTATAGCCAAAGTGGTACTTAGGGAAAAATGTATTTGCCTAACTGTTTCCTCAATAAAATAGAGAAAATTTAGATCAATGAATTGGGCATGAAACTAAAAACTAGAAAATGAACAAATTCAAAATCCCCAATTAAATACCAAATTGGAAATCCTCAAAATTTGACGGAGAGATTAACATGGTTGAAAGTAAGAAAACCATTGAATTAATAAATAAAACTAGAAGCTGGTTTTATGAAAAAAAATAATAAAATAATGATTAATTTTATCAAAAAAAAGGGCAAGAAGAAAACCAAATTATTAATATTAAAAATGAAAGGGGTGAACTGTTGAATATTAAATATATAGTTTAATCCACCTGTCTCCTCCAAAAAGAATTAGTAAACAGATAAGAGAAATTATAATATCTTATATTATCTCCTACAATTTTTTTCCATACCTCTCCTACAAAAGTAATAAACAGATCAAAGAACATGGCTAAAAACCAGATCAGAGAGCTTTATATCACCTACAAAATAAACCAAATAAGAGACAGACAGAAAAAAAAAATACCAATTTAATTTTTTGTCCCAAGAAGAAATATAAGCATGATTATGCTGGAGACCCTTACCAAAAGGGCTCAGAGACTCCTTTGTTCTAAGAATCGTTAAGATTTCTTTGCTCACAGTTTACAGAATAACTTCATTAGTATGATACAAATCAACCAATAGCAAATACTACAAATGTAAAACAATACAAATCAGTTTAATAGCTCAATTTAAAATAGATGCTATGGTTAGACTATGTGAAGACAGGAAGAGCATTATCAAAGACAAGGAGGTTTAGATAGTTGATCATGGGAACAACAAGATCTATTTACTTTCTTGGGAAAGAAGATAGTGAATAAGAATTGCAAAAGGGCATTTAAATTTGTTTATTTTCTTTAGGAAAGTAAATATGAACTTCCTGGTTTCAGTCTGAAGTCTGAGAAAAAGGGCATTTTGCTCCTATTAATCCAGGGTCTCATTAAAATACTTTTGGGTAATAAGGCAGCTCCATCAAATCCAGGTGATCTATACATTCATATTAATACCACATGTGAAGAGGAAATTATTTTAAACTATTTTGCCCAATTATATGCACCCACTTTCTTTAATAATAATTAAAGCATGGATTCTAGAGAACTAGAGTTCTAAAAGAACAAGAGAAGGGTGGTGTGGTGAAACAAATAAAGAACTAGTCTTAATGTCAAGAATATTTTGTTTTGAGTTTTGCCTCTGAAAATTGTTGGTTGTGTGACCCTAAGCAAGTGTCTTGACCTTTCAGGACCCCAAGAAACCCTAAATTTTAAATTGGAAAGCAATTTATTTATCTGCATTGGTAGATGGAATGCTTCAGTGGGAGTTCCTAATATTATTAAAGTCAATCTGAAAAGGACATCTGTTTTTTCTGTGTGTGTGTGTGTGTGTGTGTGTACACATACGTTCTTGACTCAAGCCCATTTCTTTCTGAACCTCATGAAAATGAAAATAATAACAATAATAGAATAATAATGTTGCTGCTCATAAACAATATATGTATGCATTTCTATAGTTCTTTATAAGTTGAAAAGAGCATCATAAATACATTACTAATCCTCATTTTATAGTCAAACTGACCTTTTAATATATGAGTGTATATGTATGTACATGTGAGTATGTGTAATCATGTCTACACATGTGTGTGTACACATAAGATGAGGGGAAACTGGTGTTCAGAAAATTTAAATGATTTGCCCCAGATCACACAGTTAGTAAATGTCTGAGGCAGGGCTAAAACCAAGAACTTTCTGACCCAAACATCTCATAAAGTTAGAGCATACTTCACCTAGGAATTATTTTTGACTGAACTTTTGCATCACTTTTATATGTTACTGTACCTTCTATACAGAGATTTTAATGAGCACTCTGTTCCCTTTTGAAACTGCCTTCTCTAAGCTCTAAGGAAGGCCTAACCATGCCTTCATAAGGCTATCTTTGATAACTAGGGATCATGCATGAACTGCCTATTGAATATTTGATAATTGGATTGACATAGATACCTCAAACTCCACAAGTCAAAAACAGAATTCATTATGTCCCTCTTCCCTATTCCATAACCTACCCCTCTTTCCTATTACTGTTAAAAGCATTGCCATCTTTCTAATCTCTTAGGTTCATGACCAGAATGTCATTTTTAGTTTGTCGTGTTCACTGATACCACATGTTCAATCAATTGAAAATTCTTGCCATTGCTATATAAACAATATCTCTTGCATATATTAGCTTTTCTACACTCACATGTCCACTACTCTAATTCTAGTCATAATAAAATCTTAGCTGGCCTATTGGGATGGATTCCTGTTTGTTCTCCCTGCTTTAAATAATTCTTCATTCCAATTCATCCTCCATAAAATGGCCAAAGTGATTTTCTTATTTATTGACCTATTTAATAAATACATGTCATTCCCTATCATCTTTAGTCTAATATAAAGCTCCTCTGTTTTGCATTTGTGACTCTTCAAAACCTGGTTCTTTCCTATCTTCTCATAATCTTCCACATTTATCCAATCCACTCATTCTATGCAGGCTAACTATAATGGGTGACTTGCTATTCCTTAAACATAATACTCCATCTCCTCTCTCTGTGCCTTTGTACTTTCTATTTCTCAGTACAAGAATAACTTTCTGCACATATAAAATAAATCCACATAAACCATCAGTATTTCTATACATGACCAACAAAGTCCAGCAGCAAGAGATAAAAAGAGAAATTCCATTTAAAGTAATGGTAGATAATATAAAATACTTGAGAGTCTACTTGCCAAGACAAACCCAGGAACTCTATGAACACAATTACAAAACACTTTTCACAAAAATCAAATCATATGTAAATAATTGGAAAGATATCAATTGCTCATGGATAGGCTGAGTTAATATAGTAAAAATGATAATTCTACCTAAATTAATTTACTTATTCAGTGCCTTACTGATCAGACTACCTAAAAATATTTTATAGAGATAGAAAAATAATAACAAAATTTATCTGAAAAAACAAAAAGTCAAGAATATCAAGGGAAATAATGGGAAAAAAATGCACAGGAAGGTGGGTTAGCGGTACCAAATCTGAAACTCTACTATAAAGCAGCAGTCATCAAAACTATCTGGTAATGGCTAAGAAATAGAGTGGAGGATCAATGGAATAGGCTAGGCTCAGGAAATGCAGTAGTAAATGACACTAGTAATGTAATGTTTGATAAACCCAAAGACTCCAGCTTCTGGGATAGGAACTCAGTATTTGACAAAAACTGCTGGGAAAACTAGAAGATAGTATGGCAGAAATTAGGCATAGACCAACAGCTTAAGCCTTATACTAAAATAAGGTCAAAATGGATACATGATTTAGACATAAGAGGTGATACCATAGGTAAATTAGGAGAAGAAGGAATAGTCTACCTTTCAGATCTTTGGAAAGGAGAACAGTTTATGACCAAACAGGAGATAGACAATATTATGAAATACAAAATGGATGATTTTGATTACATTAAATTTAAAAGGTTTTGTACAAACAGAAGCAATACATCCAAAATTAGAAGGGAGGCAGAAAGCTGGGAAACAATTTTTGTGGCCAGTACTTCTGATAAAGGCCTCATTTCTAAAACATATAGGAAACTAAATCAAATTTATAAGAATCCAAGTCATTCCCCAATTGAGAAATGGTCAAAGGATATGAACAGGCAGTTTTCAGTTAAAGAAATCAAAGCTATCTTTTGCCATATGAAAAAATGTACTAAATTACTACTGATAAGAGAAATGCAAATTAAAACAACTCTGAGGTACCACCTGACACCTATCAGGTTGGCTAATATGAGAAAAAAGGAAAATAATAAATTTTGGAGAAGCTGTGGAAAAATTGGAACAGTAATGCATTGTTGGTGGATCTGTGAACTGATCCAACCATTCTGGAGAGCAATTTGGAATTATGCCCAAAGGACTATAAAGCTGTGCATACCCCTTGACCCAGAAATACCACTTTTAGGTCTTTTTCCCAAAGAGATCATAAAAAAGGGGAAAGGACCCAAGCGTACAAAAGTATTTATAGCTCCTCTTTTTATGATGGCAAGGAATTGGAAATTGAGGGGTTGCCCATCAAATGGGGAATGGCTGAACAAGATGTGGTATATGAATGTAATGGAATTCTACTATGCTGTAAGAAGAGATGAGCAGGAGGAGTTCAGAGAAACCTGGAAGGACTTGCATGAACTGATGATGAGTGAGATGAGCAGAACCGGAAGAACATTGTACACAGTATCATCAACATTATGTGTTGATCAACTGTGATGGACTAGATTCTTCTCACCAATACAATGGTACAAGAAAGTTCCAAAGGACACATGATGGAAAATGCTCTCCAAATCCAGAAAAAAAAGGAACTGTGAAATATGGATACTGATTGGATCATACTATTTCTTTTGTTTTTTGTGCTGTTGTTTTTCTTTTTTGAGGTTTTTCCTTTTTCTCTGATTTTTCTCGTATAACATGACTAATGCAGAAATGTGTTTGATGTTTATATATATATATATATATATATATATATATATATATATATATATATATATATATAACCTATATCAGATTACCTGCTGCTAGGGGAAGGGGGGAGGGAGTGGAAGGAGGGAGAAAATTTTGAAATTTTAAATCTTATATAAACAAATGTTGAAAACTATTTCTACATGTTAACATAATAAAATACTTTTATGTAAAAAAAGAATAATTTTCTGCAGCTGGTCTTTCCTCATTGCACCAACTTTAATGGTCTCTCTGGTAAGATTATTCTATTTGGTATATATTTTGTAAATACTTATAGATGCATACATTATCTCTTTTGTTAGAATGTTAGCTCCCTGTGAACAGAAAATGTCTTTGTTTTTGTCTTTATATTCCCAGTGATTAGCATAGTGTTTGGCACATCATAGTAAGTATTTAATAAATGCTTGTTGATTGATTTATTAATTCAAATATCCAAGTCATTGACATCAATAGTAACTAGCAGAGGTCCAAGAAGAGATCCCTAGGGCATTCCACTAGGAGATCTCTCTCAAAGTTCATATTGATCTATTAATGACAATTCTTTGGGTCTATTAATTCAGCCACTTCTAAATTAAATTAAATATATTATCACCTGGGCCATGTCTCTCAATCTTGTTCACAAAGATCACATAGAAGCCTTTGCCTAATGCTTTGTTGAAATTCAGATATTTTGTGGCTAAAGCATTTTCCTAATCTACTCATCTAGTAACTTTCTCTTGGAGGAATGCCATGGTGTATATTTTGTAAAATCACACAGGGCAATAACATTAATAGCTGAATTATTGATAAAGACAGTGGCAAAACACACAGCATTGTTCTTTTTTTTAAATATACAAACATGTGCACGTGCAGGCATACACACAATACTTGCACATGTACAGGCATATATACATACATACAACAGAAATGAGATATTCCAATATAAGTTTGAAGATCAAGTGAGATAACATAGATGAAGTGCTTTGCCAATCTTAAAGCATTTTCTAAATGCTATATAGCCAGCTAACTACTGGTTAGTGGTAGTGTTGGTGATAGTAGTAGTAGTAGAATTGGTGAATCGTATCTGCTTGGGGTAAACCTTTCCATGCTATTATCAAAATCTCTCTCTGGGTAGTATTCCTTGGCATGTCAAAATGGTATTATAAGCATGTATTAATAAATGAATAAAAAATTATTGTAGAACAGTCAGCTCTGATAGGACTATGAATGGGCTAGATTATAAAAATCATCACTTCCCTGGAAATTCAGCAGTAAAAGCAATTATAAGAACACATACTATATCCGTGAAGAATTGGATCGTTAGTATGACTGAAGTCACGCAGTAAAAGTCATTACAACTGGGGGGGGGCAGGGAATCATTTAACTTCCAAAGGATTTAAGATGAGAGTAATTGGGTCTTGCAGATTAACTCCTCATCTTTCAACACACCTCAGAAGTATCAGGGAATCTTTCAGGCATTGGTTCTTTGATTGTCTGCATGCCTTGTGCTCAAAAGATATTTTTCTAGCCTACTGTATATGATTTCCACTATGGATGCCTTACCATGATACAAATATGACCCTAAATTGTCAAACGCTATGCTAAGCATGCACAACTTCTATTAGTTCTTATCAAACTCAAATAACTTCAAATCTGGAAGTATTTCTATCATGCACTTTTGATATTTTTGTACCTTAACAGCCAGCCTACCTTAGTTCAGAGAGGCTTATCACTAGAACTTTGAATATCAGAAATTTTTTTACCTTAACATTTCACAACCATGATATGATAAATTATTGGGGAAAATATGATCTGGTTTGGTGGATAGAGAATCCATGCTAATGCAATGAAAAACTCTTGCTTAGCTTCAAGTTTCCCATGCTCCTTTTTGACATCCGGGAGCATTGTGACCATGTAGATGTCACGAAATAGGAAGAAAACCAGTGTACTTTTGTGACTATGTATATATATATATATATATATATATATATATATATATATATATATATGTGTGTGTGTGTGTGTGTATTTGTTTTGCTGACACAAAGATGTTACACATTAGAGTTAAGGATTTATCAGAAATATTTTCAAATCCAAGCTTTGTATTCCTTTTTCAAATAACCCTATTGTGCCTTTAGATATGTATTTTAAATATAATTCAGCTATTAAGGTTATAGCCCTGTGTGATTTTACAAAGTATAACGCATACACACCATGGCATTCCTCCTAGATAAAGACTTCTACTATATTTTCTTGGGCCATTTATCACTCATATTACAGCAAAATAGAAAATTGCTTCAAATGTTTTTCCTTTGCAACCAGAGGAATGATTTCAGTTCCTAAGCCAATTTTCTTTCATGTTCCCAGCACTTCCTCCCCATCCCTCTATGGGATCCCACATGTTTTCTTCAACACAATGCTTTCATCTTTGTCAGTTCATTGAAACTTTTCCCTAGCCTTACTAGTTACTTCCTTTCCTTTCACTCCTACTCCCTTCCCACATCTCTGTGCTTAAATCCCTTTGCAGCCACTATTCCAAGTGACATTGAAATCCTGTTTTAGATCTATGCCTCTGATCTTCTTCTAGCCCATCAAGGACAGTGTATTATATATGTGAGACATGGTCAGTCTCACAAAGACCACTAGAATATATGGGAATAGTTTTATAATATCTATTCTTTGCATAATTGAGTTTCTTTTCTTTTTTTAATCTCATGCACTTCATGAATGAGTACCAGTTTCATACTACAGGATGCTCAATAATTCCCTGTTCACTGTTTGGTTTGTCAACAGTCAATAATTTTATGTCCCGTTTAGCATTCTTTGAAAACTGATTTATTAATTCTGCTGATACTAGTTGCCTCATACAATTAACTTATATATTGCTTATTATGGTTTTATACTACTGACATTGATGCCAAAACCATGAATTCAATATCCTAAATAACCAGTAACTTTTACACTAGGAAAAAATTCATGTCACATTCCTAATATTAGTCAGTTATCTTGCATACACAACTTATAAATGTGTTGAAAGCAAATGTTGTTTAAAACAAAGAAAGCATGAAAGACTTTGTTAAAACCCTTCTGAACTAGATGGCAAAAATAGAACACACACATGCGAAAGAAAAACAATGAAAGAATGATGGTCAGTGCATAGCATTCCTTAATATCTAAAGAATAAAGATAGTATCAAATAGAGTCAAATAGCCTCTGACAACCAAATCCCAACTCCTGGCCTTCTCATAGCAGAACTGTTTCCACTAACAGGAGAAGGGGCAAAGGCAAGTCACTGGCACCTTAAAACCAGTTGCTTCGGGCAGGTGGGGCTCATAGCCTTGGCAGGCAAGTCGCCTAGGGGAAGGAAACCCTGATTTTAAACCTCCACTGCCTTGCTGCTATACCCATATATGGGAAAGGCTTCGGGAGTTAACCCCGAGGAAAAATCAGGAGTCTATTGGATATTGGACATCACACCCCTCTGGCAACTCCTGCAGCAGCACTGCAGCAGCTCTGCCTCTCCTTTGGATCCACCAATGTTGTGGAGAGGGAAAACCTGCTGCATGGGCAACAGCTTGTTTTCCATATTGATCCACCCAGGCCAGCGCCCTGGAGAGAACACTCCAGCTACTCCTCATGGGGTAGATACAACACGGGATGCGGCAGTTACCGGTTATAAGTCACTCAGGAGCTGTGACTCCCTTATCGGACTGCACAGCCACACTGTGGCCTGTTGCTCTTCAAAGCGCTGATCCATGGTCGTCCGAGACTAGTGGAGGCCTACTACTACTACTACTACTACTACTACTACTACTACTACTACTACTACTACTACTACTACTACTAAAGATAATATCATTTAGTAGAAAGACTGTTGGACTTAGAGTCAGGTCCTCTGGGCGCAAATGCTGGTTCTGACCCTTACTATTTGTGTTCCTGGGTAAGGAACTCATTTCTGGCTTCAATTTATTCATATGCAAAATGGGTTTATTAAAATTTCAACTATTCTGGAGGCTGTTCATAGCAAAAGTAGTGTGGTGTAAATCCTTAAGTGCTTTTGTTGCCATTGAGTCATTTCAGTTATGTTTGACTCTCCATCACCTCACTTGGTGTTTTCTTGGCAAAGATACTGGAATGGTTTGCTATTTTATTTCTCCAGATCTTTGTTTTTATTAAATAGATGAGGAACTGAGGCAAACAGGTTTAAGTGACTTGCTCAAGGTCACACAGCTAATGTGTCTAAGGCTGGATTTAAACTCAGGTCTTCTTGCCTAAGGGTTGGGTGCTCTATCCACTGTGTCACTTAGCTGCCCCTTTTAAGTACCACATTATACTCCTGTCCATTTCTGATTTAAAAAAATATGTCTATTGAGGCCCAACTAGGTAATTCAGTGAATATTATGCTGAGCCTGGGGTAAGGAAAATCAGAGTTCAAAAGCAGGATCAGAAATTTACTAACTGTGTGATTATAGGCAACTCACATAAATTCTGTTTACCTCGGTTTCCCCAATTGTAAAATGGGGAAAATAATAATATCGACTTCGCAGGGTCATTGTGAGAATTAAATGAGGTAATATTTGTAGTAAGCACTTAGTGTAGTGCCTGTGGCACTATATAAATGAATTCCCTTGATTTAAGGGAAATGTTTTAACAAATCTCTCTGGGTATATTTTTGGACAATATTGAAAGATGTAGAGTAGATAATGGTATATTAGATATATTCATGACCAACTTAACAGATAAAACTATGAGTTTAGAGGAAAATCTTCAGTGGCATCCCAGGTTCTACCACTGGTTCTGAAAATAATGATGATGATGATGACAATGACATCAAATATATGAAGCAAATGATAAATGTTGTATACATATTATCATTTATATTTTATACATGAAGAAACAAGCTTGAAATGGATAAAATCCTGTGCTTGATCAAGGTCCACAACCAACAAGAAGCAACTGACTGTGGATTCTTCAGTTACATATCAAGTTTTTTTTTCCAATATTCATACTTTACCTCAATCTTTTGGATAAGAACACATGTGAAATGCTTTTTAGTTGATACAAAGATTTGAGAGTGAAAATTTTAGAATACTAATTCAGGTTCTAAATAGGTTGGCCTAAAATAATAATGATGATAATAATGTCATTTATACAATGCTTAAAATTTTTCTAACATTCTTTGTTATTTCATTTGAGGAATCAAACATAATAAGATGTTATTTAATATAGGCAAATATAAAATACTAGTACTTTTTTAAAAATTATAAAAATACAAGACAGAGGAGATGTAGAATGCCTGAAGTGAGCCATATTTTAAAAATAGAAGTATTTTCATTGACTAAAAGTACATTTTAAGTTAAAGCTAGCATATGGATGATAAAGGTATGTGACTTGAGACCTCAAAAATAAATGTATATTGACTAGGCCAAGACATCATAATTCTCTTCTGTTTTGCCTTGGTCATATTTCACCTATTGTCACTTTGGAGCTTATCATTTTAACTGAATTAAGGAAAAGTTAGAGTTCGTCCAGGTAAAATTGACCGAGATTGTGAAGGGACTCAAATTCATAATGTATGAACATTTATTGAAGTAAAGGGTATTAGGTTGGAAAAGAGAATGGTTTTTAAAAACCGGGAAAGATATAGTTGTCATCAAATATTACATGGTCTTTCATGTAGGAGAAGGAATAAATTATTCTCTGTGGCTCCAGACAATAGATCTAAAACCAAAGAATGGGAATTAAAGGTGGTAGAATTTGCCTCAAAAGAGAAAACAAATCCTTATAATTAAAGATAACAAATAATAGATTGGGTTGTATTCCAAGGTATTGAGTTAAAGAAAATAGCATGAGATAGCGTGAAGAGTGCTGGGTTTGGTGTCGGGACAGACTTGGGTTAAAATTCATCTTTTGGAATTTATTAATGTCATTAAAATGGGCAAAATGATTAATTCCTCTAAGACTTGATTTTACAATCTATAAAATGGCTAAAATAATATCTACACTAATAGAAGTTAGATAATGTTTAATGATTGATTGGTTACTACCAAATGGTCATCACAAGAATTAAATGAAACAATATGTATAAAGTTCTTTCTGCAACTTAAAGCAGTATAGAAAATATCAGTACCTATATTCACCTCCTCTCACTAAAATTGTTCAAGCAGATGGCCAGATAGCCACTTATTGGTTAACTCTGAACTGTGAAGATTTGATAAACGGGTATCCTGTAGTGCTTTAATCACATCATTCTTTTTTCTTTTTTTTTTGCAGGGCAATGAGGGTTAAGTGACTTGCCCACGCTAGTATCAAGTGTCTGAGGTTGGATTTGAACTCAGGTCCTTCTGAATCCAAGGCCATTGCTCTATCCACTGCACCACCTAGCTGCCCCCTTTTCAGGGGTCTGCCCTATTTTATTTGTTTGTTTGGGGGTTTTTTGTTTTTTGTTTTTTGGTGAGGTAATTGGGTCACACAGCTAGTAAGTGTCAAGTGTCTGAGGCCAGATTTGAACTCAGGTCCTCCTGAATCCAGGGCTGGTGCTTTATCCACTGTGCCACCTAGCTGCCCCACATCATTCTTAATATCAACTGTATAGGATTATAGCTATTTATATGGAAGGAATAAAAGTTTGAGATATATCTGTATGAATCAAAGAATATATTTTGGGAGATACTTTTACTTTTAAAAATGAGACGTTCCTTGGGGGAATGGATTTTTTTGGGGAAAATCTAGGCTGTGGCAGTTTGCTGGTTGCCCATGGGCAGAAATAGTGAAAGCAGTAATTCATGGAAACTGGAGTATGTTGTTCCCAAAACCAGGGTTGCAGGAGATGAATTTGAAAAGTATCTTATATTTCTTGGTCCAACTACTCTTTGTCTATATATAACCCTTCTACTGAGGGTGGAAGAAGAGAGAGAGAGGAGGTGTGGATCACAAGTGTTTCCAAAAGGATTACCTGTCAGAGGAGGTAATCCCAGTAGGTGGCAGAGACCCTGGAGGTAAAAGGAAAGAGCACAAAGAACACAATGGAACAACATTAAAAACATAGGAAGAGGAGCAATTTCCTCCCTACCAAATCCTGAAGGCCCCTTCCAAAGAAAGCTACTTAGGGATAATGTTTACCAAAGTGATATATGCATGCCATGAAGGGGACAAGAGATCCTTTTTCCTGTCATTGGAGCTTAGTCACTCTGTGTTTCCAACTGCAGTTTGATGTCCTTCACCTAGTGTCCCAGGGGCATAGTATGCCAATGTGGGTAAAGGGGCTAGAGGAAGTGGCAAAGGTAAACTCCACTGAAGGTCATTCTTTGTCTATGGACAGACTTGAATCCTCCTGTCTCCTAAGATCTACTATTGTACCTTTGCTATGTCTACATTCTACATTGTTCTTATCAGTTTCTCTCTATTCCATAATGTTATGTGTATTTTTTTTCAAAAATTTAAAACCCAAGGTTTATCTCAAGGAAGCAAAGTAAATGTGTGTTTAAATCCTAGGAGGAGCTGTGAGCCTAGCCCCAAAACTCAAATATAATTCATTATTTCCATTACCTGAAGCAAGATTTCTTTCCTCAGGAATTCATGAACAATTAAACTTGGTTCTTATCTAAGCAATTTAAATCACTTAATTCTGCAGCATCGAGAAAAATGACAGAGCTGAATGTTTCACTATAGATGGGTTTCCCTTTTTTCTAGCCATAAAATTGCATTGAACAGAGTAAATTGGATTCTTTTTTTGTTCTAAGGAGTGATTGGCACAGTGCAGGTGCAGTGGGAAAGTGCTTGGCCATATCCTTCAATCCATGTCATGTGTCCTTTACCAGATGAGAAGTTCAATCAACTGGTGTCTTCCAACAAGTCACTTAGTTTCTTTGATCCTCAGTTCATAAAATCTTCAGATTTTGAGTCACCTCAGAGTCAGAAGTGAAAGAGAACACAAAGAGCCTCTCCTTCAATCTCCTTTTTTTACAGAGGAGGAAACTGAGACAAAAGAAGCTGAATGACTGCCCTAAGTTCACATAGACCTAACACCAGATTAAATATCTAATACCAAATAATTAGTCATAGGAAAAATTAAGAAAGTAATGCTTAGGTGACCTTCCCCCAGGGTTGCTATGAGAAATGTGCTTCTCTAACTTAGCAAACAAGGAAAGGACTCCATATAATTCATGGCATTCTGTGGCAAAATTTTGCTCTCAAACTTTTTTTTTAATAAAAGGAATGTTAGAAAGCAAGTTGGGAAATTCATAACGATAACTGATATGTGACATTGTAAGATTTGCAAAGTGCTTATGAGCATATTATCTCATTTGTCTTTCACAACAAATAGAAAAATATAGAAATTTACAAAAATATACAAATAAATCAATGAATTAATTAACTAGTTGATCAATTGATTAAGAAGAAATAAGCTTTTGTTTCAGAGAGATGCCTAGAGTTATTAAAATATGAAATCGGATCACAACCCATCCATACCTGTCCATCCTAAATGAATCTTGTCCATCATTTCCAGCAAATCTAATTCAGAAGGACTATTTAACCTGCTAGGGCAGTTTTACACCTTTTCATGACATCATATAGACAACAGTGCAATATGTGGGATACTCATTAGGTATCTCTCCTTGTTTTATGATGGACCTATCTTACTTTCCAGTCATAAACCTCTTCAATTACATTCTTTTATAACCCTTCTCTTTTGTGTGGAGACAGTTAGGTGGCACAGTGGATAGATCCACATAAGTATTAAAACAACCCAATGAGATGGCTAGTAGAGTATTATTATTCTCATTTTATATTTGAAGAATGGTACCACAATTTAAAACTGTTGTAGGTTAAGTTTTAACCCAAGACTTCCTGAATCCAGGTCCACCATTCTATCCACATTGTCCCTATAGCAATAATTGTTTTGAACAAAGAATCAAAACAAGAATATCTAAGTCATATGACATTCTCTTTTTTAATACATTCCACAGCCCTTAAATTCAATGTTGAATAAAAGTACACACCATAGCTCATTATTAGGTCATCCAAGTCAGAACCTGACAATTTAGGATGGATTAGAATTGTCATTTTCTGCAAGCTGTCTTTCTGTCTCCAACATAAAGACGGAATTTGCCAATGGGTTGTTTCTCCCTCGTGAATAATGTCTAACAGATATATCAGACTTGAATCATTTGAATTAGAGACAGTGCAATGAAAGGTGATTTTACCACTATCAATTTTTTAAGCTGTGGGATTAACTAGTGCATTATTTTTTGGTTGTAGAAACTCTCCCTCCATTTTCTCATTTTGTGTTCATGAGGGGAATAATATGTGGACAATTACATGCTCAACATTCATTTACATTAGAAAAATAGAAGGATGCCACAGGTGATACTATTCACCAAATACTGAGGATGTACTATACAGAAGAAATTACCTTTGGCACAACTGGGGAACACAGGAATGAATTTAATAAATCTCATGCACCAATAAAAAGGAAGCTAACCCAAGTTTCTAGGGCAGGATTTATGAAATTGATATTTATTGTGTGGTTAGGAAAAAGGTCAAATAAGCAAATAAAAATCCAAATTCTTTGTGTGGCAGAGCAATGAATCTATGGGGGGTCTGATTAACAGGATGACTTTCTCTGGAAGTTTGTGACTATATTTCTCTATGAGCAATGCATATAGTGTTCTACAATGCATGTTGGCTTTCAAGGCACAACAGACAATGGGCTCAAACAGGGTTGTCAGAAGGTCAGTAATAGTTTCATTCCAAGAAACACCTGAGCTCATCCCTCTTCTCTTAGTTATGGCAATGCTAGTGAATATAGTTCAAGGAATATGCACACATACACATACACATATACATATACATATACATATACATATACATATGTATATGTATATATGTGTGTGTATATATGTATACACATATAAAGAGAGTGAGAGAGAGAGCAGGAGAGAGCAAGAGAGAACAAGAGACAGAGAGACAGAGACAGACAGAGACAGAGAAAGTACCCCGGGAAAGCAAGGATACCCTATATCTGGAAAAAGAGAAATCAGTTATACATATAGTTCTGTCATAGTATGACCATGACATATTTTCCAGGGTCAGTGTTTCTAATGCAACAAAAAAAGGGATAAGGGACCCTGTTCTCCAACATGGTAATGTATGCAAGAAGCAAACGAGAAAGATGTCCACCAATGGCACAGAAAAGATTCCTGGAAATATGCCAAAGCTTCTTTTCTGATCATGTCTTAGGGGATACTTACATGGAGTCAGAAGTCAAAGAAGATTAGAAGGATAGAAGCTCTAATTGATTTGGGGCTCTCAGGAAAATATAGTGCCTGTAGCTTAGTGGTGAAAGTGATATGCTAATCTAGAGAAATATTATCCTTGGTCCAGTGCTTTATGACTGAAAACAAACATCTTGGAATGAAAACATTCCACTTACCACCTGGGGAGGGAAAGAAGATATTCAGGCCAATTAATTTGTGGTCATCATGTCTTCCACAAGTTAGTTCCTAAGTTATCATAGCTCACCAGGACAGCCCTACATTTATTGGAGTTCTAGTCAGTGTACCTTCATGAACTTCTCTCAGAATTCTCCATATAACAGTTAAAGTCATGAGACAAATTCACTTGTGTAAAAAGACTGATAGCAGCCATCTTGTTGTGTAAATAACATTTTAGGACCTTGTTTCCAAGAGAGAGGAAAAGCAACAGTTGGAAAGAACTTTTAAATTCAAACCTCTGTTCCAGGCAGGAAAGACATATGATGCAAAGGAAGATGAACAAATAAAATAAATACAGCTAATGGGGGCAGCTAGGTGGCGCAGTGGATAAAGTACCAGCCCTAAATTCAGGAGGACCTGAGTTCAAATGCGACCTCAAACATTTGACACTTACTAGCTGTGTGATCCTAGGCAAGTCACTTAACCCTCATTGCTCTGCAAAAAATTTAAGAAAAAAAATTTAAATACATAAATACAGCTAAAATCATAATGGAAACACATACATAATACATATATACACATCTGCATACATACATACATACATATCATGAGATAACAGAAAGAGAGAGAAGGAGGGAGGGAGGCATGACCAATAAGAGAATTTCTTTTGTTTTAATATCTATATTTGTTACAAGAGTTTTATTTTATTTATATTCATTGACTTTGTTTTATTTTCCCTAGTAGGGCTAAAGCAGATTTGGTACAAGTAAATAGAATTTTTATTAAAGAGATAAAGTTAACAAAAATCATATGTGAGTGGAGGAGTTGGCAGTCTACTCAATGCACCCAGCTATCCAATATACAAAAGGCAAAGTGCCATGAAAATATAAAGGAGCAGTGGAAATATATGGAGTGACCACTATCAATAGCCAGAGTGTCTATGAAGAGATCAATGTGAAAAGAATGTTGTATATGGAAGTATTGATTTGCAGTTACAAGGGAGACTCAGTACTAAGGAAGGTGTCTGAAAAACAACCAGCAATTGCAGAGACATTAATCTTAATGGACTCAATAAGGTTAAACTGTTTGTATTCCTACATAGGAAGATGATACATGTAAATTCTCAGAATTTTATCATTATTAGGGGACTTAGAAGGAATATACATTGATAGAAGTGAGTTGGCTATGAAACAACAATATCCAAATAAAATAAGGTTAATGGGTAAGAAAAAGGGACAGACTAGGAGAAGGAGAAAGTAAAAGGTATAATGGAGTAAATTATTACTCATAAAAGAAAAGGAAAAGAGTTTTTGCAGTGGAGGTGATGATGAAAAAGGTGAGAAACACTTTAACCTTACTTTAATCATAATTGGATCCAAGATGGAATAATATACACACTAAATTGATTATGGAAATCTATCTTACCCAAAGAAAAGTGGGAGGGTAAGGGGATAAAAGAAGTATTGTGATAGAAAGGAAGGCAGATTGGAGGATGAAGTGAAGGTCAGAAGCAGAACAATTAAAAAAAAAACATGGGTAGGAATCATGATCTTAGACAAAGCAAAAGCAAAGATATATATAGATATAGATATAGATATAGATATAGATATAGATATAGATATAGATATACACACACACATATATATATGTATGTATGTATGTAGTTTCCTTGCTTGTCTCTTCTAATTTATATATATATATATATATATATATATATATATATATATATATATATATATATATATGTGTGTGTGTGTGTGTGTGTGTGTGTGTGTTTGTGTGTGTATATATATATATATATATATATAAAATTAAAAGAGACAAGCAAGGAAACTACATCTTGGTAAAAGGTAACAGTGAATGAAATATTATCAGTACTAAACATATATTCACCAAATGGTATAGCATTCAAATTCTTAATGGAAAAAGGTAAATGAGTTACAGGAGGAAATAAACATTAAAACTATACTACTGGGGGCAGCTAGGTGGCACAGTGGATAGAGCACTGGCCCTGGAGTCAGGAGGACCTGAGTTCAAATCCAGCCTCAGACACTTAACACTTACTAGCTGTGTGACCCTGGGCAAGTCACTTAACCCCAATTGCCTCACTAAAAAAAAAAAAAAGACTATACTATTAGTGGGATCTGAAATTTCCCCTCTCAGAACTAGATAAATAAATAAGAAAAAAAATTAAGGAGACAAATAGAATTTTAGAAGATTTTTTAACTTCTAGAAAAGATGAATGGGGGCAGAATAGAATATACCTTTTTTTCTCAGTGATACATGGCACCTACTCTAAAACTGACCATATATTCGGAC
This sequence comes from Dromiciops gliroides, assembly GCF_019393635.1. Taxonomy (NCBI): domain Eukaryota; kingdom Metazoa; phylum Chordata; class Mammalia; order Microbiotheria; family Microbiotheriidae; genus Dromiciops; species Dromiciops gliroides. The sequence continues at coordinate 65,750,938 of NC_057862.1, forward strand.
AAATAGCAATAAGAGAAGAAAAATAAATTGAAGGAAGTAGAATAGTAATGAGGAAACAAAACTACTACTCTTTGCAGATAATTTCATGTTATGCTTGAAGAATCCCAGAAAAATAACTAAAATTAGTTGAAATAATTCACAACCTCAGCAAAGTTGCAGCATATAAAATAAAATCCATAAAAATCATTATCCTTTCTATATATTACTACCAAAGTCTATCATCAGGAGATAGAGAACTTCCATTTAAAATAACACTGGAGAATGTAAAATACTTGGGAGTATGTGTGCCAAGACAAAATGAGGAACTATGTGAACACAATTAAAAAAATTTTTAACAAATAAAGTCAGATCTAAGTAATTGAAAATATTAATTGCTCACAGAAAGGCCAAGATGCCTACAAATAACAATTCTACCTAAATGACTATGCTTTTTAGCACCATATCAAACTACAAAAATAATTATATAGAGAGGAAAAAATAATAAAATATATATGTAAAAACAAAAGGTCAAGAATATAAAAATGATTAATAAAAAAGAAACTGTGAAGGAAGGTGACTGAGCTTTACCAGATATTAATCTGTATTACAAAAAGGTACCCATCAAAACAACTTGGTAGTGGCTAAAATTAGAGTGGAATAATTAGGTACATCATAAACAGTATGAAATGACTGTAGTTACTATTGTAACTTCATTTCACCTTCATTTTACAGATGAGGGAAGAAGATCAAAGAGTTTGTGGCAGGATTTAAATCAAGAAGATAGTAAATAGAACCAGAATTTTAACTCCAAATCCACTATTCTTTCCACTATACATACTGCCTCATATCACTTGAGTCAGTATTCTACAATAGAAAAACTGAGTTCAAAGTTGGATAAGCTGGGCCTGAATCCCAACTCTTTCACTTAGCATCTATGAATTAGCATAACAATTTAACCTTTCTGTGCCTCAATTTCTGAAAATACAAAATGAATAAGTTGGGATGTTAATTATTTCATGCTATGATCTTTTGCCAGGGCTTTACTTCTATCTGGTTAACTCTAAAATCTATATATTTAGTTACAACCTTTGAGCTAGACTCTGCAGATTTTTATTTCCAATTTCCCATTGAAAGCCTCCAATAAGACCTAAGACTTCTTATGTCTTCAATGAACTAATTTTTCAAAAAAAAGCAGAAATTACAAATCTTTTTTTTTTCCTTTCTCTGAATTCCCATTTTATTAGTGTTACCATTATGATCATCATTACCCAGGCTTAAAAACAAGTTGTACCAGTTAAGTATTTATAATGATTGATGTCTATGCCCATTCTTTTTCATTTTTCAAGGTCCTGTGCACTCTGAATACCAGGGTACCATATTATTTCCATAAGTAAGATAATAGTGAAGAGCTCAGAAGCATTGCATTTAAAGTACAGCATTTGATGAAACCAGCAAAGATGGGGGAGTAACAGAAGGCAATTTAACTCAGATCTCTTCCATAAGGACTCCAATTCAATAGGCACCTCCTAAAAGAGACCCCAAAGGCAAATACAAGAAACAATAAAGTCAAAATTATGACCTTTCAGGTTAAAAAACATTCTATAAGCAGTCAAAAAAGAACTCAAGTACCAAGCTGTCACAATCAGGATTACACAAAATTTGGCAGCTGACAATATAAAGGCATTTAGAACTTGTAATATGATATTTCAAAACACATAAACTGAAAGCAAAGAATAATTGAGTAAAATCCTACAAAGAAGAAAATAGATCTTTAATAAAACAGAGAATTTTAAAGTATTCCTGATGAACAGGCCAGAGCTGAGCAGAAACTTTGAAATAAAATCACAAGAGTCAAAGGAAACATAAAACAACAACAACAACAAAACTGAGCAAATCAGAAGGAATAAAGATGAAATTTTTATATACAGTAGTATAAGCTAAGGGAAGATGATAGAACTATCCTCTAAGAAGAATGCCATTAGGAATCATAGACATGACAGAAATTTTGGCAGTGGGTTTGTTGTGTTTTGGTGAACTTAATAGAAGAAAGGAAAAGGAAGGGAAAAGGAAAAATCTAGGGGAGAAAAGAGGAGAAGGTTGGATAAATATATTACCTCATTTAACTGTGTCGTAAAAATAGAAGACTATATAAAGAAACAGAGGTTCAGGGAAGTTAACTTGACTTGAACCACATTTTCATCTCAACCAATTACTCAAGGATTGAATAAACATAAACAAAACATACTGCAGTCTCAAATGGTGGATCATAAAGAGAGATTTTAAAAGAATTTGGGCAGGGCAGGGCAATGAGGGTTAAGTGACTTGCCCAGGGTCATACAGCTAGTATGTGTCAACTGTCTGAGACTGGACTTGGATTCAGGTCCTCCAATGCTTTTTTTCCACTGTGCCACCTAGCTGCCCAAATTTTAAAAGAAAATGAGAAAAAAAAAAACCAAAACATTAAACCCACCTATGTTTTTTGGTCCAGGAGAAAAGGAGCAGGAATGTTAAAGCATATTCCATCAGGCATAGAACACTGGTTCTAAGAACACACCTTCCTTCTCAACAATATTTTTCTTTATAAAAAATAAGGACAAGAGGGAGAAAGAGAATGCAAGAAAATAAAATGGAGGTAAATACAAAATTAACGATTATAACTGTACATGTGAACAGGCTGAACTCACCTATAAAAGGGAATGAACATTATGTTGTTTACCAGAAACACAGTTGAAATATTAAGAATCACATAGTTAACATAAGAATCTGGAGCAAAATCTGTTATGCTTCAGCTAAAGTATATAAAAAAAAAAGGCAGGAATAGCAATCATGATATCAGACAAGTAAACAGCAAAATTAAACTTGATTAAAAGGAGTGGAAAAAAAGCTACATTTTGATGGAAGGAAACAGAGACAATGAATTACTCATAATACTTAATGTATTGAAATGCATATAAATATTGATGGATGTGAAAGGTCCCCCAGTTTAGTCAAACTGAAAAAATAACTAAAAGAAAAGATTAGGATCTGAAAAGCATTTTAGAAATGTTAGATATAACAGATCTCTGATGATTTCTAGATGGAAATGGAAGAAAATTTCTCAACAATTCTCAACAGTATTTAGGACTCTCAAAAATGATCATGTATTAGGCATAGAATGATAAAAAGAAGAAATTTATATACATTAAATTTTTATTGATTACAGTATATTAAATAATGTTCAATAAAGAAAAATATATTAAAATTAATTAGAAAATAGCAATCCTAAGGAATCGATCAGTCAAAGAACAAAACACAGAATTACTAATTTCATGAAAGACAATGACAAAAATATGAAAATATACAAAATATACAAAAAATTTGTCATGTAGCTAAAGCAGTTCTTAAAGTAAAATTTTATATCATTACATACTCCCACCAACCAAAAGATAAAGGACAGATGATTTGGACAAAATATGCCAGTATAACTAGAAAGCATTCTGGAAGAAGTTAAGTTTAGATGCATACCTCATAGCACATTAACTCCAAATGCATTACTTAGGTAAAATAAGTCACAACAAAAAAAAAATTTGAAGAGCAATAAAGAAGTGTATTTTCAAATGTATGATTAGGAGTTGAGATTAATATCAAATAAGGAATAGAGAGGATCACACAATATAAAACAAACTATTTTGATTACATAAAGTTAAAAAAAACATTTTGCAAAACAAACCCAATTTGGCTAAAATTAGAAGGGAAACAATCTACTTGGAAAATAAAAAAAATTTGTTCAACTTTTATCTAGTAAAAGTCTCATTTCTAAGTCAAATAATGAGTTTATTCAAATTTACAAGAATGAGAGCTATTTCTCAATTGATCAATGGTTAACATACTTTAACAGACAATTTTCAAAGGAATATTCAACTTATATAGAAATATGAAAAAAGTTAAAAATCACTAATTATTATTTTTTTTAATTCTGATAATATATAGTACCCATCAGAATTGTAAACCTAACGAAATAACAAATATTGGAGAGGCTACAAAAAACAGGAGCATTAATGCATTATCAGCCAAACTATTAATTGATCCAGCCTGGAAACTATATCTAGACATTAAATTGTGCATGCCCTTTGACCCTGTGATATCCTTATTAGGTCTTTTTCACAAAGAGATTAAAGGAACAGTAAAAAGAAATTCATACACACATACATATCTATGTGTGTGTGTGTGCATAAATATATGTATTGTGTATGTATATATGTGTGTATGTATATGTGTGTGCATGTATGCATATATGTGTTTATATGTATATATATGTGTATATATAAAAGTTCTTTTTTTTTTTTTTTGAGATTTAGTGTCCCTATCTCACCAAGGTTAGCAATGTAATGCACACTCATTTGTCCATTCCCAATATCAATCAGTATGGATGTTTTAACCTGTTCCATTTCTTTGGACCTGAGATGGTTCTCCTTTTCTAAGGCAGCCTGGTGATACTTTTCTCCTTGGGGCTCATTATATTATTGTTCAACTTTTTGAAAACACCTAATCAGTTTTAGCCTTACTATATCTCAGAATTCTTGAACTCAGGTAATCCAGGGCTTTTGCCTCCCAAGCAGCAAAGACTACTGGCACATACTGCAAAACCTTGTATAGCATGTCTTTTTGTGGTGGCAATGATCTGATATTCAACAGGCTGATTAAGCCATTTGAGAAATAGCTGGATAATAATAAGTAGTCAAGGATATTATAGAACTTTGTCTTTGATCAAATAACTAACACTAATGGAGGACCTGATAGCTCCATTATCAAGTGAGTAATTTTCATTATGCACATAGTTTACCCTTGTATAAGCTCTTTTGACTTACAGGACCACACTGACCAATAAAGGATAATTTGGAGTTTAGGGTCAGGTTGACAGATGGTGGTAGATTTTGTTTTCACTTAGAACCAAACTTTAATGTCTAGATTGCTAATATTGAAGCGGTTCATTAGTAGAGTCAATGTTCTTACTGAGACTTTCCTGTTCTCCTTTCTCCCTTATCTCACATTATAAAGATGCCTTCTGCCACTAGCTTTTCATTCACCAGTCTCATATACCAAGTTTATCATTATTGCCAAAGTAAACTCCTCCAAATGCATGTGATTTTATTCCATCCCATTTTTTCCATAAGTTTGCCCTCCTCTTTCATTAACCAATCAACCAATCAATCAATCAATAAGCATTTGTTAAGTGTCTTCTATGTGGCAGACACTGGTGATAAATACTGTTGATACAAAAGATAGCCCCTTGTCCTCAAGCTTCTAATGCCTACTCTGTCACTTATCTTTAATCTTTTCCTACTGGCTACTTCTCTACTACCTACAAATTTGGCCATGTCTTCTCTATCCTCAAAAAATCCTTATCATTTATCCAACTGTATTAGTTTACCATCCCATATCTCTCTTCAATTTTAGAAGGCTGTCTACAAAAGTTGCCTCAATAAACGAATCAACATTTTTAAAGTGTCTATTTTGTTCCAGGTACCGTGATAAATTCTGGAGATATGAAAAGAAGCAAGAGGCAGTCCTTGCCCTTGAGGAGATTGAAATCAAATATGGGGACAACATGCACGCAAATATTTTCAAATCAAGATATACACACTTGAATGTGTATGTATGTGTGCATATGCATATGTGTATGTATGTATGTATGAATGTATGTATTAGGAAATTAACAGAGGGGAGGCATCAGAATTAAGAAGGGATAGGGAAAGCTTCCTAAAACACATGAGATTTCAACTGGGATTTAAGGAAACCAAGGAGGACAGTAGTTAGAGAGGAGGAGGGAGAGCATTTTAATCATGGGGGACAGACAGAAATTGCCTAGAGCTAAGATCTAGAATGTCTTGCTTGCAGAACAGTGAAGAGGCCCAATCAAGAGAACATATTGGGGCAGAAAGTGTGAGAAGACTGGAAAAGTAGGAAGGAATTAGACCATAAAGGGCTTTGAATGACAGAGCATTTTGTATTTGTTCATGGAAACATCAGGGAGTCACTGGAGTTTACTGAGTAGAGGGGTGAAATTATTAAAACTTTGTTTTAGGAAAATCACCTTAGTGACTTATCAGAGGATCAACTGGAGTAGAGAGAAGTCGACCTACCAGCAGACTATTGCAATAGTCCAGAGGTGAGGAAACAAAGGCCTGCATTAGAGTGGTGGCAGTGTAAAGGCTAAATTGAAAAACCTTGGTGATAACTTGGATTTTAGGGGGGTATGAAGAGCAGTGAAATATAGTGAGGAATCCTGGATGACTTCTAGGTTGCCAGCCTGAGTGGCTGAGGGATGGTGTTTCCCTCTACAGTAATAGTGAACTTAGGAGGTGGATAAGATTTAGAGGGAAAGAAAATGAGTTCTGTTTGGGACATATTGTCTTTAAGATGCCATACTACACTAAAGTTTTAGAACAGTGAGAAGCAGTTGGAGATGTGAGATTGAAGGTCCTAGAGAGAGATTAGAAGAGAAAAGGCAGATTTGAAAGTCATCTTCATGGAGATGGCAATTAAATTCATGGGAACTGATAAGAACACCAAGTGAAATAGTACAGAAAGAGAAGATAATAAGGCCCAGGGCAGAGCCCTGGGGTATACCTATGATGAGGGTATAACTAGAAAGAGGATTTAGCAGAGGAGACAGAGAAAAAGCAAAGGTAGGAAGAAACCAGGAGGCAATGCTATCCCCAAAATTTAGAAAGAAGTGATCAAGGAAGGAAGGATGATCAACATTGTCAAAAGCTACATAGATGTTGAAGAGAATGAGGATTGAGAAAAGGCCATTGAATTTAGCATCTAAGAGATCATTGATTATTTTGAATAGAATCGTTTCAGTGGAATCATAAAGTGGGAAGTCAAACTGTAGGGGTTAAAATGAAGGCACCTTTTAAAGATGCCTTTTTGAGGAGTTTAGACACAAAGGGCAGAAGAAAAATGGGACAATTGTTAGGAGAGATGGAACAATTAAATGAGGATTTTTCAGGATAGAGGAAATGCAGGCATATTACTAGATAGTAGGAAATGAGCCAGTATACAAAAAGATAAATTGAAAATAAGTGAAGTGAAGGGGGCGGTAACAGTGGGGACAATCTGTTGGAGGAGATAGGATGGAATGAGGTCACTTGAACCATTAAATGGATAAGCCCTGGTAAGGAGAAAGGCCACTTCATTATGTGAAACAGGTGAAAGAGGAGAAAGTGACAGAAGGCACCTGAGTAATAGGAGATGAGGAAGAGAGAAGAGAGAGGTCAAGGCAAATGGCCTTATGTTTTTTTCTGTAAAATATGAACCAAGGTTCTCTGCTGAGAGCGCAGGAGGAGGGGAAGCCATGAGAGGTTTAAGGAGATGTGAAAAGTTGTGGAAAAGTTGCTATGTAGAGTGGGGTTTTGAGTTAATAAGGAAAGTATAGTAGGATACACTAGCAGTGGAGAGGGCACAGTTGTGGTTATACAACATACATTTGTGTTGATGACAAGATCAGGGCTAAGACCATTTTTATATATAGCTTAGGTGGGGAGTAGTTCATGGGAAATGATCAGGTGGAGGAACGGGGAGAGTTGATAAATCTCTACAGTCTTTCTTTTAAGATCATCATTCAAACAAATCTTCACTTTAGAAAATTACTAATAATATCTTATTTGAAAAATCTAGAGTCCTCTTCTGACTCCAAATAATTTTTGACCTTATCTGCAGCCTTTGAGACTGCAGATCAACATCTTCTCCTTTATATCCTCTTATCTCTAGTTTTTTGTAACACTCAATTATCTTGGTTGTCCTCTCACCCATTCAACCTTGTCTCCTTATCAGTTATCTTTGCTGAATATTCATCTAGAGCTCACCTGCTAGCCAGGGATGTCATACAAAATTCTATATTGGATCCTCTTCTTCCTTTGCACTATTTCATTTGCTATTTTTTCTTAACTCCCATGGATTTGACGAAGATCTCTATGTTGCTAATTCTCAAATCTGCTTATCCAGCCTCTGATGACCTCTATTCTTGGATCTCTAACTACCTATTAGATGACTCAAACTGGCTATCATGTAAACAATTTAAATTCAGTGTGTCTGGAACTGAACTCATTGTTTTCCCCCAAAAGACTCCCTTTTCTTTCTAATTTCTCTGTTACTTTTAAGGATATTATCATCTTCCCAGTCACCAAGACTTATAAGCTATCGGTCATTCTTTCTTCTGCACTCTTTTTTACCCCCATTCCCCAACCCGGTCTGTTGACAAGGAATGTTTATTTTATCTTTATAACATCTCTCACATATGGCCTATTCTCTTCTCTGATATTTCCACCACCCTAGAACAGAACATTGTCACATCATGCCTGGACTTCTACAATACCTGCTTATTGATCTAATATAGACTGTACTCTTGGCCATCTTTTACTCTTCTGTCGAAATTATCTTCCTAAAGCATAGATCTAATCATGCCACTCTCCTACTCAATAAACACATGGCATCCTATAACTGCTAAGAGCAAATGTAAAATCCTCTGTTTTGCTTTTGAAGCCCTTCATAAAAGGTTACCTCCCTAACTATATGTTTCTTATACCTAACACCTTAATACGTATTCTACAATCCAATGATACTGTCTTCTTTGTTGTTCCTAAAACAAATCACTCCTCCAGTCTTTGAACATTTTCACAGGCTATGCCACATGCCTGAATTTCTTTTTTTTCCTATTTAGAATTTTATTTTCCCCAATTATATATAAAAATAAATTTAACATCTATTTTTAAAATTTTTGCTCCAAATTCTTTTCCTTACTCCTGCCCCAACTCCCCCATAAGAAGGAAAGCAATTCAAAATAAGTTATGCATGTGTAGTCATGCAAAAGATTTTCATATTAGCCAGTTTGTGAAAGGAAACAGAGAGAAAAATCAAGGAAAAAAAAGTAAAAATTATGCTTCAATATGCATTCAGATACCATCAGTACTTTCTCTGGGGATGGATAGCATGTTTTATCATAAGTCCTTCAGAGTTGTCTTGGATCATTGTATTGCTAAGAATAGCCAAGTCATTCACAGCTGATCATCATACAATATTGTTGTTGCTTTGTACACAGTACATTTCACTTTATATCAGCTCATGTAAGTCTTTCCAGGTGAGCTTATATCTATATCTATATCTAGATATATAGATATATATATATGTTTGTGTATGTGTGTGTACATATATACACATATATGTATATATATGTATGTATATATATATAATGTACATATAAATTCTTTTCCTTTTTGTTTTATTATCTATTTTTGGATACTGACATAGTAGTGGTATCACTAGGTCAAAAAGTATCTGTCGGTGATAGTTGCAAATAGCTTTGCAGAATGGTTGAATCAGTTCACAACTCTACCAACAGTACATCAATGCCTCATTTTCCCCATATCCCCTACAATATTTGTCATTTTCCTCTGCTATGCTATTATCCAATCCAATAGGGATAAGGTTTTTACTAGGGATGGTGCTGTATTTTGTCAAAAGGTTTTTCTGCATCTATTGAGATAATCATATGATTTGGGTTGGTTTTGTTATTGATTTGGACAATTATGTTGATTGTTTTCCTAATATTGAACCAGCCCTGAATTCCTGGTATAAATATCACTCAGTGATAGTGTAGTAGCTTGATGATAAAATGCTGTAATCTCTTTGCTAAAATTCTATTTATAATTTTTGCAACAATATGAATTAGGAGATTGGTCTATAATTTTCTTTCTGTTTTTACTCTTCCTGGTTTATGTATCAACACATTTGTCTCATAAAAGCAATTTGTTAGGATCCCTTCTTCACCTATTTTTCCAAATAGCTTGTATAGTATTGGAATTAATTGGTCTTTAAATGTTTGGTAGAATTCACTTGTAAACCCATCTAGCCTTGAAGATATTTTCTTAGGGAGTTCATTGACAGCTTCTTCAATTTCTTTTTTCTAAACTGGGCTTATTTGTGGATTTTATTTCTTCTTTTGATAATCTGAGCAATTTATATATGTGTAAATATTCATCCATTTCATTTAGATTGTCAAATTTTTTGGAATATAGTTAGGCAAAATAGTTCCTTATTATTGCTTTAATTTTCTCTTTATTGGTGCTGAATTTACCCTTTTCATTTCTAATACTAGTAATTTGCTTTTCTTCTTTATTTTTAATCAAATTAACTAAATATTTATCTATTTTATTGTTTTTTCATAGAACCAGCTCTGTTTATTTATTAATTCTATAGTGTTTTTTAAACTTTCAATTTTATTAATTTCTCCTTTAATTTCAGAATTTCTAACTAGGTATTTTATTTGAGATTTTGTTTGTTCTTTTCCTAGGTTTTTTTATTGTATGTCGAATTCATTGATCTCCTCTTTCTGTATTTTATTCATGTAAGCATTTAAAATTTCCCCTAAGAACTGCTTCAGCTGTATGCCATAAGTTTTGCTATGTTATCTCATTATTGTCATTCTCCTGAATGAAGTTATTGATTTTGATTTGTTGTTTGACCTACTCATTCTTTAGGATAAGATTATTTAGTTTCCAATTAATTTTTGCTCTATCTTTCCATGGCCCTTTATTAAACAGAATTTTTATTGCATTGTGATCTGAAAGTGATGCATTTACTATTTCTGCCTTTCTATATCTGATCATGAAGTTTTGTGCCCTAATACATGGTTACTTGTGCCATGTATGGCTGAGGAAAAGGTACATTCCTTTCTATCCTCATTCTTTTATCCAGAGATCTATCATATTTAATTATTCTAAAATTATATTTGCCTCCTTAACTTCTTTCTTATTTATATTGTGGTTTGATTTATCTACTTGTGAGAGCAGAAGGTTGAGATCCCCCAGTAATATAGTTTCACTATTTCTTCATGTAACACACTTAACGTCTCTAAGAATTTGGATGCTATACTGCTTGGTATATATGTGTTTACTATTGATATGACTTCATTGTCTATACCACCTTTTAGCAAGATATAATTTCCTTCCTTACCTCTTTTAATTTGGTCTATTTTTGCTCTGACTTTGTCTGAGATAAGGATTCTTTTTTTTTTTTACTTCAGCTAAATTATAATATATTCTGTGCCAGACTTTTACCTTCACATTGTGTGTATCTCTGTTTTAAATACATTGCTTGTAAACAACATATTGTAGTATGCTGTTTTTAAATCCACTCTGTGATATGCTTCTGTTTTATGGGAGAGTTCATCCCATTCACATTCACAGTTAAGATTACTGAATATTTCCCTGAATCCTATTTTTCCCTTGTTTATACTTTTCTCTTTCCTTTCTTTCTGTCCTTTCTCACCAGTTCTTTGCTTCTTACCACCACTTCCCTCAATCTAGCCTCCTTTCTATCAGTCCCACCCTGCTTTTGCCCTTTACTTTTTTTGCCTCCTAGTTTTGCATTCCTTTCTATAAAAAACACCCCACCCTTTTCTTTCCCCTTTCCTCTCTTACTTCCCTATAGGGAAAGATAAAATTCTATACCCAACTGAGTATATATGTAATGCCACTTTGAGCCAAGTTAGATGAGAGTAGGGTTGAAACAATTTTCACCCCCCCCCCCCGCTTCTTTCCCTCTAAAGGTCTTTTGTGCCTCTTCATGCGATGTGATTTATCCCATTCTGCCTTCCCTTCCCTCTTCTCCCAGGATAATTGTTTGTGTTTTTCTGAAGAAGTGTTTATGTTTTATCCTAATTTTATATTCTCTTGATTCTGCTTTACTTCTTCCTCTTGTCTCATTGAGTCATTAGCTTCTATCTGCCCAATTCTGACACTTAAAAGATTATTTTCTCCAGTCTGCTTTTTTTTTTCAGGGCAATGAGGGTTAAGGATTTGCCCAGGGTTAGACAGTAAGTGTCAAGTGTCTGAGATCAGATTTGAACTCAGGTCCTCCTGAATCCAGGGCTGGTGCTTTATCTACTGCACCACCTAGCTGCCCCCTCCAGTCAGCTTTTGTACCTCCTTTTTCAGTTGTCCTATTATATTTTTAAGGCAGTATTTTCTTTTCCAAGCTTTTTACTTTCTCTTGCATAACTCATTTCTTTTCCCAATTTTTCTTCTCTCTCTCTTATTTGCTTTATAAAATCCTTTTTGGGCTCTCCCAAGAGGGCTTGAGAACAATTCCTCTTCCCCTTTTAGGCTTCATATGTAGGTGTTTTGACACTGTTGTACTCCTCTGAGTTTATGTTTTGATCCTCCTAGTAGCCATAGTAATTTTCTATAGTGAGGGTTTTTTTTTTGTTTCTTATTCCTATTTTAGCCTCTTTCCTGCCTTTCTTTTAAGACTTGCTCAATTCAACAAACATATATTAAGCACCTATTATGTGCCAAGGCACTGGACTAAGTGCTGAGGATAAAAAAAGAGTCTGAAGACAGTGTCATCCCTTGAGAATCTTACAATCTAATCCGGGAGGCAGTATGCAAACAAATAAATACAAAGCATTCTGGGATCATCAGAAGTGAATACCTCCACTTTGGATGGGAATGTGGCTTGCCCACAGACAGCAGAAATATAAGACCCTGTAGAATGGAAGGCTACAGAAGTCTGAGACTTGCTTTGCTTTTCTTTCTCACTTAGTAGGTGCTTTAATGTCTGAAGGGACTTGAACCCTGGACCATGGTCTCCTGAGCATTTGGTCCACAAAACAGTTCAGACCCTCCCTGGGGGTGAGTGGGGGGCGGGGGAGGAGGGCGGGAAAGGGGGGAGAAAGAGGTAGGGTAATAGACTAAATCCCTCCAGCCTGAGAGCATACACTCAGACTCCTTTTGAATCTCTCCTGGGGCTCAAGGCAGGCATGTGGTTTCCATGCTCTTCATCCCACACCTCCTCTCCTACCAGCCTGGGTCTGAGGTCCAGGAGTATGCTTTGAGTAGGGCCCAAGCCCAGGCCACCAGCCCCGCCCTCCATCCAAAGGAGAGGTTGGGAGGCGGGCACCTGACGATGGGGTTGGCCAACATACCGGAGCCATCATCCAGCCAGTCCCCACATAGGCTGGGGGCCGTGGGGAAGAGCGGAGAGAGGTGAAGAGGACGCTGGGAAGAAGGTCGCAGCCACCACCCGTGCCCGCACTCTTAGGAGTAGGGGGTCAGTACCCAACCCTGGCAACCACGCAATCTGTGCGGCATAGCCTAGCCAGGAATCCACAGTGGCCCCTGGTGCTGCTGCTACTGCATCTGTCGTGCTTTCTTGCCTTTCAAACTTGAGTTCTGCTCTTGGGATATAGCATGCACTGTCTTAAGCTTATTTTGCTGGGGATCAGGAACCCAGTCACTGGCTTTCAGCTCTGAGGCCCTAGCTTCTTCGAGCTTGATTGCTGCACTGGACTGGCCCAGCCTAGTTGGGACTTTTGGGTAGCAGAAACCCCAGCTGGCAGATTGCCTTCTGTGTTGAGGTTGGGAGCTTCACAACTCACCTGTTGTGCCACTAGCTTGCTGAGTTAGGACTAAGGGTCCTCAGCTGCTGATCTGTGCTGTGGCTAAGAGCCTTTTACTGGCTTGCCCATCTGATACCCTCTGTGCTGAACTGCACTCCCCTTTTACCCCAGGTAAGACAAACATTTCCTAAGTACCTTCTAGGTTATCTTATACTAGAAGATTGTTTCACTGTCTATTTGTATGTTTTCCAGCTCCAGAATCCAATGAGGATTTAACATTATTTCCGAGAGAAATTTGCGAGAGCTCAGGCGACTCTCTGGCTTCATTCTACCATCTTGTCTCCACCTCCAGAACTCCCCCATTTTGGCTTTTCAGGGCATTCTTTTCCTTATTGGCTTCTTGTGCTTCTTTTACAGACCTAGTCTGTTTTAAGGTGTTATTTTCTTCAGTATTTTTTTCTCTCCTTTACCAAACTGTTGACTTTTTTCTTGCTTTTCTTGTATCACTCTCATTTCTCTTTCCATTTTTTTTCCTCTGCCTCTCTCACTTTATTTTCAAAATACTTTCTGAGCCCTCTATGGCCTGAGACCAATTCATATTTTTCTTGAAACTTGGGATGTAGGAGCTTTTACTTTGTTATCTTCTAATGAGGATGTATTTTGATCTTCCTTGTCATGATTGTAACTTTCCATGGTCAGAATTTTTTTTCTTTTTGCTCATTTTCCCCACCTATTTCTTGACTTTTAAGTCTTTGTTAAAGTGGAGCAGTGCTTCTAGGGTGGAGAGTGGATAGTCCCAAGCTTCAGGGGTTTTGCGTACCTGTTTTTGGTGATTTTTCTAGCAATTTGTAAGTTTTCAGTTTTTCCAAGGTGGTATGATTTGAGGAGAGGTAGTTTACTACTCTCCTGGCCTGTACTCTGGCCTGCAAGCAACCACTAGTCTGTTTTTCAGCTGTGGAACTGTGAGGAAAGTCCCTCCTCCACTTGACCACAAGCTCGGGTTTGCTAGTGCTCCTCTCAGGCCTGGGTCCACCACCCAAGAGTGTGTCCTGGACGGGAATATGGGCAAAACAACAGAGTTCTGGCTCAGTGCTAGCAAAAAGACACCTGTAATCTTCTGGCCAATTGTTCAACCCCCTTACCCTCTGTGGGCTGGATTCAAGAAGCAGTTGTTACTGCTGTAGATTCAGTGGCTACCAAGGTCGGCTTCTGGTTTGCAGGGGCTGAGTCTACTGGATTCCATTCTCACGCTGTTGTAACAGACCTTTCCTGTGGAACTTCTAAGTTGTCTTTGGTTAGAAAATTATTTTACCCTGTCCTTTTGTGGGTTCTACTGCCCTAGGAATTGTTTTATGGCATTATTTGTATATATTTGGAAGGGTCTTGAGGAGAACTCAGGCAAGTCAGTGCCTTTCCTCTGCCATCTTGGCTTCTCCCCCTCATCTCTGCCTCCTGACTTCCCTGGGTTCCTTTAATTCCTAAAGAAAATCACACCCTCTACAGGAAGCCTTTCATAACCCCCTTTAATTCTAGTCCTTCCCTCTTTTAATTATTTCCATTTTATCTCGTATATATAACTTGCTTGTACATAATTGTTTGCATGTTACCTCACACACTAGATTAGCTCTTAGTATCACGACTGGTACATAGTAGACACCGAATAAATATTTATTGATTGACTAAATTATAAACTACAGGGTTTAGTGAGATATTTAGTCAGAATTAGTTGAGGATGACCCTGGGAATTCCCATTCAGGTATGGTCAGAATAAAGTCAAGTAATATAAAAATGCAGAATAAAATTCCTCACTGAGAAGGACAAGTCCATTGGATGATGTTAGAGGCAGATAGATGTATAATCCCTGCTCCAGATTGTGAGGGCGAAAGGAGGAATATGAGGCTAGAGCAAATGCAGTCAGCTATCCACAGAGAAATATTGATAATCAACCTTCTAGCTTATTTTAGATCTTGTGAAAGCTGCTTTAAAAAGGTCAAGTAGTCCAAGATATGGTTATAACCTTGATGGATCAGCCTGTAAGCTCATCAATTAACTTCTCCCATTTTAGTTCTTCCAACATCTACTAGAATTGTGGGTCCAAAACCTCATAGCAATTGAATAGTGAGCTATTCTCACTCAAAAAGAGAAACACCTTGTTAATTAAATTATTGGTTGCTAGACAGTTTTAGCTAAATTATTGTGGGGGAGGGGGTTAGGCTGCATTTTCTAAAATATTGTTACTTATAAATTAATGACTATATAATAATGGCTAATGTACCAGCTTAGGCAGTAAGCATTTATTATTAATTAACATTACATATTATTAAATTATCAACTGTGTTACATTTAACATAAGCAGAAAAACCCCCAGGACAATATTGTCTCTACATTACCTATACTGTCCTATGAAGAGAGGGCTTGCCAACAGGACAGCACACTGAGCCTAGAGTGCAAACCAAGAATGGTGCTCACCTCATTGTCTGTCTTTTATCTCCTTTCCATAGAGGCCACTCCTTACATACTGATCAAAGCTAACTGGCTGGTATCATTCATTTTATTTATTTAGTTAGTTAGTTGGTTAGTTTTTTGGGTGAGGCAATTGGGGTTAAGTGACTTGCCCAGGGTCACACAGCTAGTAAGTGTTAAGTCTCTGAGGACAAATTTGAACTCAGGTCCTCCTGACTCCAGGGCCAGTGTTCTATCCACTGCGCCATCGAGCTGCCCTTGGCTGTTATCATTCAATTACATTGGTTGACATGACCTGAGGGTGGTCCATATTAAAATGAACTCTACTGTGATATCTGTGTCTAATGGGAGACTGACCCCTTGAGGCCAATGTCAAAGTCCAGATAGGTGAGGCTTAATCCTCTCAGTTCACTAAGCTAGTCAAAGAGTCTATTTTCCATTTCTGTTGTACCACCCTGTACAGGATTAGAACTTGAGTTTAGTTAAAGTCTCCTGAACTGAGCCTTCCAAAGTAGGGAGTAAGGAAAGACTAGAACTGAGTCCCTGGGTCCCCCTAAGAAATCCATTGTTAATAATTATTTTCTCACACACCCTATCAGGTACCTTGGTCAGATAGGAAATCAATCAAAGAAATCCTTCATTCCCCTTTCTGTAAGGAACCCTATAGCCTACAGTTCCCTATACATTTGGGCAAGGGCCAAATTATTTGCCAGAGCCTTTGAGAACCCATTGTCCTTGCCTAGAAACTTGACTAGGCATTTGATTTTAGGTCCAGGAACAGGGCAGAAACTCCCACCCACAAAGAAGGTATCTGGAGCTGTGTCTCCTGGGACTAGTGTTTCAAATCTTGTTCATACTATGTCTGAATTGTAACATATTTCATCCTGTAGCAATGTACCCTGGGGATAGTCTGACAAAACATAAATCAAATTTACCAATTCTCATCAAGTATGAGTCAAGGACACCAACAGAAGCCAGACGTGGTTAGGCCAGCAAATATTAGGTAAAGAACATTATCTGTGATAACTTAGCTGTGGAGAGACTTTGGGCAGAATAGCTAGAAGACAATACTAGTACAAACCAAAGAGGCATAGTTATCATACTTCTGGAGGTGATATGTAGTACTAATAGTGATGGTGGTGGTGGTGGTGGCAGTAGTACTAGTAGTAGTAGTAGCAACTCATATTAGTACTAGTAATAGTAACTAGCATTTACATCACACTTTAAGATTTGCAAAGCATCTTACAAATATTATCTCATTTTTTGAATCCTTGGTATATTACATCATCCCCATCTTGCACATGAGGAAACTAAGTCAGAGATTAAATGACAAACCCAGTCATATAGCAAATTAGTGGCATTATAAATATCAACTTATTTAATCCTCACTACAACCCTAGGAGATAGGTACTATTATCATCCCCATTTTACACATGTTGAAACTGAGGCAAACAAATGTTAAGTGACTTGCTTAGAGTGAAACAGCTAGTAAGCGTCTGAGGGCATATTTAACCTCAGGTCTTCCTGACTCCTGGTCTAGTGCTTTATTCACTGTACTACCTAGTTGTTGTTACAGGCTTCATTGTCACAAGAGTTCATGCCAGAAAATGGTATTAAGTATTGGAAAGAGATGGGGGGGGGCAGTTTTAGTAGGGAGGAGTTGTTAGCAGGGAAAGCATTGTCATAAAGGACATTCTTATAGGCAAGAGTCCTTGACAACCTCCATGCAACTGTTTTTGCTATTTCCAGAGCCCAACCCACAGCTATTTGCAACTTAGTCCTCAAAATGAATTTCTGTGTTCAAAAAGAGCTGCTGATTTCCTGGTCGATGTTTTCATGCCCAACTCTCTTCTTTCTGCAGCTGTTGTTTCCCAGAGGCCCCAAGCTCTGCCACATTATTTGATCCTCTGTGTCCAGATGTTCTGAACATGTTTCTTATGCCAGCTCTCTTTAGGGCTGTTCCACTTCTGCTCTCTGTTGAGCATCTACTGGGATATACAGGCTTTGTCCATGTGCAGTCTAGTGTAGCTGTATTATAGGCTACAACACTACAGGAATAGAAGGCAGGCTTCATTCCATGATTTCATTGTTAAGTATCTAGACTTTAAGAGGGGTGGGAGAGATCTTGCTGACTTCTAAATGGCAGAGGTCTGAGGCTTTCATTGAGAGACCCCCTGACCTCAATGCATAAATGTATATACCCACAGCACTCTCCATGTGCTCTTACAATCATATCATTATTTAGAATTCATGGTCTTCCATATTAAACCAAGTGCTTAATACTATTTTATTAAAACAACAAATGCAAGAGCCTCCACTACTTCAAATATTTTAGAAATTTCATATTTGTGCACAAAAAACAATAAATGTCAAAGGCAAGGTTCTTATAGTAGGATTTATTTTTCCCACATTAACCACATGGTATGCATTTGGAAGCTGTAACCACTTTAACTAGCAATCAGTGCCATTAAGGAGCTGTACTTGACTCTCAGTCTTTTTCTATAAATTCAGAGAATAAGTAAAATCTGTGGCAGCTAACATCCCCTTGATCTTAACTTTCCCACCTTTTAAATGGTTCTTTTGTTTGTCCCAACAGGGTTGTATCAGAGAGTATGGATAAGTAAATTATGATACCACAGATTCCCTTTTACAATCTTACCTCCTTACAGTCAAATATTCATAGATTTATAGTTGGAAGAGAGAATATAGATTAGTTCATCCAATAAATCAATCAATAAAGACTTGTTAATTACTTACAATATGCCAGGCATTCTGCTTGGTATTGGGAACACAAAGCCAATAATGAAATGTGAAATAGGTACTGATTTCAAGGAACTTATACTTATATGCTATGAGGAGATTGGGATAGACAAAATGCATACATAAAAATATGAGAATAAATAAAAAGTAATTTCAGATTGGGGGATACTAATAACTGAAAAGATCAGGAAGTCTTCATGTAGAAGGTGAATGAATTGAGTTTTAAATTAGATACAAGATCCAATAAGTGGGAGATGAAGAGGAAGTTCATAACAGGAATTGGGAAGGTCAGTACAAAGGTATGGATATAATAAATGCCCTGCCATTTTTGAGGAAGAACACAAAAGCCCATTTGCCCAATGAACGAATGCAGGATGGTGAGTATGAAATGCTATGAGAATAGAAAGGTAGGTTGGGGCCAGGTTTCATAAGACTCTAGAAACCAAACGTAAGTGTTCATAGTTGATACTAGAGGGAGCTAAGTGGAAATGGATGGAAAAGAAGTGAAAATAAGTTGCCTAAGGTAGTAATATACTAAGAAATAGAACAAGGACTGGGAATCTTTGGAGTTTTAACTCAAATTCCAACTTGAGTGTATTTCCTTTTTCTTCATTTTGTTTCGGCATAATATAGGATCATACATTTCTGTTGATTTCTTCCTGCATGTATTCTTCCAAAGCTCAAGTTTAGCATCATCCCAAGGATAGGTAGACCTAGATTTGAGCCACTGTGCCAAAGCATGGATAGAGCTTAACATTTCAGTGTTGAATTTGAGCTATATTGTTGATGATCTGCATAATGGTTTTCATTGGTTAAACTAGTCATCTTTTATGAAGTAGATAAGAGATGGAAATAGCATAGAAGTCAAGAAAGAATAAGTCAATAGTGCTGAGTCAACATTGACAGGGATAAGAGTAGTCTACCTGTTTTCATTCAAAGATTCTCTTTGTTCATTATATCTTTGTGAAAAAGAAACTATTGCCTGAGCTCACATGAGTTTCCCTGAGGAAAAAACAAACAAAAAAAAAAAACATTAAATCAAGTCTCTAAATGGATTCTCGAGCTACAGAACCTACAAAAGACATGGAGACACAACCTTCCAATTTGAGATAATTTAGAAGACTTCAGGAAAGGTCTGTCTCACTTGGGTGAAAGGGGAGCACATCACAGCTCAGTGCAGTGTGGAGGGGTCTAGGCAATTCAGTAGGACTCTCTTGGCCACAGCACAGATCAGCAGCTGAGGCCCCTTGATCCTGGTTCAGTAGGCTGGTGGAGCAGCAGGTCATTTGTAAGACAACCCCCCCCACCCCAGCCCTGGCTGAGAGATCAAACTGCCAAGTAGAGAACCGCACACAGGACAGATGACTAGGACAAGTCATTCCAGTGTAAGAAGCAAGCCCAGAGCAGTGAGGAATCCATAGGCCTCACTCCATAAGCCCCAGAGGCCTCAGAGCAGAAAGCCAATGATCAGGCCCCTATTCCCTAGCCCAAGAAGCTTGCAACAGTGGCTCTGGAGTCCCAGGAGTAGACTTTAACTTTAAAAGTCACAAAATAAGTTAAAATATGAGTAAGCAACAGAAAAGGAACATTACCATAGAGAGCTTCCATGGCAACAGGGAAGACCAAAACACAAACTCAGATGAGGATAATACTATCAAAATGCTTACATGTGAAGCCTCAAGAGGGAAAATGAATTGGTCTCAAGACCAAAAAGCCTTCTTGGAAGAGCTCAAAAAGGATATTAAAAATCAAATAAGAGAAGTATAATAAAATGGGGAAATAAATGAGAGTTATGAAATAAAATTATGAAGAGAGTTAGCTTGGAAAAGGAAGCACAAAAATATTGCTGAAAAAATAATTCTTAAAAAGTACAGTTGGCCAAAAGGGAAAAAAATCCACTGAAGAAATCAACTATTTCCAAAGTAAAATTGGCCAAATGGAAAAACAAGTACAAAAGCTTACTGAAGAATATAATGCCTTAAAAATTAGAATTTGACCATTGGAAATTTATGAGTCCAAGAGACATCAGGAATCAGACAGCATGAAAAGAATGAAAAAAATAGAAGAAAATGTGAAATACTTTATAGGAAACATATCTGACCTGAAAAATAGATGCAGGAAAGATAATTTAAGAATTAGACTACCTGAACGCCATGATAAAAAAAAAGTCTAGACACCATATTCCAGGAAATTATGAAGGAGAACTGCCCTGATATCCTAATATCAGAGGATAAAATAGTCATTGAAAGAATCCACCAATCATCTCTGGAAAGAGACCTGAAAAGGAAAACTCCAAGGAATATTGTAGCCAAATTCCAGAGTTATCACATAAAGGAGAAAATACTAAAAGGATCCAGAAAGAAACAATTTAAATACCATAGAGCCATAACCAGTATTACATAGGACCTGGCAGCTACAATAATAAATAATTGCAAGGCTTACAATATGATATTCTGGAAGGCTATGGAGCTTGGATTGCAATAAAGAATCAATTACCCAGCAAAATTGAGAATTATCTTTGAAGGGGAAAAATGGACATTTAATCAAATAGGGGCCTCTCAAGGTTTCCTGATGAAAAGACCAGAACTGTAAAGAAAATTTGATCTTCAAATACAAGATTCAAGAGTAGTATAAAAAGGTAAACAGGAAAAAAATATTCAATAATGTTAAACTGTTTACATCCCTACATGGGAAGATAATATTTGTAACTAACAAAAAAAATTTTTTAAAGGTTGGGGTGGGGTGGGGGGGCAGCTAGGTAGCACAGTGGATAAAACACCAGCCCTGGATTCAGGAGGACCTGAGTTCAAATCTGGCCTCAGGCACTTGATACTTACTAGCTGTGTGACCCTGGGCAAGTCACTTAACCCTCATTGCCCAGCAACAAACAAACAACAACAAATAATAACAATATTTGTAACTCTTGATAACTGTATCTCTATTGAAGAAAATAAAAGGAGTATACATAGAGAGTATAAGAAAAATAGACTTTCATGTGATTATATAAAAAAGGGGTAAAAAAAGGAATATATGGGGAGAAGAGGAAAGGAGAGGCAGAATGGGATAAATTACAACACATGAAGAAGCACAAAAACTATTACAATAGAGGGAAGGAAGGGAGGGGTGAGTTTTATTTCAACCTTATTTTCACTGGATTTGGCTCAAAGAGGAAAATTATACACACACACACACACACACACACACACACACACACTCATTTGGATAAATAAATTCAACTTACCCTTTAGTAAAGGAGAAGAGTAAGGAGAAAAAGAGGGTGAGAGCACTAATAGAAAGAAAGGCAAAAATAGGAGAGGAAAGGGAAAAGAAAAGGGAGAGTGGCTAATAAGAGTGCGGGCAGATTGAAAGAGGCAGTGATCAGAAAGAAAACACTGATGAGGAGGAACAAGGTGAATGGAGAAGAAAAGGATAAACAAAGGGGAAAATAGGATGGAGGGAAAGACACAGCTAGTAATCATAACTGTAAATGTGAATGGGATGAACTCTCCCATAAGAGAAACAGATAGCAGAGTGGAATAAAAACCAGAATCCTACAATATGCTGTTTACAAGAAACACATTTGAAGCTGAGAGATACACACAGAGTAAAGGTAAAAGGTTGGAGCAGAATATATTATACTTCAGCTAAAGTAAAAAAAAAAAAAAGCAGGGGTAGAAATCTTTACCTCAGATAAAACAAGAGCAAAAATTGATCTAATTAAAAGAGATAAGGAAGTAAATTATGAAAGGTCAAGAATATCAAGGGAACTAATTTTTAAAAATGCACAGGAAGGTGGGCTAGCCATGTCAAATCTGAAGCTTTACTATAAAGCCACAGTTGGCAAAACTATTTGGTACTGGCTAAAAATTAGAGTGGTGGAACAATGGAATAAGTTAGGCACAGAAGACAGAATAGTAAATGACTATAGTAATCTACTGTTTGATAAACTTGAAGACTCCAGGTTCTGGGATTAAAAACTCACTATTTGACAAAAATTGCTGGGAAAACTGGAAGACATTATGGCAGAAACTAGGTATTGACCAAAATCTTACACCATATCCTAAAATAAGTTCAAAATAGGTACATGATTTAGACATAAAAGGTGATACCATAGGTAAATTAGGAGAGGAAGGAATAGTTTGCCTCTCAGATCTATGGAGAGGAGAACAATTTATAACCAAATAAGAAATAGAGAATATTATGAAATGTAAAATGGATGATTTTGATTAAATTAAAAAGGTTTTGCACAAAGAGAAGCAATGGAGTCGAAATTAGAAGCAGAAAGCTTGGAAACAATTTTTATAACCAGTGTTTCTAATAAAGGTCTCATTTCTCAAATATATGGGGAACTAAATCAAATTTATAAGAATGTAAGTCATTCCCCAATTGATAAATGGTAAAAGGATATGGACAGTTTTCAGATGAAGAAATCAAAACTATCTATTGTCATATGAAAAAAAATGTTCTAAATCACTATTGATTAGAGAAATGCAATTAATACAACTCTGAGGTACCACCTCACACCTCTCAGATTTGCTAATATGACAATAAAGGAAAATGATAAATGTTGGAGAAGCTGTGGAACAACTGGAATACTAATGCATTGTTGGTGGAGCTGTGAACTGATCCAGCCATTCTGGAGAGCAATTTGGAACTATGCACAAAGGGGTATGGAGTTGTGCATACCCTTTGACCCAGTAATACTATTAGGTATGTATCCCAAAGAGATCATAATAAATGGAAAAGGATCCACATGTACAAAAATGTTTATAGCAGCTCTCTTTGTAGTGGCAAAGAATTGAAAATTGAGAGAATGACCATCAAATGGGGAATGGCTGAATAAGTTGTGGTATATGAACGTAATGGAATACTATTGTGCTATAAGAAATTATGAGCAGGCAAATTTCAGAAAAACCTGAAAAGACTTAAGTGGACTGATGTTGAGTGAACTGAGCAGAACCAGGGGAACATTGAACACAGTAACAGTAACATTGTGTGACGAACAACTGTGATAGACCTAGCTCTCCTAAGCAATACAATGATCCAAGACAATTCCAAAGAACTCATGATGAAAATTGTTCTCCACATTCAGAAAAAAGAACTGTGGATTTCGAATGTAGATTGAACCATACTGTTTCCATTTTTGTTTTTGTTTTTTCAGTTTTTCCCCTTTTGTTCTGATTCTTCTTTCACAACCTAATGCAGAAATTATGATTGTATATGTGTGTGTGTGTGTGTGTGTGTCTCTGTGTGTGTGTGTATTGTTTTCTGTCTTGGGGAGAGGGGAGGGAAGGAAGGAAAGGAGAAAAATTTGAAACTAAAAATCTTATGCATTAGAAAAGATATCTTGGGGCAGCTAGGTGGCTGCTCTACTGGATAGAGCACCAGCCCTGGATTCAGGAGTACCTGAGTTCAAATCCGACCTCAGACACTTGACACTTACTAGCTGTGTGACCATGGGAAGTCACTTAACCCCCATTGCCCTAAAAAAAAAAAGAAAAGAAAAGATATCTTAAAAAAAAGAAAAGAAAAAATATGAAAACAAATGTTGAAAACTATCTTTACATGCAACTGGAAAATAATAAAATACTTTTATGATTAATATTTTTAATTAAAAATAAAATTATATATGATATGGAAAGTTATGAAAATTCCATGATAAGGAAGATTAATATTTAAAATTTCAAAGTAAAAGTTAAAATCTATTCATATTCATTAGTAGTTTTGTGACCTTGGGCATCTCACATAAATTTGCTGAGCCTCAGTTTCCAAATTTGAAAAAATGAGGATAACAACAAATGAGTTTTTAGTGTTATCAATGGTTGAAAAAAGTTTAGTTAGCCCAAAGAGAGAAAGGATATTCAGCAAATATTTGGCACTAATTCACTTGCTTATATCTTAATTTCCTCAGTGTTAGCCATGGTGGTGTTCTAGTCAAAAATCCCAGAGGGAACAACAATTACCGACCTTTTATGGCCTAGCTTTTTACTTAGACTAACAGGCAGTTCCATCAACAACTCAAAGTTTAGATCTCTGAGACAATTACTTCTCAACGAACACTTCAACCCCTTTTGAGAAAAAACTAGCTTAGCATACATGGCATATGGCATTATTGCTACATAGAACAACCCTCAAAGATGTTATACTAAATAATGAAAGAGTTCTGATTTTTGTCAAGTCCCTCCTCATCATGAAATTTTTTCCTATAGAAATCCTATTCAGTTCTTGAATTCACACATCAAGGCTCTTGTCCTCAATGGAGACCTCTCTTGTCGCCAGCCTGAAGACTTAGCTTTCTCCTTTGAACTCTCCCTAGCACTTAATTCACATTATGTATAAAGGATTGCTCACATCCTGTTTTGTACATACATGAATTTTTCATATTCCCCTTGCTTCGTTATAAGGTCAAGATTAGGGACTGAATTTTGTACTTTTATATAAATTCATATATCCATTTTATCTAGCAGTCAATCAACACATTTGTGCCATGTGGTATGCTAGGAACTGGGCAGAGAAAGACAAAAATGGCGCATCCCAAATTCTCAAAGTGCATATTGGGGATAAAATCAGGTGATTAATATATATATATATATATATATATATATATATATATA
Organism: Dromiciops gliroides; assembly: GCF_019393635.1. Taxonomy (NCBI): domain Eukaryota; kingdom Metazoa; phylum Chordata; class Mammalia; order Microbiotheria; family Microbiotheriidae; genus Dromiciops; species Dromiciops gliroides. The sequence goes on from NC_057862.1 coordinate 65,776,135, forward strand.
AAAGAAAATGTACATGCAGAAGTACTAATATGAGAAAGTACAAGGGATGAAACTGAGGCCTGAACTGAGACCCCCAGAATGAAAGTAGAACATACTGTTTGTTCCCCTGAAGTCTGTGGTTTAGTACCAACTTCCTGAAATATGCCTCTATTTACTGAAATATGCCTTCCTGTCTACCAAGTAGCTCACCACAAACCTGTGAAATCCTGCATGTATTTCACACCTAAGAGATATAAAACTGAAGCCAGAGGCTACTCTGCTTTGGGTCGGCATGTCAATAAACTGCTCTTCCTTATTCCTGAGTGCCGTTTGCTTTTCTCTGTCGGAACCTCCCGCAATATTTGGTGCGATCTGCCGGGAAAACCCACTCAGGTAGGCTGGATTGGCTAGCCTCCAGTGTGGAACTGAGAGCTGTGAGCACAGGGAGACTTGCCCCTGAATAGAAGTGGCACCACCTGCACCCTTTTAGCAGAACCGTAGCTACTCAACCTACGGGGCTCTGCTTGGAATTTGGAACAGTGGGCTTCTGGAAGACATTGGTAAGGTAAGGTCCCCGGGGTGCTGTATCTGTAGTCAGGCCCGCAACATTACAAGGTAGTTTGAGAGAAAGAAGACACTAGATATTAGGGCGAATAGAAAAAGCTTCATCTAGAATTTAGTGTTTGAGTTAAGTTTTAAAAGACTTACTGGATTTAATAAGCCAAAATGGAAGATCAACTACATTCAAGTTTTGATGATAGCCAGTGCAAAAGCACAGAGATAAGAGAGGCAGGGCAGGATTCATGCAGAACAATAGGTATGATCATTAAAATGGACCTACACATTTGCAAAGAGGAGGGATTTATAACAATACTTTAGAAGATGGCTGGGATCCAGTTTTGAAAAAAAACAAAAAAAAACCCAAACTTTTGCATTTGGTCCTAAAGCAGCCACTAGATTTTATTGAGCAAAGTTTGGGAGGTGAGTTATTATAAGGCCAGATCTGTTTCCAGAGATAATGCTTTTGCCTGTCTTTTTCTTCTTATTAAAGAATTCCTCAGTTTCTGTACCATGTTCCAATGAATTTGATTAAAATCTTTTACCTTCTTCTTAGAATCTTTATTCCATCTCATGCTTTCACCTTTTATATTGTTTTCCTTTCCTTCTTCCCTGAAGAAATTCTCCTCTCCTACTTAAGCCTTTTTCTTCAAAAGATTTCCTCATTTTTTTGGCATGTTTTTGTCTCCCCAGTCAATCGTTCTTAAAAGAACTCCAACAACTCTGATTCCCAGAACTGGGACTTTAGAATTCAGCCTGCAGTTATGATTTTGCTGTCTCTGCCCTTGGAAGGAGAAGTGGGGTGAGATGGGGGAGGGGGGTTGGTTATGGATTTACAAGTTAGCTTACTTTGAGAATAATTGTAATAGCCAAAGTAAAATCTATCCTTTATTCTCTCACTCACCACATAATAAGAAAATTTTGTTTCACTCAAAATAATTGAATAAAATATATCTGTCTCTTTCTATTTTCCTCTTTCCTTACTTGCCCTTCTCTTTGCTCCCATGACTTTCTGCCTTTCTTTTTTCTCCCCTTTATTTCCCTTTCCTTCGTTCTTGCCTAGACTGTTCTTTCCTCCTTCCCTGCCCTCTCCTTTCATTTTATCTCCTCCTATCATTTGAAGTTTATCCTTCCCTAGAGGGGTATGTTCTGATATTTGTGATAGGGTTATTTTTTTTTAATTCCACACCATTCTGTTTAGAAGCAGTATAGTGAATAGAGCATTGGCCTCAAAGCCATGAAGAAATCAGTTAAAGGCTCACCTTTGAGAAAAAACTGTACTGTGACTTTGAAAAAGTCCCTTTACTTTTCTATAGACTACTCCTAAATTTCATAGAAGGTGCCCACTTCCTCAACTGGAGTGCATTCCTCAACTGGGAGTGCCATTTACCAGAAGTATCAAACATTCATGCAGCCAGTAATACTCCAGGGTATGGCCTGAACCAGATTAAAATGTAATTGAGAAATATTTAATAAATTAAAATACAATAGAACATAAATAATGGTAATATGTGGTTTTCTGTCAACATGCACCTTACATGATACTTAGTGCCCCCAGTTTTCTTACAGTTTGACAAAACTGCCCTATATCCTTGACATCATAGATCCAATCCCTTTCTCTATCTCTATTCCTACTTCTTAACTAGTAGCATCTATTCATACTCTTGAGGAGAAGAAAAGTTGCTCCCTAGGTCAGAGAGCAGCGCAGGAGAATGCTGGGAGTCATGAGAGTACTGAAAACACGAGAGAATTCTTGCCTGCCTAGTGCCTTCTTTGAAAGCGAGTCATCAGCAAGCAGGATTTTGATTTTTTTTTTAATTTTAGTTTATTCTTTTTTTTTTGGTGGGGCAATGATCACTTTTGCACTTCAACAATTTTCAGAAAACATTTGTTGCATTTTAAATGGCTGAGACTGTGGTACAAATACAAGGAAAAAAATAGCATCTGCCCTCAAAGAGCTTACATTTTAATCCAGAGAAAACAACACCTAAATGGACAATGCAAAACAAAAAGAGAGTTGAGAAGTCATTGTTATGGTGGGAATCATGGAGAAAGTAGTCTGGAGAGTCAAGAACTGAATCCTTTCATTCAAAAAGCAATGAAATAATAAATATGACTGGCCCAGGGCACTTTCCTTAAAATGGAGATTCCAGGAGGAATTGACCATTCAGAGCCAGGGACTAGAGAACAGATTCTACCAGGGTGAGAAAAAAAGAACTATATTGTATACAATTCTGATTGGTGAATTGAACACCACAAAATTGGTAATGCTTTTTTGGTGCAAATATTTTGATATTTATTTGTTATTTTCTTAGAGCTCTATCTAGAACAAAATATGGAATTCAGTTATGCAAAAATTCCATTTATCAAACATTTTTTACTCTTACTAAGATTACTAAGATGATATATTAGTTCCTCCTTTTCAGTGAGCCTTGAAAATATTTTCCATTTTATTTTATCAATATATTCTTAAATACTTATCTAATTCACTGTGAGAAGGAAGATTAATTACTCATTAATCATTTCCTAAAACAAGGGCAATCAAAGAAGCAATTAACTATTTCAAAATGGAAGTGCCTCTTTCATATTTGAGTGAAAAAAAAGATTTATGGAAGAACAGATGTTAATCACTGCTTTGTTCCATGTTTTAATGCTATTTAACCTTTGTCTCAAGTCTTTTAGAGTTGCTACTAAAAGCTCTGAAATGTTAAATACCCACCAACTTATTTCCTATTCCTTAAAAACTTGAAGTTGCCCAGATGGTCTTCTAGTAGAACTGTTTTTCTTTAGTTCCGTTGAAAATTCTGACCAGTTAAAGTCAATCTATAATGCTGTTGTGCACATTAATTATTTAGTGTATAGAGCCTAAATGCAAACCTCATTAATATTTGGGATTCCATGAATATTTTTCATTAATAATAGGTTATTTATGGGTGATATCATTGTTTCATTTAATGTACTAGTTACTGAATAATATAATACCAATAAAATCTAGCATTTACATAGTGGTTTTGGATATGCAAAATACCTTACAAATCAATCATTTATCCTCACAACAACCCTGGGAGGTTGGTGCTATTATTATTCCCAATTTACAAATGAAGAATTGTGGAGCTGGAGGTTATGACTTGTCTAAGCTCATATAGTTAGCTAAGTAACTAGCTATGAAACTAGTTTTGAATACTGGTCTTCCTGTTTCCAGGCCTAGCACGATACATAATGTGCCAACTAACTGTGTCTTACTATTTTTAGTGCTTACAAACTAATACATATCCAGCTGATTTTGTAAATATTTCGATCATAAATAAGGATTCATCCTCATTTGTCTTTGGTGAAATTTGTACTTCTGTTGTTTAAAGTTAAATCTCTTTTAATTGCAAAAAAGATGGAATGTGTGGTACATTTTACAGATTCAGTCTTAATTAATGATTTCATCCATATGTACAGTCCCATCTGTTTATAAGCTGGCTGGACGCAAAGCACAGGGGTGATTTTTGCAAAGAAAATTATTTCAACACAGTAGGATGACCTATTTTGTGAAATGTGACTTCTCTGTGGTTGTATAATGACTATCACTGGACTGTAAAGAATTAATTGTTATTTGAGGTTTTTATGCCTCCCCGTTTCCTGAAACCCCACACAGCCCCCAACCAATTGTCTGGCTGCTGGGACAGTCACATAACTGCCCTCACTAGGCTTCCAATCATTATAATTTTGCCAGGCCCATGTAGGCGTCAGCGAGTGGTGATGATGTGAGGTGCCAGCACCATGGCAACAGCTACAACCAGTGGGTAGAGCACAGGGCGGTTTGCTGAGCCCCAGGCCAGTGCGGGCTGAGGCATAAAAACCTCAAATAACAATTAATTCTTTACTGGACCAAGTTGTAATTTAGGCAGTAATGGCTTCCACCTCCACATTTGGGGCAGCGAATAGTATAATGTGATATAATATCTGTAATGCAAAGGATGATGTAATAACTCATGTTGCCATCCAAGCCAATAATGAGGATAAAAGCTTTGTGTTTTCATTAAATGAGTCATTATATTTCATAGTGATCTTTGCTAGGATTTTATTAAAGTATACCCTTTATGGCTGTTATTCAATGGAAATTCAAAGAATGCCAATGTGCTAGATATTCTTAAGGGTTAAATGAATTAGTAAACAAATCTTAGATCTATTATACATTCCAACACATTTTTATAACTTGAGAAGAAAACTCAGTAATTGAACAGAATATATAGAACCAGATCAGCATTGCTACAGAAAATATTACTCCTTTCTTGGTGCCCTCTGTGAGGCAATCAGAGATATAATGAAGGCATGAGTCTTCACATTCTAAGTCAGAAATATATCCCAGACTTTAAATTTTCAGATATTTAGGATCCAAAATGAAACACAAGCATAAACCAAAGGATTTTAGAGAAAGGACATTTTTAAGCTAATCTGGTTCACCTCCTTCATTTTACAAATTAGGATAACTAACGTACAAAAAGAAAATTGACATTCTTGAGGCTACATACCTAGTTAATGGCAGAGCTGAGATTAATACTTTTCTTCAGATCACCTGACTCCTGGTCTAGCAATTTTCCCATTGTATAATACTGGCTCTAATATGTTTGAAATAGAACCTAAAATACATCAAAGCAACCACTGGAGAACTTTGCTGAGACCTGTCTGTTTTTGCTTCATGGAAATTTCTGAAAACCCTGAGACTTGTACATACAGAATGTATTTTTTCCCAATATACCATAGAGTAGAATTGGAAAAAAGAAATGACTCTTAGTCTTGGATTGCTGCTAACAATCAATATGATTTTGCCCAAATCATGTTAACTTTGCGAATTTGAGTTGCATTATCTATAACATAATTCTCATTAGGTTGAGGGACCTTTCTACCTCTTATTACATCTAATGAGCATTATGAATTCCTCCTATATAAAATGTTCATATACTTTTTTGAAAGTGAGTAAATATTGGATCTTGGCAGAAAAAAAAAAGGATTCTCTCTGTCCTACTTCAGCACTCTAATGATCTGTTATTTTATTGGTGCAGGAGTAGACAGATTTGAACTGACCTCTGAACTTCATTTTTTTCATCTTTAAAATAAGGGCTAATCCGCATCTAGATCAGTTGACATAAATTATGGATTCCTAACTTGTGATACAAGGTTCATGAATGGATTTGAGTGAGTCCATGAACTTGGATAGGGAAAAAAAAAAACATGCAATTCTATTTTCATTAATCTCCCATCAAAATGTTGGTAAATAGTTTTCCTATATTCCAATGGACAATATACCCTCAAGGAGGAAAATGACTGTGAAATAAACACAAATAGAGTAATTAACATAACATACATTTTTTTAAAAAGATAAAATTCAAAATAAATTTCCAAGTACTACGCAAACATAAGGAACAATTATTATTAGATAATGTGATAATTAAAGTATATAACTTACTTTAAGTAAGCATAAGAATTACATGATGTAAAGCAGAAATGTATTCTCCCTATAACTTTCAGAAATGCATTACTATTTCACAAATCAAAGAAATACAAATTTACATAATATTTGATCTAAGTATGATTTAGTCTAATGTTAAATGTGTGCTTCTAATAAGACATATGTAAGCTGACATTCCTTAAGGCTATGAGTTTTATGGAAGGTGCTACACCATCTAGCCTTAGGGAAGTTCCATAGCAGGTTGGACTTACTGGTAAGGACAGAATCACAGATTTGATTTCAAACAAACTGTTCAAAATGGAAAATTTGCTATTTCCTTTATGGGCATTACTGATATGTCCATAAAAATTCCAAGATCTTTATCGTTATAGTCATAGACGCATCTTTCTCACAACACAACCAGGAAAAACAAATACTTCTAATAATAATGGTGCTCTTTTATACAAACCTTTCTCATATTATTTTGTATTTTGTCAGTGCAGATCCAGAAAAAAATGTCAATGTACTATTCCAACTAGATATATTGAAATGACATAGCTGCGGGGAGAGTATACCTATCAGATCAATAATTTCTGCTTCCCTTTTATCCACAGATAAGGAACTTATGTGGTTTGACTTGGTAACACTTCCTGCTATTAATAGAACAATGCAAATGCTTTGATTTTTGCTTCTACCATTTTGAAACAAGAGACTCAGTCTTTTAGAGCATAGAATTAGTGAAGTCATGAACACAGAAGTAATGTCCCTGTGTGCCATTTAGCTAGGTCATCTTCCGTGTCCATAGTTTATACTCATATCATGGTCTGCTGCAAGTACATTCAGGACAAAAGAGGTACTACACGGGGCAGCTAGGTGGTGCAGTGGATAGAGCACCGGCCCTGGAGTCAGGAGGACCTGAGTTCAAATTTGGCCTCAGAGACTTAACACTTACTAGCTGTGTGACCCTAAGCAAGTCACTTAACCCCAATTACCTCACCAAAAGAAAAAAAAAGAGGTACTACACAAGAAAATGGGGGAAGATTGTGACATGCAGTGGCAAAGAAATTGTGAGCTGGGAGTGACATTAGAAATCATAGAACCACAGAATTAAAGATTGGGAAGGGACCTCTGAGACCTCATTTTATAATTGACCTGGAAAATAGTCATCCATCCTCTACTTGAAGGAATTAGATGAAGTATATACACAAACCTCCCTGAGGCAGGCCATTGCATTTTGGATCAGGTCTAAATGTTAACTGAGAATTTGGCTTATTTTATCTCCTCCCTCCCCCACCAAAATCAAGCCTAAAGTTGCCTTTTTGCAACTTTGCCCTTTTCTTCTATTCTTCTAGGTGGAGCAAAGGGAAGAGTTCTGGGCCTAGAGTCAGAAAGACCAGAGTTCAAATATGAGTACAGACACTAGCTATATGGCTCACCTCAAGTCACTCCATCTTTTTCTCCCTTAGTTTTTTCATTACAAAAAATGGGGGTGATAATAGTAATAATTAATAATAATAATAGTAGTAGTAGTAGTAGCAGATTGTTGTACAGATAGAGATAATATTTCTGAAAAACTTATCACAATGCCTGGCACATGTTAGGTACTTAATAAATGCTTGTTTCCTTTCTTCCTTGCTCCTGGTTTGCATTCTTGGTAACCAGGGCTATAGATGTATCATTCAAGTAACCCCCCTCTTTTTTTTGGTGAGGCAATTGGGGTTAAGTGACTTCCCTAGGGTCACACAGCTAGTAAGTGTTAACTGTCTGAGGTCGGATTTGAACTTAGGTCCTCCTGACTGCAGGGTTGGTGCTCTATCCACTGCGCCACCTAGCTGCCCCAACCCCCCTCATTTTTACAAAGGAGGACCTTAATTCGCCATTTTCTGTCCAAAATTCTATATTCTAATATTGGGCAGGAGGAAAATCAAAACAGAAACAAATAACTCAGTCCCATCTTAATGTCTATCAGAAATAACATACAAAGGCACACACACAATAAAAAGAAGAGTACATAGCAACAGAATGGCCTTATCTATTGTGTACTGTTAATCTTTATCTGTATTTCACTAGGTACAAAATCAAGAAAAACAATTTTGTAAACCATATCTCTTTAGGAGTGTGAAGTTATACAGAACTGAGTGAAGAAAATTCTCATTTTAATGCACTTTCCCAAATAAAACAAACCCATCTCGTGGAACTTGCTAGCTAAAAAAAAAAAAAAAAAAAAAAAAGACTGTGATGAAATTAATAGTCAAATAAAAAGGGGCTTTGTTGGATGGCGCATAGATTACAAGGCAGACCTTGTCAGTCTTATATTCCAGAATCTTAATACCTATGTACTTGCAAAAATAAAAAAAGTAGCTGAAATTGGGTAAGATGAGAATAAACACACCATTGATTTTTAAGCCTTTGTTGTTGTTCCTCTCTTTTTGAACCAATTCATGCAGGCTTAATTGTAGAAATAAAATTCAGGTAAATGTGTTCTTTTAGGGGAAAAAAGTATAATCCATAAAGAAAACAAGATGCTATTAACCAAAGCACAGAGAAAGTAAAAACATATTTATTTTAAGAGGTCAAAGTGAGGGTAAAGCTCTGGTGTTGACAATTTTATCTTGTATCATTATCCAAAGTCTCCCTTTTTATTACTAGAAATCACTGAGTTATACAGATTTATTAAAATCTTGTGTAAAAAAATTACCTATAACTATAACTGAAAACTTATAACTATAACTATATGAAAAAGTATAGTTCTTCAGTCCTCTCCAACTTTCTCAGTCTCCTTTCTCTCAGTCAGTCCCCCTTCACTTTCACTGCTCCGCTCCTCTCTCTGTCTCTGTAGCGTCCTTGTAGCATCCTCTAACTGCAAGCCCCCCTTCTTCTAGAGTCCTCAGTACTTCCTCTTACTGAAAGCCCCCCTTTCTTTCCATACTGTCCCCCTCAGGTCTCTCTCTCCCCAGGTTATATAACCCTTATCTTCCCTCAAACCTTGGGCCGCTAGGCCTACACATGCCACATTAATTCGTTGGCGCTTCCAGGGCCAGACCCAAGGCTGGCCATGGCACTAGGCCTTCGTGCAGTGCAGTAGGCCTGGAGCTGGGACTGGATGGAGAAAGCTCCAGCGTCTCTGGGGGCCCTGCGTGTTCCTCCCTGCTGAGCTGGGGCGGGGCTGCTCGGCTGCATGAGGCTTATATGTCTGGGATGTGGGGTGATTTGGGAGAGAGAAGTTAGGCTGGGGGAGGGGCAGCCTTTCGGGGACAATTTTAGTCACCTACACTTGTTTTGTTTTTTATTTAGTTTAATTATTGTCATTATTTCTGGTTTTTTGGTAGTTAGTGGTACACAGATGAAACAATTTCAATTTATTGATTTTTGCAAATACACAGAGGCAACACAAGTCTGACAATTAGCATGGTAGGAATGTCCAGAGCACTGGAGAAAGGTCACTGGCAACCTCTCATCTTGGTTAATGTAGATTTTGTAACATTTAAAATCCACCAGATCGTTAGATAATTATAACAATGTCTAACATTAGTGATTTAAGATTTGCAAAGTGCTTTGCTTTTTATTTCATCATTTGATCTTCTCAACAACTTTGAGAGATAAGTGCTATTATTATTGTCCTTTGCAGGTGTGAAAACTAAGGTTTAGAGAGGTTAGCATCAAAGATAAAGAGAAGGAAGTGAGCTTGGGGTCATTTTATTCAAACATTTTTTTTTTTCATTTTTATTTAATAGATGCCTAGAGTAAAGTTACTGCAGTCTCCTTAAAATATAAAACTTCTTTTCACAACAACATGTTAATGTTTTATATGCAAAAGAGTTAAAGAGAGATGAGTTTACTATCCTCCAGTGTTGGGATATTTAGAGTAAAATCTACTTAGATTAAAACAACATTGGGATTATATTTGAGATATTCCATTGTCATTAAGCACTTTTAAATAGCTACTATTTGCTGAATAATATTCTAGACACTAGAAAGACAAAAATTAAATGTCTCCTATATTCAGTTAGTTCACATAATTTTAACAGATAAATAAATAAAAATGTAAAGTACATTAATAAGTGGCAGAGATGGGAAGCACCCCTCCTCCCTACTCTTTTACTCTATATCCAGTATTCTTGGTTTTGAAACATGCTCTTTCAGGATAGAAAGATTATCAAGATTACTATGATAAAATATTTAAATCAAAATACAGCATAGCCTACACCCACTACAAACTTGATCTCATAAGAATTTTCTTCTACATTAATTATTACCACATCACTCTTTCATGCTTTAAAACTTACATTCATATCTTTTATCTCATGTAATTATTACATTTTAGTTGCCATTTACTTCCATAGAAGAACTAGGAATTTATTCAATGAAAATTCCTTTTCCCTACTTTGCTCCAGAGGGAAATACTAAATATTTGTATTCTCATTGCTAAGTCATATCATTTGCATATAATACAGGATATCAAATACTCAAGGATAATAAATAGAATCATCTGATTTTTACTTTGAGGTAGATTCATTTTGGACTCAATGTACTTTTTTATTTAAGTTTAGATCAAAATCCAAGGGTGTGGGCAGCCAGATGGCTCAGTGGTTAAAGCACCGGCCCTGGATTCAGGAGTACCTGAGTTCAAATCCAGCCTCAGACACTTGACATTTACTAGCTGTGTGACCGTGGGCAAGTCACTTAACCCCCATAGCCTAAAAAAATTAAAAAATTAAAAAAAATAAAAAAAAAACCAAGGGTGTTTGCTCCAAAGAGTTTTTAGTCTAATTTTCCAAACTCTGGGGGAAGTTAAACCCATTGGTTCATTTGTATATAAAACATTAAAATTTGTTTAAAAAACATAAGCATTTTTTAAACTCCAGTCCTTCCTCACAATATCTTCGATGCTTCCCTCCATTCTATCATTGATACCTGAAACCAGATTTGCTAAACTTTTCAAATGGATTCAACTATATCTTTTACCTCAACATATAATTGGTCACCAAGAACTACCATTTCATATATACTACTACCATCTTAATTGAATCCTATAGTATCTGTCACCTTAGTGAAACGTAGGCCTATAGTATTGTGATAGGATTTGGCGCTTAAATTTAAAATGGTATTGTGTTAGTGACGTTTCAGTGTAAAATATGGCATATAGCATGTTAAATAAATTATCAAGAAAATTACCCCCAAAACAGCAATAAAAAGAACCTCTGGAGCAACAAAACCCACAAAAAGTTGGGCTGAGATTATTTTCCAGCCAAAGACAGATTAAAGGAGGCCATGCTGGGCTGTGAATAGAGTTCAACCCCATGATCATGCTGACACAGACCCCAGGCATGCTGCACCAGAAGAACTTACCACCAAGCCTCCAAATGAGTTGAAGCACCAGCATCTTCTAGAACTAAGCTTATGGTTGGGTAAGAGGGTCTAACAGCTGGCCAGGGGGAAAATACAGGGGTGTCTGCAGGACTGTTAAGGGCTAAAATTCTAGCTAAACTGTCTAAAATATCTAATGAGTGGTCGCCAATAAATTATAAGCTTTAGCAAGAGTTAGACTTTTAAGCATCTCTTCTACAGTAAGGCTCCAGCAACTGGTGTCATTCCAATCGTTACAGTTCCCCGCTTCCTATCTATTAAAGGGAGAGCACATTTCTAGCTCCACTCTCCACGAGAGTCCAAAGGAAAGAGAGTGAGACCGAGAGCGAGCGCCAGTCTCTTCCTTCCTCCTCCCACTAGCCCGCGTCACTTCCTGACGCCAAAGAAAAGACTCCTGGTCTTGCCCTCAAAGACCTTCGCTTCATGGATGGAACTCTTCTACAGTAAGTCTCCAGCAGGTGGCGTCATTCTAATCGTTACAAGGACATAAGGAGGAATTTGCCTATCCCACCCCAGAAGAAACTAGGAAGAAATCCTGAGTAGCAGGAGGCCCAAGTGGGGGAGGGGCACATGCTCCCCAAAGCTAAGAACCATCACAGCAATCTGCTGGCTGGTTAATTAGCAAGTTAGGTTGAGGTTATCTTTGGACCAGAGAATAGGCCAGTGGAGATATAAACCTGCATTCCCTCAAACCGAAACAACTGGGACCCTCTGAAGCTTGAGACAGTGTAGCTTTGAAGTAGGGCCTCACTGTAAGAGGGGGATAAAAGGCAAATAAAAGACTGCAAGATGAGCAAGCAAAGAAAGTTGAGAACTATAGAAAGTTTCTTTAGCAACAAGGAAGATCAAGGTGCAACCTCAGAAAAGGATAACAACTTCAGGGCCCCTACATCCAAAGCTTTCAAGAAAAATATGAATTGGTCTCAGGCCATGGAAGCACTCAAAAGGGACTTTGAAGAGAAAGTGTGAGAGATAGAAGGAAAAATTAGAGAGGTGGCAGAAAGAATGGAAAGAGAAGTGAGAGCAATGCAGAGGTATGAAAAAAAAAAGTCAAGAACTTGAAAAACCAAATGGAAAAGGAGATGCAAAAGCTCTCAGAAGAAAATAATTGTCTTAGAATAAGGATTGAACAAATGGAAGCTAGTGATTTTATGAGAAACCAAGACACAGGGGTGTCTGCAGGACATAATGAGGAATTTATTTCACACCCAGAAGGAAACCACGAAGAAATCCTGAGTAGTGGGAGGTCCAGGTAGGGGCCAAATGAATTAAAAATAGAGGGAATATGAAATATCTCCTTGGAAAAGCAGCTGTCCTGGAAAATAGTTCCAGGAGAGATAATTTGAAAATCATTGAACTACCTGAAAACCAGGACCAAAATAAAAGTTTAGGCAGCATGTTCCAAGAGATTGTCAGGGAAAATGGCCCTGATATTCTAGAAGCAGAAGGTAAAATAGAAAGTGAAAGAATCCACCAATTACCTCCTGAAAGAGATCCCAAAATGAAAACATGTAAGAATGTTGTAGCCAAATTCCAGAGATCTCAGGTCAAGCAGGAAATATGGCAAGCAGCTAGAAAAAAGGAATTAAAATACTGTGGGACAACAATAAGGATAAAAAAAGATCTAGCAACATCTACATTAAAAGACTGGAGGGCATGGAACATGATATTCTAGAGGACAGAGAAACAGGGAGTATAGCCAAGAATCATGTACCCAGCAAAACTGAATATAATCTTTCAGAGGTAATAATGGGACTTCAATGAAAAAGAGGACTTTCAGGCATTTGTGATGAAAAGACCTGAACTGAATAAAATATTTGACTTTCAAATACAAGAAGCATACAAAAGTAAACAGGAAAAAGAAATTATGAGGGATATTAAAATATTAAACTGTTTACATTCCTACATGGGAAGACAATACTTTGAACTCATAAGAAGTTTATCAGGATTAGGGTAGCTGAAAGGAATACATTTAGACAGAGGACACAGATATGAACTGAATATGAAGGGATGATATCTGTAAAGCATTTATTTTTTGTTTATCCTTGCTCTTTGTGGGACAAGCAGGATGGGATGTCTTATGTCTGGGGCCAGATTTGAGCTTGGAACCTCCTGGGTCCAGGGCTGGTGCTTTGTCCACTATGTCACCTAGCTAACCCATGATGACATCTTCAAAATAGGATTGAGGGGTAGGAGGAATATACTGAGGGAGAGAGAAGGGGAGCAGTGGACTGGGGAGAGGTAGCTCATGTGAAGGAAATAAGAAAAAAGCTTATGGAGGGGAGGGAAAGAAGGGAAAGGAGTGGGGGAGTGAGTGAACCTTACTATCATCAGAATTGGCTCAAAGAGGGAATAATATACATACTCAATTGGGTATAGTAATATATTTTTGCCCTGAGGGAAAGTGGTAGAGGAAGGAGATTGGGGGGGGGGAGAAGAGGATAAGGAGGGAAGGGCAGATGGGAGAAGGAGCAGTGAAAAGCAAAACACTTTTGAGGAAGGTGAAGATTTTGTGCATAACTGCACATGTATGACATATTGAATTGCTTAGTTACATAGAGAGGGTTGAGGAGGGAGGGAGGAAGAAAAATTTAGAAAATAGAATTAGCTCAAAGACCTTAATTTCATCAGAGTAGGGTCAAGGAGAGAATAACATATATACCCAATTGGGACGAGTAATCTATTTAACCCTACAGGAAAATAGGAGGGGAAGAGGATAAGGAGGGAAGGGTGAAAGAAGGGAGGGCAGAGTTGGGGAGGGGGCACTCAGAAGTAAAACACTTTTGCAGAGGAATAGGGTTAAAGAAGATAGAAAATAGAATAAATATCATGGGAAGGGAATAGGATGGAGGGAAGTAGTTATTCTGATTGATTATAATGGCAAAACATATGGTACCTACTCTGCTGGGCTATTGTGAAGAAAATTCTTTGTCAAGTTTAAGGTACTATATAAAAGTTATGATGAACAGGATGCTATCAGAAAAACCTTGAAAGACCTACATGAACTGAAGCAGAGTGAAAAGTACTATATAGAAAATAACAGCAATAGTGTAAGATGATCTGCTGGGAAGCACATGATTATTTTCAGCAAGGCAATGATCCAATATAACTCTGAAAGACTTATGAAAATTGCACTCCATCTACAGAGAAAGAATTGATGGTATCTAAAAATAGATTGAAACATATATTTTTTGACAATTCCTTAATCTGAAGTTTTGTTTTTAGGTGCTTTCTTTCACAGCCTAGTTAATGTAGGGATGTTTTCCATGAATACTCATGTATAACTTAAATTGAATTGCTTGAGTAATTGAGGTGGGGGGTGCAAAGGGAGGGAGGAAGAGAAGTTGGAACACAAAGTTTTAAAAAATTGATGTCAAAATTTGTTTCTACATATAATTTGGAAAATAAAATTCTTAAGTAAATAAATGATTTGTAATCCTGATAATATCTCTTTAAAGTTGATTTTTCTTTTCTTCCACCTGTGGTTTTATGAATGAAGTCCAAGTAAGGAAAATGTCCTTTACTAATGCAGATCAGTAACTATCAATAATTTATATTTGAGAGTAGTAGCTTTTAAATGACTTGAATAGGATCATACAGCTTGTATTTATAAGAGGTAGACTTTGATCCAGGTCTTCGATGCTTCGATGTGCTGCCTCTTCCATGATATCATAGGATCATAGATTTAAAGACCTTAGAGACTCTCTAACCCAAATTTCCAATTTTACAAATAAGGAAATAGAGAAGTTCACACAGGTAACAAAGTTGCAAAGGTTGAGTATTTTTACTTCCATTGTATAGCTGAGAAAAAGGAAAGTCAGGATTTAAGGAAACGATGGAGCCAAAATTCATGCCTGGTCATCTCATCATAGATTTAAACTGTAAAGGACTCTAGATGTTATTCAGTTTAATTCTCTCTTTTTTGAAAATTAAGAAACTGGAGCCATAAATAACCAATATACATCAACTGAAATGTTTATTTTGGGGGCAGCTAGGTGGCGCAGTGGATAGAGCACTGGCCCTGGATTCAGGAGGAACTGAGTTCAAATCTGGTCTAGGACACTTAACACTTACTAGCTGTATGACCCTGGGAAAGTCACTTATCCCCAGTTGCCTCCCCCCAAAAAAAAGAAAGTAAAAAAAAAAGAAATATATATTTTTAAAATATGAAATATTAAATCAATTTAAAAGAATGTCCTATTGATGAATAATTATCACTGAGTACATGAATGTCCTATTGATGAATAATTATCACTGAGTACATGATACATTTGTTTTAATGATTTATTTTTCTTTTAATCAGGGAATTTTTTGTTTTGTGCATATTTTTCTATTTCTTGTAAATTAACCATTATATTGGTGTATAAATAAAATACTTTCTAACAATCATCTTCATTTTTATTCGATCTATTGTAATTTCTTTTTTAATTATTGATAATGGTAATTTAGTTTTCCTCTTCATTATTTAATTTTTGTTATTAATCTCAAATTAGATGATGGTTTGTTTATTGCATTATTGCTTTAAAAACTAGTTTATAGTTTTATGTATTAATACAATTTTTAAAAATTTACTTCTCTTATTTTCAGAATTTCTCTTTTCATATTTGCTTGACATATTTTGAGTTCTGTTTTTGCCTCTTTTTTAGTTGCATGATCAATTCATTCACATTTTGCTCCTATTTTATTGATGAAATTATTTATAGACAAAAAAGTTTTCCTACTCTATATATAATCCACAAATTGGCATGTGTTCTTATTAATGTTTTCTTTCATAAACTGACCTATGTTTTCTTTGGTTTTCTCTTTCACACAGATGTTCTTTGTGATACTATTTAATCTGCATTTTAATATAATTTTGTTAATATTCTGATCAAATAATTTTGATTATATTTTAATTGTTTTAATAATGACAAATGAGTATATTTTACTTTTGTATATTTGTTTATGAGATTATCTTTATGGTATAGTGCATAGAAAGGTTTTGTACAGGTAGCATAAATGGGTGAGGAATATATATATATAATGCATATATACATTATATATAGACATAATACATATTTATATATGTTCTTTGCAGATATCATTTAATAATTACCCTATTTCTATCATATCTCACTTTTCTAAAATTCTATTAAGATTTTTTTCTTTCTTTTTTCTTTTTCTTTTCTTTCTTTCTTTCTTTTTTTTTTTGCAGGGCAATGAGGATTAAGTAACTTGCCTAGGGTCACACAGCTAGTGACTGTCAAGTGTCTGAGGCTAGATTTGAACTCAGATCCTCCTGAATGCAGGGCCGGTGCTTTATCCACTGCGCCACCTAGTTACCCCAATTCTATTGAGATTTAAAATTATTTTTGTTTATGTTTTGGTAGATATGAATAACGTAGAAAGGGACACATTAAAAATTCTCAAAGATTATTGTTTTCCTCTTTTTCCCTATATTTCAGTGAGCTTATTTCAATGCTTCACCAACTGGTGTATCAATCAGTCAACAAGCATTTATTTATTAAGCTTATATTCAATTCATACTATTTGAAGCAACACATATTTAATAAATTAATTTTCTCCAACTGAATGGAAATATGCAGTGCAATTTCTAACAATGCAACCATTTCAGGGGATTCATTATTTGTATTAATTGGGACTTGGCTGCACTCATTATTTGCCACGCAGTGTACTAAGTGCTGGGGATAAAAAGAAGGAAAAATCAGCTCCTGCCATTAGGGAGCTCCCATTTGAATACAGTAAGCAAACACAAAATAATGAGGTATGTATGAGATATGTAGAGAGTAGGCAGTCTCAGAAAGGCAAGACAGTGGAGAGAAAGCATTCTGATCATGGAGGAGAACCAGCGCAAAGGGACTTGTCAGAATATGGAATTTCATCTGAGAAGAACAGCAATTAGGCCACTCTCGCTGGATCATAGAGTATGTAGAGGAGGTGGGGGGAAACGTGAAAAGAATGGAAGGGGTACGATTTAAAGAAGATTAAATTCAAAACAGTGAACTTTATATTTTTCTAGGAAGGAAATTGTTATTGGGTTTTTTTGTCCTTTGTTCTCGAAGAGGACCATGACATTTGGTTGATGGGACTTGCAGTGAATTGGATCTAAGTGAGGGAGGACTGTGCAACCTCAATCTCTCTTCCAGACCCATGTGAGTCCAGTGGCTAGAAATAGATCAGGATAACTGGACATGACCCTGGATGTTTAAGGCAATTGGGGTTAAGTGATTTGCCCAGGGTCACACAGATAGTAAGTGTCTGAAGTGAAATTTGAACTCGGGTCCTCCTGACTCCAGGGCCTGAGCTTTATCCAATGTGCTACCTAGCCACCCTTTGGAAGGAAATAATTAGTCCCTGGGGTTTACTGAGTGTGTGTGTGTGTGTGTGTGTGTGTGTGTGTGTGTGTGTGTGCCCGCGCATGCATGGGCATGCATAGGTGTTAGGGAGAGCATGATAGGGAAAGGGGAGGGAAAGCTAATGTCCTCCTGGCTGATACCTTGCCCATTTCACTTTTGCATTTTTTCTAAATGCTCCATTAGATGTTAAATTTCTTGAAGGCAGGGAACAATTTTTGCCTTTCTTTGTGTCCCCAGTGATTAACACAATGATTGGCATATAATAGATACTTAGTCAGTTACAATTCCTGTCTGCTTTTTCACTCTTCTGAGTCATAGACTCTATTTGATGGTCAGTCCAGATCATTATTTTCAGTCTTTTCTCCTACAGAAGGCATTCTCAGATTCCTAGTTGTATCCCATTTCCTCATAGGTCATATTCTTGTAAAACAAAATTCTCAGGACTTAGTCCCTGGAACAACCCCATAATGGTGCTGGTAGGCTGGGTTCTTGGAATATGTCTCAACTCCCTATCAAATAGATCTTGGCCTACTTTCTTCACATTATTGCCCTCTAGAAGCTAGCTAGTGGCATAGAACAGACAGTGCTAGCCCTGGAGACAGGTATTCAAGTCTGGCTGCAGATACTTTCTAGCTGTTAATCTCTGCCTCATTTTTTCAATGGTAAAGTAGTCATTGTTGTCACTGTCACCACTACACCACCCCCATCATCTTCCAGGGTCGTTGTGAGGATCAAATGAGATATTATTTGGAACAATGCCTAGCATATAGTAGACGTTATATAAATGCTTACACCATTCTATTCCCCTTCCTTAATCCCCTTGAGTTACCCTTTCTCAAGTCTCATATCCATGAGCTCTTCTTCAAGGGATAGAGAGAATCCATGGTAGTTTTTTCCCCTTGGTTCTGGTTGACATGTCGTTGTTGTTGTTTTTTCCTTAGTTGTTTATAGGTGTTCCTTAGAGGAGCTGGTTTTACCTAGATCCTTTTAGATATTAACTAGAAATACTAATCAAAACTTTTGCAAAGTAATGACCTTAAAGTGATAGTATGAGAACCTGCTTCTGGCTAGATACCAATGTGGACAAAGAGGACAAAATGGGGTGTAGATGATAGAATGTGCAAGCATGGTAAGTGTTGAAAGAACAAGACTAGAGATTTAAGTACCCAAAGGTAGGTGCCTATGTTAATGGTTAATACATCACTTATAGAAGACAAAAAGTGATATGATATATTAGAAGGTGAACCATTTTCAAGGAATATGAAGCTCATGAGTGAAAAGGGGGAAAGTATATGCTAATGTTTGTGGGAGTTGACAAGTGATATTTGACATTATCTCTGGTACTCACAAAGTTGAGTTTGGAATAGATTCATATCCTGTCATTTAGTGAGTCCCATATGAAGTGATAGATAAAACTATGCTAACTGCTTATAAAGCATTCAAAGTACGTGAAAGCTAAAACCTCCCAATATCCTCCTAACTGGTCTCTCCATCTCCAATCTCTCCCCTATCCAGTATATTCTATGCGGCACCAACGGGTTGATCCCTAGTGCTTCCTAATTTATTGTTATCATTGTTCAGTGGTTTCAGTTGTATCCAACTCTTTCTGACCTCATTTGGGGTTTTCGTGGCAAAGATACTGGAGTGGTTTGTCATTTCCTTCTCCATTTAATTTTATAGAGGAGGAAACTGAGGTACACAGAGTTAATCAACTTGGCCAGGGTCTCATAGCTACTAATTGTCCAAGGCCAGATTTAAACTCAGATCTTCCTAATTTCAGGCCAAGTTATCTATCCACTGTGCCACTTAGCTGCTTCCTAATATGCAAAATCTAATGTTCCCCATTGCCTAGAAAAGGAAGTACATATTTCTTAACTAGCCAAGCCAGACCTTTCACATTCTGCTCCAACCTACCTTTCTAGTCTCCTTCCACTATTCTCTTTCACATATCCCACATTTAATCCAACTATGACTTTTGATTATCTGAATACACACACACACACTAAATTTCATCTATTTCTTCTTTGTACTATACCTTCTACATGTAGTATTCTGTAGATCTGCCTCCTCAAATTCTACCCATTCATTAAATTACAGCTCAAATTGCATTTCTTCTAGGAAGGCAGCTGTTATCTTCTGAACCAGAAATAATTTCTCTACCTCTGGAGATTTATACTTTTTTATTGTACTTATACTTTTTTCATATTTTTGTTTTAATTTTCTTGTACTTTTTATACTTATTGTAACTTCATACACTAATCTGAATTAAAGGAATTTATGAATTTATCTAATCTACTTAACTAAAAGCTTATGGAAGTCTTCTGACTTTTTCTATCTCCCATAGGAACTTTCACAAAGTGGGGCGGGGGGTGGGTGTAAAAAAAAACTGTTGAAAGAATGATGACAGATTAGCATGGACTCTGTTTTTTCTTTTGTAGCATATTTTGAACTAGGTTGTAGCAGTGTGAAAAGACAGTGCAGGATATTTGTAAGAGGTATAGGAGAGTTGAAATTCAGAGGTCTGGGAAACTACTTGGGAAAAGAGACTGAGGCAAAGGGGAGACAAAAATAACTACCAAAAACATCAACTCTAATCTCATAATATTTATAATTTAGAACTAAAAAGCCTGGGAAGAAGTTGTTTTAGTAGATGAATGTGTCTTAATTGTGTGTGATGTTTAAAATCTAAATTGTGTGGTCGCATCTTAAATTAGAAGCTTTAGCACCAGTCTTTGGGCATTAAGCATTTATTAAAGCATACCAGGTATTCAAGTGGAGTTCAGAAAGTTAAGAAAAGGCCTATCTAGCCTAGAGTTCCAGCCTGGTCTGATTCTTCCTCAAGTCCTGCATCACGAGCCTGCTTTAATGACGAATTCTCTTCAAACTGAGTGTGGAAGCTTTTTATAGGTCCAGGACATAGGACGTCCTTGCACACTGCTTCAAGCTTATTGGTTAGCATCATCCAAATCCATTGGTTCACTGGACTTGAAGGTGCTCTCGAGTTAAGGTCAAAGTCTTTAGCTTTTAAGAACAATACCTTCTTAAGGGCTAGCCAGGTGTGCTTACCATGTAGTTAACTTGAGGTAGGCTAATCAGCAGTGAATCACTCTCACTTAATTCAGTCAGTTTAGATTTATCTCCAGGTGGGCCTTTGAGTATCTGCTAAATCCCATTATTTTATCACATGTAGAATGACTATAGTGAAACTGAATTATTTCCCTAGTTGGGAGCTTCAACCTCCAGGTCATCCTATAATTTAATATAATATAATACATCCTTGTACAATTGTCAGCTCCCCTAGGAAAGAGAAGTCCCCACTATTGGAATAGGTTTTATTGATCCTAGCAATTCCATGTGCTCCCCCACCATGTAGGAATGCCCCACTCAGGTTAGCATTATATGTTTGGAAGATTGCATAGTTACCTAGTAGGCTGAGGCAAGGATAGGAATTGGAAGAGGGCACTTGCCACTCTAGAACTACTGAGTTCATTTTCCTTTTCTAAACTGAGGGAAACGACTCTTCTCTGACTTTGGGCATTTTCACATGAATCCTTTACATCTTGTCTTAAGTAAAATGAAAATTTCATTTTATTTTTACACGTTTTAAGCATGATTGCTTGTTTTCCGTTTTTGAGGGAATACCAAATATGTCAAATTCTGATGTAACACAGGGGAAATGCCAAGTAGGGACTTAGCAAAAAAACCAAAAAAACAAACAAACAAAAAAAAACCACAAGAAAAACTGATTACTAAGAAGCTCTCGAAATTCATCTCCCAATGCAGTATCAGTTTTTGTTTTAAGCCATAACTTAAAAAATTAAAGAAAAAAAGCCATTCCCATTTTTGTTGTCTTAACTAACCAAATAACACATAAGTGGACTTCACTAAACCATTACAAATAGACATAAAGAAATAAGTACTAATAAGAGGCTGTAATCTTTCATTTATCTTTTAACTAGATAATTTTTCCCATTAGTATATAGAACGTCTGATGTAAAAACTCTCTATACCACTGTAGATGGGCACCTGCCCTGCAACTTGCAATATGGAAAAGTCTCTTGGAAGACTAATAAGTTAAGTGACTTACTTATTCAAGGTCACATAACAAGTACATTTCCAAAGACAGAATTTGAACTGGACTCCAAGGTTAACTTTGCATTTGCCCTCCATGCTTCCTCTCTAGTTTTTACAATAAAACAAATCTCTTCAGATGATGAATTATAAAGAAATCACAGACATGATGAACAGGTTGCAATTAACAGATAGCTTAAGAAAACTAAATGGAAAAAGCAAGGTATATAGTTTTGTCAAGTATCTTCATATCTCAAAAGAGGTGAGAT
Organism: Dromiciops gliroides; assembly: GCF_019393635.1. NCBI lineage: Eukaryota > Metazoa > Chordata > Mammalia > Microbiotheria > Microbiotheriidae > Dromiciops > Dromiciops gliroides. The sequence goes on from NC_057862.1 coordinate 65,798,172, forward strand.
ACTTGGTTGCAAAGAAGACTGATAAATTTTCAGGGGAAAATTTGCACATTCTATTTTCCAACCATGTTCTTATAAATATTAAGTAATAAAATTATTAAAATGCATACATAGTTGTGTAAAACAACCATAGAATCATAAATGAAATTGGTAAAATTGAATATAAAATAACAATAATATAAATGCTACATGTAAGAATCTATAATATACATGAAAATTTTAGATGCAAATTTTTAGCTGTGAATTAATATATTGGCAAGAGCAAAGAAGAGAAACTAAAAGAATTGCCTGCGGATAAATATATAGATGGTGAAAAGTAATAAATTGAACAAAATATGAAGGATAAAATCAAGTCATAATAAGATTAACAAAAAAAGGCAAAATAAATACTTGAAAAAAGGAATATTTTAAATGGGTCATAATCTAATGGAGTTAAAACAGAGAGAGGTAACTAGATGAAACCACTTTTAATCTATAGGATGCTCTTGGATAGTATTGATATCGGAAAATACAGGAGATGAAACTGAGGCCCGAGCTGAGACCCCCAAAATGAAAGTAGAACATACCGTTTGTTCCCCTGAAGTCTGTGGTTTAGTAGCAACTTCCTGAAATATGCCTCTGTTTTCTGAAATATGCCTTCCTGTCTGCCAAGTAGCTCACCACAATGTACCTGTGAAAACCTGCATGCATTTCAAGCCTAAGAGATATAAAAATGCAGCTTGGACATTTGTTCCGGGCCCAGAGTATCAGAGGCTACTCTGCTTTGGGCCAGCCCGCCAATAAACTGCTCTTCCATATTCCCGAGTGCCGTTTGGTTTTCTCTGTTGGAATTTCCCACAACAGTATGTTTCAGAATTGACTGATCTGTACTATTTCCACCCAAGAGAAGGTGAAGCTCTATCAAACTACCATTCTAATTTGAACATAAGGGTGGATTCAATCTCTAAATTTAAAGGAATATAGTACTTACATTCTACTGTGACTAACAAATCACAACCTCCTGTTCCTTTAGTACTTATGATTCAGAACTTTCTACCTGGTAAATATCCATTCCCTTTTTCCATCTTTTTTCATTTTTTTCCAATTTGTAAAATGTAAGGTGAAATCTCAAGGTTGTTTTGATTTGAATGTATATTATTATTATTCATTTGAAGAAATATTTTACATTAATTATAGAATATTTAAGTTATGTATCCATTTAGAAAGTGTCATGACACAGTCTAAGTTAAATTTTTGCTCATTTTATTTTCAACTTTTTCAGCAGTTTTTTAAATCAAATAGTTCTTTCACAATTGTTTTTTTGGTTTACCAAACACTGGGTTATTATATTCCATTATTTCTAATTCTGCCTTGTCTAGTTTATTTCATTATTATACAACTTTATTTTAACTGATACTAGATTGTTTTGATGGTTGTTGATTTATGATATATTTTGAGGTTTGCAAGTGCTGTTCCTCCTTTTTTTCCTAGATATCTTCATTATTTCCTTCGATAGTTTCGATTTGTTTTTATTCCAAATAAATTTTGTTTTTATTGTATCAAATTCAGTAAATAATTCCTTTGATAATTTGATTGGTATAATATTAACTGCAAATAACTTTGATAGAAATGTCATTTTTATCATATTAGCATGGCCTTTCCATGAGCACTGGATGTTCTTTCAGATTTCAAGTTCTTAATTATTCAGGATCACATTGTAAATTAATCTGTTTAAGTATTTCATTTGCTTTAGTAGATTAATTCTCATATATTTTATGAATTTTGTACTTATTTGGAATAGGGTTTTCCTTTTATTTATGACTTCTTAGATTTTATTATGAAGTAATACTATTAATTCTTAAAGGGTTATAGCCTGCAACTTTGCTGAAGCTGTTGTCTTAGGAGTTTCTAAGTAAACTAGGGGTTTCTAAGTAAACTATTATATGATCAGCAAATAAAATTAGTTTTATCTCCTCTTAACTTATTTTTCTGATCTAAAGTTACTTTTGTCTTGTCTTGTTGCAATCCATAAATATATAAAATAATAGTGGGGAGAATGCACAACATTGTTTTACTCTGGTATTGATTGGGAAATGCACTAGTTCATCCCCATTGCATATGATGTTTGCATTTGGCTTTAGACAGGTACTTTTTAATAAGATTTATTAAGGTCCCTCTATGACTATATTTTGTAAAATTTTTAGTTTAAATGAGTATTTTACTTTGTTAATGCTTTCTCTGCCTTTATTGAGGTGACTGTGTTTTTTGTTGTTGTTGCTGTTGTTTGTTTTTCCTTTTAACATAGTTAATCATGCTAATTGTTTTCTTAATATCGAACCATCCTTATTTTGCTTCTGTAGTACAAATCCAATTTGATAATGACTGATTTATTCAGTGGATCACTGTAGTCTGTATAAACACTTTTATTTAAAATATTTAAATTAATATTCATTAATGATATTAGTCTATACTTCTTCCATGCTTTAATCTTTCCTGGTTTATATATTAAGAATATATTTGAGGCAAAGAATTGGAAATTGAGGGAATGCCCAGCAATTGGGGGAATGACTAAACAAGTTGTGGTATATGAATGCAATGGAATACTATTGTGCTGTAAGAAATGATGAGCAGGAGGAGTTCAAAGAAACCAGGGAGGATTTACATGAACTGATGCTGACTGAGAGGAGCAGAACCAGGACAATACTGTACACAGTAACAGGAACATTGCTTAATGAACAGTGGTGATAGACTTGGCTCTTCTCAGCAGTTCAATGATCCAAAACAATTTCAAAGAATTCATGATAGAAAATGTTTTCAACATTCAGAAAAAAGAACTGTGGATTATGAATGCAGATTGAACAATACTGTTTCTACTTTAGGGCTGGGTTTTTTTCCCTTCTTTTTTGAGGTTTTTCCCTTATGCTCTGATCCTTCTTTCACAATATGACTAATGCAGAAATATGTTTAATGTGATTGCACATATATAACCTATATCAGATTTCTTTCTGTCTTGGGGAGCAGGTAGGGAAGGGAGGGTGGAACAAAAATTTGGAACTAAAAATCCTATGAAAATAAATGAAACTGGAAAATAATAAAATACTTTTATTTTAAAAAGAATTTATTTGTTTGATAAAAGACATGTGGTTTGGTGTTTTCTTTCTCAATTTTTGAAAAGAATTTATGTATTATTGAAAACCTATTGCATTGTTAACAAATCCCCCTTTGTTGGTAATCTATTTTACATTATGTATGTCTTCTTCTGCTCCCTGAAGCCCATATTTCTTCCACTGGTACTCCACCTTACACAGGGCCAATCGGGATACTTTTTGTTTATCTTTTGTTACTTCCACATCCTCTATTTGCCATCATTTTCCAGCAACCTCTCCTTTGTAATTGATATAATCTGATTAAGAACTTTGTTCAGAACCCCATTGCTCTTATCTATCATGCTTTCTTGTCAGTCTCTTTCCTTAATGATTTCAATATCTTCCTAAGCCTTATTCTTCCTTCTTAACCCATGTCCTCATGTTTGGTAAATTCAATATTCAAATTCATGAAGCTTCCCTCTTGAGGCTTCACATGTAGGCAATTTGAGGGTATTGTCCTCATCTGAGTTTGTGTTTGCTTCTTCCCTATTGATACAGAAGCTCTCAATGGAGAGGGCTCTTTTTTGCTTCTTACTCATTATTGGAGCTTATTTATTTATTTTTTAACTTGAGGTCTGCTCTGGGGGCACCAGGGTCCCTGTTTTGGGCTTCTTGTGCAAGGGTATAGGTGCTGTTTCACCAGCTTTTTACACTGAGGACTTTAAGTGTGTGCAGTCCCCCCCCCCCTGCACTTCATGTCTGCGCGAGCTAGGATCAGTGGGCCTAGTTGTGACTGACCTGTTTGTGGCCCTCCAGCTGGCAACTTGCCCTCTTGGCTGGTACAGGTAAGTTTTTCCACTGTCCTGCTGAGCCACCAGAATTTTGAGCCAGGTTCCAGGGGCCTCAGTTGTTCAGCTCTGGCCCGCAGCTTCCTGCTGACTTGCCCTGACCCCTTCTACTCTGGGCTGCTGCCCTGCACTGTGCCTCCCTTTTGCCTGAGTCAAACCGACCTCTTCCTAAAGTCTTCTAAATTATCTCTGGTTGGAAGACTGTGTCTCTCTGTCTATTTGCAGGTTCTGTAGTTTCAGAACCCATCCAGAAGCTTGATTTAATGTTCTTTTTGAAGGAACAGAAGGAGAACTCAGGTAGCATGCTGATTCCTCTCTGCCATCTTGGCTCTGCCCCCAACAAAATCTCAGTACCATATTTTTAAGAAATACTTCTTATGTTGTCACATCATTAACTTACTATTGAACAGTTTCTCTCTTGCTCTACAGTCATCTTCAACCCAAAGAGCTTAAACAGAATTTCTACCCTGAACTTGCCCTCCTCCAAACTTTCTAAATCTTATAAAGTCAGAGTGATCCTTGACTCTTACCTCTGCTTTGCTCTTGCTGTATGATCAGTTACCAGACATTAGAGATTTTGCCTCCCCATTTTGTTGTTGTTGTTGTTGTTGCTTTTAATTTATCTCCTTTCTACACACACCTTACTTCAGATCATCATTTTCTCTTACCTAGACTCTGGTAATAGTCTCTTAAATGATCCCTATGCTTTTAATTTCTCCTCTCTAGGATCCATTCTCTAAAGTGGTCAAAACAATCTTCCTCAGACACAGGAAAGATATGGTAAGACCTTTGCATCCTGGTTTTTAAGGTGCTCCAAAATTTAGTTCCTGCCTATCTTCTCAATTCTTTCATACACCTAGAAAATGTCTAAATCCCAGCCAAAGTAAATTATGTTCTACTCCCTAAAGTTGACATTCAAATCAATTTATTAACTGTGACATTTAAAATTAAATGTATGGTGGTCTATTTCTGTCCCAAGTGTAGGGAAAATTAGCTAGGGTTTATTATAAATTAGAAGCTTCAGCACCAGTTTTGGGCATTAAGTATTTATTAAAGTATATTAGATATTAGTAAAGAGAGAACACGTGCCTCTGAAAGATAGAAAAGCCAAGCTAGGATCTATGGGAGAGAGAGGAGAAAAAGCCCCCTTCACCTACGCTCAAGCCTCCAAGAGGAAGTTCCTATACCTCTGAGAGAGGAAGCTCCCTGCTGATTAGAAGATGGGCGTTCCCTACTCACTGCTCCAAGCTAATTGACTGGTAGCATTCAAGTCCATTGATTAATATAATTTGAAGGTGATCCATGAATAGAATGTGCTGAGGTCAGAGTTCAGAACCTCTGGCAGAAACAAGGCTTTGTGAGGTAACTTCCTGATGCTCGGCTGACCTTAAAAGAAAAGGTTAGCCAGTCTCTCTCAGCATGGGTGGCCGTGGAAGTCTTAAAACCCCTATTATTGATAATTTTCTCATGTAACAAATATTTATTAATTGTCTACAATGTGTAAGGCACTGTGTTAAGTGCTATAAATACAAGAAAGTAACAAAAATATTATCAGCCTTCAAGGAGCTTTCATTCTAAGTGGCACAGTGGATAGATCATTGTATTTGAAGTCAGGAAGAACTGAGTCCTAATCACTTCTCAGGTACTTATCAGCTTCTATGAACCTGATTGCAGGTTCCAAAGGACTATAAAACTATGCATACCCTTTAACAGAGCAATACAATTACTAGGGCTGTATCCCAAAGAGACCAAAGGAAAAGGAAAAGGACCAATATGTAAAAAAAAATTATTTATAGCAGCTCTTTTTTTTGTGTGTGGTGGCAAAGAATTGGACATTGAGGGGATGCCCATCAATTAGGGTTTGGGTGAACAAGTTGTGGTGCATGATTATATAATGGAATCCTATGGTGCTATAAGAAATGCTGATCAGGATGGTTCAGAAAAATCTGGGAAGACATATAAACTCATGCAAAGTTAAGTGAGCAAAGCTAAGAGACCATTGTAACAGCAACTTTGTAAGGATGATTATTTGTGAAAGACTATTACTTTCATCAAGACAATGATTCCAAATAATTCCAAAGGACCCACAAACCATGATGAAAAATAAGTATTTAACTCCAAAGAGAGAACTGATGAACTAGGGATGTAGATTGAAGCATACATTTTTTTTTTTGGTGAGGCAATTGGGGTTAATTGACTTGCCTAGGGTCACACAGCTAGTAAGTGTTAAGTGTCTGAGTCCGGATTTGAACTCAGGTCCTCCTGACTCCAGGGCCGGTGCTCTATCCACTGTGCCACCTAGCTGACCCTCGAAGTATACATTTTTATAACTTTATTTTTATTTTTTCTTTTGCAACATGGCAAATATGCAAATTTTTACATGACTTTACATGTTTAGTCAGTATCAAATTGCTTACAATCTACAGGAGAAAAGAGAAACAAAAATAATTTGGGAGACAAAATTTTAAAGAAAAAATTAATTTTTATGTGTAATTGGGAAGGATTTGTGTTTTACATGTAATTGGTAAATAAAATATATTTAAGAAATTTAAGAATTAAGTAAGTAAAATCACATGCATTGAATTCTCTTATAGAAAATAATGTATAAATGCAGAGGCCCTCTGAAATATTTTGTAAGGAGAATATTTCAGAACTTAAAAATATATAATGTAAAAAGTTAATAACATTCCTAATGTATTTGAAAAGAACCTGATGTCACTGGGGTCATCCTCTCATAATAAATATGAATCTTAATTTACATTAAGTAATAATTGGTTTGTGCAGTAAGATTGAATGAGGCACCCTTTTCCAAATTAGCAAAGGCTTCCAGTATAAAGTAAGCTTGGCATGTTTAAAGCTTTTAGGCATATGCTTCTTAAGACAGCTCCTGGGAGACAAATCAAGTTCCATTTCCTTCTATAGAAAGTTTGGAATGTTGACAAACCGGAAACATTGCTGAGGTCATCAAGACTCTATAAATAATTAAGTTAAACCAATATAATGTAGACCTAGCTGTACTACCTGATTCCAAAAATATGGGAGATGAGCATGACTCTAAGGAGTCCAAATCATGTTGACATCATTCTTTTTGCATTTAAATTCATTTTAGTTAATTTATTTATGCAGCTTTAACTCTACTTTACTTCTTCTGATATCAATAATCAATTAAGAAATATAGATTAATAATAATAGATAGCATTATATAGTGTCTACTATGTGCTACCCACTGTGCTAGGTACTTTACAAATATTTTTGCTGCAAGGTAGATGTGATTATTATCCCCACTTTACTATTGAGGAAACGATGGCAAACAGGAGTTAAGTTATTTGTCCCAGCTCTGCTAGGGGGTACAATGCATAGAACACTGGACTTAGAATCTGAAAGACTCATCTTTATGAGTTCAAATCCAGCCTCAGACACTTACTAGCTGTGTGAACCTAAGCAAGTCATTTAACCCTGATTATCTCAGTTTCATCTGTTTTACACACACACACACACACACACACACACACACACACACACACACACACACACACACACACACACACATTGTTTGTCCTTCATTCTTGAAGACGACCAATGACATCAGGAAGGTGATGCCTTGACTTGCAAGTGAATTGGTTTTAAATGAGGCATGGTTGTGCAAAGTCACAAGCCTTACTCTCCTCCAGAGTCATTTGGATCCAGTGCGAAGATTTAGATCAGGATGACTGGAGATGGTCCCTCTAGAACAGGACTTCTTAAATTTTTCCCACTTATGGCCCCTTTTCACCCAATAATTTCTATGTGACCCCACATATATAGGCATATGAAATAGGCATATATAATCTTTTACTGTTACCAAATTTGTTGTGACTCCGACAGTCAATTATTCAACCCCATATGGGGGTACAATCCACAGTTTGAGAAGCTAGGCCCTAGAGTACTGAGATATTAAATGACTCACTTGGGGTCACAAACTAGTCTGTGTCAGAAGTAGGACTTAATCCCTTATTTTCCTTGCTTCATAGCTGACTTTCTAGGCACTATACTTTGATACCTCTCAAGTCATAGACTATAAAATAGATTATGGGAGCATCATCTATCATCCCTTACCCTTATGTCAGTAAGAGTTACTTTCTAAAGGGAAGGTAAAATTAATAATTAATTTTACAAACAATGACAATTACAATGACTAGCATTTATGCAGTACATACTACATGTCAGGAATTATGCTTTACAAATATTTTCTCATTTGATTCTCACAGAAACACTGAGAAGTAATTGCTATTATTTCCCCCATTTTGCAATTGAGGAAAACAAGGCAAACTCATATTAAATGACTTACCCAAGATCATATAACTAGTAAGTGCCAGAGGGTTGATTCAAACTCAAGTGTTTCTGACCCTAGGCCCGATATCCAAAGCCACACCTAGGTGCCTTTCAAAAGGCATCATTATACCATAAACATCAGAATTTTTACTTATCTGCCTTTTAGGAATGAAAGACTAGAAATAAGTGCTAATAAGAGATGAATCAGAGATATTTCTGATAATGATTCAATTTTGTTTATATGGCTATGCATTGTATGTTTTTTTAAACCTATGTTTCAGTTCTTTATTATTAATTCAAGGTAGGAACCTTTTCTTCCTGCCATTGAGTAATCTATTTCCCATGTGTATATTTAGCTCAGTAATATGAAAGAAACTTATTAGGATTGTTTTGAACTTTTGGTGTTTGTTTCTAGAAGATATAATTAGAATGATAGGTAAGTCTGACATCATGCTGTTTTACAAGTGTGAAAAGTTTACAATTTATAAGCATTTATAGGCCAGAAGCATTTATCCTACCTAGGATTTTGTTTCAAGCACCAGTGAAGGAATTTACATATTCCTGGGCCATTAGAGAAAATTAGTTTCTACTTAAACTTGAGTCATTCACCATAAAAAGGTAGGGCAAATCACAGCACCAGGGAGCTTATGTTTGCCTAATGGGACAGATTAACATTAAGAGATCTATAGTAATACATGAAAGCCTGTGTATGAAGTCAATTTTAAATCTGAAGTTAGGGAATTTTCTTGGTATTTTGGAAATACCACTAACCTGAGCATTAGAGGACCTGGGTACTATTACTTCTGCCACTAACTTGCCATGGGATCTTGGAGAAAGCAATTTAACCTCTCTGAACCTCAGTTTCCTCTTCTGCAAAAGGAGGAGGTTAGATAAGCTACCATTTTGTTTCCATTCTAGTGCTAGTATTCTTTATTTATAGGATAATAAGTTGTGATTGCAGGTGTCCCCAGATAAACAGGTGCACATTATGAAATGCTAAATGAAATAATTCAGATAGAGATCTTAACTGAACGTGTAGGGGTAGGAGAATAAGAAATGCTGGACCAATTGGGAAGAGATATCCCAGATGTTATATGAAAGTTACTTTCATGAAAGAATTAGTGAACATGAGATAATTGATAATAATAAATGTCATGATTTTCCAGGCATAACATTTGTGATTTAAGTATAGATAAGTTCATATGTAGTTCTTGTAGTAATATTAGGTTAGCAAATGGAAGGATAGAGCCTATATAAATATAAGAAAACATTAATATGACATTTAAAAAAAATAAGCCCTCTTGAAATTTCTGACATAGTTAAACTCTATATAAGAATTAATCCCTTGGTGTATGCATGTGCATGCATGCACATAAGCATATTAATAATCTGCCCTGGGATTAAATCTTACAACTAGACAAACATGCTATCCTTGAGCACTTGAAGTATCCACAATTGCATTTATATATGTACTTCTTCTACTAATGAAGTTCCTAAGCTTAGTAAATCATTTTTAAGTCTATTTCTGTCAAACATATTCAACCCTTCATTGTCAACCTTGCAATGGGCCATGCAAAAAGTAAATACACAATATGTAGGAAAAAATTTGAGTAAGATTAAGAACTGGAAATGTTTTCTGGAAGAAAGGGTAAGAGTTTAGCCTAAGGCCAATGATAGGCACCTGAGGAACCTCATTAAATGATAATATAATTTAGTATGACAAAAGATTTATTGAATGCAAAACACCATGATAGGAGCTTGGCAAGATACAAGGTTCAGAAAAAATATGGTGTCTGCTCTCATGGAATTTAGAATCAATTAGACACAACAGAAGGAAGATATAATACAGACTTATATGATAAGTTCACTTAAGAATTACAAAGCAGTGTTTTCAGATGTCTGAGGAGAAAGGCCACTACCAACTGGGAAGAACAGTAGGAAAGGAAATGGAATAGACTGAAAATTATGGAAGACATAGAATTAGGAGACAACTTGGTGTGAATCTTGTCTTAGACATTTGTTAACTATGTGAACATGGGCATGCCACTTAAAACCAGGGGTGTATTAATACCAGGTACACCTTGAAAATAAGCAAATACTGTGAAATTAGTGCTCGACTTGTTCTGTTGATTGTCTAGACTTAGTAAGATGCTGAATGAAATGTTAATAATGCAGATTAGACTTAATAGTGTGTTGTGTGTTTTCAGAGACCTGGTTGTTAAATTTTTATCTGCCTTATCTTGCTGATGACTCTCAAAATCACCTTGGGAATCTGTAAATTTGGTATTATAACAGTACCTGTAATATCTACTTCCTGGGGCTATTGTAAGTTTCCAGAGATAATGTACATTAGGTACATTAGGTTCAGCTTCAAAAGTTATTATTCAATTCAGTAATTCCAGGCTTCTTGAAGGATGTTACTTATATTTAAAGAAATATGTGATAACATTAGATTAGGTATTTTCTCCAATAGTGCAGATGACATCCCATTCTATGCATTTGGGAGGGGGGGGGCAGAGCCAAGATGGTGGAGGAAAGGCAGTGACTTGCCATCCTCTCCCAAAGACCCCTCCAAATACCTTCAAATAATGCCATAATTCCTGGAGCAGCAGAACCCACAAAAAGACTGGATGAAATAATTTTCCAGCCAAATACAACTTAGAAGGTCAGCAGGAAAGGTCTGTTGTACTAGGGTGAGAGTGGAGCACAGCCCAGCCCAAGCTTGCCAGCACAGAGCCAGACCCGGCCCCTGCAAACTAGGAGCAGGTCTTGGGAGACTCTGAATCAGCAGCAGCAGCAGCAACTGCTTCTGTCACTCTTAGCCCACAGACAGTAAGGGGGGTCAAACAATTGGCCAGAAGGAGATTACAGGGATCTCTTTGCTAGCACTGAGGCAGGATTCTATTGTTTTGCCCATACTCCCAACCAGGACTCAGTCTTGGGTGGTGATCCCAGGTGGGGGAGGAGCACAAGCACACCAGAGCTTGCAGCCTCAGTGGAACAGGATTCTGTTCATAGTTCCAGGGTAGAAAAGCATGCCAGTGGTTGCTTGCAGTCCAGAGCACAGGCCAGGAGAGTAGTAAGCATATCTCTCTTTAAATCATGCTACCTTGGAAGAACTAAAAACTTACAAATACCTAGAAGTATCTCTGAAAACAGCTGCACAAACCCCTGAAGCTTGGGACAGTGCACCCTCCATCCTGGAAGTAGTGCCCCACTTTAACAAAGAGTTAAAAGTCAAGAAATAGACTGGGGAAATGAGCAAACAGAAAAAAATTTGACCATAGAAAGTTTCTATGGTGACAAGCAAGATGAAAATACACCCTCAGAAGAAGATAACAGAGTCAAATCTTCTGCATTTAAAGCTTCCAAGAAAATATTAATTGGTCCCATTCTATGCATTTCTTGGACATATCTTTTTTCCTACTTCCTTTATAAAGAATCTGTCCAATGTAATAAAAAAAACACCGTTTTCTGGTTGTTTTAACATCTTGTGAATATTAGTATAACACTCCATATCAATCTGTTATCTCTAACCTTCACTATATGGGTAGTCATTTATTTTGCCATTCATATCCTTCCTTATATCTTTAATTCCAATTCTTGAAAGCAAATAATCATTAATAATGTGTGATAGTCTACGGGCAACAACTGTGTCTTCCTATTATGCATTTCACTTGTCATAAAGGTTCTTCTTCTGAGAGAGTGGTGTTTCATAGACATGTAGCACCATTAGAAGAATAATGGCATTTATGGAGGGGGAGAGGGAAGGTTTTGGATCATTGAAAGGGTCATTAAGTTTCCCAGATGGAATTCAATCCACTTTACTTTTCCTATTCCTATATCCCAACTCATTATTGTCTATATTACTTATACTAGTTATATATCAACTGATAAATGATTAAAAATCTCAAGTCATTTCCTACTATTTTAATAAAAAGCCTAGAATCACAGAATCTTAGAAATGCAATAGAACTCAAAAGTTTAGTAAACATTTACCTGAATATGAATGCTTTCTACAATATCAACAGCAATTTGTTCTACAGCCTTTGTTTGAGTAAGAGGGAATCCACCACCACTGGAAGCAATCCATTCCACTTTGGGACAACTCTGATGGTTAAGCATTTTTTAACCTTATATCAAGCCTAAATTTGTTCTTCTGGATTTTTCTACCAATAATCCCTAGTTCAACACTCTGGGAACAAACAGAGCAATTCTATTAAAATAACAGAATATGGTAAGCACTAAACAAAACCCTACTCCCACTGGGACTACTCTTCTTCAGTTAACATTTGACTTTTAAAGCACCCGCATGAGGTATGTATTTCATCCTCATTTTACAAGTCTAAAAGTCATGTATTGTTTCACACAGCTAATAAGTATCAGAAGCAGAATTCAAAACCAAGTCTCTCCTGAAACTTAGCCCAACGCATTCTACAAAGTTTTCTATTCTGCATTCCCCTCTCCAGCCTGGGCCTGTGCTTCTGTACAAGCTCATGTTTGACAATGTTCTTCCTAAAATCTGATGCCAGGAAATTAGTACATTATTCTAAATGGGATCTGACCAAGGCAGAATACAAGTGCTATGCATCTGTTAATGCAGCCTAAGATCAAATTAGATTTTTTGGCTTCTACAAAACCCTACTGAATCATAATGAGTTTGAAGCCCTCTAAGAGTTCTGAGACATTTTTCTCACCTCTAGCTACATGGCTTCCTATCCAAATAAGATAATATTTGTAAAATGCTTTGAGAACCTTAATGTATTATATAAATGTTAATATTGTTATTATTCGCTTGCCCAGTTTTTTAACTCAACTATAAAAATTTATATTTTTCCCTATTAAATGTATTCTTCTTATATTTAGCCCATTATTTAAGCCTATAAAAGTTTGTTTTTAATCATTATTCTAGCATGCAAAAGTGTCAGCTATCTTTCATTATTTCATGTCCTCTGAATAGGTGTCAATAAATGGATTAACTTCTCATTTATGGCTTCATTCACTGACAGCAAAGTTGAGCAGTGGATAGAGCACTGAGTTAGAGTCAGACCTGAGTTCAAACTCAGTCTCAGACATGTACCTGCTGTGTGGCCTTTGGCAAGTCACTTAAACTCTATTTGCTTCAGTTTCCTAAGCTATAAAATGGGAATTGTAAAAGCACCCAACTCCCAGAGTTTTTGTGAAGATCAAATGATATAATATTTCTGTATTGCTTAGCACAGTGCCTAGAACATAGTAGGCAATTAATATTTCTTCACTTCATTCAAGTCATACTAAGATAAAAATTAAATCATTCATGCTCTCAACTTGTACATATCAATACAAATGTATTGGGGGGAGAAGGAAGAGGAAAGATATGAAGTGATGAAAGTTTGGTGGAAGAGGTAGAATTTACTTTTTTAAAAAATCTTTACAATATTTTATTTTTTCCAGTTACATGTAAAGACAGTTTTCAACATTTGTTTTATAAGATTTTGAGTTTCAAATTTTTTTCTCTCTCTCACTTTTCTCCTTCCTCCCCAAGACATAAAGCAATCTACTATAGGTTATATATGTACAATTACATTAAACATATTTCTGCATTCATCATGTAAAAGAAAAGAACAAGAACAAAAGGGGAAAAGCTAAAAAAATACCAAAAAAAAGTAGAAATGGTATATATCAATCATCATACAGATTCCATGGTTCATTTTTCTGGACATGGAGAACATTTTCCATCATGAGTCCTTTGGAATTGTCTTGGATCATTGTATTGCTGAGAAGAGCTAAGTCTAACATAGTTGATCATCACACAATGTTGTTACTGTTTACGATGCTCTCCTGGTTCTGCTCACTTCACTTAGCATCAATCCACTTAAGACTTTCCAGGTTTTGCTGAAATTTTCCTGCTCATCATTTCGTGAAGCACAATAGTATCCTGTTACATTCATATACCACAACTTTTTTAGCCATTCCCCAATTGATGGGTATCTCTTCAATTTCCAATTCTTTGTCACTACAAAGGGAGCTGCTAGAAATATTTTTGTACATGTGGGTCCTTGTTTATGAGCTTTTTGGGATACAGACCTAGTAGTGGTAGCACTGGGTCAAAAAGTATACACAGTTCCATAGCCCTTTGGGCATATTTCCAAATTGCTTTCCAGAATGGTTAGATAGGGCAGCTAGGTGGCACAGTGCATAAAGCACCAGCCCTGGATTCAGGTGGACCTAAGGTCAAATCCCACCTCAGACACTTGACATTTAGTAGCTGTGTGATCCTAGGCAAGTCATTTAAACCTCATTGTCCTGCAAAAACAAAAACAAAAACAAAATAGAATGGTTGGATAAGTTCACAATTCCACCAACAATGCATTAGTGTTCTGATTTTTCCACAGCTTCTCCAACATTTGTTATTTTCCTTTTTCTTGTCATATTAGCCAATCTGATAGTATGAGGTGGTACCTGAGAGTTATTTTAATTTGCATTTCAGAAGAGGTAGAATTAGAATAACATAAAGTCAAAAGGATTAACCCCTGGGGTACTCTATCATAGACTTCTGATCAACTTGACATTATGGGTATGTCCCTCCAAAGGATCTTATTGTTGTTTTTCAGTCAATTTTCAGTTATGTCTAACACTTCATGACCTTATTTGAGGTTTTCTTGGTAGAGATAGTGGAGTGGTTTGTCATTTCCTTTTCCAATTTTTTTTTACAGGTGAGAAAACTGAGGCAAAGAGGGATAAGTGATTTGCCCAGGGTTACAAAGTTCTTAAGTGTCTGAGGATGGATTTGAATTAAGGTCTTCCCTCCAGGCATGGAAGTCTATGTACTGTGGCACCTAGCTCCATGGTCTTCAAAGCATGATTGCATATAAAATACTACTTTTTGTTCAGTCATTTAACAAGTTTCAATTTGACCCATATGTAAGATGACAGAAATAGCATCAGAAATGTGTCAAAAGTTTGTTTGGTTTTGCTGAAATATAGCCACAATGAGTATATTATTTAGCTAAACCATCAAGTAACCTGTCCAAAACAAACAAAAAAAGGAAATGTGGTGAATCTGGCATTATCAATTCTTGGGTGGAAATTGCTGCCTTCAATATCTGCCATATATACTGTAATGTTTAAAATCTAACTGTTATGATTAAAATCTAGTGTATGGTCACCTTAAATTAGGAGCTTATAGCACCAGTCTTTGGGCATTAAGCATTTATTAAAGTACATTAGGAGTTAGTAAAGAGAACATGTGGAGTTCAGAAAGTTTCAGAAAAAGCCTATCCCCCCTGGCCTGCCACCCCTACCACAACCTGCAACTGAAAAAAAGGATCTCATTCTTCTGTGGAAGCTCCCTCTGGGACCACAAAAGGGGCAGTCTCCACACAGAGCTCCAAGTTAATTGGCCGGTAGCATTGATTGACATGACTTCCTGGCAGTTCTATGAATACATGTAATGGTTCTATGAATAGACTTAATTTCCAGATGCTAGTAACATGCTTTCTCCTCAGGGTGGCGCTGCCCTGGTTCTCACAATGTCTTTCTCAGCAGGGGGTGGCACCCTGATTCTCACAATACCCTCAATTCCCATATTTGGAATGTCAAGAAGCACTGATAGAAGCAGAAGTCAGTGAGTAATGAGGAAGAAAGAGAAATGGAAGTATAGGAAATTATGGTCAAATGGAGGAATATCAGAGTTTGAGGGAGTAGGGAATGCATGAATGGATGTTATGGCTGGACCTCACTGTGAGTTCCTGAGGTTGAGTGAAAATTGAGATGTTATGCTTTGAGAAAGTTGAAGATCTATCTAGCCAGTGTGTTTGATGGGATATGCATACATAAGTAATTCACAAAATATGAGGGGAGGGCGCAGGGGACTAAAGTATGGTAAAGAGAAAGGAGAAAATTGATTTAGATAGAGCCATAACAAGGTTGTGGATATGAATCTTTATTTTTCATATTGGCAAGGTATTTTTTTTAGCAGGTAGCATCATTACTTTCTTGGAGTTTCTTCTCCTGTCCATTCTGGCCTTATCATTGCCAGATCTTTGTCCAAGTCCCACCCCCTAACTTGGACACAGAGGTCCTTTCTTGGCATCCCTTCTCTAGACCTGTCTCTCAATGATCCCAAGAGCTCTAATATTTCTAAATATCCTCCTTATGCAGAAAACTGCCAAATGGATATTTCCAACCCTATTCTCTCTTCTGATCTCCAGTCTAACAGTAAAACTTCATATTAAATATTTCCAACTGTATGTGCCATAAATATTGGTAACTTAACATGTTTTTAAAAGAATTCTTTATTTCTGATCCCCATTCCACAACACTATAAGCCAAGCTATTTTGCTAATTTTATTGTATGTGAGACCAAAACACATTTTATATTAACTGAGATTTCTTCATTCTTCCTTAACTCTCATATCTAATTTGATGTCATCTTTTCTGATTTCTTTTTCTAAGGAAACATCTTTCATTTGTCTCCTCTTCTCTACTCATAGCCTAGAACCTTAGTTTAGGGCCTTATCAGTTTCTAACTAGATTACTGAATTCCTTATTGCAATGAGCACTAAAGCTTCTGTTCGAACAGAAGCTATCTGCTTTCTCTACATCCATCCTTTCCTCTCTCTAATCCTCCACACAGATGCTAAATTCATATTCTGAAAAGACAAGTCTGACCCACATTACATCCTTTCTCAACAGGTTTCAGTAACTGTGATATAATACAAATTATTCTTTTTCTGGATTCAAAGTTCTTCAAAATCTAGCTGCTAGTGACCTAATACAACATTCTCTTTGAACTGAAATTCATAAATCTTTTTTTTTTGGTGTAAATATATATACATGCACGTATGTATATATGCACATATGTATTTATATGCATATAAATACATATGTGTGTTGTGTGTTATATATGTCTGTATATATGCATATTATATATGTGTGTATATATGCGTGTGTGTGTGTGTGTGTGTGTTCAATTTGTTCTCTTGATAGAATATAGGTCTCTTCAGTGTCTTTGTATTCCAGTACTAGCAATGCCTTAAGCATGGGAGTGATTAATAATTTCTTAGAGTGACTCATTCTTGCAATCAGTCACCCTTTCCTTATAATCCCACCGTTTTTTCCCTTATAGCTATATGCTTTTCTTACTCTTCCTGTCCCACCACCAGTGCCCTAGTATCTCTCATCTCACAAGATGCTTTCCTGTCCACCAATACCTTTTCAACAGGGTAGAAACTTTTAAAATTCCCTAGGATTAACCTCCACCTTCTTCTCAAGCTGAATCCCTACCTTCTTACCTACCCTGCTGCTTACTCAATGTAAAAATATTATTAATCATGGCTCTAGGTAGAGATGCCTAGCAATTTTAGAAATGAAGACAGGAGGCTGGATTTGTATTCTGGTAGATTATTATGACAAGGATCTGGAGTTTATGATAAATATGGTAGGAGTAAAGTTCAAAGAATAAAAAGTTTTATGTGATGGTGACAAAAGGGTGGTCTGGAAGTGATCCTAATGATTATGGAATATGCCTCCTTCTCCTCTAGGCTCAGCTAACAGGAGGCAAGATAAAAGTAAGCATGTGTGCTGGAGAAGGTGGCAAAATTCTTTATGTCTTTTGGAGAGAGAAGGTGAGAATGAGAGTGTGTGAAACATGGAAGTAAAAGAATGATATATGGCACCCATCTTCCAGGATTCTCTGATGATTGAGTGCAGCATCAGGAAGAAGGTAATTGTGGGTTAGAACATCAGGAAAGAGAATAGGTTTGATATGAGGATCCAATAATTATCTATATAGATATGAACAGTGAATGGGAACTATTACAATTACCCAGACAGACAGTACAAGGAAGAAGAGCCTTAATTTATATGCACAGTTAGAGAGTGGTTCATCGATGATTATCCAGCAATGAAGCCACCAGTAGGGCAGGGAAGGAAACACCCATAGGAAAATAATGTTACTACATCTCTTATAGAAAAAAATAGTATTTTATCTCACATTATGTTACGGCTCTAATTAAACTGATCTTTTCTTTCCTCTCCACTCATCGCCATGTTTTCATGCTTTGGAAATTCAGTATACAAAATACCTTTTCACACACCCTGGCCAGTCAGAGCACCAACCTCCTCACCAAAGAGAATTTCCATATTCACTTAATTCAGCCACATAATAATGACCAGCCATGTTTCAGATCTCACTATCACCCATAACTTTGTAGCTTCAATGAGGTCCATCTCCGACATTCTCCTATATCATATCTATCTCCTACATCTCCTTATCATAATTCCTAAATCCATATTTCCTTTGCCTCACTCCCCCTAGACTTTTCTTTTGACCTCACTATGACCTGTTATTCCTCTAGCCCTCCCTGATCCATGAATCTGTTGCCCCTGACATGACCTCAGTCTTCCGGTCTTAACCTTAACCATAAATCAAAATGTACAGCAATCTTGGCTCCTTTATCAAATTGAAGTTCATACATTTCCAAAGCCCAACAATGGGTTACCAATATTATGGGCTATTTTTACCCTTATCCCATGTTGCTGATAGCTTATGGAGTAAGTGATGCAACCACATTAATTGAGTCCACTGCAAATTTATTTTATCCAATTTCCACTTGGCCTTCACTGCTATACAAAGATTTTTTTATTCATTTCTGATTTATCTACTATCACATTTTCAAACTTGTGAGATTTAAAATTGGATATTAGATCATAAATCTCCCCTACTTAACCTTTCCCTTAATTTTATCTCCCAAACTAGTAAATGGAAGCAGCTTTTGGTTTTCTAGATAGACCTTTTTATTTATAGTTATGATAGTCACAAGGTGATGTTGATTAGAAGGATAGGAAAGTAGAAACACAATACAAATCGTCTTAAGTCTAAGCTTAGTCTATATTCCTTATAAAAACTCACCAAACCGACAAGGCCACCTTTGGAGAGAGAGTCTGTGCCGCGCCGTCCGGAGTCCCGCCAAGCAAGCAAAAAGGCCTCCTCTCGTTCTCTCCACCCCGGAAGTCAAAAAACCCGGCAGGCAGTCTGACATGCGCAGCAGGCGGCCTGTTCATCTCCTCCCCAAAAGGGTGGTCCTTGAAAAACTGGCGTCTTTCAGTTATCCTAACCGACTGTTAAAAACTTTCATATTTTACCACAAACTTTTTATTCCCTCATTATGTCTGCTCTGATACCCTTTGTCCCCTTCTCTCAGTAGAAGACCTCATCTCCTACTTCAGTCAAAAAATTGAAGCCATCTGCCATGAGTCCCTCTTTCACAATTCAAAACCCTTCTGCACTGATTAGTATCTAGTCAGCTACCATAGATTTCTTTAACATCACTATATATATATATATATATCATGCTAATCTCTCTCCTGAATGCATTTCTACATTAACAACCATTTGTTGATTTTCTCTAATAGTGGTCCCATCAGTATTTTAAGATCAAGATGTCCAAAACAGAACTCAATATTTCCCTTCCAAAATGCATCTCAAAATGTACTTATTTCAGTTGAGGGCAATGTAATTTCAATCACCCCAGTTCACAAGCTAGAAGTCATATTGATTTTTTTTTCTGTTTCTCATTTCCAATATATACTTGCATTTAATGAAAGAAGGGAAAGATTTAAATTCTGAATATGTTGTTTAAAATCCCACCTTTGCTACATTGGACAAATCACTTAAACTCTCTGTACTTCAGTTTATTCATTTGTAATATTAAATTTGGACTAGATGACCTCTGAGATTTCTTTGGTTCCAAATCTATCATCCCATGATTCAATAGGCATTGATTCCAATTAGTCCCCTTACACAGATCCAAATTAATATTAATAAAACTCTTTGGACCACTCCATTCCTCTGCTCAAAAATCTCCAGTGTCTACTACTGTATAAAATGAAAGATACTCAACTGATATGGTACTGATACTCAAGTCTTATGATCACTTACATGAACTCTTTATTCATACTGTTTCACACATATGTCATCTCAACTCCTATCATCAAGACTTTATAGAAGCTAACTACCATGCCTGGATTGCAGTCTTTGCATATCCCTCTTTTACCTTTTTATCAGCTTTTATTTTCAAGACTCTTCTAAACTACTACCTTTTCCATGCAGTTAACCCTTTTCCTTTCAATTTCTAGCACTTTCAACCTGCTAAAATAATTGAATATTTACTTCTTTATGTACATGTTCTATCTAAACATTGGTCAGTCCTAAGACTGACACTTTTTTCCCTTCAGTTTTTCTTTGTCTTCTTAATACTGAGTGGATAGGTGACAGCTTACATTTATAGGACATGATTTGCAAAGTCTTTTACATACATTATCTCATTTAAACCCTACAGCAATCCCATGACATAGGAACTACATGTGTTATATACATTATAGATATCATAAAACTGAGGTTGAGAGAAGGTGCATAAATTTCTAAAAAGTAACATAAGCAAGACTTTACTTTATGTATAGGATACTGTCTGTTCTGACAATGCATGTTGCCTTGATGTTTTCATTTTTGTTTGTTATTTGTTTGGTTGTTATTTTTATTGTTGTTTGGTGGTGAAGGTGGTGGTGGTGATGAAAACCTCTTATTTTATCTATTTAGAGGACTTCCATTGAGGGTCCATATCTGCACCTGGCAATTACAGCTTTGATCAATTATGACCTTTAGGCAATGAGAGTTTAAGAGACTTATCTATTGTTACACAGCAAGTTATACATTAAAACTATAAGGTTTGAAACTAGGTCTTTCTGACTCTGAGACTGACTCTCTCACTATTACATCCTATTACCTCTCATCAGAAAATCAATACATAATTAATACATGTTGGTTGAATTTAACCAAATTCAACCATCCTCCCTTTGAATGATCACACATCAAGTTTCAGAAAGCCTTTCCTTAAAATATATTCAAAATGAATTTTAGCATAAACTCATAAGCCTATGATGCTACCAAATTATTAAAGATAAAACACCTGCCCTTATGATTCCTCTTAATGAATAGAAAGTTCCAAATTTGAAATGCTATCATTCATTATTAAGGGACTTGAGAATTTGTGAAGATTGTAAAAACCATTTTAAAAATAGATTTTTGGGGCAGCTAGGTGGTGCAGTGGATAAAGCACCAGCCCTGGATTCAGGAGTCCCTGAGTTCAAATCCAGCCTCAGACACTTGACACTTACTAGCTGCGTGACCCTGGGCAAGTCACTTAACCCTCATTTCCCCATCAAAAAACCAAACAAACAAAAATAGATTTTTCAATTTTTTCCCCAGGAATCACAAAGTTAAGCTCACTGGCTTATATTTTGCAGACATTTCCCTCTTCCATTCTATTTTATTTTATTTAATATTAGGACAACCTTTGCCCATCCACAGTCAGGAAGTACCTCTTTTGTCTCCCACTATTCCTCAAAGATCACTCCTAGAACCTCCACAATCTTAGGAGCCAGTCATTGCAATACCTAGATATGTAGTTCACCTAGTTCTGGTAATTTGAGATCTCTCTCTCTCTCTTTTTTTTTCTTGGTGAGGCAATTGGGGTTAAGTGACTTGCCCAGGTTCACACAGCTAGTAAGTGTCAAGTGTCTGAGGCTGAATTTGAACTCAGGTCTTCCTGAATCCAGAGCCTTTATCCACTGCTCCACCTAGCTGCCCCTCCATTCTCTTTTAACCCTTTGATAAGAACTGCTTGGGGATTTTTTCAATACCAACATCAGTGCATTATAGTTAAATGCACATTGAATTCTGCCTCAGACATGTAATAGCTGTGTGACTCTAAGTCATTGAACTACTCTCTGACTCAATTTCCCCTTAAAGGCACATATGAATTATAATTATAGCTATGGCATATGGGCAGTTAGGTACCACAGTAGATAGATTCTCATGCCTGCAATCAAGAAGACTCATTTTTCTTAGTTCAAATGTGGCCTTAAACACTGATTAGCTGTGGGACACTAGGAGACCCATTTACTCTCGCTCAGCCTCAGTTTCCTCATTTTTAAAATGAGGATTAATAATAGCATGTATCTAACAAGGTTGAAGTGAAGATCAAGTGAGACTTTAAGTTCCTTTAGAACAGGAATTATCTTTTTACTTTCTTCATCTCCCCAGTCCTTATCCCAGTGCCTGTCACAGAATTTTTCTTCATCTCTCATTTTTTAAATTTTTTTTCATATATTTTATTTTTTAAATAGAATTTTATTTTCCAAAATATTTTAAAAACAAATTTTAACATCAATTTTTTAAAACTTTGTGTTCCAACTTCTCTTCCCCCCCCTCCATTCACACACCCCCACCCACAAGAACTCAAGCAATTCAAAATAGGTTATACATGAGTAGTCATGGAAAAATTCCCATATTAGCTAGTTGTGAGAGAAAACAGTCAAAAAACTCCAAAACTTCAGATTAAGGAATAGTCAAAGAGGAAAAGAAAAAAAAATTTAAATGTGTTTCCATCTGTTTTCAGATACTATCAGTTCTTTCTCTGCAGATGGGCTGCAATCTTCATAAGTCCTTCAGGGTTATATTGGATCATTGCCTTGAGGAAAATCACCACATGCTTCCCAGTACATCATCCCCCACTGTTATTTTGTATACAGTACATGTCACTCTGCTTCAGTTCATGCAGGTCTTTCCAGGTTTTTCTGATAGTATCCTGTTCATCATAACCTGTATATAGTACCTTAAGCTTGACAGAGTTTTCTTCATAAAAGCCCAGCAAAGTAGGTACCATACGTTTTGCCATTCTAATCAATCATCATGACTATTTCCCTTCATCCCTCTCCCTTCCCGTGACATTTACTCTATCTCCTTTTTACCTATTCTTCCTCAAAAGTGTTTTACTTCTGACTATCCTCTCCCCTGCTCTCTCATTTTCGAAGAGGACCAATGACATCTTGAGTTGTGTGGGAATTTAATTTAAATGAAGCAGAGTTGCACAAAGTCACCTTACTCTTTCTTCCATAATCATCAGAGTCCAGTGGCAAGACAATAATCATAATAACTTGGTGATGGCCCAGGACGCACTGGATGACCTTGACATTTTTGATGCCCAACAAAGCTCCAAGTGCTCCACGGCACCTCTTTTAGCTGCCTTCATGGAATTTGGAGCAAATTGTTCTCATCCAACCATTCCACCAGTGAAGTCTTCACTTGCTTGATGTGGACACCTTGCTAAGTCACTGATGTGTTTATGGCCTATTAGTTACTCTTTTTTTGTGGGACAATGAAGGTTAAATGACTCGCCCAGAGTCACACAGCTAGTAAGCATCAAGATTCTGAGACCATATTTCCATATTTGAATTTAGGTCCTCCTGAATCCAAGACCAGTGCTTTATCCACTGTGCCACCTAGCTTCCCCCTAGTTACTCTTAGCCTAGTTTACAGTATCTGCTAAGATGCTTGACCTAGTGGTGACCACTTTGCATGCTATAGCCTCTTGGACCCACAGGTAAGAGTTGTGGGACAGGTGGACACCAAAGGTGGATGAGAAGCCCTGAAAAGGCACATACGTAGGTAAGTGGTTAATAAAGGCATGTTGACTTACTGCTTTTTGACATAGGAAGCAATTTGCAAAGCATAAACTGATATATAAATCTTAGCTATTATTGTTATAATGTATTATTTTGAGTACTTAAGCTTTGGTATCAGTCATGTTTCAGATGAATTTACGTCTAACATTTGTATTTGGTTAGAATCATGCATTACTTTAAGTTTCATGAATTAATAATGTCCAAAAAAATCATAGGACTTGGAGCTTATTTATAAGCAAATTTAGAAATCATGTATTCTATCCCCTTTACTCCTTTAACAGATGAGAAAACTGAGGCCCCACTGATTTAAGCAATCACTTAAACTCTTTGTTCTTCACTTTCAACTGTAAAATGAAGAGGTTCAGTTAGATGACCTCTAAGCATTTGTGGAGCCTTTGATCTATGTTCAGCCTTCTCTCCATTCTCATTAGGAGGCCCATAGATTTCTCCATTCAAGTTAAATGCTATCCTTGCCATTCACTATTTAAAATATGGTGAATAAAGCCCTATTGTTTGTAACATGATTGGCCCAATCTATCTCTTTTGTAGAAATCTGAGTCTTCCAGTTGCAGCTGCAACAAAGTGGGACATGAGATAATTTAATTGTTGGATAGTGGAAAATATGAAAACTCCTCATGTGGTTCTTACAGGGATAAAGGCAAGTTTGATGTTCATTTAAACTGTATGACCCAATGATTTGTGAGGTCTTGCTTGGAAAGATCAGTGATGTGTAGTTGTCAGTCACAGAACACTTTAGGCTCCAAAGAATTGAAAATAAGTTATCACTGAGGGGGCAATGAAGGATCTTAGAATGGGCATGAGCAGGCTGTGACACACAAAGAACAAGAAGCAACAAAAAAGTTAAGGATGGCATTCAAGGGATAGGGCATGTTTTGAGAAACAGGAATAGCCATGGGAGGGGCATGTGCTGCTGCAATATTCTAACAATCATCAGGAGAAAGGAAGCAAGGCCTCTAGCATGTTTGGGGGAGTGTTTGTGGTAAGCCTACAGAAGGGCCTTGACAAAAATGGCTTGCACATAGGCAAAGATGCCACAATCTGCATCATTGGTTGGAATACCAACATGAATGAGATCTATTTGAACATTGGAAAGATCAGAGAACCTACATCCCAGGAGAGATTAAAACAGTGGTACAAGGGCAGGTAGGTGGCACAGTGGATAGAGCACTGGCCCTGGATTCAGGAGGACCTGAGTTCAAATATGACCTCAGACACTTAACACTTACTATCTGTGCGACCCTGGGTGAGTCACCTAACCCCAATTGCCCTGCAAAAAACAAAAACAAAAACAAAACAGTGATACAAGGTCAGTCAGTCAGCAACTACTATGTGTCAGGCAGGTACTGTGCAAAGCACTGGGGAAGCAAAAAAGAGAAAAAAACAGCACTTGCTCTCAAGGAGTTTACAATCCAGTGAAGGAGACAACAAGCAAAGATATATATATATATATATATATATATATATATATATATATATATATATATATATTAATATATATGCATATATATGCATATATATATATATATATGCAAAGCAAGTTATACACAGGATATATAGGAAATAACAGAGGGAAGGCACTGGAATTAAAAGATGTTAGAGAAGGTTTTCTGTAGAAGATGGGATTTTAGTTGGAACTTCAAGGAAGCCAGGGAGGTCTGTACTTGGAGCAGAGGAGGGAGATTATTCCTGGAATTGGGGCCAGTCAGAGAAAATGCTTGGAGGCAAGAGATAGAATGTCTTGTTTATGAAATTTCCAGGAGGCTAGTGTTACTGGAACAAAGAGTATTGGTGGTGGAGTAAGGTATGAGGAGACTGGAAAGGTAGGAGGGGACTAGGTTACAAAAGGTTTTGGGTGGCAGCTAGGTGGCGCAGTGGATAGAGCACCGGCCCTGGATTCAGGAGGAGCTGAGTTCAAATCCAGCCTCAGACACTTAACAATTACTAGCTGTGTGATCCTAGGCAAGTCACTTAATCCTAATTGCCTCACCAAAAACAAACAAACAAAAAAGGCTTTGGGGGGGTGGCTAGGTGGCCCAGTGGATAAAGCACCGGCCCTGGATTCAGGAGTATCTGAGTTCAAATCTGGCCTCAGACACTTGACACTTACTAGCTGTGTGACCCTGGGCAAGTCATTTAACCCCCATTGCCCCGCAAAAAACAAAAAACAAAAAAACAAAAAGCAAACAAAAAAGGCTTTGGATGCCAAAGAGAGGATTTTGTATTTGATGCTGGATGCAATAAGTAACCAATAAAGTTCACTGTGTGTATGGGGGAGGTGACATGGTCAGACCTGTATTTTAGGAAAATCATTTTGGTGGCTGAATTTGGTAAATATGAGATCTTTGGAAAAATCAGTTTTAGTGGCATGATAAGGTCAACAGCTGAGATTTGTTTTTTAGTGTTAGTCCAATGAATAGGTCACTAGATGGTGCAGTGGATAGGGTGCCAATCTTGGAGTCGAAAAGACTCATCTTTCTGAGTTCAAATCTAGCCCCAGGTACTTACTGCTTGTTTGACAATGGGCAAGTCACTCAATCTGTTTTCTCTCAGTTTTCTCATCTATGAATGAGCTGAAGAAGGAAATGGAAAACCATTCCAATAACTTGGCCAAAATTGGGGTCACAACAAGTCAGACATGACTGAATAAATTGAACAATAATAATGAATGGGACACAGATCTAACTCCCAGTCCAGGGATTGTTCCATCTACATCACTGCCAGCATGTAATGGGAAAATAATTTGGCAACTGAAGCATCCTTACCTGGAATCCAACCAGGAGAATCATTTATGCTGGCTAGTTCAGGTACTCATTTAGATACAGTGAGAGAATTTGTATTAAAAAACACTTTACCCTCTAGAGTAGGGCTTCTTAATCTTTGCTTGAGTCATAAGTCCCTTTGGCATTCTGGTGATGTATCCTTTCTCCAAATTGTGTTTTTAAATAAATAAAATAAAATAAATTGTTTTAAAGGAAACTAATTACATTGAAATAAAATTATCAAAATATAAAATAACAAGTTTGTGATGTAATAATAAACTTTCCTGAAAGTTAATTACTTGGGAGTTTTAGACCTCATTGTAAGAACCCCTGTTCTAGGCACAGCTAGGTGGTACAGTGGATAAAGCACTGGCCCTGGATTCAGGAGGACCTGCGTTCAAATCCAGCCTCAGACACTTGACTTGTACTAGCTGTGTGATCCTGGGTAAGTCACTTAACCCTCATTACCCCACAAAAAAGGAAAAAAAAAAGTCATCCTCAAAATAAACTGCCATGGAATAATTTTTTTAAAAAAATCCCTGTTGTAGACTAATTATAATGTTATTATAAAAACTACAACTAATGAAAATAAGGTCATGTGTAAAAATAATACATAGTATATAGATAACTATCTTCTGGAAAGTAATTTTAAATTGCATGGGTGTGCTGAAACTCATCTGACATTCTGCCTTTAATTACAATTCTTTTGGACATTCTTTGATTTTTTTTGGGGGGGAGGGAAGGGGATGAGGGTTAAGTGACTTACCCAGAGTCACACAGGTAGTAATTGTCAAGTGTCTGAAGCCAGATTTGAACTGAGGTCCTCCTGAATCCAGGGCCTGTGCATTATCCACCGCTCCACCTAGCTGTCCCCTGGACATTCTTAACTTATGACTATAAGTATATTCTAATCTTCTTGGAAGCAGGGACGGTATCTTATTGCAATCTAGAATTTGCTTGGTGTTATATTTTTGTACATATCTATCAGGTGATGAATCTGTGATTTTTCAGGATAGAGAATGTCCTTTACCAAACCAATTCCACTTAATGATTTCAAAAAGAAGTCCCAGGTATTTCCCTGAGGCCCCTAGATAGTTAAATTACTTTTCCATGGTCATATAGGTGGTAATCAATCAATAAGTATATATTACTATGTATTAGGAACTGTTCTGGGCCCAGGGCTTACAAAAGACAAGAATGAAACAATGTATTGAATTAGTAATTTGAACTAAGCTCTTGACTCCAAGCCCAGAATTCACTCTATTATATTGGTGTGCTATTACAATTTTGTTTAATTAATGTTTGTTCAAGTCTGAATTAAGAATAATTGTCTATGTATTTAGGAAAGGGGGATTTGATGTCAGAAAAATTATATACAGTTACCACATTTATACAGTGCTTTAAAGTTTGCATTTAATATGATGTGTAAAACCCCCATTTTTAAAATTAGGAAATAAACTCAGAAAGATCAAAAGGTTTACTCAGGGTCACACAGCGATTAGCATAGAAAGTGATATTCAAATCCAGTCCTCTAAGTCCAAGTCCAGCTATATCTATATACCAAATTCAAGATAAATCATCTTGATAATATTTTGAAAGACTGCTTTATTTTGTTGTTATTCTATTTGAGGTGTAAAATATAGTCTATATTACAGAAAGCAATGATCAATTTATTTATTTATTTTATCATTTGTTCATTTGTCTTTTCATTTGGTTTTACTGATGCCAAGCTTTGTTTAAAAGAAATACTTTTCTTTTACATTTTTTTCAATTAATAAGAATTTATTTCCTCTCATTCACAACTTCCCTACCCCATCTCCACTGGAGAAGAGGAACCCTACAAAACTCTTGTAACAAATGTGTATAGTCAAGCAAAACAAAATCCCACATTGTTCATATCTAAAATTTGTGTATATTGTCCAGATCTATTTCATGTCAATCACTCAATAAGCATTTATGAAGTGGTTACATTGTTTCAGTCACTGTAATAAGCACTGGGAAACCAAAAAAAAAATCAAAAGAGAACCTCTGCCCTCAAGGAACTTATAATGTAATTTGGGAGAGGGAAAACTATTTGCATCAATTTCTATACTCAAAAAGCTTACAATCTACAAGGAAAGATTTGTGTAACATACAAGAAACAATTGGAAAAGACAAAGATTAATTCCTGAAATACACAAAGAGCCAAACTGGAATATATGAATTCAGAGAAGTGAGAGAGCAATGCAATCTGAGTAGTCAAGACATTTTCATGCAGCATACTGGATTTAAACTAGCCCCCAAAAGCTGGGTAAGATAAAACTTGGCAAAAGAGAGAGCATAGCAGGAAGGGGTTTCTCTGAATAAAGTCATTAAAGCAAGAATAAACATGGACACTTTATCAAGTGCTGTCACTTCTTGGCAAAAAGTAGTGTTTGGGCCAAATTTAGTATTGGGGAGAGTTAATTGGGTGGCCCACTGTAATATTGGGGTTCAGAAAATAATGAGAGACCTCTAGGTGCAGAGTTTCCTCCCTTCTAAACTGCCTTTTTTTAAAGTTATTTCACTAAGACTGATAAGAAAGTAAATTGACAGATTCTTTTCCACAAAAAATCAGGTTTTATTAATGGGAACAAATTTACAACACAGGTGAAATTAATAGTGTCAGGGATAATGATAAAGGGGAAAGAGAAAGGGAAAGCTATGACCCACTTCCCACATGATTAGAATCTAAATCTCTAGGGCAAAAAGGCCCCAGGCACCTGGAACAAACTCTGCTTCCCCGGCCATCCAGAACAGCCTGGCTTGAACAAAAACCGACTCAAACTCCAAACCTGCCTCCAGCCCAGCTAGCCTAGCTTCAATAACACAAACTCACCACCACCTGGAATCTGTAGTTCCAAGGAGAATCAGCCATGCAGTGTCTCCCAGTTCAGTCCGAAGGTCAACCACCACCAGCTCTCCTCTTCTCCCTCCCCCCCCCCATCTCTCTCTCCTATCTCTCTCCCTTCCTTCCTTAGCCATGCTCAGTCTCCAATTGGTTCAATATACCCCCTGGGCTGTCCCCATTATAATTTAGCCAGGCCCATGTGGGCATGGGGGAACTCCTAGGTGGGGCTTTTTCAAGGTTACAGCTTTTCAGTCTGGCCATAATGAAGCAAACATGGGGTCATGGAAACCCCAAATCATAATTAATTCTTTACAGTAGGCATTTAATAAAGATTTATTGACTGACAGGGTCAGTCATAAAATAAGGAAGGTTGCTCTCTCTTATTGATTAATTTATTTCTAAGAGAGAATTAATAAAAGTAAAATTTGAGTTACTTATTTTCGATTAATGGAAGGAAGATTGGGACTGAGTCTAAAGATATGCTTTCCCAGTAACCAGCTAGAGGACCTCTAGCACTGTTGACATCAAGTTCACTGCTCTTGGCCTCAGTTTCCTCATACTTTAAATGTGAGATTTGGACTGAATGCCTGCCCAGTACCATTCCAGTTCTAATATTCTGTGATTAAATTATAATTACAGTTACAAATTAACATATCTACATATCATTGATTGTATATACATACATATATAACTGATTGTATATATGTATATACATATATACTTTATCATTATAGATATCTGACATATAGAAATATATAGATATATATATAAACTATTATGTATATATACATATGTAGAGAGATTTAGGACTAGATGGATATAGATAGAAATAGATATAGACATAAGTCTCACATATAGCTTAATGGTTTAAAACTATACAAAAATTTTGGGGATGTGTGTGTACATGCTGTGTTGGGTAGAAAATTGATTGCTCATGACAGCCCTATAAGAAAACAATTTGAAAGATTAAGAAAATCACACTTCCAATGAAGACATGCAGCATGGAGTAACAGAGCACTAAGGTTCAAGAACTCTGCTTTAATCCTGCTTCAAACACTCACTAGCTAAATGACCCTTCTTTGCATATTATATATAATCTCTTCTTGGGACAAGGTGGAGAAACATTGGCGAAACAATAGTAGAGTGACTTGAATTCAGAACTGATCAAATGGCTTAATGCAGAATATTTAGTAGAGAAAGTTCTTCCATGGAATAAGTATCCAGGATCTGTTTTTCTCTTCACTATTCTAGAATCTTTTCAATTGCTTAGATACAGATACAGATGGCACACTTATCAAATTTACAGATGATAACAAAGTGAAAGTTCTTATCATGCTGTATCACAAAGCCAGAATTCAACTGAGCAATATATATTAATCACCCTACGACATGCAAAAGCATTAAGCACATTCTGAGGAATAATTTTTTTAAAAGTAAAAGAGATCATATTGCACTAGTTCTTTCTTATAAGTTAGAATTGGGAGTAAATAAATCAAATCAAATTTAATTTAAAACAAATATGCTAACAACTTAAACTTTGGTTCAAAGAATCATTTTCATAATACAAATGTGGGGAAGCCACGTGTACATTTTAATAGAGTTGGTCCTCAATATGATTCTATAGATTTGATGAGGGCCCTGAAAGCTAAAGTGATTATTGGCTGCATGAAATGCATCAACAGTTGTAGAACTAGGGAGATGAGTCTCTTTCTGTACTCTGTCCTGTTCAAACAATCTCCAGAATGTGCTATTCTGTGTACCATATTTTAGGAAGGACACTGGTAAGTCAGAGAATTTAAGCTCTCTTTTTATTTCAGTCCATTCTATCCATTTCATTTCTTTTCAACACCACTGTGGTGCTTAGTTCATATTAGGAACTTTACAAATGCTCATTAATTGTCTGTCATACATTTTGTAGAGGAATATTCTCACTGAGTAGAGGTTGGACGAGATGGTCTAGTGATTTGGCCTTTAGTGATTCTATGAGATCAGCCCTATCATTTAACTCTAGTCCAGGCTAATTTATAGACTATAATAACACTTTGGTCTACTTCCATTTGTTTTAGTCAGTTTTCTCTCTATTTTCATCACCCTGTCTGTTAGATAAATTCTTTTTTTTCTTGCTAGCCTTTCATATAACTCCAAAATAAGGCCCTGAGTTTGAATACAAATTCTGGTTTAGAAAGATAGATGGAGAGAGAGAGAGAGAGAGAGACAGAGAGAGAGAGAGAGAGAGAGAGAGAGAGAGAGATGATAGATAGATGGATAATAGATTTATTATATATGTATAGATTATGTATATGAGAGAGATTGTAGAGAAATAAATAGATACGTAGAGAATAGATTATAGAGATATATAAGGTTGTATATAATACAACCTTAAACAGGCACTGAGTACTTGTAAGTCTCAGTTTCATTATCTACAAAATGAGCATGATATATTATATTTAATGATATTTAGTATCCCTTCTAGATGTAAGTCCTTTAATCTTTCTTATAGTTGTCAATGATAAAGGGAAAGAAGATATTTAGATTTTATATTCCATATGCTTATATATTTAGGATTCTATCAAGTTCCATGTATGATGCATATATGTTCCTTACAACATATATATGTGTATGCATGTATGACAAATATATGTGCATATACTGACACACCTTTAAGGCAGTGATGTCATTTTACTCAATAGTTTTTAAGGTGCTATAGAAATTCTTATATTGCAAATAAAATGACAGCTACAGATTCCTATACTCTTCATATGGAGCCATAAAAATGATGAGTAATAAAAATGGTAATACAATACGATTTCTGTTGGCTCTTTGTAGCTGAAACCAAACATGTTGTAAGCTATAAATGCACAAAAATGTAAATGTTCTTCTTCCTTTGATGACAAAAAAGAGAGCAAATTCAGTATTGGCATTCTGTCTTTACCCCACCATGAAAAGAAAAATGAAGAGAATAGGAATTATTCCATCTACCCTTCCACTCCCATCCATACACATATACATTTTTGTGTGAAGTATTATAGAACTGAAAAACAGTGATACACTTACAGAGATATCCTACGAGTCACATAATTTCTGGACATGTAAATTCTCCAGTAGTGGATATGTCCATGACTTCACAGGGGTGGCTAGGTAAAGACAAACATTTTGGGATATCAATACCAGCTGCATGTAAGACAGACAAGTATCTTCAACAAGGAAGTAAAAAGATTTATAGTCAGATTAAGTAACACAATCACCTATTGGCTTGCACCACATTTTGGTTTTCTAATCTTTCTTAATAATCAGGATTCCTGTTCATCATAGCCATAAGTTTCTCTTGAATTATTCTTAACTTTTTAATTTGCTTCTCTTCCCATATCAGTTTCACTCAAGGTTTTGCACAGTTATTAACATGTACCCATTTTGCCTTCGGAGGAATGCGCCAACTACTCAACAATATCAGAAAATATATCCATTAATTGTGATTTGCACTGCTGTGCAAGAATAAGGTACTGACCCTTTCTTTGGACATTTTGGTCTGAAAGAGGTTTTAAAAAGGGAACAAACACTTTGGAAATCAAACTAACTTGAGTCAAAAGAGAGACTCTTGGATAAGATGTTGAGAATAGACCCAGACTGTTCTGAGGACTTGAGAGAATAACCTGGCACATAAAGGTACTTAGAAGACTTGTTTGAAGACAGAGCATACTGCTAAAGTAGAAAAAAAAAATAGCTACAGAGTCTTGTGGACAATTAGGTCATTGCATAGGGCAGTTTATTGGTGTGATAAGTACATAACTGAAAAAATCTAAATCAAATTACTATTTGGTACTATGGGGCAGCTAAGTGGTACATAATGCATAGAAGCACAGTGGATAAAGCACCGGCCCTGGATTCAGGAGGACCTGAGTTCAAATCTGACCTCAGACACTTTACACTTACTAGCTGTGTGACCCTGGGCAAGTCACAACACTCATTGCCCTGCCCCCCCCCCCAAAAAAAGAAGAAAATTGGGGTTGGAGTTAGGAAGAACTGAGTTTAAGTGTAACCCAGCCATTCATGAGCTATGTGACTCTGGGCTATCTATTTAACCTCTCTTTGATTCAATGTCCTAATCTGTAAAATGGGCATAATAATATTTCACAGGGTTGTAATGAAGATCAAATGAGATCATAATTATAAAGCATTTAACACAATGCCTGGTGCATTACAAGTACCATAAAAATATTAGCTATTATTGTTACTATAGGAATGTCCTATGATGTCTACCTGAGATCATATTGTTAAGGGCTAAAATTCTAGCTAAACTGTCTAAAATATCTAATGAGTGGTCGCCAATAAATTATAAGCTTTAGCAAGAGTTAGACTTTTAAGCATTTATTAAAGAGAATAAGAATTTGGTAAAGAGAGAGAGAAAGGCCTAGATTCCTATCTATTAAAGGGAGAGCACATTTCTAGCTCCGCTCTCCACCAGAGTCCAAAGGAAAGAGAGCCTGAGACAGAGCGCTAGTCTTTTCCTTCTTCCTCCCACTACCCCGCATCACTTCCTGACACCAAAGAAAAGACTCCTGGTCTTGCCCTCAAAGACATTAGCTTCATGGGTGGAACTCTTCTACAGTAAGTCTCCAGCAGGTGGTGTTATTCCAATAGTTACAGTTCCCCGCTTCATTTCCTCAAGAAACGGTACGTTTCCTTGATGAAACAGTCAAAAATAACAGAATATAATAACCTATGCTTAACTAACAGTATGTTAATAACAATATAGAAAAGGGAGAGAGAAAAGTTTTGTCCAGAGGGGCAATTTTTTGTCCTCATGAACCGACACTTTGACATTGGTCTTGCAAAGGGAGGGCCTCTGCAGAGAATACATGTTACAGATGGTGTATATTATAACAGAAAGAGAAAAGAGAAAAAACAACAACAACAAAAAACACCAAAACTGTTCATTTAAAGTCTCTGAAAGTCTTTTCTTAGATGTCCTCTAGGTGTAGTCGTGGAATGGAAGTCTTTTCAGGGGTTGATGTGTGGATGCTGGTAATCAGCCAGGAAAATTTCCTACAAAATTGAGCTTAACAGAACTTTAAAATAGCTTTGTCAATAATCAAATCAAACAATGAAAGTTCTCAAAAACATGTCTAAGGGAATTCAGAATCTTGGTTGTTACACATGAAACATATAATAAAACAAAAATTGAAACATTCTTTAAAATTATAATATTACTATAGTCTCCCCTTATGGAGGGTAATTGAGAAGACAATTGCTGCGATATTAATTATTAAAAATAATTTTTTATCTTTGTTTCATCACTTTTTGCATCATCTGCCTAATTATCCTCATACCACTATGAGAAATTAAAAAATCTAATATAATTGGTGACAGATGTCAAGTCCAAATTCAACACTGTATTTATCATGACACCTGAGATAATTATGGGGGTTACCATAAAAGAACAGAGAAATGATGGGATATGAGCATCCCCACACTTGAGCAATATGTACTGCTCATGCAGTGTGCCAGGCTTAAAATAGGTGGATGGAATATATGTCCATGCCACCGAACATATTGGAGGAAACTGAGTCAGACTTAATCAGATGCATGGGATTGAGATGTCCATGGCATCAGGCATATAGGAGGGAGCATAGAAGCCAGGTGTAGAAGTGAGATGGGTGGGATCAATACTTCCAGCCATCTGTACAATATTGTGGGGAAAAAGAAAATAAAATATTAAACCAAGAGAATCCAACCTCAACATTTGTCAAAAGCCTTTCCCTCGGCCATACCTTGACTTCATGCATGTCTCCCCTCATGTGACAGTTCAGTGTCTGCTTTTGCATGTATTCCTCTTGTGATTGGATCGCACCTTGGCCAACTGGCATCTGATAACTCAAAATAAAGGCAATTAATGTCTTAAATGATAAGTTCCCATAATCCAAGTCTCATATGGATTTAAAAATTGAGGATAATAAATGATTGCAAAAAATGTGAATACATCTCGACTCAGAACACAATATATAATTATGCAACAATTTCAAATACCCTTTTTTTTACTAAGTATATAATTACTTTTGTGAAAAATCAGAATATATTTAAATACAAGTTAAAGCACAAAGGAATCTCAAAGAAAACTTTTTCTTTGAAAAAAAGAAAACTTTTACAAATGTTCCCCTCTTTTTTTTTTTTTGGAATATGCTTATCAAAAATAATACTTCTGGAATCAATTTACACTTGCCATGGCAACCAATTTGCCAGGGAAATGCTTTAAAGAATTTGATAAAATAATCAGTTGAGAAAAAATAACAAAAACAAACAACTCAGAATATGGGAGCACAATACTTCTAGAATTAATATTGTATTATGAAATCAAAACCATCTTGCAGTGTTTCAAAATTAGAGAGATGAATAAATAGAAAAAAATACACATGGAACAATAAGAGACAATGAAATTCAAACTAGGGAAATCTAAATGAATATGAACTTAATATTAATAAGAGTATTATAAAATATAAACTTGATCACATGACTATAAAAAGCTTTCTGCTTCGTGTTGTTTTAAAAACTAAGTATAAAACACAATCTCAAAAACATGAAAATCTCTATGAAAATAGACCCATACCATTAATTTCAAAATGTAGATGTAATAGCATAGAAATCCTATGTAACCTCTGAACTGACACTATTACTCTGAGTGAATTCAGAACACTCTTGATTCCAGTAGCTAAAATCCCCAATACTCATATCAATACCTTGCTGCTTACTTCTACATTTCAGTAAAATATATACCCTTCCATGGCAAAAGAAGCAGAGTCTTGAACTATGGTGATGATTGTCATTCTTATTCAGCTTAAGTTTTTCTTCTTTAACCCCTCTATATTGTCTGTCAGTCTTTTCACCATACAAATGCTTTATAAGATTACTAATTAAAGACAAAAGCAGGTTAGCAAAATTATGAACAAAACGAGCATATCTGGAATTTAAAGGGTTTTCTAAGGTTGTCTCAGAAGCACAGCCAGGCTGGGTAAGGGCTGAGCCTGAAGCTGCAAATGTAGTTAGAGAAAGTTGAGCATGCACATTAGATCTCTGGACTTCCCAGGCAGGGGAAGCAATGGGCTTGGCCATGGGAGGAGTAGAGGGTGGGGTCTGGAGAGGAGGGGAGGGACCAGAGCAATTTGAATCAGACTTGATTTTGAACTCAGGCCTGGATTCCTCTTCCCCCACTTTGCCTCTAGGTGCTAGGGGATTAAAAGCTTCTAGAGGGTGGGTCATTGCCTCCAGGCATGCAAAATTAGAGCAACAATTAGTGTTAGAACTGGGAAAAGCTGCAGGAATTTCTTCAGGTTTCTCTGAAAAAGCATGGTTGGGAGAGTGGGAGATATTTCCTTGTGTGAGTACATTGCTGGCTCTTCTAACAAAAAGAAAAAGAAAAATAGAAAATCCACAAAAACAAAGCATTAACATGATCTTATCTCCCATTTGTCTGGTTAAACAGACTAAAATAAAAAATAGGGTAATTAGGGAGTTTAAAAGGTCCATTCAAAAAAATTTAAAGGGAAAACACAGCCAGTACACCAGTACTTAGCAGTTAAAGGGAGGGGGTAGGGGAAATTTCTTACCCAACCAGAAGATCAGAAGACTGAGGTTTAGCTTTCCTCTTCGTGGTCAGCCATCTGTTAAGGGCTAAAATTCTAGCTAAACTGTCTAAAACATTTAATGAGTGGTCGCCAATAAATTATAAGCTTTAGCAAGAGTTAGACTTTTAAGCATTTATTAAGGAGAATAAGAATTTGGTAAAGAGAAAGGCCTAGATTTCTATCTATTAAAGGGAGAGCACATTTCTAGCTCCGCTCTCCACCAGAGTCCAAAGGAAAGAGAGCCTGAGACAGAGCGCTAGTCTTTTCCTTCTTCCTCCCACTACCCCGCATCACTTCCTGACACCAAAGAAAAGACTCCTGGTCTTGCCCTCAAAGACCTTTGCTTCATGGGTGGAACTCTTCTACAGTAAGTCTCCAGCAGGTGGCGTTATTCCAATAGTTACAATATCAAGTAGAAAGTTGTATTTTTTCCTAAGGCTTTTTTTTTTCTTGGCCAGTAGACTCTGAATTATTTTATTTTTTCTTCACTTATTTTAAATGGAATTTTTCTTTCTGTCTCTGCTGGACTTTGTTGATAATATATAGAAATGCTGATAATTTATATGGATTTATTTTATATCCTGTGACTTTGCTGAAGTTGTTAATTATTTCAACTAGTTTTTTTTTGTTTTTTGTTTTTTTAGTTGACCTTACTGGATTCTCCCACTATACCATCATATCATCTGCCAAGACTGGTAACTTTGTTTCCTCTCTCCCGATTCTAATTCTTCAACATATTATTCTTCTCTTATTTCTACAACTGGCATTTCTATTTTATCCTTGATCTTGTTGGGGAGGTTTCTAGCTTATCCCCATTACAAATAATACTTACCCTTTGTTTTACATAAATACAATATAACATTTTAAAGAAAGCTGTATTTATTGCTGTTTTCTAGAATTTTAAAAGGAATGTATTGTATTTTGTTAAATCCTTTTTATGAAACTTGATATAATCATATAGTTTCTGTTGGTTTTTGTTATTAATATGGTTAATCATGTTGAAAGATTTCCTAATATTGAATGAGACCTGCATTACTGGTATAAACCCCTACTCATGGTGTATGATCCTTGTCATATGTTATTATAATCCCATTGCTAGTATTTTCTTTTAAGAATTGCATCAATATTCATTAGAAATATTGGCCTACAGTTTTCTCTCTATTTTGACTCTGCCTGGTTTAGGTATCAGCACCAAATTTGTGTCATAAAAGGAATTTGGTAAGACTCTGTCTTTGCCTATTTTCAAGATAGTTTATATAGCATTGGAAATAATTGTTCTTTAAAATTTTGGTAAAATTCACTTGCGAATCCATCTGGCCCTAGGGGATTTATCTAAAGGAGATCTTTGATGTCTTTTTCAATGTCTTTTTTAAAAATAGGGTTATAGAAGTATTATACTTCCTCTTCTGTTAATATGGACAATTTGTATTTTGAGAAGTATTCATTCATTACATTTAGGTTGTCAGATATATTGGGATATAATTGGGCAAAATAGCTTCTAATAATTGCTTTCATTTCTTTTTCATTGATGGTAGATTCATCCTTTTCATTTTTGATGCTGGTAATTTCATTTTCTTCTTTCTCTTTATATAAAATTAACTAATGGTTTATTTTATTGTTTTTCATAAAATCAAATCAGTTTGATTTATAGGTTCAATTTTTTTTTTTAACTTTCAATTTGATTAATCTCCCCTTTGATTTTCAGGATATCCAATTTGGTGTATAATTGGGAATTTTTAATTTGTTCTTTTTTAGCTTTTTTGTTTTTTTCTTTCTCTATTTTATTGATGTAAGTGTTTAGAGGCATACATATCCATCTAAATACTGCTTTGGATGCATCCCATAAATTTTAGTATGTTGTCTCATTGTTGCCATTCTCTTTAACAAAATTATTTAGTGTTTTTATAATTTGTTCTTTGACCCACTCATTGTTTAGGATTAGGCTATTTAGTTTATATTATTTTTTGATCTATGTTTCAGTGGTCCTTTATTCAATGGAATTTTTATTGCATTATGATCTGAAAGAATGAATATATTATTTCTGGGGCTTTTTGTGGGCTTTTTGCATTAATTATGAGATATTTATGCCCTGATACATAGTCATTTTTTTGTGTGCTAGGCACTACTGATAAAAAAAAAACAACAAACAACTACAAAAAATATATTCCTTTCTATTTCCATTCAATTTTCTCTAAAAGTTCATCATATTTTACTTTTCAAAAATTCTATTCAATGTCCTTAATCTCTTTTTTGTTTATTTGGGGGGAGGGTAGAATTATCTAATTCTGAGGTGGGAAAGTTGTCTAATATAGTTTTCTTGTTTATTTCTGCCTGTAAC
Organism: Dromiciops gliroides; assembly: GCF_019393635.1. NCBI lineage: Eukaryota > Metazoa > Chordata > Mammalia > Microbiotheria > Microbiotheriidae > Dromiciops > Dromiciops gliroides. Next base: position 65,837,503 of record NC_057862.1, read on the forward strand.
ATTTAATTTTCCCTTTATGAATTCGTATGCTATTATTTGGTACATATATGTTTAATATTGATATTATTTAATTATCTATACTACCTTTTAGCAATGTGAAGTTTACTTGCTTATTTTTTAATTAGATCTATTTTTGCTTTTGCTTTGTCTGAGTTCATGATTGCTATCCCTGCTTTTTTAAAAAATTTCAGCTGAAGCAGAATAGGTTTTACTCTAATCCTTTACCGTTACTCTGTGTGTGTGTGTGTGTGTGTGTGCACGTGCGTGTCTTTCTGCTTCAAGTGTATTCTTGTAAATATATTGTAGGATTCTGGTTTTTAATTCACACATTTTATGAGTGAGTTCATCCCATTCGCATTCAAAGTTTGGATTATTAAATGTATATTGCATTCTCTCTTATTTTCCAGTTCGCTCTCTCCTTTCACCTTGTTTTTCCTCAAAAGCGTTTCGTTTTTGACCACCATCAGTCCAGCCTTCCTTCTATCAGCCCCGGTGGCTTCTCTTACCCTCTTTCTCTCCTACTTTTCTGTAGGTAAGTTGGATATATATCCCCAACTAAGTGTGGATATTCTTGTATTTTTTTTTCCCCTCACAGCCAATTCCAATAAGAGTAAGGTTCAATGGGTGCCTACCACCTCCCCATCTTTCTTTCCCCGTTGCAAGTTTTTTCATGTCTTTTTATATGTTAATTAACCCATTCTACTTTTTCCCTCTCCCAATTCTTCACCATTTGATTTTTTTTACATCATCCTATCTTCATTAAATCACATTCATGCCCTCTGTCTACATATACTCTTTTTAGCTGCCCTAATAATAATAATTCTGAAGTGTTATACATATTATCTTCTTATATAAGAATTTAAACAGCTTAACTCCACTCAGTCCCTTTAGATTACTTTTTCCTACATACCTTTTATGCATGTCTTGAGATGCATAACTTATTTTATAATTTCATCAGAGATACTTGAAAGCCTTGTTCTTAATTAAATATATCATTTTTACCCTGAAGGATTATGCTTGGTTTTGCTGGGCAAGTGATTTTTGGTTCATCTTAGATCCACTGCCCTTCACAATATTATATTACAAGTCCTCTGGTCCTTTCACGTAGAAGCTGCTAAATCTTGTGCTGTCCTGACTGTAGCTCCACAATATTTGAATTGGTTCTTTCTGGCTACTTGCAGTATTTTTCCTTTGAGCTAAAGAGCTCTGGAATTTGACTATATTATCCCTGGGAGTTTTAATTTAGGAATATCTTTGAGGAGGCGATCAGTGAATTTTTTTGATTTTTATTTTACATTTTGGTTCTAGGATACCAGGGAAGTTTTCCTTAATGGTTTCTTATAATATGATGCCAGGTTCTTTTTTTTTTTTAATCATGGCTTTTCAGGTACTCAAATAATTTTAAAATTATCTCTTCTCAATCTATTTCCATGTCAATTGTTTATCCAATGAGATAGTTCACATTTTCTTCTATTTTTAAAATTATTTTGATTTTTTGTTTTATCATTTCTGGATGCCAAATGGAGTCATGCACTTGCACTTACTCAATTTTAATATTTAAGGAATTATTTTCTTTTCTGAACTTTGAACCCCTTTTTCCATTTGGTCATTTCTGCTTTTTAAGTAGTTATTTCTTCTGTGAATTTTTATACTTCCCTTTTTATTTGTGCAATTCTGCTTTTTAAGGCATTATTTTCTTACTATATTTTTATGCATCTTTTTTTCCATTTTTGTGATCTTTTTAAACCACGCTATTGATTCTTTTTTTATGATTCTCTTGTATCACTGTCATGTCTTTCCCAATTTGTTCCTCTTTAGCTCTGATTTAAATACAATTTTATCTCTTCCAATAAATTGTTTTGGGTCTGAGACCATTTTTTATACTGAGTGTGTAATTGTTTTAACATTGTTATCCTTTTCTGTATTTCTGTTTTGATCTTTCCTAATAGCAATTTTCCATAGTCAGGTTCTTTTTTTTCCCTTGCTCATTTTTTTCAGCCTATTTTTTTCTCTTTTTTTGTATTTTATGTTTTTTAGTTTCCCCTATTACATGTAAAGATAATTTTTTAGTTAAAATTTTTCCTCCGACCCTCCTTTTCTCCCCTTCCTGAAGCCAGTCAGCAATCTGATATAGGTTATACATTACAATTATGTTAAACATATTTCCACGTCATTTTGTAAGAGAGGAATCAGAATAAAAGGAAAAAATCACAAGAAAGAATAAACAACAACGCAGCAACAACAAAAATGAAAATAGCATGCTTCAATCTGCTTTCAGACTTCAGAGTTCTCTTTCTGAATATGGAGAGCATTTTCCACCATGAATCTTTTGGCATTTTCTTGGATCACTGTATTGCTGAGAAGAGTTAAGTTTATCACAGTTGATCATCATATAATGTTGCTAATGCTATGTACAATGTTCTCCTGGTCCTGTTCATCTCACTCAGCATCAGTCCACTTAAATCTTTCCAGGTTTTTCTGAAATCCATCTGTTTATCATTTCTTATAGCATAATAGTATTATAGTACATTTATATACCACAAATTGTTTAGCCATTCCCTAATTGATGAGCATCCCCTCAATTTCCAATTCTTTGCCACCACAAAAAAAGCATATATATATATATATGTGTGTGTGTGTGTGTATATGTATATGTATATGTATATATGGGCATGTGTGTATGTATGTATGTATATTTGTACATGTGGTCCCTTTTCCCTTTTTGTGATCTCTTTGGGATATAGACCTTCTAGTGGTATTGCTGGTCAAAAGGTATGCACATTTTTATAGGCTTTTGAAAATGGTTCCAAATTGCTCTCCAGAATGGTTGGATCAATTCACAGCTCCACCAACAGTGCATTTGTGTTCCAATTTTCCCACATTTTCTCCAACATTTATCATTTTCCTTTTTTGTCATATTAGCTAATTGGATGGGTGTGAGGTGATACCTGTGAGTAGTTTTAATTTGCATTTTTCTAATAAGTAGTGATTGAGAACATTTTTTTTTTAATATGGCTATAGATAGATTTAATTTCTTCATCGGAAAACTACCTGTTCATATCCTTTGGCCATTTCTCAATTGGGGAATGACTTGTATTCTTACATATTTGATTCAGTTCTCTATATATTTTAGATATGAGGCTTTTAACAGAAATACTCTGTAAATTTTTCCCCAGCTTTCCGTTTTCCTTCTAATCTTGTTTGCATTGAGTTTGTTTGTGTAAAACCTTTTTAATTTAATGTAGTCAAAATGATCTACTATGCATTTCACAATATTATCTATCTCATCTTTGGTGATAAATTCTTCCTGACTTCATAGTTCTGACATGTAAACTATTCTTTCCTTTTCTTATTTGCATATGGTATCACCCTTTATGTCTAGATCATGTACCCATTTTGACTTTGCTTTGCTGTTCATGCAAGATGTTGGTCTATGCCTTCTTTCTGCCTATTGTTTTCCAGTTTTCTCAGCAGTTTTTGTCAAATAATGAGTTCTTATCCTTGAGGCTAGAGCCTTTGGGTTTATCAAATAGGAGATTGCTATATTCATTTACTGCTATGTTTTGCGTGCTTAACCTATTCTACTGGTCCACTTCTCTATTGCTTACCCAGCACCAAATAGTTATGATGGACAATGCTTTATAATATAGTTTTAGATCTGGTACAGTTAGGCCAAATTATTTGGCATTTTTTATTAATCACCTTGATATTCTTGACCTTTGTTCTTCCAGATGAATTTTGTTAATATTTTTCTAGCTCTATGAAATAATTTTGGTAGTTTGATTGGTTCAACCTATTTCTTTTCTTTTTAGTCTATTTCTTTATCATCAACTTTATGTTAAAAATTTGGGGTCTTCACAAAAAAGGGAAAAGGAGCCTCGTGTACAAAAATATTCATAGCTGCTCTATTTGTGGTGGCAAGGAATTTGAAATTGAGGAGATGCCTATCAGTTGGGGAATGGCTGAACAAGTTGTAGTATATGAGTGTAATGGAATACTATTGTGCTATAAGAGACAATGAGTAGGCAGATTTCAGAGAAACCGTGAAGGACTTACATGAACTGATGCTGAGTGAGATGAGCAGAACCAGGAGAACATTGTACACCCTACCAACAACATTGAATGTTGATCAACTGTGATAGACTTGACTCTTCTCAGCAATACAATGGGCCCAGATAATTTCAAAAGACTCATGATGGAAAATGCTCTCCAAATCCAGAAAAAAAGAACTGCGGAATATAGATGCAGATTGAACCATACTCTTTCAACTTTTTTTTGGTGTTTTTTGTTTTTTGAGGTTTTTCCCTTTTATTCTGATTCTTTCACAGCATGTCTAATACTGAAGAAATATGTTTAATGTGATTGTACATATATAACCTATATCAAATTGCTTGCTGTCTTGGGAGGGGTAGGGAGGGAGAAAAATTTGGAAGTGGAAATCTTATAAAAACAAATGTTGAAAACAATCTCTACATGCAACTAGAAAATAATAAAATATTTTCATAATTTAAAAAAAATCAGGGTCTTCCTCCATAGTGGAAAGGGTACTGTCTAAAGCTTCAGGGTTTTTGTTTTGTAATTTCCGTAGCTAGTTTTGGGACTCTATAAATTTTCAGTTTTTCCAAGCTGATGTGATCTAAGGAAAGATGTGGTCACTGTTCTCCTAGCCTGTACTCTGGTCTGTGAACTACCATAACTACTTGTTTTTTAGTGTATAACTGTGACCAGGGTCTCCTGAAGCTGGGAACTCTAATGTACTAGAGCTGCTCCTAGCCCTGGAATTGTGATCAGGCTCCCCATATGAGCAATGCAACAGAGTCCTACACTCTGTGTTCACTAAGGGTGTCCTGTAATCTCCTTATGACCTGTTATCTGAACCCCTTACTTTCTTTATGCTAAGAGCTCCAGAAGTCACTGCCATATATTTTAGTTGTCCAAAGGTCTGCTGCTGACTTTATCTGGGGCTTAGGAAATCGCTGCTGGCTTGAAGTGGGGCACTGGCCTTGTTGCTGGCTTGGGGTGGGTCCTGGGACTTTGCTGTTGGCTTGTGAAGGAGCTTGGGCCCTTATTACTGGACAATGATAGTCTTCTTTCTTGCACCAAATTTTTGGGTTTTGCTGCTGACTTGTTAGGCACCATGTGCACTGAACTGCACAATTCCCTTATTTCAGTGAAACAGACCTTTCCTGATGATGTTCTAAATTGTCTAGTCTTGTAGTAATATTAAGTTTTAGAGGATGTTTCAATTTTTTGTTTTTATTATGTTTCATATGTAGCAACTAAGATTCTGAATTTCCTTAGACATGTTTTTTTGAGAACTTTCATTGTTCAATTTGATTATTGGCAAAGCTATTTAAAGTTGTGTTAAGCTCAATTTTGTAGGAAATTTCCCAGCTGATTACCATCATCTGAAACACCTGAAAGAGGACATCCCAAGAATCATCTGAGAAAAGATTTCCAAACACTTAAGTGGACATTTTCCTGTTTTCCTTTTCCACATTGTATATGCTGTTTATAATGTTACTAAAGGGAAGTGCCCCCTTTAGTTTTTCTGTTTGTGATGTACACCTGCTAATAGGGGAGTGCCTTTGTTAATGTGTCACTCAATTTCTTTTTCTCTTTTTTCATTCTCTTTACTTTGTTAGTCATAGGCATCTGTAACATTATTGCTTCATGTGAAAAAAAGGATGTTTCTTCGCATGAAGCATGGGGGGACTGTGAGAATTGGAATGATACCCCCTGCTGGCAGGGACATTGTGAGCTCTAGCCTGAAAAGAAACCACATGACTTTGGGGTCCAGAAGTGATGTCTGCAGCCCATGGATCCTGTCAATCAGTGCTACCAACCAACTAGCTTGGAGCTGTGTGTGAGGATGGTCCTGTTTCTGGTGTCAGAGGGGGCTTCTGGGAGAAGTTGCTGAGAAGCAGCCTTTTTGGTACTGGACTTGGGCTTGGCAGGAGATCAGAGGCTGGCTCTTAGAGATAGAAGGCTGTTTTGCCCCTCTCTCTCTCTCTCTCTCTCTCTCTCTCTCTCTCTCTCTCTCTCTCTCTCTCTCTCTCTCTCTCTTTCTCTCCACTAACTTCTAATGCACTTTAATAAATACTTAAAAGGCTAAACTCTTGCTAAAGCTTTTAATTTAAGGTGAATACTCATTAGATTTTAGACATCACAGCTAGAATTTTAGGCCCTTACAGTATAGAATATTGTTTCACTCATCCTTTTGTTGGTTTTGCTACTTCCCAATCCATTTTGAGTTATCATTGTAAAGTTGCTTGGAGGAGAATTTTGGAGAGTTTGCAGGGGGTGGGGAGTCTCTACCTTTACTCAACTCTCTGGGCTCCACCCAGCATACTTATTTTTGATTTCTTACCTATCTTTAAATGCCTCATAAACACATACTAAAGGAACCTAAAGGAGAGCTAAAGGAGCCACTGGATGTTACTTAAGCCAATCCATAATGCAGAAACAGAGGTGAAGTGAATTGCCCAACGTCACTGGAAAAGTTAGTGAGAACGCTAATGTATCACTTCTTCCCTGAAGCCCTCACTAGTCTTCCTGATAGCCAGGTGTTATCTTTTATTTCTCTGAATTCCAATAATACTTTTCTACCTCTTCATGCCCTTTCATCTATACCAGACCTCAGCTAGTTATTTTCATTATTTCTGATTTTTTCTACTGTTCTACCCTGGGTCAAAGATAATACCTTATTTAATCTGTAGGTTCCAAATTGCCTCCCCCAGTGCCCTGCACATAGCTCCACTCAATATTTGGTGTACTAAGTTAAGCTCAGACATCTTTTAGAGCAAGTATTCTGTCCATGTAGCTGAAATGCAAAGAATTTCCCACCTACCATCCCTAGGTCCCCTCACTGTGTTTTTCCAACTGATTAGGAGGTTTGCCACTCTCCTAGAACAAAGTGATTCCCTCTCCCCCACATCATGTAAAATACTTTACAAGCAGCTTGCTGATGCCCCTCTTTTCTTCAGGCCTGGCGAATTTGAAAGCAGCAGCAGGAACAGGCAGAGCCCAGAAGCTACTCAGTGATTTTCAGCTGACTGTCTAAGTAGCTGGATTGCAAAATAGAATCGTTTCCTTTTAAATTTCCCCAGTTTGGCAGTTTCAAAGGATGTCTGAGAAATATTGCACCTTCTAAAAAGCTGGCAGAGTCAATTGGCCATTTTGCACTGCTTTCACTACTAGGGAGAAAATATCCTCTTTGGTTCTGGAAAAGTGTTTGCCGGCTGTGTTACAGGTGTGCATGAGAAGCTTTCTATGCTGAATGCCATTTCCCTGTTCTGTAGTATTTTCTTCTCTGGGGTTGCAAAGTTGGATTTAGGGCCCTGCCACATCTTAGGGAAGCATGGTAGAGAAGATGTCCATTGGCACAGCTGTTTGCTGCCTGAGAAATATGGCTGTCACCCCTGGCATCAGCTTCCATTCTCCCTAGAACAAAGCACTCAGAAGCAATGCAATTAGAGGAGTAATGCTTGCTATCCATGAACACGCATAGTTAGGCTCCTTAAAATGATTCTGACAATACAGAGGGAAAACATCTGGGTGTACCATAGACCCTCCAGAAGGAAACATTTTAGTTTTCTTTAAAGTATAATAAAGAGCTAAAAGGGGGGAAGCAGAAATAAAAAATATCCCTCTCAGATGCTCTAAGGCAAGGTTTGTTTAACCTCTGCTGTCAGGCCCATTATGTTAATTTGGGGACAGCCTTCCCTTCTTGGTTTGACTCCACACTTCCTCAGGTGAATTCCACTGTTTGTACCATGAATAATCATTTAATAAGCAGCTAGAAATGGTCAATCATATATAGGACATGGGGTCAGGAAGACGTGGGTTTGAATCTCACTTTGGATACTCACAAGTTGCATGACTGTAGGCGACACAGTACAATCAAAGAGGCATTAGATTTAGTATCCAAGGTCTTGGGTTCAAATCATGCCTCTGCTACTTAGCTGCCTATGGGACAAGTCCTTTAAATATTCTAGACCTCAGTTTCCTCAAAGGTAAAATGACAGGATTAGACTAATTGGCTTAGGAGGACCCTTCTAGTTCTAAATTGATTATAAAGATAATGGTGCTGCTGATGAAGTCATTTAACCTAAGAATCAGTTACCTCTGCCACAAGAGTGAATGAACAATAGCATCTAGTTTAAAAGGTTGTTGTAAAAATCAAATGAGATAATGCATGGAAAATGTTTTGCAAACCTGAAAGTGCTATATAAATGTCAACTCTTATTATTATTGTTCTTACTTAGAGATCACATCACCACTATTGTAAGATGCCTAACATTGATACCAATCGCATATTCATTACTAGCTATGATTTCTTCCAGATTGTAAACTCCTTAAGGGTAAGAGACTTTGAAATATGTACATTTCTAACTCCCTAGGCTGCCAGCAGAGTGTCCTGCACTTAAAAAGACAGCAATAAATCCTCATTAAATGGAATTTCACTCAGTCTTCTGAACTAGTAAACTTTTATCAGTTTTACCCAGACTTTTTATCCACCTCAGCAATGCATTTCTAAAGGGGGGGACATTTATGTATACACATATGTTTATATGTATATGCTTGTATCTATGTATGTATTTGTATATACACGTTTATATGCATAAAAATATGCCTACACATTGACATAAATGCATACATAATTATGTATGTCTGTCTCTGTCTGTTTTTCTCTCTGTCTTTGTTTCTGTCTGTATCGGTTTCTCCATCTCTGTCTCTCTGTGTCTCTGTCTGTGTCTGTGTCTGTGTCTGTGTCTGTGTCTGTGTCTGTGTCTCTCTCTCTCTCTCTCTCTCTCTCTCTCTCTCTCTCTCTCTCTCTTTTCAGCTAGGCGGCACAGTGAATAGAGCACCAGGCCTGGCCTGGAGTCAGGAATACTCATCTTCCCCAGTTCAAATCAGATCTCAAGCTATGTGACCCTTGGAAAGTCACTTAATCCTGTTTGCCTCAGTTCCCTCATCTGTAAAATAAGCTAGAGAAGGAAATGAAAAACCACTGCAGTATCTTTGCCAAGAAAACCCCAAATAGGGTCACAAAGAGTCCGGCAGGACTGAAGTGACTCAACAACTAGAATAGATAGATGGTCCTCCTAAATCCAGGGTCGGTGCTTTATCCACTGTGCCACTTTGCTGCCCCTCTTCTAATATTTTAAATAAAGTGTCTACTGGATCTCCAACAGATCCTCCACTAGGTCACAAACAGATTCCTCAAATCCCAAGCTTCAGACTGTTATACTCCATATGCTTAGCTACTGTCACGAGGCACTCACAAACATTAAGTGGATAAAGTATTTATGCTGTAGTCAGGAAGTTTGGAGTTCAAATGTGACCTCAAACATTTACTAGTTATGTGACCCTGGTGGTGGTGATTCTAAATAATAAAAGTCACTTAACTTCTGTTTGCTTCAGTTTCCTAGATTGTAAAATGAGGATAATAATGCAACCTATAACCCAGGGTGGTTGGAAGGATCAAATGGAAAAAAAATTGTAAATAATTCAGCACAGTGCCTAGCACATAATAGACACTATATGAATGCCATGTATTTTATTATTATTATTATTATAAAGTAGTCTTATAAATAGGTTCACTACATGAACAAATTTCATAAATATATTTTACGTGTATGTATGTAAGTATGTATGTATGTATATGTGTATGTCAGCTTTAGCCAAAGATTATCTCTTCTATCCTTGACTGTCATAGTTCTAATATCTGGGTATTTTTTGAGTAATAAGTTTCAATAACGGGAATATATATATATATATATATATATACATATATATATGTATATATGTGTATATATATGTGTGGGTATGGGTGTGCATGTGGGGGTATATATATATATATATATATATATATATATATATGTGTGTGTGTGTGTGTATATATATATATGGAGAAGGAGAAAGAGAGAGAGAGAGATTGTATAGACACTAATTTTTTTTTTCTCAATTACATGTAAGGATTTTTTCGAGTTTCGATTTTTTCTCCCACCCTCCCTTCCTTCCCCACTCCCTAGGCCAGTAAGCAATTTGATATAGGTTATATATTACTATCATGTTAAATATATTTCCACATTAATCAGAATAAGAGGAAAAAAGGCAAGAAAGAATACACAAGAACAATAACAAAAAAGCAACAACAAAAGTGAAAAAAGTACACTTCAGTCTTCATTCAGACTCCATAATTCTTTTTCTGAATGTGAAGAGCATTGTAAACACTATATATGTATATTTCATATAATACACATATAGAGACGTGGATATATTATGTACGTTTTTATGTGCATAAATACACATGCACACATAGTTACCTTGGATTGGTCAAATGATGAAAATTTTTCTAAGGCAGTTTTAGCCCTCCCAGAACTTCTGAGGACTCCATTTCCCCCCCCTCCATCCCCCATAACTTTGTAGAGGCAACTAGGTAGCACAATGTGTAGCATGTTGGGCTTAAAGTCAGGAAGACATGAGTTTGAACTGGCATCAAACACTTAAAAGATGTGTGACTTTGGGCAAGTCATTTGACCTCTTTTTGCCTCAGTTTTCTCAACTATAAAATGGAGATTAAAAATGGCACTAACCTCTCAAGGTTGTTGTTAGGATCAAATGAAAAAATAATGTGTCTGGCACAAAGTTACTGATAAATGCTTCTTCTTTTTCTCATTGTAATCGTCATTGTCATCATCATTATGGATAAGATGATCATTGACTTCATCAAGGCAACGTGGACAAATAATCATGTAACCCATTCCTTCTCAGCATCTCAGCTGCCAAAGTTCTTGAAAGTTTACTTTCTACCTGAAAACACAGGCTTGATAGCTAGGGTTTTTTTTTCCCCAGGTTTAATTTTAAATTAGTCTATTCTACTCATGTGCTTCTCCCAGTGTTTGGGAATGCTGTCTGCACCATGTAATAACAAGTAATGAGATGTATCAGTGTTGTGTATCATTCTCTCTACCTTGTGGCAGGCCAGAGGAGCAAAACGTCTTGAGAGATAAAAAGCCTGAACAAAACTAACTGTTTTTAGTCCCATTATTGAAACTTATTACTTAAATAAACAGACTCTGGAACCATGAAAGCTAAGGGTAAGGCAGATAACATTTGGCCGAGGACTACATGAGGTGCAATAAGGCAACTGACACACTTGATTTACTGTAAACAAAAAGAGGAGAGGCTGAAGAAGATGATCACCTTCTTTATTACCTTTCTCTCTCAACAGGTGAAATTGCCTTTTACCTCTACTAGATATTAATAAATATTCATCATCTGGGGTCAGATATGACAAGAAAGGGAATGGACTGAATCATTCTCAAGCCAAGACCTTGGCATATATACGAGACCTTTAGATTGTATCTCTTTTTACTCCCATGAATGACAACTGTTGGTAGTGCAATTCATCAACAACCACCAAGGAAACCCCCCCCTCCTCTCTATCTGTGTCTGTCTGTCTGTCATCTGTCTTTGTATAATCTTCAGATGAATAAACAGATTATTATAATCATTGTCATCATTGTCATCATTATCATCAAATTGACCTTCCTAATTCTGCCTCCTTTTATCTTCCAATATGAACTTCTTCCTTCAGCTGTAAAGTTGATATTACTAAAATGAAGACCTTACCATGTTACCCTTGTTCACTGAGCTACAGTGGCTTACTATTACCTCTAGGATTAAACATATCTGGCTTTTAAAGCCCATCATATGCCCCTTTACTCCCCTCCAAGTAGATTGTAATCCAGTGACCATGCCCTCCTTTGTCTTCCTCTCACTGGACACTTCAACTTGTGACAATGAATGTTTTCACTGGCTGCCTCTCATGCCTAGAATGCTTTTGTTTTTCCCTTCCATCTTCTAGTTTCCCTAGTGTTGTTTTTTCCTCTAGTCTCAAGTAAAGTTCCATCTTCTTTAGAAAGTTTTTATATTCTTCTTTATTCTTAATGCCTTCCCTCAGAGATTAGACCCAGTTATTCTTGGATGTGACTTCTGCATGAGCTGAGTATAAAACTTGGACTAGACTTATACTCTCCAAATTTCAGACCTTGAATGGCTCCCAGACTCTCAGAAATTCTTTTTTCAAAACTCACAAGGTCAGATCCACTAGATTAATTTTCACTTAAAAAGAATGAATAAATGCTAAGGCATATAAAACAAGTCTATATTCACAATGTCACATGTTGGCCTTAGAAAAAAAGGACTGCCTTATGCCATTTTCTCTCATAGGACAACATCAGCAAGGAAATAAAACCAAGACCAAAATAAAAACCCCCACCACCCAAGAGAACCACAATTCTTTCCCTTATAACCTGTTGCTTCTTTATGAAGAAGAGGACTGTCTTTGATTCAAGGGATTATTTACTTTTGAAGTTATAAAGGTTACGCATTGACTTTAGCATCTCAGAATTAAATTATAGACATCAAATCAACAAACATTTATTAAACTGCTATTAGAAGTCATTTTATCCAACCAATACTGGAAGTATGAATCACCATGAAGAAGAAATGGCCCTACGCCCCTCGTGGGTTTCTAGAAGTCAGAAAATGCAATTTAAAAGAAAAAAAGAACTTTATGATAATATGAATTCCCTCTCAGACATTTTCTTTCCATATTGAAGAGCCTTATTATTTTTTAATCTGCAATTATAAGTCAATCCACTATTCCCAGTAACTGCATCCTAGAATGTCAGTCAGAAGCCACCTTAATTCATTTAATTGCAGTTCTCTAGACTTGTTTGTGCATTTCTGGAAATATAGTGACTGATAATTCACATAGCATCCCAGGTGGGAACACAGCCTAGCTGCATAAAAGTAGAGGGTAATATTTTTGTTTTTATTCTTCACCACTCCTTGGAGACCCAGAATTTCGGTCATAGGTCACAGTAAACCTTGACTTATTGTCTTCAGGAAATATTCTACAATGAATCCTAAGTGCCTTTCCTATGTCATAACTGAAAGTTCAGAATTAATTATCTTATGAATTTGGTTTATATTATTTTTCCTACCTTACACAGAATCTCATCTCCCATTTGTCTGCCCAGTCATACAACCTCCTGAGATCTTCCTACATTTCAATACCATTAGCTTGACATTTCACTATGTGTATAAGCTTTGAGCCATGGGCAAATCTGATGATTTACCTTTGCGTTCCCTTTTCCAGATCATTTATAAAAATGTTAAGTAAAACTAGTCCCAGCTCTAATCCCTGAGAGATCCATAATATAGTCTCATGATAGGTGTCCAGAATCATATTGGTACAGACCCAGCTGAAGGAGGAAGGGGTATGTCTAGCTTGACAATGCCTTAAGATGAGGCCATCATTGCAACAAAGTGTCAAACTTAGTCTAAGCATAGCCATGCCTGATTCTTACTAACTGGAAGTTTAGTTGGCTATGATATCTTCAGAATAGACCAGCTATGTAAATGTTACTTCCCTCATATTTGACCTACTGTTTGCTGACACTCCACCCCACCTCCACCTGCCTCTTCTATCTTTCTACTGCTTTTTCTGAACTGTTCCACCAGTCCTTCCTTTCTCTATCTTGTTTCCTCCATGACTTCTGGCTTGATCTAACATGGCACCTTTGGACTGCCCTTTTCAATCAATAGCTTAGACTATTCTCTCTTTCAAACTTCTAAATCTAGTGCTCAGTATATTTCATCTTTACTGTTTTCTAAATGAAGTTCTTAGATCTTCACATTCAGAAATTTTCTCTATACCAATAATACTCATCTCTATTTAGCTCTGTCCCTTCTGACTGAAGGTTTTCCTTCATTCATAAGATATTTCTCTACTTTACATTTCCTCATTTTGAGTAGTAAAGGGGGAAGGGAGGGAATTCCTGGCAATGCGGGGGGGGGGGGGGAGAATAGTTATTGTAGGAACAAGAGTTAGGAAAAGTGTATGGATGTCTGTGAGTGAGCAGTCCAGAGAGATCCAAGCCAAGGCAATAATATCCTTATGAGAGGAGGTCAGATCAGGGAATCTGGAAAGTAGTGGTTAAGGTAAACTGGAGGCGAAGGAAGTTTAAGAAGGTGAGTGTTTATGAGTGGGGACAAAAGAGGAGATTTAAAAAAAACAACAGATGAGTAGATGCCAGAACCACTAGGATTAAAAATAAGTAAAAGAAAGGAAAAAGACACAAACTAAGAGATTCACAGGAACAGATGGAGCTATACAAAAAGAAATAGAAAAAAAACCATATGCCAAGACCTTCATAGCCACAGCAAAATTCTGATTCAGCTAGAAATTTTTATAGCTTTCCTGTAAGAATTAGAGGCAATACAGAATAAGACTAAAGAAAAATTTTGATAAGTGTAATAATTGATGATGGTGGTGGTACTTTACATATTTACTGCACCTCATTATTTGAAATAGCATTCACAGGTATGTTGTCATTAAATGAATCTTCTTTATCTCCAAAAGCTGAGAACTCCCTTTTGCTGAGCACTGATTACATCCTGCTTCTGTTCTGAGACTTAAATAAAGAAAAATTACTCAGATAGTCTGTGACTTCTAGCATCTTACAGTCTAAAAGATTCACAGATGAGGATAAAGGAGTTAAGTATAACAAAATAAAAACCATTGACCAAGACATAATTGGGTATTAAAGTTTTAACAGCCTTGTCCAGTGATTTTAGGATTAAGCTTTTTCTATTTCTACCCAGAGTAATTTCAACTGTTCCAATTAAGACCTGAAGTTCAAAAGAAAAGAAAGAAAAAGAGAAGATTTTCAACTCTGATTCACTTCCATTTTCTTTGCCAAGGAGCTTCATATTTTGACTGGAAGGGTCAGATCAAAAAATGGCCAATAGGAAACTGATGGTCAAGGTTGGCAGGGAGATAATAAAAGATCCTGGGGCTTCTTTGGGATCCACTCACCAAGTCTAAGCAAGCTCTAATTAAGGGTACCGAAAGAACTGGTGGAAGTGATTGCTAAACAACTGTCAGTGATCTTGGAAAGTTTGTGAAGAGAAGGATGAAGAGAAAGAAGACAGAGGAGGAGGAGAATGAAAGAAAGAAAGGAAGGAAGGAAGGAAGGAAGGAAGGAAGGAAGGAAGGAAGGAAGGAAGGAAGGAAGGAAGGAAGGAAGGAAGGAAGGAAGGAAGGAAGGAAGGAAAAAGGAAGCACATACTATTGGCCAAGGAGCTTAACTTTTATCCTTTTGAAAAATGTACAAGACATTAGTAGAAGGAAGGTTAGTGAACAATGACCACACAGATGCAGCATTAAGAAAAAATCATTTAAGACTATTCTCATTTATTTTCTCTTTTTTGATAGGGTTATTGGACTGGAAGAACAAGAGAATTCTCTTATTAGAGTTTAACTTGATTTTTGTAAAAGATATGTAACAAATTCACTCAATTCTACTTGTGGGAGATTGGGCTACAACATAGTGTAGTAGGGATGATTCAGAGTTGCCTTAATGGCCAGTCTCTGAGTTGTCACTAAGTGTTCAATGTCACCTTGTAAGGTCTGCCAGTGAAGTGTCACAGAAATTTGTGCTTATGCCTGTGTTGTTTTAACATTTGTATCCATAACTTTGATAAGAGCACAGATGACATGCTTATCAAATTTAGAAATGACAAAGCTAGAAGGAATATCAATCATGTTGGATGATAGTCTGGATCTAAAAGTGATATCATCATGACAAAAACATTGGACAGCATTTATTAGTAAGGTATAATTGAAAAGATATAAATGTAAAGATTTACACTTGGGTTAAAGAAAAAAAAGCAACTTCCTAAGCCAGTCAATTAACATTTTAATTGCCTACTATGTGCCAGACACTGTACCAAACATTGAAAATATAAAGAAAGGTTAAGAAAAAACAAAGTCCCCACTTTCAAAGAGTGCATAGTCTAATGTGAAAGATAATCCATACAAACAAAATATATACAGGATAAATTGGAAATGATTAACTGTCAGAAGGCACTAGAAGTAAGAGAGATCAGGAAAGGCTTTGTGCATAAGGTAAGGTTTTTGCTGGGACCAGAAGAAAGCCAGGAATGTCAGCAGGTAAAGATGAGATGGGAAAATGCCTGAATTTATGAGATAGACTATCTTGTTCCAGAAACAGCAGGGAGGTCTTGTTATTGGATTTCAGAATACATAAAGGAGTGTATGCTGTAAGAGACTGGGAAGATAGAGGAGGGGCAAAATATATCTTCATATCTTTTATTGTTGAATATCAACCATGATTTTATATTTGATCCTTGAGGTAATAGAGAGGCACTGGATTTTATTGAGTGGGGGGAGGGGTGACATGGTCAGACTTGCATTTTACAAAAATCCCTTTGACAGCTAAGTGAAGGATAGACTGGCCTGGGGAGAGAATTGTGGCAGACTGGCAAATCAAGCAGGCTATTGTATAAGTCCAGGACTGAAGTGATGTGGTTCTGTGCCAGAATGGTAGCGTTGTCATTGGACAGAATGGTGATATGCATTCACTGTTTTGAAGATAAAACCAATTGACCTTGACAATAGATTCGATATAGGGAGGGCACAAAAGAGATAGTGAGGTCAAGAATGATTCCTATGTTGTGACTGAGAGGATGGTATTGAGTTCAAAAATATTAGGAAAGTTTAGAAGTGAAGAGAGTTGGGGGGGGTTAATGAGTATAGTTTTGAACACATTTTGTTTAAGATGCCAATAAGATGTCCAGTTGCGTTTAGGGTTGGATAAGTAGATTTGTTAGTCATCAGAATGGAAATAATAAATGAATCCACAGAAACTGATGAAATCACCAAGTGAAATATTACTGAAAAAGTAAAAATGATGGGGGCAGCTAGGTGGAACAATAGATAAAGCACTGACTCTGTATTCAGGAGGGCCTAAGTACAAATCTGGCCTCAGACACTTGACACTTACTATCTGTGTGACCCTGGGCAAGTCACTTAACCCTCATTGCCCTGCCCCCAAAAAATATGCAGGACTGTGGGATACCCACTGTTGGGGGGGGGGTGTAACAATTATCCAGCAAAAGAACTGAGAATGAGGTATCAAATGGGTAGGCAGAAAACCAGGAGACAGTGGTATCACAGAAATCTAGGAAAAAAAACACTATCAAGGATAAGAGGGTGATCAGCAGTGTCATAATTTATAGAAATATCAAAAAAGATGAAGACCGAGAAAGGGAGTTGGTAGAAAAATTAGGTCAAACTAGTTCATCTGAACAACAACATTATTTGAGAGTTTTACTGAAGTGTAAATTCAACATGAGTCAACAGTATAAATGATGTTATCTTATGCTAGAATATGAAAGGCATACTCTCAGAGTGGGGAAATGATAGTCTATATTCCAATTTGGTCACACCACAGCTAGAATACTGTTTCATTCTCAGCACCAGGTTTTAGATAGAACATTGATAACACAGAGTGTCCAAAGCATAATGATCAGGATATTGAAGGGTCTGAAATTATTGACCTATTAAAATTGTATGAAGGCACTAGAAGTGTTTAGTCTAGAGAAGATTTTGTTGGAATATTGTGGTTATTTTCAACAATTTGAAGGGATTTCATATGCGAAGATGGATTAGCCACAAAGAGCAGAATCAAAGCAAGGGGTAGAAAATACAAAGAGGAAGATTTAGACTTGATTTTGTGGGAGAAGAAAAAGCACAGCAATCTTATTATTATTTGATCTATCTAAAAGTGGAATCGACTGTCCCAGGAAGTTGTGGATTTCCTCTTACTGGAGGCATCCAGGCAAAGTCTGAATGGCCCTTTGGCATGTTTCGAGAGGATTATTTTTTTAAGTAGAGTTTAGAGTGCATGACCTCTGAGATTCCTTCCAATTATGAGATTGCTTTTATTCTTATTGTTTTCATTATTGTTTTTCTGTGAAGTTACTATTTACATACACAATTAGGGTGTTGTTTTAAAATAAACAAGGTAAAAGAAAATAAACAGGAATTAGGTTTACAGGCTTCCCACAGAGTGGAAAGAAATTAAATGACAGGCTTCCTGGTACCAATATATTTTGAGGACATACTCATCTGTAGATGGATAACCCTTGAGGCCTGCTCATACACTATACTTGGTTTTTTTGTTTGTTTTTGTTTCGTTTTTTGTGTGCAGGACAATGAGGGTTAAGTGACTTGCCCAGGGTCACACAGCTAGTAATTGTCAAGTGTCTGAGGGCAGATTTGAACTCAGGTCCTCCTGAATCCAGGGCCAATGCTTTATCCACTGTGCCAACTAGCTGCCCCCATGCTCACACACTATGCACTCTCATCCCCTTATATGAAGGTGTTTTCAATTCTTAATCTCCTTGATCTTTGCCAACCCACAGCAATGTGTCCTTGCTCATGAATAAGAGTGCTAAAGGAATCTTTGTAGTTTTCATAACTCCTATTTTAGAGGATTGTTTTATCTTTTATGAGAAAAAAAGTTTCAACACAGAAAAATATTAGCTGAAAATTCCACCTAAATCTACTTTTCTAAAACCATTTTCTTTTATAGTTGATCAAGTAAACAGAAAAAGACATATAGGTGTTTTGAACACCAGCTGACATTCTCAAGGCCCTAGGGAGTCAGACAATGCCTCCTTGTTATGCTTCATTGTCAGTTTCATTCTATTTCATTGAGCTAACTGGACTTTTGTTTTTCAGTTCTGAGAAAATTTTGATATTTTAAACTCATATCAAACTATAAATCTGCTGTATTGAGTGACACCAAAGGGACACATCATTAGCTCCACATTGTAAAAATCACTTTTCAAATCATAGGAGCAAAGATCTGGAAAAGACCTTGGAAGCTATTTAGTCCACAGTATTTTTCACCCTACTTATTTTAATTATAAGAGAGGCAAGAGATAAAGTTACTTGCTGAAGATCATCCAGGTTAACTATTGCCTGAGTTTCCCACTGCAGGATTCACAAATCGCTCAATGTTTGTCAGTTGTTTATAATACTGGTTTCCCATAAGAATATTTAGAGGGGGCAGCTAGGTGGCGCAGTGGATAGAGCACCAGCCCTGGAGTCAGGAGAACCTGAGTTCAAATCCAACCTCAGACACTTCACACTTACTAGCTGTGTGACCCTAGGCAAGCCACTTAACCCCAACTGCCTCACCCCTCCCCCCCCCCAAAAAAAAGAATATTTAGAGGAATGGCCATATTTGAATATTAGGAAGCTCACAGAAAGGGAAATAAGATCTGGTTTTAAGTCACAATTCTATTTTTGACTAGGCATTTTTTCAGACACAAATCTTTAAACCTCTCTAGGGCTGTTTTTTCACATTAAAATTTTGATACTGGTCCATGATGTCCAAGGAAAGTTTGAGCTCAAGGTTTTTATGAGAAACTATTATAACTACTATCCACCCATCCATCCATCCATCCATCCACCCACCCACCCACCCATCCATCCATCCATCCATCCATCCATCCATCCATCCATCCATCCATCCATCCATCCATCCATCCATCCATCCATCTTGTCAGGACATTGACAGACTTCTGAAATAAGCAGTTAGGTTCTTCAATCTTTAGGTAATATTCATCTTCTTTCCATAGAATTTTATCATCTCTTTGCATATATGTTAGTTCTAATGACAGGATACTGGTTAATGTGTCAACAGAGATGCACAATTAAAAGATTCATGAATAAAAATTTGCTTTGTACTTCTATCATGAAAGATAATAATTTATTAGCTCACACAAGACACTGCTTCATCATGATCACAGGTTTCATTACTTAACTGTTGACTTATAATAGTTCACTATTGTAATTATAAAAAAATGGGCAAAGACAAATGCTACAAAATTTATTTGTGAGTGTAAGTACTTTTGACTATCCTTAAGGAGAAATCATTTAAATTATTTAACGTGGGTTTTTGATATATTCTTCTCCCCAGTTTCTTCTATTAGCTGATGGTTCAAATTTAAAAATGATAAAGGAATATGAAAAATGCAAAGAGAATGGTGAGGTGCAAAAGAAATGAAGTTCTGAGAAGGAACATGCATAAAAAGGGAAAGTGGGTTTACTTTTAGATGTGTTCAATTTGAAATAATTCTTGTTGGTAAAAGTGGAAATATCCAATTGCAAGTGAGAGAGGCAACATATAATGAAAAAAGAAATAGAATTTGAGGCACAAGAGAACTGGATTCTAATTCTGTTTCCCATCATTTCTAGCTGTGTAGCAATAGGCAGGTCACTAAATCTCTGAGCCACAACTTTCAGTTTCTTCATCTGTAAGATGAGGATAATAAAAATATTATAATAACTATTTTTAATACTAAAAAAGTTTAGGTAATTTGAAAGAATTCTTCTGACACCAATTCTCAGCTTCTTAGAATTCCATTACAAATTATATGTTGAGTACATCATAAAGTAATAAAAGATAGCTTTTATATAATGTTTTAAGGTTTGCAATGTGTTTTACATTTATCTTTTTTAATCCGTACAATAGGCACAGAAAGTAGTTGCATTTAATATCTCCACTTCACTGATGATGAAGTCAAGGCTGCATAAGGTTACATGACTTTCCAGGGTCACACAGCTTGAGATTGAGTAAGGCAGAATTTTAGCTCAGATCTTTCTGAATCAAACACTGTACCCACTGCACCAACTAGTTTCCCATTAGAGTTCATTTATAACCTCAATATGGCATCAGTCTGTGGATTCAAAAGCTAGACTATATGAAGAGTTATCTAGCAGTACCTATTATGATATCTACCTGTGGCCAAGGTACTTGTTAATTACTTTAGGCAACTTGTAGCTGACCCAGTGCTATATCAAGGACCTCTCTATTTTCTGGGACTCATGAACAGATAAAACTACAAGATCTCATTCATGAGAGAGATCAAAATAATTAGAAACAAGCCTTTGAGTTTGTGCTTTTCAAAAATCAGCAAGTAAGGGGAAAACATCAAACTCAGGTCAGCTAAACAGAAGGGAAAGTGAGAACAGCAGGGTAACTCAAATCATGCTATTACAAAAGTCACTACACCCCTGACCTTGGAACTTAATGCAATTTCTCATAGATTGAATTCCTTTTGGGACAGGATAAATCTGAGTGGGTTACAACTTTACCATTTTTCCCTAACTCCTAAATTATGGTTTTCCTGGCATCTCCATCACCTGTTACCCAGAATGCTACAAGAGTGGGAAGACTTTAGACTATATGTATAGGGCTTATGTGGGAAGATTGATAAAGACTAAAAAAGCATTAAAGTTAGACCTGATAAAAGTTGTTTAGTATACAGACAACAAACGATTCCCTTCTCTCGAGGAGCTAAGAATCTAGTTTTCTATCTTCTCCAATGACACAACTTTTAAAGAATTAAACAGTACCTATGCTCAAGGAGTTTAAAGGGCATGTGGTAAGTTCATATGATAAGCAGGTAAATACATTGTAAACATACACATAAAGACAGTTAGATGGCTCAGTGAATAAACCTCTGGGCCTGGGAGCAGAAATACCTAAGTTCAAATTAGGCATCAGACACTTACTAGCTGTTTGACCCTGGGCAAATCACTTAACCTGTTTTCCTTAAACTGCTGGAGAAGGACATGGCACACCTCTCCTGTATTATTGGAAAGAATACCCATGGCCAGTACCAGCATGCTACTGGCCATGAAATTTATAAAAAGTTGGATACAATGGAAATGAACAACAAATACACACATATAAACATATGTGCACAATAAAATATGTAGATGTGTGCAATATGCATGTGTTTATCTGTGCAAATGTGTTATATATTTATGTGTGCACATATGTGCACATGTAAATATAAGTATTGACATTATAGATACATGGGAGAGAGAGATGATATAGATGTAGATTTAGATGATACACACACACACACACACACATATATATATAGGGAGAGGGAGAGAGAGAGATGCAGAAAATACACTGGGATGGGAGGCACTAACAACTAAATGAAACAATAAAGATTTCCTGAAGGATATGTTCTTGAACTGGCTTGTACATATTTCAAGAAATAGAGATGAGCCCAGAGTGCATTCCATTCATAGAATAACAACCTACAAAAAGGAAGAGAGCTCCTAGATGAATTAATATATCTGGAGAACAAGTAGAATAAGGTTCTGGGTTTAGTTGAACTCCTGAACTCAAATACTCATCCATCCATAGCCTCCTAGCATCAGGGACTAAAGAGTTATACCACCACACCCAGATCTTGCAACTCACTGAAAGAACAAATTTTATTCATTGATTGGCTTACCTGGCATATTTATAAATGTTTCATGAGTTAAATCATTCAATTCAAGGTCCTAATAATACTACTATGGATGCTACTAGGGAAAAAAATTCCAAAATTTCTTGGCTAAGCCATAGGCATGTAAAGAAGAGGATAGAGGATAGTATCCTTATAAACTTTCATGTGGTAGAAGAAGTATTTTACTAAGATGAGTTTGAGATAGAAAATTATTTGTTAATTTCTTTGAAAGGAGAAATCTGTGGCTACATGGAAACACTTCAGAATTTTCAAAAATTCTCTCCATCTTGATGACATTAAAGTTGAACTGTGGATTTACAATCCTTTTCCTTCTGAAATAAACTTTATCTAAGATGTTGACCTAGCTAAACATAAACTCATAGATCTAAGCTCAAAAAACCTATCATAACTGTAATTTTACTCAAAAAATCTTAGAAAAATCTGATGTTCCTTGAAAGAGGCCTATTCTCACCTATGAAATTAAAGCTCAAGAAATTTGGTGGGGTAGCTAAGTGACAAATTGGATAGAATGCCAGAAGTCAGGATTAGGAAGACTTGAGTATAAATATGACTTCAGAAACTTACCAGATGTGTGACTCTGGATAAGTTTACCTCAGTTTTCTTATCCATAAAATGGGAATAGTAAAAGTGCCTACCTCTCAGGGTTGTTCTGAAGACCAAATGAGATAATATCTGTAAAGTGTTTAGCACATAGCATTATATAAATATTATTATTATTGAATTATATTTTTAACTAAACTCTGCAAATCAGGATTTTCAACAATTGTAACGATTACTGCAACCACATTTTTAAAAAATACCTCTGATATTTATTGGATGTCTGACATGACACAAGTATTGCCCTATCAAAAAAAAGCACACCCTGAAATTTAATGTTCTTATTCAAGATAAGAAGTAGCATCTTTCACATGTATCTGTCTTTTGACAATGACATTTAACTTTAATGCACTCACATTTTAAATATATTGTCTTATTATTTAAGGTGTGTTAATGAAGAAACATATTACTATGTCACAAATTTATTTTAAAACTACTTGTTAATTATATTTCACTAGTTTCCTTTCAAATCTCATATATTCTATTTTATGCATTTAAAGACATTATTCTAGGAATCATAGGCTTAACCAGAGTGACAGTGGGTGTATAAACAAACAAACAAGCAATATCCTATCCTTGACTATATTTTTTTTAAAGGGAAGAATTTTATTTTTATTATATTTTTGGTGTGGAAGTATGGAGGAAAGTGTAATGAGGTAGTAATATTGAGGAAAATTAAAGATGAAAAGAAAGAAAAGACTTGAGGAGGCAGCTATGTGGAATAGTAGAGCACTGGACCTAGAGATCTGAGGTATCAGAAGTCAATTCTAGCCTCAGATACTTACTAGCTGCGTGACCCTGGGCAAGTCATTTAACCTCATTTTGCATTAGTTTTCTCATTTGTAAAATGAGGGAAATACCACCTACTTCAACAGTTTGCAGTAGGATAAAATTAATGTATTTGTTAAAGAGCTTTGCAATTAAATAGTTAGTATTAGCTATTGTTATTATCCAGTGAAACATTTAAGAGTATATAGGATAGAAAAGAACAAAGTTTATAAGTGGAGATAAATAAGGTAGTGTAGATAACACCATGCTAAATTTAATATTTACTATAACATAAGTTGTATGTAATAGAGATTCACAGTTTCTTATAGAACACTCTTTTCCTGTTCTTTATATATGACAATGTTGATACTTATTAATGTTTGCCAAGTTCAAAATAAGGAAAAAACATTTTTTAAAATTCAATACTGCCAGTACTAAGCACAAAATTTTGTCTACAATGTTAAATAACATTGAATTAATTACAAAGTGTATTAAATAATCACCATAATTAGGAAACTATGAATCTCCATTACAGTATGGTACCTTCTTTCCCTGGTCAATAACCAGCACCTGTGCTGGGAGCAACCATCAGATGGGTGTCTCTTCCCTTTTGATTCCAATCTCTCTTTGGGATAGCCATGAGCTAATCTACATGGTGCAACTAAACAAACAGATTAGAAAGGAGATCAATAAAGTAGGTGAAGAAATGGACTAAATTCATCCCTTCAAATGCCATGATTCAGAAGATACAGAATGAGCAGAAGAGGTACACAAAGTGAGGTATAAGGGAAGATCCAAAGGAGTAAAAATTAGAGAATCAAAGGAATAGAATGAGTGGAAAGAGATTCCTAACTGCTTAAGTTGGCCCTTTGAGTTGAAGTAGACATTTATTGTAAAAGTGAGAATTCTTGAAAAGTCAAGAGTCATTCTGGCCATGGACTTAAATAAACATGAGAAAAAGCTGTGACTGTAAGCCTTTTATTATTGTAGCTACTATAGAGCTGATTCCTTCTTTTGGAAAGAACTGAAACTGAAAAGGAGAAGGGAAATGACTAGAAGGGAGCAGAAGTCACAACAATTGATGACGTGAAGCCAGAGGGATGAATGAATAGAAGGTGGATTTTGGACAATAGCAGGAGGGGCAAAGACAGCCATGGTGGTGGGGAGCTGGAGCAGAGAAGAGCTAATGAAAAAGGATATAGTGACAGATGAAGGAGGAAAAGAGCAACACACATTTCTCCTAATTTGATGACCATCCAGGCTAAAATTATGTCACCCATACTGTGCAGGTCCCTAGAAAGGGTTGGCTCACTAGAAAGAGGAACTTCTCTTGACTTTGTAATGACCACCAGGTTCTCTATTTTTTTAAGAGATGAAGCTATCACTCAGAAAACTAATATCACACAAGAGAAGTGTAAACTTGCTTAGGAGGGAGAGAAGCTAATTAAAAGGGGACTTGTCTGACTCTCTAGAAAACTATATTTTTTTCTTGTCTGGGCCCTCCCCAAAAGCTATAGGAAGCACAGTGGACAGGGCATTGACCCTTGAGTCAGGAAGATATGAGTTCAAATATGACCTTAGATAATTACTAGTTGTATGACCCTTGACAAGTCATTTAAACTGCTAACTCCTTTTGTTCATCTGTAAAATGGGAATAATAGTATTTACCTTGAAGTGTTTTTATGAGTACCAAGTGAGATCATTTTTGTAAAACACTTAGCAGACTGCTTGGTGCATAGTAGGCATTTAAGTAATACTTATTTCTTTCTCCTTTTTTTATTACCATGGTAGAATGATAAATCATGAAGCTTGTTCCAAGGCTAGAAATGAAACTCTACCAGAAAGGTTGGAGACTTTTAAACTGGCTATATGCCTTTCTGTTTTCTTTTGCAATGTAAATAAAATATTTTACATGGTTGATGCCTTATGAATACTTGTAAGAGTGATGGGCTACATTTGTGGCATTGTCAAATGCAAATGATGTCTGATTTCACCTCACTGGGTATAGATGAGGCATATTAGTAACATGAGGAAGCTGATGGGCAGAGGCAGATATAGGGATTGTGAGATTCCATTTGAATGGGAGCAGATAAACCAGAGAGTCACCATAGTGATCATGGGCCTTTCAGGAAGCATCTGAAATGATAATTTCTGTAAATTTAGGAATGATAATCTCCTTGAAATGTGTTGCTGGTTAGTAATATATATGAGGGAAATGCTAAAATAGTTTTTTAAGTTTAGGTATTTTTATTAATGCTTGATGTTGTTTTCAATAAAACATTTAATTTTAAAATTCCCTTGGGTTATCCTCTTCCTCTCTCTCTCTCTCTCTCTCTCTCTCTCTCTCTCTCTCTCTCTCTCTCTCTCTCTCTCTCTCTCTCTCTCTCTCTCTCTCTCTCTTTCACCCAGGTTCTCTGAGGCCTTTTCTTTATGTGGCAGGTACGAGACTAGGAATGGACATGAAGACCAGTATATAATATATATGCCCCAGATTCAGCAGTCCTTTTCTGTCAATGCTTCTCATCCAACTTGATCTTAGGTATGAGGAGATATCTGGAAGTTAAAGTTAGTGCTTATTTTGAGTTCCATGGGTCCATTATGGCAAGTTAGTATTAGTGGTATGGACACTGACTTGTATATCAAAGCAAAATAGGAATTGGAATTATATATCACTGAAAAAAATTAGTAGATTTGAAGAGACTGATTACATCAGCTAATTCTTCATTTCTATAGCACTTATGATACTTGACCTTGATACTGATCTATTTGTATTGAAACACTCATTCTAGCTCTTAGATACCCACTTACATCTCAGCCTCTTCTGGTAGTCATTCCCAAGAAATTGGCTCCTGACTTTACTGGGCCTATACTGCCTATGTTGTATGGTCTTATTTTTGCTCACAAAAGCATAACATATATAATATAGCAAGAGTTTAAAAAGACTTTAAGAGGAAGCTAGGTGGCTCAGTGGATAAAGCACCAGCCCTGGATTCAGGAGGACCTGAGTTCAAATCTGGCCTCAGACACTTGACACTTATTAGCTGTGTAACCCTGGGCAAGTCACTTAACCCTCATTGCCATGCAAAAAAACCAAACAAACAAAAAACTTGAGGCCATCTAGTTTGCCCACCCATTTTACAGATGACATAAGTAAAGCCAAAAGACCTAAGTAATTTGCTGAAGCTTACCAGGTATAAAGTGATAAGTTTAGAATATCAATTCCTCTCCTATGACACCATATTCAGGTCTTTTCCCACTATAACACTTCTCTTCTACCCATAGATACATAGATAGAGAGAAAGAGAGAGAGAGAGAGAGGTATAGGTAAAGGTAAAGGTATAGGATAGAGATAGAGAGAGATGTAGACATAGAGATAGAGAGAGACAGAAATAGAGATAGAGATAGACATAGGTATAGAGATATAGATATGAACATAAATACGAATAGAGTTTTTTTTTAAAGTTCTAATACTCCCAATTTAAAGGCCCTACCTAAATGTACCTAAATCATGGGTACAAGGTCTGCTACAGGCAATATACTTCCCCAGGTTTCTGAACAGGGGCTTGTTGTAAAAGAAACATTGTAAATAAAGCACTGGCCCTGGATTCAGTAGGACCTAAGTTCAAATCTGGCCTCAGACACTTGACACTTACTAGCTGTGTGACCCTGGGCAAGTCACTTAACCCTCAATTCCCCACCAAAAAAAAAGAAAAGAAAAAAGAAAATTAGATTTTAAAAATAAAGAAATGTCATACCCTCTAGAATGATAACTCTTCTTTTAATGCCTCAGGCAGATCTAATATAAGTATAAAATTGGGCAAAACTCATTTGACATTGACACTCAAAATACTCTATATATTTTCTGTGGGTCATTGAACCTTGAATATTGGCAAAAAAAAATTACAGTATACTTCTGCAAAGGCTTTATTTTGGGGGAGGAGCAGTATACAATCATTTCTTTCTATTAACTGCTAAGGTAAGAGATTCTTATTTTAGAGATGATTAGATGGAGAACCAGAGCAGCTAAAATTTTCTTTCAAATGACATGTTAAGGAAATGGCTGAACCCATAGAAAAATTCATATTGTAGCATATTCACTCCTCCTTCGGACCACCAAGTAATTCCTGCCTCTACTGGAGAGCCAGTGAGTCAAAGATCCATTTGTGTGAAAGAAGCCTTGAAATTTTCCAAGGAAACTCAGAAACAAACCTGCTTAAACTGAACTATGGCAAGGAAAGTGGTTAAGTTTTCATTTCTTTCCAGACGAAGCCAGTGATCTTTCTTCAAAAGATCACTGCTATTTTGGAATTCTGTTGTAAACCTACCCGAGTTCATTTGACATGATTTTGGGTTTCACTGCTAAAATATTTCAGGATAATTATAGAAGCATAATACACTGTTATTTGTCAAAGAGGAGAAAAAAAAGCCTTCAGACCATATCATTTTTCAGACTATTTGTAGATCAGGCAAAGACTACAAGTAGAGAACATGAATTATCTGCAAGTTTCTTTGAATAATTCAGTACCTACCGTGCATGATTCTAATTGTTTCAGCAGCATCTTGGCTAAAAATAAATAACTTTACAGCTTAAGTTGTGCCATTAGTTTTGTTTCACTTGCAATGGTTTCATGTCTTCCTTAGACATAAGTAGGAAACCCCATCCAGATTGATGACAAGCATACTAAGGAATGTGTCAACAATCAAGGTGAAATGATGGAAAATAACCCTTTCTCAAATGGTATGTACTAAAACTCCCTTGAACCTAAAATGAACAAAAGAGTGTACCAATTGCAATATATTACATAAATGAACAAAATCATAGTTAGTGAATCTCCATCCCCCTGCATTCCCAACTCATGTGCTTAACTCTGCTTCTGTTAAGAAAATCTTATAAGAACAGCAAGGGAAGTGATATTTGATCATTTTTTCTTTTTCTTTTTCTTTTTTTGGCAGGGCAATGTGGGTTAAGTGACTTGCCCAGGGTCACACAGCTAGTAATGTGTCAAGTGTCTGAGGCCAGATTTGAACTCAAGTCCCCATGAATCCAAGGCTGGTGCTTTATCTACTGTGCTACCTAGCTGCCCCTGGGAAGTGATATTTGAACCTAGTTCTTTCTGACACCAAGTTCAGCATTCTATCTACTATATTACACTGCCTTGGAGAGAATACAGGACAATTACGTCCCTAGTCCTGCACACTGTTCTTCAGTTAGTAGAGGCAAAGATCATATTAGATATTAAACCTATGTATGATCATGTTGATTCATTCACCTAGGACTCCACTGAAATCGAGGTTTTCCTATGAGCCTTGCAGGTATGGCTTATCTAGAGAGTACGATACCTCACAGGAACTCTCAAAAGGGATTCTTAAGAAAAAATAATTTACAAAAATTAATATGGACATGCCACATACTTAAACATTTGTTGAATGAAACAAAATTGCCCTAATGTCATGTTTCTTTTATTCTTTTTTCTTTCTTTCTTTTTTGCAGGGTAATAAGGGTTAAGTGACTTGACCAGGGTCATACAGCTAGTAAGTGTGAAGTGTCTGACGACAAATTTGAAGTCATGTCCTCCTGACTCCAGGGCCAGTGCTTTATCCACTGTGCCACCTAGCTGACTCTCCATAAAACCATGTTTCAACAGCCACCATTTTAATGTCCTCTTGGGCCGTAATTAAGCAATCAGCTTTTAAATATATTATAAAAATGATGCTGGTCTAAGTAAAGAATATCATACATTCTGTTAAAATATTAAATAAACAAATAAACAGCAAAAAATATAGAATTAGACATGTCCAAAAATTAATGATTATTAAAACTTATAATCCCAGGGCCAAGTTGGTGAGGACCATGTCACCCAAAGAACTTGGATGCATGTGGATTATATTTACCCACATTTACTGTATTTGAAATTAAAATTTCTTAGCATTATTATCAAAATAGTTTTGACTTTATGGAATTCTTGATTGATCTTGAGAACTTATAGACCACACTTTGAAAACTGCTGTATGAAAAGGATTTAGAATTTAATTGCAATAGACCTATACTGTATTTTTCGTTTATTTTGTTCACAAATGCAAAAGAAATAACTCCTGAATAGATGATGACATTCACTACTTTTATAGAAGTGTCCAAGTATCCTGTATTTTTTTCCTGTTTGATCAGGGAGAGATTCTTAGAGGAGTTGATCATTGAAAGTAAGAGAAGAAAAACCCAGATTAGAAGCAGAGAACTCCACAAATATTTAGAATATTGTAAGCAAAGACTTTAGATGAGAGAATGGGGGATGGAGGGAGAGAAGCAATGAAGGTTAGTAAAAAAAAAAATAAAATGAAATAAAGAAAACCTAATTTAGATGGAAATGGAGAAGAGTGGACAAATAGGGGGAAGCTGAGATTGAATGCAGATAAACAGAACAGATAAACAGTCTAAAGTTTGAATAACTGAAATTGAATAGGTTCAGTCTGTTACCTAAGGTTTGAATTAAGTCAAGTGGTTTGGGTTCTTAGGCAACTGAAGTTTTCTTTGCTTTTGTATATGTATTATCATGAAGAAGTATTTGCAGCTAAACACATTTGAGATCAAAGTTCACTAACTTCAGTATCCAAGTATTCTGCTCCCTCTTGCCAAAGAGGCTTCCTTTGATTTTCCATCATTTGAAAAAGGATCATATAATCTCAGAGGTGGAAGGGACCTCAGAAGTTATTTAGTCCAACTGTCTGCCCTTTATATAAAATACATCTAAATCATTTCCAACAAGAAGACATTATCCTTTGTTTGAATATCACCAGTGAAGGGGCATCTGGAAATATCCATAGAGGTAGACATTCAAAGATCAGATAGCTCTGTTGCTTTGAAATCATTCCTTAAATTTGGCTGAAATCTGCTTCCTGTGACTATTCAAAGCACTAGTCCAAATTCAATCTGGAATGACAATGAATTACTATTCCATATGCTAAATCTTCAAATCTTTGAAGATAGCTATCTTTTCTCTCTGATTCTTCTGTTCTCTCCATTAAAAACATTCTTTCACTAATCCTCATTTGGCATGGTTTCAAGTACTTCTCCTTATGAAAGCCAGGCAACACAGTGGATAGAGCACTGGATTTGGACTCAAAACAGAACAACATTCAAATATAGTCTTAAAAAAGTACTATAACCTTGGACAAGTCACTTAACCTTTGACTGTCAAATTTTCCTCATTTTGTATAATGATAATAAAATTAGCACCTACCCTAAAATTTTTTGTGAGGGTTGAAGACAATATTTGTAAAATACCTCACCAAACTTAAAGTGCTATAAAAATATTAGTTTTTGTTACTGTTATCAAAATTAACCAATGAACTACTCTATTAACTAAGAGCCACACATCACCACCCAGAGAATCAAGCAAAAGCTATTAATATATCATTCCTTTCCCTCAAAAATGGCACAAATGAAACAGAGCTGTCCTTTGAGTCAAGAAGACTTGAAGTTTCAAATTTGCCTGTGATACACAGTGACTATGTGACCCTGGAAAAGTCACAGTGCCAAAGAAATTCCTATGAAAGAATAAGAGGTCAAGGGTAATTTTAAAAAAGGACAAGGAGTAAAAAGTTCTAACAGTACCAGATTTCAGATTGTATTATAAATAATTATTCATGAAAACAATTTCTTACTCATTAAAAATACTCCATTAAATTAAAAAGACTAGATAAAATAGAAACAAATAAAAATACACCATAGCATAATATTCAAGAAACCCCCAAACCATGGTGTTTTGGTAAGGACTTACTTAATGACAAAAAATAGAAAACTGGAGCAATTTGGTGGAAATTACACTCAAAACAGCATCTAAAAGTATACAACAAAAGGCAGTTAGATGGCGCAGTGGATATAGCACTGGCCCTGGAGTCAGGAGGACCTGAGTTCAAATCCAGCCTCAGACACTTAACACTTACTAGCTGTGTGACCCTGGGCAAGTCACTTAACCCCAACTGCCTCACTAAAAAAAAAAAAAGTATACAACGAGAGAAACTCAAATTGGATATTTAGCTTACAAAGTAATATCATAAAGAAATTAGAAAAGCAGGGAGGACATTAATTACCTTTTAGACTTATGGACAGGGCAAGAGTTTGGAACTAAACAAGTTATAGAAGGAATCACAGGATACAAAATAGACAATTTTTAATATATAAAATTTTAAAGTTTTTGTACAATAAAAATTAGTGCAGTTCACGTCAGCAGTTTCATGCATAACAGAGGCAAATATGTTTGCAGCAATTTTCTTTGACAAAGTTCTCAAATTCAATATTTATAAAATACATTTTAACTTTAAAAACTAAAATCCCTCTACAATATATAAATTGTTAAGGATTATTCAGAGGTAGTTTTCAAAGGAAGAAACCAAAGTTTTAAATGATAATATAAAAATGTTCCAAATCATGAATAATTGCAACAAAGATGAGGTTCTAACATATCTGTTGGATTGACAAAGATGACAAAAGAGGAAAATCACAAATGTTGGAGGGACTGTGGGAAAGCAAGTACCATTTGTGGAGATGTAAATCAGTACATCCATTTTGTAAAGTAATCTGGAACTATGCCCCAAAAGTTACTATAATGAGCACATCATTTGAACTATTTAT
Source organism: Dromiciops gliroides (assembly GCF_019393635.1). NCBI lineage: Eukaryota > Metazoa > Chordata > Mammalia > Microbiotheria > Microbiotheriidae > Dromiciops > Dromiciops gliroides. The sequence goes on from NC_057862.1 coordinate 65,869,724, forward strand.
TAGGGCTATGTCCCAAAGAGATCAGGGAAAGAAAAAAAAGGACTCATACACAAAAAATATTTATAACAGCTTTTTCATAGTAGCAAAGAGCTGGAAACTTAGGATGTATCAATCTATTAGGAGATATCCAAATAAATTATTGTATATAAATGTAATAGAATAATATGAAATGATGAAAATTTACAAAATCAACAGTGTGAAAGGAAACTTAGAAGACTTCTAGGTAATGAATTAGAGTCAAATGAATAGAACAGGGAGAGCATTTTTTAAAATACAAAAACATTAGAAAGGAAAACAACTTTGAAAGATTTTAGCACTCTAATCAATGTAATGATAAACTGTAAGTATAGACACTAAATATGGATTTTCCTGGAAGCAAGGTGATGAACTTAAAATGTAGAAAGATAGATATATTCGTAGAACATGGGCAATGTTGGATTTGTTTTTCTGGATGAACTATTCATGCTTGTTACAGGATATTCTTTTTCATTATTTTTTTTAATTTGTCAAAGGGGGAAAAAAGTAGGAAGGAAAAAAATGAAAAGAAATAATGTCAGTGTCCCAGGCTTACTCTGAAACTATACTTTGAGGTATGTGGGGTTTTTTTGTTTGTTTTTGTTTTTTTGGTTTTTGCGGGGCAATGGGGGTTAAGTGACTTGCCCAGGGTCACACAGCTAGTAAGTGTCAAGTGTCTGAGGCCAGATTTGAACTCAGGTACTCCTGAATCCAGGGCTGGTGCTTTATCCACTGCGCCACCTAGCCGCCCCCTGAAACTATACTTTGAAAAATAGTTGCAATTTACGTTAGTAGAATAGATTTATTCACTAAAAATTCTTTACAAAAATGAAATCAGAGATCTTAAATGACATGTATCTTTCTGTATATTTTTCTCTACTATTATGTGTATGCATACACATGTGAATAATTGCATACTTGGATATACATTAGTGTTCCAAACACATTGTTTTTCTTGCATTACTAAAACTCAGTGAATTCAGTGCTAAGGTAGACACAAGGTCGATGGCAAAAAATGTATTAGACAAATGTTTCATTGCTATGAATTAAAAGCCCAGAAGTGCATTGCAGGCATATATATATTCATATATGTGCATATTTATATAAAAAATAAATACTGGAGCCTCATGCCTATATTTCACAAATATATTCTGTACATAGAGCATCACTGGGTAATGAGCATGTTAAGCATCAAATAAAAACAAATTCACTACATTTTAAAAGTTAGCCAGTAACCAGAGTCATTTAATTATTGATTGTCTGTATAAAATCAAACTATTGACATTTTTGGATAAAATCAATACCAAATTAGAAGATAATTTTTTAAATGATGACTATATTATAATATTGCAATTGAGGAAAGATCTACTGGACTTACATTGAGATACTGATGCTGAAAAATGGAAAATAATTAAAAGAACAAACATTAACAGAAATAATTATCTTTTCCTTAGAAGAATTAACTTGATGCAAATCAAACACCCTAATAAGTAGACTGGACATGGAAAATATCTAAGCCAGCAAACATTTTCTATTTTTACCAAATGGTGAGATAGATAACCAGTGAAGAACCTTGGAGGGACAGAGATGTTATAAGAAGCTTGAAGATTCACTGAAGCTTTAAAAAAATTCCAGAAGATATTTAAGGCTCAAACTGCAAAAAAAGTATATCAGAAATTTCAATATCTGGTCTTTTTTCATCAATGATAATGGTAAATCTACATTTGGACATAAACATCACAGTCCCTTTGATGTGATTCATGAGGAAGCACAATAAAGAAAATGGAGACAGGAATCATAGCTATATCAAACCAAATATATACAAAGAATATCCATGTTAGGCCTTAGATGTTTTTAAGGGAATTGAATGATTGTTTCTTTAAAAAAAAGATAAGAAGATACTAAACTCTTGGAGAAGTCACAGATATTATTATTCAAAATAATGTTTTTGAGAAAATATGAACTACCTATTTCTATGCTTGCTTCCCCAACTCTACCAAACTTTTTTTTCATAATAATCTGTGCATGCTTAAAGGTCATCTTTAATTTACATTTCAGAAGACAGGAAGGTGTTGTAAACCCTACTGTAGAACAGCCAAAATCTCTACAACCATACAATTCCATGGAAGGTATATAGAATAAAATACCCCACTGTTCTTATTGTTCATTGATTGAGCATGAAAAAAAATTAGTTTGGTGGAAGAAAATGCTATTTTTAGTCTTTCTTCTAGGAAGTTATCTGCCAGGCATGTGTCAAAGTCATTCAAGATTATCTGAAAGATATAACCACAGACATAACTTGATGTAATAACCTTCTGACTTGTATTCTCTACAACTTCAAGTATTAAGGAACTGCCCTAGTCATGGAGAGGTTAAGTCATTTGCTCAATATGCCATAGGCAGAACTTGAGCACAAGTTACTTCGTCCTTTGAATATTAATATTAAATGAGAAATAGTGGGCAGCTAGATGGCACAGTGGATAAAGCACTGGCCCTGGATTCAGGAGGACCTGAGTTCAAATCCAACCTCAGACATTTGACACTTACTAGCTGTGTGACCCTGGGCAGGTCACTTAACTCCCATTGCTCTGAGAAAACAAAAACAAAACAGAACAAAACAAAATATTAAATGAGAAATAAAAGGAGGCATATGGTCTAAAACAAGGAAGGTTTCACTACTGATGAGCAAGCTATTCTTGATCAAATGCTTTTATTTGTAAATGCATTTCACCTGATTTCATCAAGCCCTAGAAAAGTCTCTCTTCAGACGCTGCTAGTACTGTGGTGCAGACCCCCACAACCTCATGCCTTAATTATTGCAATAGCCTGTTGGTAGGTTGGCCTGCCTCAAGTCTCTCCCAAATCTAATTCTCCAATCTTCCACTAAAATGATTTTGCTAAAACACATGTAAAATCATGTCATGTCAACCCTCACCCCACCCTTACACACACACACACACACGTCCAGTAACATCCTTTAGCTTCTAAGATCAAATACAAAATGTTCTTTTTGGCCTTCAATGTCTGTCATAATCTAAGCCCTTCCTACCTTTTCAGTCTTCTTACACCTTACTCCCCCACTGCTACATGTTGATTTACTGACAATGGCCTCCTGGCTATTCCATGAACAAAATACTTTATCTCTTGGCTCTAGGTACTATCTGTGGGGACCAATTTTTAATTTAATTTAATTTAATTTAATTTTAGTGGCTCGCTGCAATATTGGGGCAAGGAAGGAGACCGGCAGCCTCCCTCAAAACAGAACAAGATTTGTTTTAACAAGAACGAACTTAAAAAACACAAACAGGATCAGTAGGATCAAGGGAAAGGAAATAAAATGGGGAAAGGGAAATTATAATACCTGAAAAAATACCACCGCCCAGGAAACAGCTGAAAATACTCAGCAGAATGCCTGTGGCTCTCCAGCTTCCACCTTGAATGCCCAATTCTCCTCCCCCAAACCTAGAAACACCCCACACAGTCCCAGCCAATGGGATGGCCGCTCTGACAGTCACATGACTGCCCTCACTAGGCTTCCAATCATTATAATTTTGCTAGGCCCATGTAGGCATTGGCAAGTGGTGATGATGTGAGGTGCCAGAGCCCTGGCAAGGGCTACAACCAGTGGGTGGAGCACCGTGCGGTTTGCAGAGCCCCAGGCCAGTGCATGCTGAGGCATAAAAACCTCAAATAACAATTAATTCTTTACATGTCTGGCTGCCCTCCCCCCCCCCCCCCACGACAAACTCTCCCTCTTCTTGCTCTAACTACTGACTTCCATGGCTTCCTTTAAGTCCCAAATAAAAACACATTTTTCTACAGGAAATCATTTCCACCCCCTTTAATTACAGCGTCTTTATTAATTATTTCCTATTTTTCTTGAACATAGCTTTCTCATATTGTCTCCTTCATTAAATTGTAAATTCTGTGAGAGCAGGTATTGTCTTTTTCCTCTTCTTTTATCTGCATCTTATCACAGTACCCAGCACATAGTAGGCACTTAATAAATGTTTATCAGTAATCAAGATATTACAGATCCACCTAAACAAGATCTACATTCATCCAAAAAGTTCAGCCTTACTATCAATGCATGAAAAACCAATGGAACAAGAATGCCTATTGTGCTGACTCTGACATATAATTATATGGACAACCCGTTAGACTTATCCATCAATGCAAATATCTTGAGCAGATCCTCTGATTGGACAAGGAACTGGGGATTGAACAAGAGGAAGAAATCCCACTGGATTGCCTGTGGGAAATTAGACAATGTTTTTAATGGTCCTAAGCTTATCTTTGTAATACAGATAAAAAAATTCTTCTGGTAATGATATATGGCTATGAGTATGGAATATTGTAGTCTGAAGAATTAGCAATGCACATCAATAAGAGGACAGGGAAGAGACACAGGTGGGTCTTAAGTAGGATACAATAATGGTGCCAAACTCAAATAGAAGTGACTCCACATAGACTTAAAAAAACAACAAATTGGGGGCAGCTGGATGGTGCAGTGGATAAAGCACCAACCTTGGATTCAGGAGGACCTGAGTTCAAATGTGACCCCAGACACTTGACACTTACTAGCTGTGTACCCTGGGGAAGTCACTTAACCCTCATTGCCCCACCAAAAAAAAATGATGTCATGTTTAGTTGTTCTTTTATTTATTTTAAAAATATTTTCCAATTATATTTTTCTTTTTTTCTTTCTTTTTTTTTGGTGAGGCAATTGGGGTTAGGTGACTTGCCCAGGATCACACAGCTAGTAAGTGTCAAGTGCCTGAGGCCAGATTTGAACTCAAGTCCTTCTGACTCCAGGGCCAGTGCTCTATCCACTGAGCCACCTAGTTGCCCTTCCAATTATATTTTAATCTGGTTTGGCCCCATTCAGGAGCCCATAGGCAGCTGGTCAGGAGTTTGACACCTCTGGCCAGCAACATAATTCCAAGGGAGAATAGTAGAGAAAGGTATCATCAGTTAAAAGTAACAAGACTTTTTTGATTGCCTCCAAATGTTTCTTTTTTATGTATATTTTCCTATTTATTTGCATGCGATTTCTCCTGTGAGCTCCTGAGAGCTCACAGACTAATAGAGATGATTTTTTCTTCCATTTTTTGTTTCCAGAATTTACAATAGTGCTTGCAATTAGCTTCTGCATAATAGTTGCTTACTGAGAGAAAATAAAGGTGAAATTGTGACATTAAAAAAAAAACAATAATCAACAGACAAAAAACATTCTATTGTAACATCAAAGATGCAGAGAAAGGCCTCCAGAACATAGGTGGGACTCTGTGGAAGATTGATGAGCTCACATGAATAACAGTGGCACCTAATGAGAAGAAATGGATTGGTTATGATCTGTATCCAACTCAATGAGATCACAAATCCAAAGGTTTAAAATTACGGTAAACACTGGAGAAAGAGTGGTAGAATAGTGATTCATGTACCACGGGTTTACAAATAATAACAGCTGTCTTACGTTTTGCACAGTCCATTTTGCTGCTAGAGAAATAAGAGAATGGGCAATGCTCCTTTTTTAGCTGCATTAACATAGAGAAATCATACAAACAGTTTGGCGCAGCAGTTCTTTCATTTCATGTTGTTGTTTCTACTGCTGTAGCTGCTATTGTTCCCCAAGAGCAAATATTCTTCACAGATACTCATTGTTCTGAGTTGTGTGCATCAAATAATAGGCAGTTTTCAAGGTTTTTTGACAGATGCAATTATATGCACCCAGACACCCACATGAATACACCTGATGAAACCAGACATCAACTTCCTTACAGTTGCTGCTTTTGTCCCAACACCATCTTAAAGAGTAATTTTGGCTATTAGAGGACTTGTTATCCTGTACAGGGATTTAAACTGAAGGAAGCTTTATTTATTTTTTCACTAATAATTCTGAAATTCACATTCCAGCATTTCACACTTGATTTAGAACCTTGGGGAAGGTTAACTCTCCAAATTCCTCAAAATTGCTGGATCTCAGGAAACTACAGTATACATTTTCATATCCTCAGAATGCTGTAATATTACACTGGTCACCATATCCAGATCACTCAGTTGCATTTCCTTGAATATAATCTGCATTTCTGTTATATATCATTCAAAGCTTTATTCTTATTCTGATTAGCCCTGTTTTTTTTCCATTTATTTTGTGTTTTGTTTTGTTTTTGTTTCATTGTTTGGCTAAGCTTATCTTTACCTGGTTCATCCATCTTCTAGTCTACTACACTGTGTCCTTCCTAATGTCTCCTCAATCTTCAATAAACTCAGATGTGTAGTCTTGATATAATTGTTTTTTTATATAATTGTAGTCCTATGTATTTTATTTGATGCATTTAAAAAACATTCTAAGAAGAGGTCCATAGGTGTCACCTGACTGTCAAAGGGGGTTCATGGTACAAAAAGGTTAAATAATCCTAGTCTTAGGGTATCATTTGTTTCCACAACATTCACCTAAAATGAGTATGACAATGGTCCAGGTAAAATAAATCTTGGGAGGTTCTCGATAGCATCTTCTATGCTCTAGAAAGACAGTAAACCTCTCTATTGTTTATTTATTATGTCAAGAATATATAACAAAGTATTACCATCCATCCCTACTTGTCTTCCTGGATGACCTTTCATATGATGACATGTACCAATGCCTGTCATTATTCCTTAGAAAGAAGATGCTTTCTCCTGCAAGGAGTTAAAGTCCTCCCTTTTGAGAAAGATTTTTAATACACAATTTTTTTCCTTTTCTTCACACACATGCTTATGTCCCCTATGTTAATTGCTTTCTCTTGATATATACTTATATATCACCATACTATTTCCTCCTTTAGAATGTAAGCTCTTTGATGACAGGGATTGTTTCATTCTTGCTTTTATATTTCTAGGACATTATCAGAGTGTATGGTGCATAGAAGATCCTTAATAAATGTTTGTTTATTGGTTTTTATACTATACTCTGGTGTCAGAAGACAGTCTAAATTCCACTTCTGACATTTACTGTGCAGCATTCACCAAGTTGCTTTACCTTCCTAGATCTCAGTTGACTCAACTATAAAAGGAAGTAATGGACAATATGATCCCTAGGATCCCTTTCAGTCATTAAGTACGTAGTATGTTCCAGGCACTTTGCTATGGTTGCATCTTCAGATCCATGTCTGACCCTATGACTGATAGCCCCCATTGTTCAGTGAACCTTTTTGTTTCCTTATTTTTCTGTATCACAATGTTTTAACCTGCCAAAACAGGTTAAGGTACCCTAATATCTCTTCGGATTCATTATCCTCTTTGTTTATCCTTTGAATAACAGTAATAATAGCTAGCATTTATATGTACCTTAAGGTTGGTGAAATGCTTTTAAAATATCTTCTCTCCCGTTCTCTTTTTAAAACACCCCTCAAAGATGCGTGCTATTATTATCATCCTTTTACAGATGAAGAAACTGAGGCATGCAGAAATTAAGTGGCTTGTCCAGGGAAGTCAGATAGCAAAGATGTGAGGCAGGAATTGAACTCTTTAAATACTTTACCACCCACCTGTCTTTTCTCTTTCCATTTAAGGAATGCTTTGTTTCTCCTGATAATTTGGAGGTGTGCATCCTCAACATTTTTACTTTTTTTTTTTCTAGGAGAAAGACCAACTTCTAGGTTGTGCATAATACCAAGATGTTACTTCACAGCAGCATAAGAACATAGCATACTTCTTGCTAATCAGGGCAAAATTGCCCCTGCTCTCTATATTTACTGGCAGCAAGATCTTCAGTTTTCTTTCTTTCTCATTGGCAGGCCTTGTGGCTGGCTCTTTTGGAATACTGTCATGGTAACAACTGGTTTGCAGTGACTAATTTCACATAGTAGGTCACTGGTTTGGTGTGACCCATGATGTATTTCCGGCAATATTATACCAGCATTCTCAGTTGCCTTATTTGTCCATTTCTTGAGGACCAAAGGGAACAGAAGCTACCAATTGTCTTTTGCTCTATGATTTCAAGTAGAAATATAATTACCAGCTAATGTTAGAAAAGCTTTATTTATTTTAACTGCTTAACCCAAGCTTTTAACCAAGCTTTCCTTGCTGTTAGACATTAAGTACAACTTCACTGCATCTATGGACACAGTACAATCTTTCTCCTTCCCTTCATTCTTTTTTTCCCCTTTTTTTCTTTTTTTTTCAGGGCAATGAGGGTTAAGTGACTTGCCTGGGGTCACACAGCTGGTAAGTGTCTGAGGCCACATTTGAACTCAGGTCTTCCTGAATCCAGGGCTGGTGCTTTATCCACTGCACCACCTAGCTGCACCCTCCTTCCCTTCATTCTTAACACTTTCAGCTAATATGTTCCCATCATTTGCTTTAATTACAATCTGACTTTGCCTTTTAAAGAAAGCACTTTGCTTAGAAAACTTTACATTAAAGATCTCTACTTTTCTTTTTCTCCCCATTTCACAGGGTCAGGAGAAAGCTCTGATGTGATACTTTCTTCTCCCTGACACTTCTGGATAGACCTGCCAACTGCCAACTCTTCTTTTCTGAAAATCTACCCATTCCATGTACACCAAAGATTTCTTGTTTTTACTGCTGTTATCTACCAACCCTAAGTCCCTCTCTCACATTCCTCTATTACATTAGGTCCTGATTAATGATTTTTTTTTTCTCTAACTCCCTTCCCCACATCATCCTCAGTGACATCAGTATTCTCGTTGATAATGAGCTAATCATTCAAACCACATTAGTCCTCAACTTTATTAACTAAAATAATCTCCTACCTTCCACCCTTAATCAATACCCCATTCATAACTTCCATGCAAGCACGTAATACATACTCTTGTCCTCTAGCCCCTTGGCTACACCCTATTCTCATAAACTCTATAACTTTTTTACTTACTTTCAAGACTAATCTTAATCATATTGTTTAGTATTTTAATGATTCATAACGTTCTTCATTCCCCCATAATATGTTCTGCCATTTTTTGACCTGATAATACTTTTTGTGGACTCATGCCCCATCTAATATATTCCCAGCCTTCTGAGCATCAATAAGGAAGTCAGGAAATTTCATTGATTTTAGCTACTCCTAATTAATTTTTCATAACTAGATCCTAACTAGTCAATTATTTTCTCACTCTATGTTTATCAACTCCTTACTTCATTCTCCAAAAGGACTAGTCCTAAGTATTTCCTTTGTCCTCAATTCCCCAACTGCACACTGACTCACAAGGCAACTCAGTCTTCTGCTTAACAAAAGAGTCCACCTGAAACATTTGTTTTAGTGTTTTTAGCATCATCATCCATTATTTACGTCTCATCATTTCAAGATGCCACCCTTACTCCTTGCTAAGTGCAATCTTTCTATGTGCACCTTTTATTACCTTATCTCCTGACTTCCCCAGGACCTTGCTTATCATTCCCACTTCTTCATGAATGAATTCTCACAGGGACAATTGGTATATAGACATGAAGAAAGGAGATAGAATACTGAGTTCAGAGAACAGCCAGTGGGCCAGTTTGTCTGGAACATAGAGATCTTGAAGGGGAATGATACGTAACCAGGGCGGGAGCCAGACAGTGAAGGGCTTTAAATGTCAAACTTATGAGTTTGATGAGTTTTATTTTAGAACCAACACAGAAGCCCTGAAGATTGTTGAGCCAGGGAGTGACATCCTCAGAACAGTGCTTCAGAAAGAATATTTTGGCAACTTTCTTGAGAAGGAAAAGAGAAAGCAAGACAGAAGAAAAGTTGGAAGACATGGAGGAAAGGAAGGGAAGCTATGTTATTAAGAGAAAGAAAAAATAGAGGAAAGGAAGGATGTAAGAAAAAAGATGGAATGAAAGAAGGAAAGAGAAAAGGAAGGGAGGGAGGAAGGAAAGAAAGGAAGAAAGGGAGAGAAGGGTAAGGAATGGGAGGAAGAAACAAACAAAGAGGGAGAGAAGAAGGGTTAGGGAGGGAGAAATGGAAGAAAGAAAGAGATTAAGGGAAGAAAGGAAAGAAGAAAGGAAGCGAGAGTAATAGAAAGGTTTGGAGAAGGAGAAATGGAAGGAAGAGAGGAAGGGAAGAAATGCAGGCAGGCAGACAGGCAGGCAAGAAGGAAGGAAGGAAGGAAGGAAGGAAGGAAGGAAGGAAGGAAGGAAGGAAGGAAGGAAGGAAGGAAGGAAGGAAGGAAGGAAGGAAGGAAGGAAGGAAGGAAGGACGGACCTGAATGGAGGGTGTTTTGGAGAGATTTCTGTCAAGCAGATTCACTAGCAGGTTATTTTAGTAGGGCAAGCATGAATTAAATAAGTCCTGGATCTATATTCTGGATGCAGTATCAGAGGAGAAAGAGGGTACAATTGAGAGATGATATAAAGTTGAAATAGATATGCACTGGGTTTTGGGGGTTGAAAGATAGGGAGGAGTCAAGAATGGCACCTAGGTGACAAGAGATCATGGTGGTTTCCCTGATTATAACTGGAATTTTTGAAAGGTGGGATGGCTTGGGGGACAAACAATGAGTTTAGTTGTTTTGTTTTGTTTTTTGTTTGTTTGGTTGGTTTTTTAAGTGAGGCAATTGGGGTTAAGTGACTTGCCCAGGGTCACATAGCTAGTAAGTGTTAAGTGTCTGGGGCCCGGTTTGAATTCAGGTACTCCTGACTCCAGGGCCAGTGCTCTATCCACTGTGCCACCTAGCTGCCCAATGAGTATAGTTTTTGATATATTGAGTTTAAGATTTCTACTGGACAACCAGTTGGAGATTGTCTGAAAGGCATTTAGAGATGTGAGACTGGAGGTTAATAGAGAAGTTAGGAAAGGATAGGTAGATTTGAGATATTCAACATATAGATGATATGTAATTCCATGGGAGCTCATGAGATCACCAATTACATTAGTATAGAGGATAAGAGAAGAGAACCCAGGACAGTGTACTATTGGAAACTTATGGTTAAAATATATGAAATGGATAAGGATGCAGCAACGAAACTAAGAAGGATAATATAGTAGGTAAAAGGAGAAACCAATGTGGTATCCTGAAAACCTAAAGAGAAGAGAATATCAAGGAGAGGGTGATCAATAGTGTCAAAGGCTAAAGAGAGGTCAAGAAGAATTAGAAATGAGAGAAGACCACTGTATTTGTCAATTAAGAGATTGAAGATAAGTGATAATTTTTAAGAACAACATTGAGTGAATAAGTCATTTTGAGCATCATAAGTATATAAATTAACTATAAAGGATATATGAAAATGCTATTTGCATACAGAGAAAAAATGATAAATAGAAGTTTATATAGACTAATTTTACATACATACATATATAAAGATACATATATGTATTGTATATATATGTAATATATGTGTATATTACTGTATACATAATACATACATACCTATTTGTGTCTAATGGTAGCCATTTCTAGGGCAGGGGAGGGGGGGAGGGAAGAGAAAAACGAAGAGAAGAAATTTACATGATAACTTTATTATATTTTAAAAGAATAACAGGGGCAGCTAGGTGGTGCAGTGGATAGAGCACCAGCCTTGGTGTCAGGAGGACCTGAGTTCAAATCCTGCCTCAGACACGTGACACTTACTAGCTGTGTGACCCTGGGCAAGTCACTTAACCCCAATTACCTCACCCAAAAAAAAAAAAAAAAGGAATAGCGAGCTGTACAAAATGAATTTTCAGTTTCAAGTACAATCATATTTTATTATATTATGTTATGGAAATGTTTGTTTTATTCCATAAATTAAAAATAACATAATTAAATGTGGAGAAAAAGAAGATCACTGATAGAGGTATGACAAAGAAAGCAATTTGTTGAAGGAGACAGGATGGAATGGAGTCACTTGAGCACAGAGGGGTTTATTTTGGTAAGGAGTAGAGCTGATCTTCATGTGAGAGAGAGGATGAAGGAGAAGCTAGCAAGAGATGTGATCCAAGTGATAAGAGATGAAGAAGCAGGGAGAAAAACGGAGCTCACAAAGAATGGCCTTATTGTGGGTGTAGGTGTGAGATACAAATATTCTCAGCCAAGTGGGTAGAGGAGGGGGAGTCATAGAAAATTTTAGAAGATATGAAAAATTTTTAAAGATCACCTTATGGGAAAGCATGATAGTGACTTAATATGGGAGGTAAAGAAGTAAAATTTGGAGTAGACTCAGTCAGAAAATTTGCATGATGTTTACCACCTTCATTCATTAATGCATGCATATGGGTAAAGGTGGCAGAAGTTAAAGTAATCCAAGGCTGATCCTTGTGCAATTAGTGATATGTTAAGAGATTCAGGGACTTAAGAAGAGCAAAATATAGAGTTGAACTGGTTCATTCACCAAGGTATGAAGATGGATTCCACATATCTCATTTCAAATCTGAGCATGTTTACTGGCTGTCTTCTCTTCAAGGAAGGTTCTCCCCTCATTGCTCCATATGGCTTTCTTCAAATTCCTACTAAAATCTTACATTCTTTAGGAAACTTTTCTTGATTCCTCATAATACCACTACATTTCCTTTGTCAAATGTTTGCAATCTGTCATTTATAGCTTCTTTTTACATAGTTGTTTGCATATTGTCTCCCCTAGCAGGCTAACCTCTTCAAGAATAGGGACCATACTTTAACTTTCTTTATATCCTCAGTGTTTACTACAGTGCCTCAACTTAATAAATGTTCAGGGCCTGACTGGTATACATTTCAACTAATCCATCCATTCTTATTTAGTATAACACATGGTTCATTTCCTTCAACAAATTCAACAGAAGAGGCCTATCCCACAGGATACTGTGGGTCTACACAGCAGTACTTTAGATCTCCTCACATTGTTTGCCTATTAATATAGCATGTAGATTGTCATGATATGAGTCTTCTCACCCTATGACTAGCCCATTTCTCTTTTAATACATTTCTCTATTATATGCCACTTATGTAAAATTCATCTTATAGCTTATTTGTACCCACTATTTGTCTCTCCATTGTCTTTTGAATGACAAAAGGTTTAATTCTTAAGACAATTATGTTGTCTTAGAATGTTATTCTATTATATATTCCAAGACACTAATTTTACATTGTTTATTCCATTAATCACTTTGTGTATTACAAAGTGTATTCCTATATGTCTTCCTTTTTTCATTAATGGAATTACCTGCAATGTTGCATTCAGTCTTACCTGGTACAGCCTTTGATTCTACCCTAGGGACCAGGTGTCCTTACGATCTCTCTTAAAATCAATCTTCAAAAGTGAATATAATACTCTAAAAGTGGCAGAGTAGAAAAGAGTCCAGTGAAATCATGACTTCATTAGATGTGGATGGTACACCTCTGTTACTGAAGCCTGCATTGGCTTTTTATTATTTTGTTGTTGGGGTAACCAGATAAATTTCATGGCTGACTCTTATTGAGCTTATATTTAACTAAAGTTTGAATGCCTTTTTTTCACCTGAGATATTTTCAAGCTAAATCTAATTCAATCTGAATTCATTTCATCATTTATTGAACTTGAATACAGGACTTGTGTAGCTGGTATTTGAAGCTGACTAACATTTATACCTATTACATTTCATTTTGGTAAATCTTGACTATCATTTCATCCTACTATTTTTTAAAATAGATTCAATTTATATCATCCAAAGTAATATGTATCCCTCCCAGCTTCTTGCCATCTAAGCATGCCATCCATCTATAACATCATTTAAATTGTTGATTAAAATATTTATCTATGAATGTCAGTCAATTATATTACCTATATCTTATGATACCTAAAGACTAACCTTTATCTTAATACCACTGCAAAAACTGATACTCATAGAGTCAGCTATATACTTGTTTTCAGTTTGCTACAGTGAATCTTATCCATTAGGATTTCAAGAAATATTCTCTCAAAGTCTCTCCTGGAAAAAAAAAAAAGATAATTTGTGTACTTTATTCAACTGATCAACTAGTCTAAATACCCTGTCAACAACAACAGAAAGGTTAGTTTAGCATGAGTGGTCCTACTGTATCCTTACCTCTACTTCCTGTTCAAAATAGGAGTAACCCCATGTTTTATAATTTTTGCCATTGTTAGAAACCATTTTAGGATTTCAAGACAGTAATCTATTTCTGAAGAATATACATGTCCTATTTTTGAAAATCAGGTCATTTGACCATCTTTTAGTGTGGCAGAACCTCTCTCATTCACTAAATTCCCCAGTGGTTCTGCAATCACACTGGTAAGCACTTTCAGTTCTGGGAGTGTGGAAATTTTTTTTTGATTTGGGGATCCTACCTTAGGGCTGAGATTAGAAAGCCTTAGGCCCTCAGGTTTTTCTTCCACTTCAGCTGAGCCAAAAAGCCCCATGGGCTGAGATGCCAGGTCAGACAGCTGGAGGGAAAAGACCCAGTTCCCTCCACCCTGAGCAGATCTATCCAAGAGATCCCGGGCTCATCCAGGCTGGCCTCTGGAGTAGCCCACTCAGAGGTCCCTGGGCACATAGCAGGGGGCATGGGCCCCTGGAGCCCTGGGTGTGGTACCCATGAGACACTTGAGTGTCCAGCCCTGGTGCAGCTAGAGGATTAGCTTGGTGTGTGGGGGGGTGCAAAAAGCCCCAAGGTTTGAGTGGAGAGAAAGGAAGACATATAAACTGGAGAGTTAGACAGTGCAGGGAGGCTGACTAGATTAAGGAGGGACTCCAGAGACTAGAGATGCTGAAAGGAGGCCAGAAAATTAAAAGAACAAAAGGACACTGGAGCACTAGGAGAACTGAAGGAGAGGTCGGTGAGACAGAAACACAGGGGTCCAGCAGTGGCAGTACGGAGAGGAAAGTTAGACACAGGAGGATGGACTAAGTGAAAGGGGCTTGGAGTTAGAAGAAAGGAGCTGAACAGTGAAAGGGCTACATACCCTGAGGCAAGAGGCAGCAAGGGCACTTATTGTATTAAAAGGAGACAGGTTGTATAATTTGCTTTTTTAAACCCTTATCTCTTACATTTATTTTTATAAATAAACTCTACTTTAATTTTTTAGTTAAGAGGCTTCTTAATCTTTTGCTTATCAATTGAGGAACAATGTGGAGAAATTTTTAAATGGCCCATATTAAGTTAATAGCAGTCAGATGGCCAGTTAGTCAAAAGTCCCAGATTAAGTACCCCAGTCATATTAGGCCCTCCAAATTAGCTCCAGTCAGTCAAAATATTTCTACATTTGACTGGCGACCACGAAGGGACTTATAATTTTTCTAAAGTTATGATTTTTCATATAATCATAATTTTTCACAAGTCTAATTATATATACATACTTTCAGACTAGATTAGCTAGCTAATAATTATTATTTTTTTTACAGGAGAAAAGTTTGTCTGGGCCAGTTGACATTTTTTTCTAATAGTATTTTATTTTTCCCTGAAATTACATGTCAAGATAACTGTTAGAATTCATTTTTATAAAATTTAAGTTCCAAATTTTTCTCCCTCTCTCTTCTCCCCTCTTCCAAAAATAGTAGGCAAATTGATATTGATTATATGTGTGCTACCATATAAGGCATATTTCCATATTAGTCACCTGTGTGAAAAAACAGATCAAAAGGGGAAAAACAAGAATTAAAAAAAATGAAAAGCTGCCCCAGTTGTTAGTTATTTCAAATAGTTTTTAGATGATTATTTAGGGTTCTCTAAGTCTACTATCATGTCATCTAAAAGTGATCATTTTGTTTCTTCATTGCCTAGTATAACTTCAATTGTGCTTTCTTCTCTTATTGCTATAGCTAATATTTCTAGTATTATATTGAATAATAGTGGTGATAATGGGCATCCTTGCGTCACTACTAATCTTATTGGGAAAGCTTCTAGCTTATCCCCATAACAGATAATGCTTGCTAATGGCTTTAGATAGATGCTCCTTATGATTTTAAGGAACACACCCTTTATTCCTATTCTCTCTACTGTTTTTTAAGAGGTATGGATGCTATATTTTGTCAAAAGATTTTTTAGCATCTATTTTCCCTCCATCCTATTTTTCTTGTTTCTTTTCTCTCTCCTTTCAGACTTTCCCTCCTCACCAGTGGTTTTCTTCTGTCTACCACCTCCCCAGACCTATCCTCCCTTCTGTCAGCCCCTCCTTTATGTAATCTCCCCTTTTTACTTTCCTGACTCTTAAGACAGATTAGTATACTCAAATGATTATGTATATTATTCCCTCTTTGAGCCAATACTGATTAGAGTAAGGTTAAAGTATTACCCATTGCCCACCCTTCCCTCTTCCCCTCCATTGTAATGGGTAATTCATGCCTATTCATGTGAAATAATTTACCCCATTCTACCTCTTCTTTCTACTCAATGTACTCTTCTTTCTCATCCCTTATTTTTTATTTTGGTCATTCTCTCAAATTTACCTCATCACCTTACATTCTGTATATTTTTATTCCTTCTCGCTGTACGAATAGCGGTACAATTTTTTAAAGAATTATAAGTATCATTTTGCCATGTAAAGATGTAAACAGTTAAACTCCATTGAATCCTTGATATTTTTCCCCTTTTTATCTGTTTATGCTTCTCTTGGGTCTTGATATTGGAGTTCATATTTTTGGTTTAATTCTGGATTTCTCCTTATGAAATCCTGAAATACTTCTGTTGAATGACCATTTTTTTTCCCTTGATGTATTATGCTTCATTTTTCCTGGTAAGTGATTCTTGGTGGCAGTCCTAGCTCCTTTGCCTTCCAGAATATCATCTTCCATGATCTCTGATCCTTTCATTTTGTAGCTGCTAAGTCCTGTGTAATTCTGATTATACCTCCCAGGTATTTGAATTGCTACTTTCTTTCCACTTGTGTTATGCTTTTCCTTGAACTGATAGTTCTGAATATTGGCTATAATGTTCCTCAGAGTTTTTATTTTTGGAAACTTTTTTTTTCTTTCCTGAGTTGATTGGTGGATACTTTCAATGCCTATTTCCCCTTCTGGTTGCAGAATATCTGGGGAATTTTCCTTGATAATTTCTTGAAAGATGCTGTCCAGATCCTCCTTTTGATTATGGCTTTTAGGCAGTCCAATTACTCTGACATTGTCTGTCCTCAATCTATCATTTCTTTTTTTCACATTTTAGGAAGATCATTTTTTTTATTTTAATTTAAAATTTTTCTCAATTACATGTAATGACATTTTTGAGTTCTAGATTTTTCTCCCACCCTCCCTTCTCTCTGCAGTCATGAGGCCAGCAAGTAATTATGTGTATATATATATACACATACATATGTTATACATTACTATCATATTAAACTTTTCCACATTAATCATAACAAAAGGGAAAAATGCAAGAAAGAATAAACAAGAACAATAACAAAAAGCAACAACAAAACTGAAAATAGTATGCTTCAGTCTGCATTCAGACTCCATAGTTCTTTTTTCTGAATGTGGAAAGCATTTTCCACCATAAGTCTTTTGGCATTGTCTTGGATCATTGTATTTCTGAGAAGAGTTAAGTCTATCAGAGTTGATCATCCTGCAATGTTAATACTGTGTACAATGTTCTCTTGGTTCTGCTCATTCCACTCACCATCAATTCATGGAAGTCTTTCCAGGTTTTTCTGAAATCCATCATAGTATTCCATTACATTCATATACTACAACTTGTTTATCCATTGTCCAATTGATAGGCATCTCCTCAATTTCCAATTCTTTGCCACCACAAAAAGAGCAGCTATACATATTTTTGTACAAGTGGGTCCTTTTCCCTTTTTATGATCTATTTTGGATACAAACCTAACAGTGACATTGCTGGGTCAAAGGGTATGCACAGTTTTATAGACTTTGGGGCATGGTTCCAAATTGCTCTCCAGAATGGCTGGATCAGTTCACAGCTCTACCAACAGTGCATTTGTGTTCCAATTTTCCCACATCTTCTCCAACATTTATCATTTTCATTTTTTGTCACATTAGCTAATTGGATAGGTTTGATTTGGTACCTGAGAGTAGTTTTAATTTGCATTTCTCTAATAAGTAGTGATTGAGAACATTTGTTTTTTTCATATGGCTGTAGATAGCTTTAATTTCTTCATCTGAAAACTGCCTGTTCATATCCTTTGACCATTTCTCGATTGGGGAATGATGTGTATTCTTATATATTTGATTCAATTCTCTCTATATTTTAGATATGAGGCTTTTAACAGAAACACTGTCTGTAAAAATTGTTTCCCAGGGGCAGCTAGATGGCGCAGTGGATAAAGCACCGGCCCTGGATTCAGGAGTACCTGAGTTCAAATCCGGCCTCAGACACTTGACACTTACTAGCTGTGTGACCCTGGGCAAGTCACTTAACCCCCATTGCCCACCAAAAAAAAAAAATTGTTTCCCAGCATTTTGCTTTCCTTCTAACCTTGTTTGCATTGGTTTTGTTTGTGCAAAACCTTTTTAATTTAATGTGGTCAAAATGATTCACTCTGCATTTCACAATGTTCTCTCTCATCTTTGGTCATAAATTCTTTCCATTTCCATAGTTCTAATTAGCAAACTATTCCTTTTATAATTTGCCTATGGTATCACCCATTATGTCTAAATCATGTACCCATTTTGACTTTACTTTGCTGTACAGTTTAAGATGTTGGTCTTTGCCTAGTTTCTACCTATTTTCCAGTTTTCTCAGCAATTTTTGTCAAATAATGAGTTCTTATCCTGGAGGCTAGAGTCTTTTGGTTTATCAAATAGGAGATTGCTATGGTCATTTATTGCTCTGTTTTGTGTGCCTAACCTATTCCACTTATCCACAATCCTATTTCTTAGCCAGTACCAAATGGTTTTGATGGGCACTGCTTTATAATATAGTTTTAGATGTGGTACAATTTGGCCGACTTCCTTTGTAATTTTTTCATTAATTCCCTTGATAATTCTTTTTTTTTTTATTTTCTTTTTTTTTTTTTAGTGAGGCAATTGGGGTTAGGTGACTTGTCCAGGGTCACACAGCTAGTAAGTGTTAAGTGTCTGAGGCCGGATTTGAACTCAGGTACTCCTGACTCCAAGGCCGGTGCTCTATCCTCCCTTGATATTCTTGACCTTTTGTTCTTCCATATGAATTTTCTTATTGTTGTTTCTAGCTCTATGAAAAAATTTTTGGTAGTTTGTATGGCACTGAATAAGTAAATTACTTTAGGTAGAATTGTCATTTTTATTATGTTAGCACAACCTACCCATAAGCAATTTATATTTTTCTATTTGTTTAGATCTGATTTTGTGTGAAAATTGTTTTGTAATTGTGTTCATATAGTTTGTGGGTCTGTCTTGGCAAGTAAACTCCCTAGTATTTTATATTGTCTAGTTATTTTAAAAGTAATTTTTCTTTCTATCTCTTACTGCTGGACTTGGTTGGTTATGTATAGAAAGGCTGATGACTTAGGTGGTTTTATTTTATTTCCTGCAGCTTTGCTAAAGTTGTTCATTGTTTCAAGTAGTTTTTAGCTGTTTCTTTAGGATTCTCTAAGTATACTGTCATATCATCTGCAAAGAAGATTTCTAGTGCAATGTTGAATAGTAGTGGTGATAATGAACATCCTTGTTTCAGCCCTGATCTTATTGGGAATGTCTCTAACTTATCCCCATTACATATAATTCTTGCTGATAGTTTCTGATAGATACTGTTTATCACCTATAGGAATGGGTACTGTCTTTTGTCAAAAGCTTTTTCTGCATCTGTTGAGATAATGATATGATTTTGGTTAGTTTTATTATTGATGTGGTTGATTATGTTGATGGTTTTCCTAATATTGAAACAACCGTGCATTCCTGGTATAAGTTCCACCTGGTCACAGTGAAATTTATTCTAATTTAATTTAAGTTCAATCAGATTAGTATAAATCAGAGAATTAATTTGAAATCAGGTCCTACAATACCACATGTTACATTATTTCTACTATCTTATTTTGCTTCTTAGGAATAACTTTATATAAATGCATCAGCACTTCCTCCCCCCTCACCCCCCCACCTCTGCCAACCTTAGCTTATTATAGGATTTAGTTTTCTTAACATTTTTAAAAATTTCCACATTTGTATATTTCTGCATATGTTACTGTATGCTTGAAAACAAATCTGAGTTCATCATAGAGCACCCTTTGCAGTCACATTGGACTTTTAAAAATGTTGCCATTGGGGCAGCTAGGTGGTGCAGTGGATAGAGCACTGGCCCTGGAGTCAGGAGTACCTGGGTTCAAATCTGGCCTCAGACACATAATACTTACTAGCTGTGTGACCCTGGGCAAGTCACTTAACACCAATTGCCTCACTAAAAAAAAAAAATGTTGCCATCTTGGTTACATGATGTAGATTCTTCCTTGTTAACCACAAATATTATGAAAACATGCTCACTTTAATCAATGTTTCTAACATTTTCACTCTTCAAAACAGTTCCTTTTTAAAAATTCAGTCCAAAGCAAGAATTTTTCTAGTTAATTATTCTAATAGTTACACTACAGAATTGTCATAAGGGCAATACTACATATCAGATGCTTTGTTTTTAGTAAAAAATTTAGTAGTTTTCCACATAATTGAACTCCCCCATCACAAATATCCCATATCTGTGCCAATTGTGTGACTTAACTTAGAATCTATTAACATGTGTATTAGCATGCTAAAGATGAATGAGATGGAGTTAATATTCTCATATGATTTACATTCCTATCTGTAGTAACTTGAAGAGAAGAAATTAAAATGAACCCTGGAAGACCGGAACAGAATCCCCAGACCAAGGATTTCATATTGAACTACTTATCAACTTCTTGAAATGTTTACACACATTTTTTAAACAATGTGAGATTTTCCCCACCCCTTAGTTATGAGATTTAATTATGATAATAATCAGTATATCAACTGAAAATTGTGATTTACTATACCTAAGTATTTTATTCTATTTTATTTGTAGATTAAGTGAATAATAGAGCTAATCTCAATGTTGTCTTCTTAGCAAATGCTGGATGATTAGCAAGGCTGTATGATCATAGAGTCTTGCTAGAAATTATCCCTAGCCATCATCTGTTGCTTCTATACATCACCCTCTCCACCTCAGCATTTGGTGTCTAATAATTCTAGTTGGTAGATCGTGATTCTGAGTAGCCATCCTATTCTGATTAGCAATCCTAAATAGCTTCTAGCTAACATCTATTACATCACAGTTTACAGATCATGGTATTCCCTACTACTAGCAAAGCTAGCAGCTAGAAAGCAAATTTGGGCTGATCAACCAATGATTGAAAATTTGAGAAGAGGTTTGTCTGGAATTTGTAAGCCCTGGGAGGGTATAAAACCCTGGTGAGACCCAAGCTCAGGGTCTCTCAGGACCTATCCCTGCTTGAGACCAGCTTTACTGTAAGACCAGCCCTCTCTCAACAAACCTATTTTCTTCAGCTTGTTGTCAACCTATGCAAAATGATTTTGTTGACATTTTTGTCACTATATTTAAAGATGAAAGGTATAGCTCAAAGGCTCTATTTTCTATAGATTTAATTATCTTTGGAATATGATAAACTAAAGGCCAATTAATGACCAGGATTGAAACTTGTTTTTGTGAGATCTTACATGAAGCAATTAAAATAAAATCTCCACAAAATCTAAGATTTAAATAGAATATTAGAAGCCATTCAGTACAATTCAATGAGTTTTTATCATGAAATATCTAATATATTATATATCTTTAAAAGAGTATTTTCTACAACATCCTTATAGGTAGTCATCTAGTTTTTCTTGAATATCTCCCATGATGGGAAGCTCATGACTTCTAAAAATGCTACTTTTAAATAACAAGTTGTTAAGAATCATTTCCTAAAAAAAATATTTCCTTACATCAATACTAAATTTGCCTCTTTTAAACTTCTACCTCTAACACCTAGTTCTGACCCCTGAGGTCAAGCAGAACAAGTTGAATGTATCTTCCTACTGACAGCCCTTCAAATATTTCAAGGCAAGACAAGAACCATGCCTCCCATAAATCATCTTTTCTCCAGGCTATAAATCCTCAGTTCCTTCAACTTATGCTCATATGTTATAGTTCCCAAAATTCTCACTATCCTGATAACACTAAGAATGTTGTCCATTTCTTTCCATGTCCTTCCTAAAACCGCCTAAGGATTAGACTCAAACCAAGTATTAATCCTGTTGCCAAAAATAGTAGAACACTCAGAAAAATGGAGAAAAATCCCAAGCAAATGTATTTCTCAGTTATAATGGTATTGGTACAGGATCTCTTAGATTAAGATACAGATGGCATGAGTTTGAGTTCCAGCTCTACCACTTAAGCTTAACCTTTATTTGTAAAATCAGGATAATACAGCTATTGCTAACTACCTACAGGGTTATCATATAGAAAGTACTATGTAAACATTAAATGCCCATATGCAGAAATGTTCCAATGTCTGTCAACTAATTCTTTGTATTAGTGCTATCATCTTCATCACCTGGAAATTATACACCTGGTGATACATTTTTGGTTTTGTTTTTGCCCACACCTTTTCAAGTAGTTCAGAGATATAAGTTGGTTGTAATGTACACTGCATCAGTGAAGGATGAACCCAAGGAGATTGAATCAAGGGTCCATAATGTATCAAAGTGATGCCATTATTATTGGTGAGCAAATCAAGGCATAGACCACCTTTCTGATAAACAGATAATTAGGTCATAGAAGAAAGAGGTCACAGAGCCCTAACTTTTAAAGAAATACCAGATTCATATCCTTGATAAGTGAAGCACCTGAGTTCAAATCTAGTCTCTAGATGCTTACTAACTTTGTGACTCTGGACAAGGTACTTATCTTCATCCTGTCTAGGTTTCCTCCTCTGTAAAATGAGAATAATGACAGCACCTCACTCCCAGATTTGTTGTGAGGATAAAATGAGATATCTGTAAAGCACTTTGGAAACCCTAAAGCACTGTAGAAAAGCTAGCTATAGTTATTTTACTTATTATTGTGATGGTCTTTATGTTTTCTTCAGAATAGAGCTATCTGACTGTGTTATAGGAAGGCCTGAGAACTGCCAACTCAGAGCCAAGTATTCTTATTCAAATATAAATGTTCTCCTCTTTATAGTTCACTAAGACTTCAAGCAAAAACATGCATGGGAACTTGGGGGGAGAGATTGACAATGGGATTTATTTTAACTGGAAGCAGAATTAGGCCCCAAAACAAGTGACATATAAGAGACGGCCATGTTTCAAAATCATATTTCACTCCTTAGCTACTGCCAGGTTTAAATGAACAGGTTAAGTCTTAAAAATACTTTCCTGCTATTGTCACAGTCTCTTCTAGATTAAGATAAAACAAATCTTACTACCTCCATCATTGGTCTTGAGGAATGGTCTTTTTGTGACTCCCTTGCTTTTAGACTACATTTCTCTTTAAGTCAAAACATTCCTGGCTAGAACACAATGGAATTATGTCATATATATCTCAGCAATCCCATAGAGCACCAGGAAGGCAGCACTATATAAAAACCTAATTGTATCATGGAACAAAACATATATTCAATCACAACTTTCCTCTAAAAAGAGAAATGAAATAACAGTTCCCAAGTATTTTGTACTTTTAAATAATCCTGTGAGAAGTTTGCAGAGAGAAAGAAAAATACTCCTGATCAGGAAATGCCCCAAAACAATAGAATTCTATACTACAATATATTTGCAAGAGTAACCATCCTTTCCCTCCTAACAGGTCTCAGGTGATTACTATACCCTTAGTTTCAAAAGGGAATAGGCAATCTATCATAATGCAAACACACATCTACTGCCTTCCTTGCCCAGGATCCTACTGAGCTATCCTAAGTACTATGCTAGCTCTTCACATTGCAGTCTACTTATTGCTGTGGGTTACCTCTAGCCAAGAAGTCACTACAGCCTATAACTATAGCAACTAAAAAGGAACAAATCACTAAGGGAACTCATAAATAATAATAGAGAATTGTAATGTGGGCATTTCTATGAACCTTAATAATAAAGCACTTTCTACAGAATAATTCTATGAAGTAGGTAGAATAAGGGTTATCATCCTCATTTTACAAATGAGGATTTGCTTAAGTGTAATTTTCTCCACTAATTCCCCAACTAACTTCATCCTTTAGTCAAAAGCTTCAAGAAGCTCATCAAAAACAAGTTCTGTATTCAACTAGGGATTGTTGCCAGTTATGTTAACTGGTCTAAACCAAACTAAGAAAACACACACAACTATATAAGTGAAGGAGAGGTGGAAGTAAAGACAGGAGAGGGAGAAAAAGGGAGGTTATTAATAAGAACTATCAAACATAGACCATAAGGGAAATTTTTGACTCTGTACAAATATATCAAGAATGAAAAAAATTAGAATAAAATTCTTAGTAATAGTTTCAAAAGTGTAATCCATGAAACTATTTCTAAAAAGTTGATGACAGTGATTACACCACCCAGGCCCAGTTGGCCCTTCTTTGACCTGAAGCTATGTACATCTACCAACTCCTAGGTAGAACAACATGAAAAAGAATGGAGAGGAAGGAAAAACAGCTGAAACCTCTTCTACCTACCAGAATGGCAGTCTTCCATATACCTCCACCCTAATCAATCAATTAATGACTAAACATATATTTAGTGCTTACTATGTGATAGGAACTGTACTAAGTACTAGGGATACAAAGAAAGGCAAACAAAGAAATATACAAACAGCAATACCTACAATCAAAGATATTACACACTAATGAGGCAATTGGCAGTACAGTAGATAGACCACTAAGCCTGGAGTCAGGAAGACCTCAGTTCAAATCCAGCTTCAGATACTTGCTAATTGTGGACCCAGAATAAGTCACTTAATCTTTGTTGACTTCAATTTCTTCAATTATAAAATGGAGATAACTATAGCAACTAACTCAAAGTGCTGCAACGAGGATCAGTCTAGATAATACTTTTTTTTAAGTGTTTAACTAGTGCCTGCCTCATTATAGGCACAATTTAAATGCTTATTCCCTGACCTTTTCTCACAGAGACAACATGCAAATAAATAGATATAGGGGCAAAGTCAAGATGACAGTGTAGAGAAACTACTCTGGTGAGACCTCCCAACATTTTCCTACAAACTACTTTAAAATAATGTCTCAAATTAAATTCTAGAATGGCAGGATGAACAAAAGGTCAAAATAGTATGTTTTTCCAGCCCAAGACAACTTAGTAATTTGGAAATAGAGAATTGTGAAGTGGTAGTAAAGACTGGACTGAACCCAAGTGGATGAAACACCAGTAGTAGGACTAGGTGGTAGCAGTTAGGACAGAAGAAGGAGCTACTTTGGGAGTTCCCAAGCAAAACATGAAAGGGAATCTGGCAAATGGTCAGAAAGAGGCCATATGACCTAGCACTGGACACAAGACCAGACTCTGGCAATCCCATTGCTTATACTCACTTATCAGTCATAGGTCAAGGGCAGGGAGGAGCACTTTCAGTCAAGAGGGAATGGAAACCATGAGGGATGACTATTTGATAGAGCTATTGCCTATATTCACTTCTGTGTAGTTCAAGGGCAGGGAGAAAGATTTTCTCTTAAGACGGTGTGGAAGCCCTGAGAAGCTTAAGGGAAAAATTAAATGAATTACAGGAGGATATAGACAGTAAAACTATACTAGTTGGAGACCTCAACTTGCCCTTTACAGAGCTAGATATATCTAATGATATGTTTTTAAAAAGAAGTTAAGATGAATAGAATTTTAGAAAAGTTATATTTGATAGATATCTGGAGAGAACTTAATGGAAATATAAATAAACTTTTTTTTCCTCCACAGTTGTACATGAAACTTTCCAAAAAAAAAAAATTGACCATGCATAAGGGCACTAAAAAAATACACAACCAAATACAGAAAAACAGAAATATTAAATGTATCATTTCCAGATGATGATGCAATAAAAACTTACATTCAATGAAGGGAGATGGATGCAAAGATTGAAATTTAATTGGAAACTAAATAAATTAATACTAAAGAAAGAGTAGATCAAAGAAAAATCATAGAAATAATCAATCATATAATTAAAGAGAATGACAGCACTAAGGCAATATTCCAAAATTTGTGTGATGCAACCAAAGCAGTACTTATGGGAAGTTTTATATCTCTAATAAGCACATCAATAAAAGAGAAATAACAAATCGATGAATTGGTCATGCAACTAAAATCAAAATGAACAAATTTTAAATTTTAATTATACACAAAAATGGAAATCCTGAAAAATCAAAGGAAAGATTAATAAAATTAAAGTAAGAAAATCATTGAACTACTAAAATAAAACTTGAAACGTTTTTTGGCAGGGGAAAATTAATAAAATAGGAAAAAATAAACATTGGTTAATTTGATTTTTTAAAAAAGAAGACCAAATTACTAGTATCGGGAATTAAGTGGGTAAACACAACACTATGTAAGATGAAATTAAAGAAATTCTTAGGAGTTATTTTGCCCAATCACATGCCAGTAAAATTGACCAGACGAATTCACAAGTGAATTTTACCAAATATTTAAGGAATGATTAATCCTAATCCCATATAAACTATTTTTAAAAACTAGGTAGAGTTCTACTGAATTCCTTTATGACACAAATATGGTTCTGAAAAATAAACCAGGAAAAGCAAAAATAGAGAAAGACAACTATAGACCAATTTTCCTAATTAATATTGATACAAAAATTAAAATACTAGCAAGATTACAACAATATATTACAAAGAACATATACTATGAGCAGGTAGGATTTGTGCAGGAACTCAGGGCTGATTGAATATTAGAAAAACAATCAACATAATTGACCATATCAAAAAAATAACAACAAAAATCATATTGTTATGTCAATAGATGAAGAAAAAGCATTTGACAAAAATATAACACCCATTCTTATTAAAAACACAAGAAAACATAGGATTCATTGGAATATTTCTTAAAAAGATAAAGTAGTTTCTATCTAAAACTAAGAGAAAACATTGTCTTGATTGGTGAAAAACTTGAATCCTTCCCAATAAAATTAAGAGTAAATCAAGAATGTTCATTATCATCACTATCATTCAATATTATATTAGAATTGCTAACTATAGCAATAGGAAAAGAAAACAATGAAGAAGTCAAAAATAGACAATGAGGAAAGAAAAATATCGCTCTTTATGGATGGGAAGATAGAATACTTAGAAATCCCTAGAGCATTAACTAAAAGACTAATTGGAACAATGAACGACTTCACCAAAGCTGTAGGATGTTAAATAAACCCACATAATAAATAATAATAATAAATCTTTCTATATAGTACCAGCAAAAAAATAAAAAATAAAAGCCCAGAAGCAAGATAAATTTTATTTTAAATAAGTCCAGACAATATAAAGTTCTTGAGACTGTATCTTCTAAGACAAACACATGGATTATATGATCACAGTTACAAAACACTTTTTACTCAAATAAAGACAAATCTAAACAATTGGAAAAAATATTAATTGCTCTGGGATAGGCCAATCCAATATATTAAAAATGACAATTCTACTATATTTAATTTACTTATTCAGTGACATACTAATCAAATCACCAAAAAACTGTTTTTCAGAGCTAGGAAAAATAAAAAGTAACAAAATTCATCTGGAAGAACCAGAGGTCAAGATTATCAAAGAAATCAATGAAACTAGCAATTCCATATTTCAAATTGGATTACAAAGCAATGATCATAAAAAAAAAATATGGTAGTAGCTAAGAAATACACCAGATTAAGGAAATAGATTAGGTACACAATACACAGTAGTAAATAGCCATATTAATATATTGTTTGATAAACCCAAAGATCATAGTTTTTGAGTTAAGAACTCAATATCTGACAAAAATTTTTGGAAAAACTGTAAAGCAGTATGGCAGAAAGTAGGCATAGACCAATATCTCACACCACATACTAAGCAAAGGTCAAAATTGATAAATGATTTAGATATAAAGAGGGA
Organism: Dromiciops gliroides; assembly: GCF_019393635.1. Lineage (NCBI taxonomy): Eukaryota > Metazoa > Chordata > Mammalia > Microbiotheria > Microbiotheriidae > Dromiciops > Dromiciops gliroides. The sequence goes on from NC_057862.1 coordinate 65,897,597, forward strand.
TATCATGAGTAAATTAGCTGACCATGGGGGAAAATGTACCTGCCAGAACTATTAATGGGGAAAGAGTTTATTTTCAAACAAGAGATAGAAAAAAAATTATAGGAAGTGAAATAGATAATTATGATTACATAAAATTGAAAAGGTTTTGCACAAATACAATACAGATAAAATTAGAAGGAATACCAGAAACAGAAAAAAATTTCCACAAATTTCTCTGATAAATGCCTCATTTCTCAAATAAGTAGGGAAATATGCAAATTTATGAAAGAGGGATTGAGAAAGAGAGAGTCATTTCCCAATTTATAAATGGTCAAATGATAGGAACAATTTCTAGAAGAAGAAATCAAAGCCACAATAGTCACATTTTTTTTTTAATGTACTAAATCACTAGTGATTAGAGAAATGCAAATTAAACCAGCTCTGAGGAACTACTTCATACCTATCAGATTGGTTAACAATGACAGAAAAGGAAAATGACAAATGCTGAAAATAATGTGGAGAATGGGAACACTAACTCACTGTTAGTAGAGTTTTGAACTATTCAAACCATTATGGAGAACAATTTAGAGCTATGTCCAAAAGGAAATAAAACCATGCATATAATTTGACCAAGCAGTACCACTATGGGTTGTATCACAAAAGAGATCAAAGAAAAGGAAAAAGGATCTACTTGTATAAAAATATTTATGGTATTTCTTTGTGTGGTAGCAATGAATTGGAAATCCAGGAGCAATTTATCGATTGGGGAAAGGCTGGACAACTTGCAGAACGTTATTGTGATGGAATATTGTGCTATAAGAAACGGTAAGCAGGATGGTTTAAACAAGTATATAGCTGTACACATTAACAATTATAAACCAAGAAAGGATTAGGTACTCTGATTAAGAAAATGACCTAAGACAATTCAAAAGGACCAATGATAAAAAATGCTATCCACCTCCTGAGTTAGAGTTGATGAACTCTGAATGCAGAGTGAAATGATTTTTTAAGAGTTCTTTATTTTGTCATTTTATTTTTTGTATTTTCTTTTGAAACATGGGTAATATAGAAATATATTTTACATGACTTTGCATGCATAATTGATATAAAATAATTAGCCTTCTCAAGGAGGAAGTAGAAGTGAGAGATAATTAAAAAGTCAAAATTTAGAAAAAGATTGTAAAAAATTACACATAATTAGAAAACCTTTAACAAAATAAAAACAAGTAAATCAGTAAGGAGTATATAAATTTACACATAATAATACCCACATGCTTAGATCCAAAGACTCATGTGACAAGTGATCCAAGAAGGTAGCATTTAAAATTAGTCTGGAGGGGCAGCTAGGTAGTGCAGTGGATAAAGCACTGGCCCTGGATTCAGAAGGACCAGAGTTCAAATACGGCCTCAGACACTTGATACTTACTAGCTGTGTGACCCTGGGCAAGTCACTTAGCCCTCATTGCCCCACCAAAAAAAAAAAAAAAAACTAAAATTAGTCTGGAATATGTGAAGAAAAGAAGTTAAAAACACAGAGTATTCCAAGCCTAGGGGAGAGGAAGATCAGAGGTAAGGAGGCAGAAAATGAAGTGTAGTGTACAAGAAACAGCAAATAGTTATGGATGACTTGACTACAGAGAAATATTAGGAAGGGTATGGAAATTAGTAAACTGTAATAAGACTGAAACTGTAGGAAGAGTCCAACTAGAGAAGAGCCTTCACTTTCTAAGATGTTATATTAAGTTCTGGAGGTTACAGGGAACAACTAGAGTTTATTGAGTAAGGAAAGGTTTTGAGATAAAAGATTGTGAGTTTTATTTTGAATATACTAAGTTTGAGATGCCTATAAGGACAGTTGCTTGGAAATGTTCAATAGGCAACTGGGATTGTGGGATTAGAGATCAGAAGAGAGACTAGGGCATTTTTGTTTGTTTGTTTTTGGTTTTAGGGAGCAGGGGAGTAAATCAGTAGATAGAAAGTGATTGAATGTTGAAGAGAAAATGGGGATAATAGAACCAATATGCTGAAGGGAGGAAAGTATGGGAAGAGGAAGGAGTTTTATTTAGCAAGGAAAAAAAGCCATCTCCTTATGAAACAGAGTTGAAGGAAGAGAATGGTGAAAGATATTTGAGATATATAATATGAGGGAGAGGCAATAAGAAAAAGAGTTCTCACCAAATGTCCTCAGTTTTTTCAGGGAACTATGAGGTAAGGAAAAGGAAAAGAAAAGAGGAGTAATGGAGGGAGGTTTGAGGAAAGACCGAAAAAAAGGTTTGAAATAGTTACTTTTTTACCTGCATTGTTTGAAGATTGTCTCATCTAAGAGTTTCCTAGACCAATGAAACCACAGGTCCAGCACCTATCCCTTGCTATATTTCATATCCACATATCTATTTATCTATCTGTGTGTATGTATATATATATATATATATATATATATACACACATATATTTGCATGCACACATAAAATAGAATAAGTTCCTTGTGGGCAGAATACTTTTTGTATTCTATTCCTAGTGAGCAACATGAGATCTGGCACATAATGTTTAATAAATGCTTATTAAATTGATGAAAAGACAGGGAAAGGAGAAAAAAGGAGCCAAAGTACTTTCTTCTCACTCTTAGTTATAATGCAAGGATGGAGAATGAGTACAAAAAATAATCTCCAAAGAACTGTGTCAAAGTCACATTCAGTACTTAAGTCAAATACTTTGTATCATATTAGTTCACATTAAGACCTAGGCCCCTTGGGGCAGCTAGGTGGCACAGTAGATAAAGCACCAGCCCTGGATTCAGGAGGACCTGAGTTCAAATTCGACCCCAGGAATTTGAAACCTATTAGCTGTATGACCCTGGGCAAGCCACTTAACCCTCATTGCCTGGCCCCTACAAATTTAAAATAAACAAACAAATAAATAAATAAATGAAAGACCTTGGCTTGTTCAGTTCTACCCTTTTAATACTGGAATTGGCATTGTATTGTCTTCTCTGTTTTCACTGTTTTTGGTTTTGTTTTGTTTGGGGGCGGGGAGTGATCCCTTCTTCTTTCTCTAGAAGGAATGTTGAATCAAAGGGGTCCTGCCCTATTCATGCCAAACCTGCTGTACTCCATCCTATCAATATGACTCCTTAAATACCTCTATTATTATCTCTTTCCAAATTCCAAAGAATTACAAGTTTATTGGGTGTTAACAGTTTATTTTGGTTTTGTCAAGGATTACTCGGCAATCAAACCACACTTTTAACAGATGGGTTATGTGTTTAATAACTGTCAGAACCAGAAATTTAACCCAAGTCTTCTTGTTCCAAGGGCTATGATCTTTCTATTCCATCACATTATCACTTCATCATAATAAACCATGACATAATATTCAAAACATAATGCTTATTGCCTTGCCTTGTATCTTTGGGACCAGGGACAGGACAGAGGTTGTCAGTGGTGGAAGGCTGTCATTTTCAAGATCTTTAATCAGTCCAAACGGGAAAAGTAGAACAATACAGCTGGGGATGTTCAAGTTGTAATTATAAATGAAGTAAGCATAGAGTTATTAAGGGCAAGAAGTGAAAGGTGTGGCCAGACAGGCCATCAGTGGAGATAAATCCAGCCCCAAGGTGAAAGGACACGAAGAAAGCAAGTTGCCAGTGACAAAAAACAAATATATAAAACCCTGTATTAGAGATCCTCAAAACATGAGGTACTTAGTAGTCCTTAGGGGAATTATTTTTTCACCAATGATCCCCACAAAGAAAATCTAGCCAACTTCACAATTTACAATAAACCAATAATACGGTTTACTAATTTAGTTATATGTTTTACAATATCAGATAAGTAAATCCTATTTAAAAGATGTCAAACTAAATGGAAATCATAGCTTGGACAATCCTGCCAAGGGTTAAGAGAGGAGCATGAATAATGCATAATAATACTAATAATAATAAGGCATAGTGTGTGCTTGCGGGCTCTCTCTCTCCTTGAAAAATCTACAATAGCAAGAAACCTAAATTGCTTAAAAATAAAAGCTTAGAATGAGCAGGTTGTGGCCAAATGCTGAAGCCAGGTCATGCTTATTTTAACACATGTGATGCTCAATTTCATTTTTGTGGGACATTATTTCCACTTATGCAGAATGAAGACCCTTTGGGCCTTAGTTGAAAGTCTACCATTTACTAGAGTTGCAGAAATAAAATTACCTCCTTGGGGTAGACTTTCTGACCTCACTAAATTGGTCTTTGGACAACGGAAGTAGTTTATTATTGAGTCTATAACTGAACTTTTTTCCTCTTCAGGAAAGTTCTCTGGGACCTGCTAAAGTTTGAACTCTTCAGGAATAGTCTTGAAAGCCTCCAAATTAGCTACATACCATAAGAAGGCATATAAGTAGGACTTTAGTGGAATAAACTTGATCATGGTAGAGAATCTATCCTTATTAACTTACTATAAACCTCATTATCTTCCTTTGAAGTATCTGGAATTCAATTCATATTCTTTAACCATGTACTTACTAGTTGGAATTATAATGATATCCCATATTATCTGGAATAGTTTGACTCCCGGGATAAAAGCTAGCATTTATCTAGGCTTAGAGGTTTGTAAAACAAGTTACCTATATCACCTCATTTGATTTCCACTACAATTCTGTAAGATAGGTGTTATTATTATCCCCTTTTTTAAGATGAGGAAACTAAGGCTAAAAAAAGGTTAAGTGACTTACCCAAGATCACACAACCAGGAACTGTTTGAGGCAGGATTTAAACTCAAGTCATTTTTATTTCAAGTCCAAAACTATCCACAGCTCTATAACTAGTTGCTTCAATATGTATTCATACATCTCTTATCAAACACAGATTTATAAATGATATGCTAATATTAATGCTATAAAATAATTATGCACCTTATAAAATTTATGCAAAAACAGAAATAATAGAACAAGTAATGATGATAAAGTTTTTGATCCTGGAGTCAACTGAAAACTCCAAAAAAAAAAAAGAAAGAAAAAGAAAATCCTAGAGTTTATTGAGTTGGGAAGTGACATGGTCAGATCATCATTTTGGGAAAATCACTTTGGCAACAACCCAGTCATTCCTGCTGATCCTATGTGGTTAGCTGTGCTAAAACAGCTGGGGCAGGGTGGGTTCCAACTATTCATTACCCTAAAATGTAATGGGGGTTAAGGGGAAGGAAGAGTGAAATTTTCCCAATAAGGTTGTAGTACTGCAATCTTTGTAGTAGTTACCTTAAACTTCCTTGAGCTTCAAGAATGGTCACTAACACAAATGGTTGAGAGAGACCACATGGGAGGGAGGGGGTCAAGTGTGAGGAATGAAAGGTGACAGGTGAAGGAAAGGTATGTCTGTGTTGGAGATAAACTCCCTAGTTGGCTACAGAGGGGAGGTTGTAGAATGCATTTTCCCACCCTCTGATTGGCCGATCACATATCTATTGGGGTCAGACCTTTGCTCTCTCTATCTCTCATGATATTTATGCCTAGTCAGGCTATTCACCACCAGGGACTCGAGTCCCTGCTTCAGAAACCAAAGATCTACAATGCCTATATTTGACAGATCATGAAACTCTAACCTAGAGAAGTTCATTATTGAGGTGTCTTTGGTGGATTTACCAAACGAGAATTTTTTTTTCTTTTACATCATAGAAAGCATAATTGACTACCCATAAATCTGCATACAAAATCTCACAGATTTTTTTCCTATGTAAATATGACCTGTATTCTAATCCCTATAGCTATATCTATTAAACATAATATGCAAAACATAAATGATTCTTATCTATTTGATTAACCAGAGATGCTGTGATAAAATTGAATTTGTTTAAAATCTTAGTATCATAGGATCATAAATTCAAAGGGACCTTAAAGGTTATTAAGTCCTACATCCTCACTTACAGATGAGCAAGACCCAAAAGAGTCAAGTGACTTGGTCAGATTCTCACATTTTGTAAGTATCAAAGGAGAAATTTGAACTCAAGGTATCCTAACCTGAAGTCTAGCACCCTATCTGCTACTCTATGATCTTTTTCAATGATTCAAATAGACCTCTTTTCCAATTATTTAAAAGAGTGAAATTCTCTATATGAAGTTACTTGCTGTAGAGGGAGGTAAATTATTTTTTAAAAGATGTTAATAATTTCTATAAATTGTCTTGTCTAATGGAATTGTTATAATAAATAAATGCTATTAGAATTTTTATTCCCATTCTGTAGGGGAAAAAATACCTTGTGGTGAATTCGCAACTGAAAAATAAAAGTTCTTTGAATTGATTACGGCAAAGAAGGAAGTATTGTGAACATAAGATTCCCAGTCCTTCTTTTTGTTCTTCAGCCCTATGGTGACTAATTATGGAACCTGGCATTTTCAGTCAGGTTATTTGCATGTTCAAGGTGAGAGAGGAGTGACAGAAGTTTTAGAAAATGTTGAAAATCCATGATAGCAGGTTAAAAATATTATGAAGAGTTCATTCTGTCTTACCTCTCTTCTCTTGCAACTCAAAGTGGACATAATAAAGCAGTCTTATGGCCAATAATTGGAACATTGTTAAGAAGTTCCCAGAAATTAGAAATAGAAAACCTTGGGGGTTTTATAGATGAAATAAATGAAGCATCAAAAGTACACAGGTACAGAGAATAACAATTTCATAGCTAGACAGGATATCAGTGGTCATATAATTCAACCCATGCTGGAAAAGGAATCCTCATCTTATGACTGAGAGCCTGCTAAACAGAATTTTGTTGTTTAAATTCATGTAGTGAAGAAAGGGCAGACCCAGGATTACAATTCATATCTTCTGATTTCAAATCTCCTGAAACTAGTGATTTTTCCCTCATTTCATTATACATTCTCTATAGGTTTTCATGGAGAATTCCTTGCTATTAATTCAACCATATGTTGTTAACATTAGCTAATCCTAGGACATGCTAAACACAATTGACTTAACAAAACTCTTGGGTGAAAAAAATATTGTAATGAAAATTTTTCTGATAATCACTAGTTATATGTTTATAATCACCACACACAAAATCTAATGGTTGGCTTCTATTGTGTCATTTGTCTTCATTTTTTTCAGTATAGTGATTTGGGGGCATTTATAGACATCCTGTCTGGTCAGGTTAGTCCTTACATTCCTGGGTTTTGATTTAGCGTGTTGTGCCTTGCTATTTAAGTTCCCTCTGAGTCCTATAAGTGGTGATGAACTTGTTTTAGGCCTCCAGTTTCCAACTCTCTAAATCACTTGACATAGAAAAGAGATTTGTGAGGCAAGATATGGGAATTGGGGTGGGGACGTCTGAGTTGCAATAATAACACTTAGGGCAAGAAAGCTGTCAGCCTCAGGCTTCAATCATTGGCTTGATTCTTTGTATCTTAGTCTTTTCTTTCTGCTCATATCTAGCAATGACGTTCTATACTTAAAATTGGATGTAACAGTGATATGGAAATGGAATTGGTATTGTAATTTCATTGGAAGAGGGGCCTTTGGTTAAGGAAACTCTCTACCAATGAAAGTCAATAACTTCTTTCCAACTTTTAGTCTTATGTTTATTGATGTTGCTCAGTGGATAGAGTATGGGGCCTGGAGTCAGGAAGACTCATATTCCTGAGTTCAAATCCAGTCTCAGACCCTTACTAGCTGTTTGACCCTAAGCAGGTCACTTAACTCTGTTTGCCTCAGTTTCCTTATCTGTAAAATGAGCTAGAGAAGGAAATGGTAAACCACTCCAGTTTCTTTACAAAGAAAACCCCAATGAAAACTTGAACATGACAAAACAACAATTTATAGTTTTAGAGAGCTGGCTAGAAAAATATTAAATGGCTTATCCAGTGTCACACAAACATGTCAGAGATGAGACTTAAATTCATTGGCTCCAAGGCTAGTTCTCTGTCCATTGCATCATGTTGAGTCCATGTATGTAGGAAAAACAGATAAAGAGCTGGACTGCAAATAACTAGAAAGAAAGAAAAAAGAAAGAAAGAAAGAAAGAAAGAAAGAAAGAAAGAAAGAAAGAAAGAAAGAAAGATGATAGATGGATAGACAGATGTAGATATAGTGATGATGATAGATGATAGCTAAGCAAATACACACACAAATATATATATGTGTGTGTATATATGCATCTTATAATATATATGTATATTTATATGTATATGTATGTGTATACACTTGTTTGAAGGTTTGTTGGTTTTTTTTTTTTCCTGACACCAAAATAGATTACTTAGGGCCTGTTAAACTGCTAAAAGTTTATAGCTTCTTGGTCTAAGGAACCACTGTGATCCTTAAAGAGCACAGCACTCAATAAATTTGGAAAGCAGCAAGTGGACATAAGAGAATAGAAATCAGGCCAAAACAAGGTCCTGACATTCTTTCCAGAACCACATAGAACTGATCAGATCAGAACAGAAGGACTTGCATTCAAATCTAGCCTCAGATCCTTATTAGTTGTATGACATTGAGCAAGTCACTAAACCCTGGTTGCCTCCCCACCAAAAATGGCCAAGCCATTCCAGCACACAAAGCAAGCCCAGGGTGGTGAAGAACCCAATAGCTACAGAGGCCTCAGAGTACAAAGCCAGTAACCAGGTCCCTATCCTCCAGCATAAGAAGCTTAAAACAGTGTTCTCTGTGCTCCAGGACCAGACCTCAACTTTATAATTTTAAAAATAGGATACAACATGAGTAAGAAACAGAAAAGGACCCTTACCATTGATAGCTTCTATAGTGACAGGGACAAATTCAGAGGACGATACTGTCAAAATGCCTATATGTGAAGCCTCAAAGGAGAAGATTTGGTCTCAAGAACAAAAAGCCTTCATGGAAGAGGTCAAAAAGGTTTTTAAAAATCAATTGAGATAGGTAGAAGAAAAAAATGGGAAAAGAAATGAAAGAAACTAGAGTTACACAAGAAAATTATGAAAAAAGAGCCAGTAGCTTGGAAAAGGAAGCACAAAAATCACCTGAAGAAAACAATTCCTTAAAAAAAAATGCAATTGCCCAAATGGGGAAAAAAATGACCAAATGGAAAAAGGAGGTGCAAAAGCTTAGTAAGGAAAATAATGCCTTAAAAATTAGAATTTTGCAGACAGAAACTGACTCCATGAGACACCAAGAATTAAACAGAATTAAAAAAAATTAAAATAGAAGAAAATGTGAAATACCTCATCAGAAAGACAACTGACCTAGAAAATAGATCCAGGAGAGATAATCTAAGAATTATTGGGCTATCTGAAAGGGATGATAAAAAAGAGTCTAGACACCATATTCCAGGAAATTATCAAGAACTGTCCTGATATTGTAGAATCAGAGGATAAAAAAGTCATTGAAAGAATCCACTGATCACCACCCGAAAGAGACTCCAAAAGTAAAACTCCAAGAAATACTGTAGCCAAATTCCAGAATTATCAGGTGAAGGAGAAGATACTGCAAGCAGCCAGAAATAAACAATATAAATATCATGGAGCCACAGTCAGGATTACACATGACCCAGCAGCTTCAACATTACAGGATCAGAAGGCTTGGAATATGATATTCTGGAAGGCAAAGGAACTTGGATTGCAATGAATAATCAACTACCCAGCAAAACTGACATTATCTTTCAGGGGAAAAGATAGGCATTCAATTAAATTGGTGACTTCAAGGTTTCCTGAAGGAATGATCAGAACTGAACATAAAATTTGATCTTCAAATATAAGACTTGAGAAGTATAAAAAGGTAAACAGGAGGAATTTTATTTAATAAGTAAGGTTAAACTGTTTACATCCCTAAACAGGAAGATAACACTGTTAACTCTTGAGATCTATTTGGGCAGATAGAAGAAGTATACATAGATGTATAGTTATTAAATTGATTTTGATGTGATGATATAACAAAACTTAAGGGGCAGAAAAAAGGAGAACATAGAGAGGAAAGGGGAGGTGGAATGGGGTTAATTATATCATATGAAGAGGCGCAAAAAAACTATTATAATAGAGGGGAAAGGAGGGATAAGTAGTGTTCAAACCTTACTCTCAACAGATTTGGTTCAAAAAGGGAATAACATATACAGACATTTAAATAAAGGAACTTAGCTTAACCTTCAAGGAGGTAAAAGGGTAAGGAAAAAAGGGAGGCACTAATAGAAGGAAGGGCAGAAGTAGGGGAGGAAAGGGGTAAGATAAGGGAGGGTGGCTGATAAAATCGAGGACAGATTGAGGGAGGCAGTGGTCAGAAGCAAAATGCTGCTAAGGAGGAATAGGGTGAAAGAATGAAAAAAAGTTTTTAAAAAAAGGGAAAAACAAGATAGAAGGAAATAGGCAGTAATCATAACTGTGATTGTGAATGGGATGAACCCTCCTAGAAGATGGAAGGAAATAGAGTGGATTAAAAACCATAATCCTACAATATGTTGGGGGGTGTGTGTGTGTGTGTGTGTGTGTGTGTGTGTGTGTGTGTGTGAGTGTTTTGTTTGTTTTATAAGAAACGCATTTAAGCCTCCCCTCTCCTCCCCTGGCCTTGCCCTTCCCTTCCCTCCCTTCCCACCGCCACTTCCCACTCTTCCTGCTCCGGGTCGGACAGCAGCGGCAGCGAGGGTTGTGTGTCCTGTTGTGGTTACATGGGGCCTGTAGGCTCCGGCCTCTCCTGGTCCCCAACTCTTCACACACCACTTCCCCTCCCCCCTCCCTCCCCTGTCCCCGCGCCACGCTAGGCTGCGCGCAGGCCCCGGTCCATCCCACCCCACCCCCCACCCCCCTTCTCGGCCGGGGCTCCAGAGGCCCGGTGGCCTGGCTCCGGCCCGGCCTCGGCGGCCCTGAGGGGACGTCGGAGTCAGGGTCGCTGAGCCTGAGGCTGAGCCCACCTGCGCCAGGGCCCGGGGCGCCATGACCATCCTGCCCAAGAAGAAGCCGCCACCGCCGCCGGGGCCGCCACCCGCCGGCCCTGATGCCGACTCTGGCCCGGACGGCGGCGAGGGAGTCCCTGGTGCCGGGCTGTCGTCGGGCGGCCGCTCGCGGGTGTTGCCTCCACCGCTGGCGCGCTGGGCCTCTGGCGCGGGTTCCGCGGCTTCGCTGCCACAGGCCTCGCCACCGACCCCGGGCCCCGGGGGGCCGGCCTCTCCCGTGGCTGCTGACGCGCTGGGCCTGGGCCTGGGCGCTGTGGGCGGGCCCGGTGGCGGCCCGGGAGTTGGCTGCTGCTCTTGCCCGGGCCACAGCAAGAGGCGGAGGCAGCAGGCGGGCCCAGGCGGCCCCCCTGACAGCGGTAGCGGCGGCGTGGGCCCAGGCGCGGGGGGCAGTCCGGAGTGCGATGAAGGCAGCGCAGGCTACAACAGCGAGGACGAATATGACACGGCGGCGGCCCGAGTGGAAGCCATGGACCCGGCCACCGTGGAGCAGCAGGAGCATTGGTTTGAGAAGGCCCTTCGGGACAAGAAAGGGTTCGTTATCAAACAGATGAAAGAGGACGGGGCCTGCTTGTTCCGGGCAGTGGCAGACCAGGTGTATGGTGACCAGGACATGCATGAGGTTGTCCGGAAACACTGCATGGATTATCTGATGAAGAATGCAGACTACTTCTCCAACTATGTCACTGAAGACTTCACCACCTACATCAACCGGAAAAGGAAGAACAACTGTCACGGCAACCACATTGAGATGCAGGCCATGGCAGAAATGTACAACCGGCCTGTCGAGGTATACCAGTACAGTACAGAACCCATCAACACGTTTCATGGCGTTCAGCAGAATGAGGACGAACCCATCAGGGTCAGCTACCATCGCAACGTCCACTACAACTCAGTGGTGAACCCCAACAAGGCCACCATTGGTGTGGGGCTGGGGCTCCCCTCCTTCAAGCCAGGGTTTGCTGACCAGTCCCTAATGAAGAACGCCATTAAAACCTCAGAGGAGGCATGGATTGAGCAGCAGATGCTGGAGGATAAGAAGCGAGCCACGGACTGGGAAGCCACAAATGAGGCCATCGAGGAGCAGGTAGCCCGAGAGTCTTACCTGCAGTGGCTTTGGGACCAGGAAAAACAAGCCCGGCAGGTCAGGGGCCAGGCACAGCCTCGGAAGGCAAGTGCCACTTGCAGCTCGGCCACAGCAGCAGCCTCTAGTGGTCTGGAGGAAGGAAGTGGCAGGTCCCCCAGGCAGCGGAGCTCTGCCTCTTCCCCTGAGCAGCAGGACCTTCACCCAGAGCTGGGCCCCAAGCTCCCCTCACCAGGCCATGCTCTCCCCGCTGCCAAACCCCCCTCACCCTGCACACCAGGTCCAAGCAGCCAGTGGGTGACGGGAGGAGGCCGAGCCACCTCTCCCCTCGTGTCCCTGTACCCTGCTCTGGAATGCCGAGCCCTCATCCAGCAGATGTCACCTAGCGCCTTTGGTCTGAATGACTGGGACGATGATGAAATCCTGGCTTCCGTCCTTGCCGTCTCCCAACAGGAATATTTGGACAATATGAAGAAAAACACAGTACACAGAGATCCCCCACCAGACAAGAGTTGATAACCAGAGACTGGAGCCCCCTGCCCACTCTCTCCCTTTTTTCTGCTTTCCACTGCTTTTCCCTGCTCCTGGCCTGGCCAGTCCTTGGGGGATTGGTGCATCCTGATACAGCCTTGGCTGTCCCTTGGATCACATGCCTCCCTCCACCACCCCCCAGACCCTACCCCCCTCAAATCATACCCACCTTCTTCCTTGAACTCCTCTGCATCTAAATTCCAACATGGATTCAGTGGCAGAATAAATGTGGGTAGGCCCTAAGAAACAGTTGAGAACCACAATGGCCCCTTAGTACCATCATTGTCCCCACAGCTTTTTGGATACGCCGGTCAAAGAAGGGAAATTGTGCCCACCATCTCTGCTGCCCCATGTTGAGGTGGTGAGTGGTTGGGTGGGGGAATCCATAGAAACACCCTTCCCTCTTCCCCCCTCTCCCCAGCCTGGAAGACCTCTGAGCCTTCAGTGTTTGGTTGTCTTTACCCCTTCTCCCTTTATTAAAATGTAATTTTATCTTCTAAAAAAACAAACAAACAAACACATTTGAAGCAGAGAGATACACACAGAGTAAAGGTAAAAGGTTGGACCAGAATATATTATGCTTTCACTGAAGTCAAAAAAGCTGGGGTCACAATCCTTATCTCAGACAAAGCAAAATCAAAAATCTAATTAAAAGAGATAAGGAGGAAACTGCATCTTGCTGAAAGGAACCATAGATAATGAAGCAATATCACTACTAAACATATATGCACCAAGTGGTATAGCATCCAGATTCTTAGAGGAGAAGTTAAATGAGTTACAAGAGGAAATAGAAAACAAAACTATACTAGTGGGGAATCTTAACCTTCCCCTCTCAGAACTAGATAAATCTAACAACAAAAGAAATAAGCTAAAGAGGTGAATACAATTTTAGAAAAGTTGCACAGAATAGACCTCTGGAGAAAATTGAATGGGAATGGAAAGAAATATACCTTTTTTTTCTCAGTGGTACATGGCACATACACAAAAATTGAGCATGTACTAGGGCACAAAAACCTCACAGTCAAATGCAAAAAGGCAGAAATAGTGAATGTATCCTTCTCAGATCATGATGCAATAAAAATTACACTTAATAAAGAAGCATGGAAAGATAGACTTTAAACTAATTGGAACCTAAATAATCTCATCCTAAAGAATGAATGGGTCAAACAACAAAACATAGAAACAATAATTGCATCCGAGAGAATGACAATGAGACAATATACCAAAACTTATGGGATGCAGCCAAAGCAGTTGTTAGGGGAAATTTTGTATCTCTAAATGCTTACATGAATAAAATAGAGAAAAAGGAGATCAATGAATTGGGCATGCAACTATAAAAGCTAGAAAAAGAACAAAGAAAAATCCCCAATTAAATACTAAATTAGAATTTCTGAAAATCAAAAGAGAGATTAATAAAATTGAAAGTAAGATAATTATAGAATTAATAAAACTAAGCTGGTTTTAAGAAAATAATGGAAACAGGTAATCCTTTGGATAATTTGATTAAAAAAAAAAAAGAAAGAAAACCAAATTACCAGTATCAAAAATGAAAGGGGTGAATTTACCACCAATGAAGTGGAAATTAAAGCAATAATAAAGAGCTATTTTGCCCAACTGTATGCCAGTAAGTTTGGCAATCTAAAGGAAAAGGATGAATATTTACAAAACATATAAATTGTCCAGATTAACAGAAGAAGAAATTAAAAACCTGAACAGCCTCATTTTAGATAAGGAAATTGAACATTCCATGAATAAGCTCCATATGAAAAAATCTTCACGGCCAGATGAGTTTTCAAGTGAATTCTATCAAAAATTTAAGGAAAAATTTATTCCAATATTATGTAAATTACTTGGTAAAGTAAGTGAAGAGGGAGTTCTATTAAATTGCTTTTATGACTCAAACATGGTGTTGATATGTAAACCAGGCATGGTCAAAACAGAGAAAGAAAATTACAGACCAATTTCCCTAATTAATATAGAAGCAAAAATTTGAAATAAAACATTAGCAAGGAGATTACAGCAGTTTATCACCAGGATAATCCACTATGATCAGTTAGAATTTATACCAGGAATGCAGGGCTGGTTCAACATTAGGAAAACTATCAATATAATCAACCACATCAATAAGAAAACTAACCAAAATCATATGATTATCTCAATAGATGCAGAAAAGGCTTTTGACAAAATACATCCCTCATTCCTATTAATACTAGAGAGCATAGGAATAAAGGGAATTTTCCTTAGAAGCAGTATCTACCTAAAACCATCAGCCAACATTATATGTAATGGGAATAAGTTAGAAGCATTCCTAATAAGATCAGGGGTGAAACAGGGATGTCCATTATCTCTTCTGTTATGTAATATTGTACTAGAAATGTTAGCTTTAGCAATAAGAGAAGAAAAAGAAAGGAATTAGAATAGGCAAGTAGGAAACAAAACTATTACTCTTTGCAGATGATATGATGGTATACTTAGAGAATCCTAAAAAAACAATGAAAAACTACTTGAAAAAATTAACAACTTTAGCAAAGTAGCAGGATATAAAATAAATCCACATAAATCATCAGCATTTCTATACATGACCAACAAAGCTCAACAGCAAGAGATAGAGAAATTCCATTTAAAGTAACTGTAGGCAATATAAAATACTTGGGAGTCTACCTGCCAAGACAAACTCAGGAACTCTATGAACACAATTACAAAACGTTTTTCACACCAAATAAGATCTAAATAATTGGAAAAATAGCAGTTGCTCATGGATAGGCTGAGCTAATATAATAAAAATGATAATTCTACCTAAAATAATTTACTTATTGAGTGCCATACCAATCAGACTACCTAAAAATTATTTTATAGAGATAGAAAAAAATAACAAAATTCATCTGGAAGAACAAAAGGTCAAGAATATCAAGGGAACTAATGAAAAAAATGAACAGGAAGGTGGGCTAGCTAGACTAAATCTCAAGCTATACTATACAGCAGCAGTTGGCATTGGCTAAGAAATAAAGTGGTGGATCAATGGAATAGGTTAGGCACAGGAGACACAGTAGTAAATAACTATAGTAAATATATATAGTAAAAATATAGTAGTAAATATATATAGTAAAAATATAGTAGTAAATAACTATAGTATATCAAACAGTTGTTTGATAACGCCAAGGACTCCAGCTTCTAGGATAAGAACTCACTATTTGACAAAAACTGCTGGGAAAACTGGAAAACAGTATGGCAGAAACTAGGCATAGACTAACATCTTAGACCACACAGCAAAGTAAAGTCAAAAGGGGTACATGATTTAGACGTAAATGGTGATACTATAGGTAAATTAGGAGAGGAAGGAATATTTTACCTCTCAGATCTATGGAGGGAAGAATTTATGACCAAACAAAAGATAGAGAACATTACAAAATGTAAATGGATGCTTTTAGTTACATTAAATTAAAAAGGTTTTGTACAAACTGAAGCAGTGCAAACCAAATTAGAAGGGAGGCAGAAAGCTGGGAAACAATATTTGCAGTCACTGTTTTTGATAAAGGCCTCATTTCTAAAATATATAGGGAACTTAATTAAATTTATAAGACTGCATGTAACTCCCTAATTGAGAAATGGTCAAAGGATATGAACAGGCAGTTTTCAGATGAAGAAATCAAAGCTACTTCCATATAAAGAAATACTCTAAATCACTCTTTTTTTTTTCAGAGTATTAAGTGTTAAGTGACTTGCCCAGGGTCACACAGCTAGTAAGTGTCAAGTGTCTGAGGCCTGATTTGAACTCAGGTACTACTGAATCCAGGGCCAGTGCTTTATCCATTATGCCACCTAGCTGCCCCCCTAAATCACTCTTGATTAGAGAAATGCAAATTAAAACAACTCTGAGGTACTACCTCACACCTATCTGCTTTCCTAATATGAAAAAAAAAAAAAGGAAAATAATAAATGTTGAAGAAGCTGTGTAAAAATTGAAACACTAATGCATTGTTGGTGGAGCTGTGAACTGATCCAACCATTCTGGAGAGCAATTTGAAACTATGCCCAAAGGGCTATAAAGCTGTGCATACCCTTTGACCCAGCAACACCACTATTAGGTCTATATCCCAAAGAGATCATAAAAAGCGAAAGGACCCATATGTACACAAATATTTATAGCTGCTCTTTTTGTAGTGGGAAAGATACTACTGTGCTGTAAGAAACGATAAGCAGGCCGATTTCAGAAAAACCTAGAAGGACTTACATGAACTGATGTTGAGTGCAATGAGCAGAAGAACCAGGAGAACATTGTACACAGTATTGTGTGATTATCAACTATGATAGACTTGACTCATCTCAGCAATACAATTATCCAAGATAATTCCAAAGGCTCATGGTGGAAAATGTTCTTCCTACCCAGGAAAAAAAAAAAAAAAAGAACTGTGGAATCAGGATGCAGATTGAACCATACTTTTTCTACTTTTTTTTCTCTTTTGAGGGTTTTCCCTTTTGTTCTGATTCTTCTTTCACAATATGACTGATGCAGAAATTAAAAAAAAGAAAAATCCCCCTAAAATCTAGTACCTATCTCATATATTATTATGCGTATAAAATGAGTTACTATATGTAAAGCATTTAAATGAAGAGTGCATACTGGACAGTATTCAAGTTTGAGATTTGTCTTAAAGAACACATTGAGATCCTTTTCCAAAGAACCTAGTATTAAAAGACAGAGATGGATCCAGATATCATATATTTAGCCCTGGAATTGAACTTAAAGGTCATTTCAATGGTACTTTATTTACATCCTTTGAAGATACCTCTAATTTCAATCCAAAGAGGAATAAATCTTAATCTTTTCAATCATTCATTCTCTAAAGAAATACAAGTAGTTAGGAAAGGACTGCACAATATTTTTTTATACCTTTTTTTGCATTTGTTTGCATGTATACACCAAAAAAGTATATAAAACAAAACCACAACCCACACAACACAATCTGCCCATAATATGCCATAAAATTCTATTGCCAGGGTTTCATTATTTGATAATGAAGTATTTGTGAATAATGTTGTTCTGACAGGAGGTATTCCTTTGAAATTTAATCTGTAAAAGAAAAAAAAGGAGGGGGTATTTATATATCACAGGTCAGCTTGTGACTCCTTACAAGTTTATTCTCTGGGAATTAAATGGACTTTACTGTGTATTTAAAATGACATTTTGGTATTGCTATTGTGGGTGAATTAATTTTTATTCCAAGCATTTAGTTGTCACAGTTTCCTACATTAGGAATCATATAGTCTGGTGGAGTTAATAGGTAGTTGATAGACTCACCATTGGGAGATTGGATAAGATTTGTGCAGGATAAAAGAAACCTCCATTTGACTTTATATAGCATCTGATGAGAATGTAGGTGTTCATAGTATCCTGTTGCTAGGACTATGCTTGTAATTGACACTTTTACAACCTTACTGCAAAAGTGAAGGAAAGAAACATGTCCAATAAGTGTCCTTATTTCTTATTCTAAAGTGCTTTCAATCACCTCTTCATAAGCACAAATCAGCATTTCACCATTTGATTTTATTGTAAGAACAATGTATTTCCTCTTGCCAAAGGGTTTTGCCTTCAAGTTAACTGAATATATTGTTTAACTTCCAAGCAGAAACTTGTGGTCTCTGAATATGAATTACATAAATTAACCATTAATTTTACTAACCCAGAACTTCATGACCCAACCACTTGCACTTGACATTACTTTGATCTAATGAAGTCTCTGATCATTTAGACAATTGTCACAACCTTTGAACTGGATGTCCTGCCATATAGACTACCCTCTATCCAGCCTATCTATCCTTTTTATGTTGCTCTTTAAGTAATCTTCCTAGTGCAATCAACCAATCAATAAGGATTTATTATCACTAAGTACCAGGCATTGTGCATTTATTGGACTATATGTATTTAAAATCTTCAGTGTTTTTTAATTACACGACACCCAAGTGAATCTGTGATTAGATCAATATATTTTCAATTCAGTGAAGATGATTATCACTTTCCCATACCATGAAACTTTTAATCCATGTTTTACAACAAGTATAATGCATGTTTCACTATAATATAGAAATAGGGTAATAATATCCATATGAAAATTTGGACCTTTGTTTTTTGTAAAATCTGGAGTAATTAAAAGAACTTTACCATTTCCCAAAGGTATTCAACATATTCTTAACAACTCTTATGTGTTTATGGTGTCTGTCTAGAAATAAATACTAATAGAAGAACTCTATAGATTATTTGTCCAACTTTATAACATAATCTGGATAAAAAGTCATGCTCATTTACTTGGGTTTTCCTCTGTGGAGACTTAGTTGTTTAGTTAGTTGTTTAGGAGAAAATAGCCAGTTCTCAGTGAAAATACCTTCAAAAGGCTAATTCTGTCCCCAGTCACAGTGGTAATGAGAATGACAGCAGCAATGCCAATAATGCTTCCCCTTATCAGAGACAATGCCATGAAAATATAGCTGTTGACTACCAGGTCCATGGAAGTAAAATCACAGCATCTTCATTTTTTGTAGGCTTCTGGGATATGATAAGGAACAGTTTGGCACATTCCATTCATCCAATTCAACTCAACCTTTCCTAAATAGCTAAGACTTATATGATACTTTGCTATAGGCTGGGGGTTAAAAAGAATTAAAAACAAATACAGGAACTGGAATAATTTTGCTCTTAATCTCATCACAGTTGGCTCAAGGAGGGAATAAAATATACACTTAATTGGGTGGAGTAATCCATCTAACCCTGCAGGAAAGTAGGTGGAAGAGGATAAGGAGGTAGGGCTGAAAGAAGGAAGGGCAGAGTGAGGGAGGGGTAGTCAAAAGAAAAGCACTTTTGAGGAAGGATAGGGTAAAAGAAGATAGAAAATAGAGTAAATATCATGGGAAGGGAATAGGATGGAAGGAAACAGTTAACAATAGTAATTATGAAATTTTTTTTTAAGCAGAGGCAAAAGTATTTTATGATGATGGGTAGATTGATGATGATTGGAGGAAGTTAAGGATTGATTGATGATGAGAACTGATGGATGATGATGAGGATTGATTGACAATGATGAGGATTGCCTGAGGAGGAGGAGGATTGATGGATGATAACTGATGATTGATTGATGATGATGGCAAAAAGTATGGTACTTACTTTGCTGGACTATTGTGAAGAAAATTCTTTGTCAAGTTTAAGGTACTATATAAAAGTTATCTATTACTGTTGTTGCAATAATCAACCTCATGGGTTTATTGTAAGTGAATCTCTCTTTAAAGTACTATATAAATGTAGTTTACTATAAAAATGATGAGGAGGATACAATCAGAAAGGCTCAGAGAGTCCTACATGAGCTGATGCAAAGTGAAATCTACTGTATACAAAATAACAGTAATAATGTGAGATGATCTGCTGTGAATGACTCAGTTATTTTCATTAATGCAATGATCTAAGACAACTCTGAAAGTCTTATGAAAAATGCATTCCATTTACAGAGAGAGAACTGATGGTATTTGAATACAGATTGAAACATAATTTTTTTTGTTAGTTACTTTATTGGAAACAAAAAAAAAATGATGAGCAGGATGCTATCAAAAAATCCTGGAAAGACCTACATGAACAGATGCAGAGTGTAATGAACTGTTTACAAAATAATTGCAATATTGTAAGATGATCTGCTGTGAATGACTTGGTTATTTTCAGCAATGCAGTGATCCAAGATAACTTTGAAGGATTTAGGAAAATTGTAATCCATCTATAAAGAACTGATGGTTCCTTTTTGATAGTTCCTTAATCTGAAGTTTTGCTTTTGTCTGTTTTCTTTCACAATCTGGCTAATGTGGAGATGTTTTACATGACTACTCATGTATAAATTATATTGAATTGCTTGAGTTCTTGAGGGGGGTGAAAGGAAGGGAGGAAGAGAAGTTGAAACACAAAGTTTTAAAAAATTTATGTAAAAATTTGTTTATACATGTAATTTGGAAAAATACAATTCTAAATAAATTTATAGGTACCACACTAAAAAAAGAATATTAATCAGGAGGCTCATGAACTTGGAAGGGGAAAAATACAATTTCATTTTCAGTAAGCATTGGTCCCCTTTATAATCCTATGTATGATTTTATACATTTTAAAACAATATTCTAAAATGGAATCCATAGGCTTCATCAGACTGACAAAGGGGTCCATGTCACAAAAATGGTTAAGGGCCACTGTACCTGCAAAATACAACATATATACAAACAGAATTTGAGGGTAAGGGCTTATTTTTGTATTGTGAGGATCATGGCTTTATGTCCATTGAGGTTTGTTAACTGTTGTTTTGTTATACCTAGTGAAATAGAGAGTTGTTTTACTTAAATATTACAGGTCCCATAAAACTATGGAACCCTGTGTTCCTCCCATGTTTCACATTGCATGTTTTGAGTAATCATAGTTATGCAAGCCCATATATTCCATTTTATACCAAGAAACCAATGACCATAAAGTAAAAGGAAAATCTCATAATTTGCACAGAATAGCAAAGTTGATAATTTGGAAAATCTCCCTTATATACAAAATGGTACAATTTACCCTAGATTTCTATGTTGTCAGTGAATGAAGGGACACTGCTGGCCAACTTATGTTCCTGTGGTTATATATATGCTAACACATGTGATAGAACACCTCTACAATGCCATCTCCCAGGAACTGGAGATGCATCCCAGCTGCTTTATTCCACCACTAAAACTACCATTCCTCCTAGTCTGCCTCTCAAGCTGAAGGCTGATTGTCTTCCACAGAGATACTATTACTATCTGCTATTGAATTTTTTTTTCCTTTGCTTCACTGGGACCTCCATCTACCATTGTAGTCTTTGCTAGACTTCTTTCTTTCTTAAAGTCAGTCTTTTCTCCAAATTCTGGTAGACACATTTTCAGCGTTTGTTAGTTAAATAAGTAACCCAAATAGAGAATTACATAAAGGTGAACATCCTTTGGTTAAGATCTTTATCCCCAACTATATTCTCCACTACCTCTACTCTACCTCCACCACCACCTCAGTGGGAATTTGCTCTGCCTCATTTTTTTTATTTAGATGGAATATAAATAAATTATTTTCAAATCTAATTATTTCCTTAGCACCCAGATCCAGGACCCTGAAATTTATTCCTGAGGCTCCAGGAGAAATTTAAGAACACAGGAAGTGGTAAGAGAGTACTAGTTTATTAAGCATCTGATTCCTAACTCTGAGATTAAAAGCGTCTAACCTTGAAACAGTTAATATCTCAATTTTCTCATTAGTAAAATGGGGACAGTGATTAAAAAAACAACAACCATATCATCTTGTGTCTTTGTGAGGAAAATACTTTGGAAATGTGAAAGCCTTATACAAAGGTAAGTTCTTCTTAGTTCCATTCAATTGATTTGCCATCTGAAAAATGTGTATTTCTTCCAAATCACCATAGACGTTTCACAACTCTTCTATGTTTTCCTATCCTCTCTGGTTTTTGAAGGATGTTATTTAAATCCCTTATAGAGGAATGACACAACACAATTGGGGGCTGTTTGATGTTTGCTTTATAGCCCAATGAATCAATATGTTTCTGTTGTCTCTCTTGGTACCCTCAAAGAAGATACATACATGTATATGTATACGTATATATGTATGTACATATACATATACACATACACATGCACATGCACATACACATACACATACATATACATATACACATACACATACACATACACATACATATACATATACATATAATTATACCTCATCCCCAGACACGTAAGATAACCCCAAATTTTCTATCTGTATCATCTATTCCATTTTCCCCCTTAATTGCAAACTCTTAGAGACTTTCCTGAAAGGTAAATATGACTATTAGTTTATCTTTTATTTCCTAGGTTATAGGTTATGATGCCCAGATGCAAAGTAGTGGCCATGCTCTGACTTCCTTTAGGGTAATTTCTTTAAGAAAGATAAGACATTCCACTTGGGCACTCTATCTGCCCACCATATTTCAACTTATCCCTTATTAAAAAATAAATTTTAAGAACCAAGGAGGTGTGAACAACTCCTAGAATTTGCATGATGAGAGTATGTCTCAAACCTTTAAAGATGAAAGTTCTCATGTTCCATTAGTCTATAAGAATGATGAGATCCTGTGGGCTCCTTGCCACTTCAAAGGGTCACAGGAACAGAACTTCCAAGACAGTTAATTTTAAACTTTTTTTTTTTCCTGAAGAATATATAAAGTTTCCTCCTAGGCTTTCTGCTGGCATACATTTGCATTGTTCCATCTTTTAAAGTTGTTTTTTTTTCCCAATCCTTGCAATAACTTTTTAAAATAGTTAGAAATCAGTTCTCATTGCTATTCTCCCCTGGAAGCCATTAGAGTAGGACAGACAAGCTCCACGAAGCAAGCTGGGCAACTTTCCACATTCTGTCCAGGTGTTCAAATCACTGATGTTCTCTCCTCCCTCTTTAGAATGAGACTTTTTTTTTTTTAAATGCTAATAGGCAAATATTTAGCTGGCCTACCTGGACTACTTCAACTTAGGGAACAAATCTGCTTCCTGCACTGGGAGAATTAATCTTTTCCTTAGAGTAATATGGTCATTCACCTACTTGTCCACATGAGAAAAGCTGTGTTACTGGGGAAGTTATTAAGAATACTAATTGTAGTTAGTACACTCCCTATGTACCTCCTATGAGAGAACTGACTGAGAGAAGCTAGGTACAGATTAGTAAATATTATGTAATTATTTGCAAATCTGCCTAGGGGCAGGAGTGCAGTAGCTTCTTCCATTAGTTCTGCTTGCCAGAGGAAAATTTTCTTGTTAATTTAACATTTCCCAAGGCAATTCTCTAACATCAGGTCATCCCCAAAATGATGATTCTGAGAGTTTGACTAATATTTCCTTGAATATTTAAGCCATTAACTATAAATAGTGCTAGTTGGGGTTTAAAATTTACTAGGTAGAGACAGCAAGAACAACAATAAAAACAAAATATTTATATTTGCTATTATTCAAGAGTGGTCTGTGAT